>NC_041033.1:1843927-2458569 GCF_900634625.1 Parambassis ranga
GCAACAGAAAGCAAACATGAACATGGTTTCACCACAGCACCATTCTAACAGCTTTACAGCAGCAGCAGTGACCTTTCTCATCTTCTCTTGTAAACACATCATTTATAAAGGACTGATGTCATGAAGTGATGCGGTAAAAGGTTGAAGCTGAATGTTTCTGGTCATATCAACACAGAATCACACACAGTATGTTTCATACCATTGCTTGGTGTTCCTGCAGGTATCCACCTTTTACAGTCTTAAGGTATTTATGAAGGTCCATGGCAAACGGCGGTCGTTCCATCACAAGAACTAGCTGATCATCCAGATAGTACCAGTCTAGAAGGGACACTGTGGCTGACCTCCTGACTTCTCCTGGTACACCTTCTGTTTTTAACATGTAGGCCACTTCCAAGGCGATGAAGTAGGTTTGTCCGTTGCAGTGCTGCAGAAAATAAACACACATTATAAATGAGCTCCTACACACACAGCTGATGAATGGTTGTCAGGGAAGAAACTTTTTCCTCACCACTTTTCCCAATCTAATCATATCCTGGGGAATGTACTTGATTGCCACCTGCTCAAGACAAAAAAAATGCTTTGTTGTTCTCACTGTACGTCAGTGTATATTGCAATGTGTGTGAAGATGTGTTTTGAAGACTTACCTCTCGGTTGTCTTTTTTACGGATGCCTGCAAACACGGAACCAAATCCTCCGCTGCCGATTGGTTCAAGCTGAGTATAGGTGTTGTTAAAATGATCTGAAAACACACAGAGATGTGTTTTGTTAAGATGTTTCTACTTCTGCTCATCACAGAAATGCTTTGTTTTGTTTTTCAGATCTTTCATTTAGACGTGTGAACACGTCCCTGTGTTATTGTTTCACACTTACCTCGCTTTGTGTTTGCTTTAGAAGACATCTGGTAAATCTTCTCCTCCTCTGGCGACAGATTATCGCCGCAATCTAATTGGTTGTTGTCATTTGAAAGTACAAAGCGGGAATCTGAACTGACTCTGCTGCTGATATCAATAACCTCTTGTGCAGCTCTGACAGGTCGTTCAGGGCTTCTGCTTCTTCTTCTTTTTGCCCGTCTCTCCTCTTTGTGGCTTTCAGCCTTCCTTTTTTCAAATTGTTGACGCTTGTTTGGGTCTGATTCTGGGCTGCGTTTCCGACTTTGTTTGGTGGTCTTGTTGGGGTCGCAACGTCTTCTCCTTTTGGGTCCAGAATCTGCAATATCACCCTCTGCCTTTCTTTTTTCAGTACGGGTGTGGTCCGGCTCGTTGCTGTAGGCGCTTGAGGAGTGGCTCATGTTTTGTTTTGACATGTTTTTTTCCTGAAATGAGGGAAAACAATGTGTACTTCTGCTTTATTTTTTGTAATATTAAAAACGACATAACTACAGCTTTGATGTCTTATCATTACAGTTTCTGGCTCAGATTGGCTCACACATGGCCTCACAAAGGGAGATGTACAGTTAGTGTCATATCACAATATCATTTACAACAGGCACACAATACAGCTCTCTGAAGCCAGAAGTGTTATTAGATTCAAACAGTAGACTATGAAGATATTCAACTCTTAAAGTCACAGCATAAATATAATATTTAAACACAAAAGATGGTAGAAATTACAGACATTGCAGATCAGTTTTAAGAAATTGTGTAAAAACATGCTTCTTCAACTGAAAGTCATTACCTGTTAGTATGCAGTCGAAAGGATGCGCTCGTAAACTCTTCGAAAATGTTGACTTACGCTCTTGTGGTCTCAGACGTGACGAGAAAATGTAACTGTGATAACGTTTGTACTGTTGCTAAGTGACGTGCAATGATCAAAGATCAAAGCCAACATTCTACACAACATTCCATACATGTTCATATATGGACAAATGCACTGATGATGATATATTTTTGATTTATTATGTTCATATCTGACTATAAATATGATAACATTACACACAAAAGACAGTTTGACCTACAAAGTGCTCACAAACTTACTGCAAACAAGGTGTTGCACTGTAGCTATAGCTAAATAGCTTGTGTCATTTACAAAGTGTTAACAGTGTCATGCAAAGGTCAAGGCAATAACTTTTTTCCAGCTCTTATGTATATAGTGTAAATTGTCACCATACCAGTGTTCCCTTGTGTAGTAGCAGTGTATATTCTTTATGTATGACCCTGTCTGTGCCATCATAAGTTAATTATCATCATGAGGCTGCAGGGAAGTGTTTAATGCTAAAAACAAAGTTAAATGTAAATAAATGTAATGTGTGCAGTGGTCAGCACCGTCACCTTGCAGCAGGTTCTGGAGCTACTGGCCCGGACCTTTCTGTGTGGAAGTTCACAGTTCTCCTCGTGCCTGCGTGGGTTAAACCCCGGGTGCTCCAGCTACCTCCCACAGAGATGCTTAATTAGCTGAAAGCCTCTGCTTCAGTGGGAAAACTGCAGCGACTAGTTAGAAGAGGAACTTCCTGCGTGTTTTTAAATCATGTCAATCATGGTAAATGTGAGGTTTTCACAGTTTATGAGGCAAAAAGAGGATGATGGGTCATGTGTGTCCTCTATCACTGTCTTCAGATGGTGGTGTGTGTGTGTGTGTGTGTGTTGTTGCGTTTTTGTACATAATCTGTACATAGCCAGCATTTATATGTAGGGGCCCCACATGGATTAAGAGAGGGCTGTAATGAGCTCTGAGAGGGATCTAAACACTAGTTAGTGTAGCCAGGTATAAAAAGACCCATTAATAATATAATAATAGTTAATAATAGTTAATAATAGTTAATAATAGTTTATAATAATATAATGCTAGTCAGTGTATGACACTGCTTGGCAGAGCAGTACATGTCAAAGGAAGAATGTAAGGAGAGGAGAAGGATATGTCGTATTTAGCGCCACCTGCTGGCAGAGGCATGTGTGTGCAGCAGTGCAGACTGTAAAAGCTGACAGGAGTGTGACTGTGAGTCAGTCAGACTGCAGATTGATGTTGTTGTAGCCGTACTGTCTGAACCTGATGACTCTTCACCTCTGTGTCCTCTCACAGAGAGAAGATGATCCTGCTGCTCCTCATCCTCACCTCCTCAGCAGCAGCACTTGAAGTGAAGGAGACACAGAGCTCCTATCAGGCAGAGGAGAACCATGACATCACACTGGAGTGGACGTTCACTGCTGACAGTCACACTTCACCTGAACAGATTTCTGTCTACTGTGAAGTTATCTTTGATCATAAATCCTTCGTCCTGTATCAAGTCTCTGCTGGAGAGGAGAAGACAGACTCTCAGGATGAACATTTTTCAGGAAGAGTCCAGAGTGACACAGACGCCCTCAGAGAAGGACGACTCAGACTTCAACTGTCCAGACTCAGGACTGAAGACTCTGGTCTGTATGTGTGTGATGTGAGGACAGCTTCTGGAGACGGCTCAGCAAACTGTCGACTTAAAGTCTCTGGTGAGTAAGTTAAAGCTGCTGTCTGCTGAGAACTGTCTGATTTCTGTTCTTCTAACTGTAACATATAATATTCTGTACAGACAGACAGCATCAGGTTCAATTCAAACCACATGTTCATTTAAACATCAACAAGTCTCAACACATTTTTGTCCTTTACAGCAGCAGCTGCTTTATTTGAGGCACAAATACAGAGACAATCTGTGAGTCCACCAGCAGACACAACCAGAGGACAGACGAGACACCATTATGTACTGATAGTAGCAGCAGTGATAGCAGCCTGTGTGTTTTTCATTCATTTTGCTGAAAGAAAACAAAAGAAACTAAAGACCAACAGTCCACAAGTGTAAATAACAAATCATCAAAGCTCTCACAGTGATCTGACCTGCAGAACCTCCTCCTTCATCTTCATCGTCTTCATCATCTAAGCTGTGAGTGGTGTGCAGACATCCTCTTCCTCCTACAGTAGGTCCAAGTCTGTCCTGAAGGGTCACCAACTGATTCAGCTTGTCATAGAATATCGAATATCTTTATTTTTGTATCTCCAATAATGTGTAATCAATAAACATTCAAACATCCAAATGGTTGGCTCCTGCCTGACACGTCACAACACAACAACTGTCCACCCAGTGTTACCAAATGCAGAAATCCAGAAACAAAAGCTGAACAAACCTGCACACTGAGCAGCTGACGACAAGTTAATAGCATCATTTATCTCCTCTTGCATTACAAGCTCCAGGAGCACGTTCCCCACAGAGGGACGCTTTATTTTTTGACCATGTCATCGGAGGGGCTCCGTAAAAATTCAACCATTCCAGCACGGCCTTGCAAGTTTAACCAATCACCGCAACTCTTCTACAAATTTGACCACTCCACTTTGTTAACCCTTTCTGCTTCCGCTTCCCGACCGTAGTCAGGGTATGGAGCCAAATCAGGCTCATAAGTTTTGTTCACTCAAAATAAAATTAATTCAAAAACTAAAACTGAAACTTTATGTTTTGATGATTTCTTTCAGTTCAAAATTTTTTTGAATCAACTTTGAAATAGTTTTGAATCAATTGTTTATTTTCAGGTTTCATTTCAATAAATATTATTTGAATTATTTACCATTTACCATCATATTTCCCTAAATCATTAAATCTTTTCAATTTTCAATAATTCAATAATTATTTTCAAATTTGCAATTAAATCATTAAATCCCCACAAAATCAACATCAAAACATAAAGTTTCAGTTTTTTTAGTGTTTGAATGAATAGAAGAGCACATCTCCAGAGACGGGCTACGTTACTCGTGCTGTTACCGCGTCATACACCAGCCCCCTGTGCTTAAGATGCAGCAAGTCACAAAATAACAACAAAAGACTGTGAGAAGCGGATCCAAGCGTTCTGCATGGAAGTAGTAGAGTAGTAGTAGTACGTTTTTACACAGCGTGGTGAGACAGGCTGTCATCCTGCTCAATTGCCGCAACAATCTCAAAATAGGCCTGTGAAATCCTGGATGGACTGTTCAATAATAAGATAACAGTGGAAAGCAAAGAAATGATAAATGATAAAATGAAACAAAAGCTTGAATCACCTGACATGAAAATGTGTGTCCCACACACTCATATTAAGTTCAGACTGCAAATCAACAGCATCACAAACATAAACAGTGGGGCCACACAGACGTTCAGTCACTTTTAGCTGTTAGCATGTCTGTAATGTGTGAGAGGACACTGAAGACAGAGCAGCATCATGACTGTGAACATGTGACACACAATAAACTGTCACCACTTTGAACAGAACTGTGGGTCAATAGAAACAAAGCAGCAGTTCAGTGTGTAAATAACAGAGGAGCTGCAGCCTGTGGCAGCTCTTCTACAGTCACACATCAGCAGTCTGCTGCAGTGACCTCTGACCTACTGCTCCTATTATGTTCTCCTCCGAACTGACACAGCAGCTCATCCATTTTCTGTCAGCAGGTGGTGCCAGAGAGTCGTTCTAAAAAGACCTTCATGAGAACAGAATGAACTCTGAAGCATGTTTGATGACACAGACACTGAGCAGTTCATTACAGTCTTTATTAAAAAGGGTTCTAGGATCAGTGTTTGTATTTAAAACATCAACGGCAAAAGAACGAGGGATTTTCTGCTCACACGGAGCAAATCTTAATTTAGTTTTTACAAACAAGACCACAGCAACATGCTGATTCAGCACGTTCATGACGTGGACTGGTTCCTAAAGTGAATAACATCATTTATCTCCTCTTGCATTACAAGAATAACTGTTGTGCAGCACAACACACTAAATGTGTGGTGAACTTTTTACAGTGTAAATACTGTTGACACGGTTTTAATAACACAGACACATAACATCAGTGGACACAGTGAACTGCAGCTCATTTGGATGAAGTATTAGAGGTTTGAAAAGTTTTGTAGGAGGGTCACAAATCGCCAAAAATGGCCGACTTCCTGTTGGAATTTCACCAGAAACAGCGTTGTATGTAGTGGGTTGTTGTTCTGAGACACAAAAGTTCAGTTTCCTTGTAAAAACAAAAAATAAAACTACAAAGACAAGCAGTACAAATCCTCCTACTGTCAGTCCAGTGCTGAGTCCTGTCCATCCTCCTGTGTCTGCTGCTGGACTCAGACTAGGACTCAGTGTTGGTCTGTCAGTGTGTGTCTGAGCACCAGCTGCTGTAAAGGACAAACATGTGAGTTGAGACTTGTTGATGTTTAAATGAACATGTGGGGAAAACACTCACCAGTGACATTGAGACTACAGGTGCCATAGCCACTTCCAGAATGTGTCCTCACATCACACACATACAGACCAGAGTCTTCAGTCCTGAGTCTGGACAGTTGAAGTCTGAGTCGTCCTTCTCTGAGGGCG
Organism: Parambassis ranga; assembly: GCF_900634625.1. Taxonomy (NCBI): domain Eukaryota; kingdom Metazoa; phylum Chordata; class Actinopteri; family Ambassidae; genus Parambassis; species Parambassis ranga. Next base: position 1,850,215 of record NC_041033.1, read on the forward strand.
TCTGTGTCACTCTGGACTCTTCCTGAAAAATGTTCATCCTGAGAGTCTGTCTTCTCCTCTCCAGCAGAGACTTGATACAGGATGACGGGTTTATGATCAAAGATAACTTCACAGTAGACAGAAATCTGTTCAGGTGAAGTGTGACTGTCAGCAGTGAACGTCCACTCCAGTGTGATGTCATGGTTCTCCTCTGCCTGATAGGAGCTCTGTGTCTCCTTCACTTCAAATGCTGCAGCTGAGGAGGTGAGGATGAGGAGCAGCAGGATCATCTTCTCTCTGTGAGAGGACACAGAGGTGAAGAGTCATCAGGTTCAGTCAGTACGGATACATTAAGTCATCATTAATGAATACTTACTTTTAAACTGTGATGCTGTTGGTCATTATTTCTGATTCTGATAAAGGCAAGAACAGTTTTGTTGCATTGATAGATAACTTTGAATGACAGTTTATATGGCTGCACACACCTCAAAAGCATTGATGATCAATCATTTACGCAGCAGACAAACTAAACTAAATGTGTCCACATGTGTCTCTTGGTGGGTCCATGGTTGTCCCTCCTGTCATGTCTTTGTTCCACACTTTGAGGTAACTAAAGTTCAAATCCATCAACGTGTGTTTGTTTGTGCTGCTAAACTCATTCTGTACAAACAGTCCAACACATTTAGTCACAACATACACTGTTCTTCATCACACACACACACACACACACTAACGCAACAACAACACACTGGCTCTTACCTTGTGTCTCTGTACAGCCAGCTGAAGCCATTCTGAGCACCAACACACACAAACTGCAGCAGGACAGAATCACAGAGTCTACACAGAACAACCCATCTCTGTCTTTTATAGAGATGAGGAAGGAGGAGATGAGAAGGAGGCGGGATATTGTCTAACCAAACCAGTTGCACAGCATTGCTAGACATGCGCTTGATGAAGGTCTACCTGTGCGGGTTGGGTGTGTGTGTGCTACCAAGTAATGCAGCTAAACACAACAGCAGATAAGTGCAGAGCCAATCACCTGCTAGGACCAGTGACAGGAGGATATTTATGTCTATTGGTAGGAAGCCAGAAAAGAATCATTAACCGTACCTGCAGCCAATGAGAATCTCTTTCTTCTGTTTTCACCTTGCTAAACTACACCCTTGTTTGACTACTTGTTCTGAACACAGTCATTTGGTAAACTTGAGGTGAATCATGGTTGGCACTGACTCAGGCAAAAAGTGACTGTGCAGACTGGGTGTGATTGTGCCCGAAAATGAACCCATTGAAACAGCAGCATTCTCTGAACAGCAGTTTGGTTTCTGTTTCTTCTTCAGACTCAGTTCCTCATGTGGTCAGTGTGTGAGGATCAATAAGAAGGTGCTGCTGCTCCTCTTTACTCAGACCTGGTTTCCTCCAGAGTTCTTCAGCAGGACTCTTCTTCTGCCTTTGACTTCTTCACTTCATCAGATCTGAACGTCTCTTCCTGCTCCTCACAGTGGACGTCCGCCACAGTTCAAGTTCATTCACCTCAAGTAGAAAATGATTTTATATAAACATGAACATCATGAATTCATAAGACATGTAAACATGATATTTAAGGTTTTTACAAAGTTATAAAGAGCTTTAGATCAGACAGAAACATTCAAATAGTCTTTTTTAGAAAGACATGTTAGAAAACCTCCTCAGTAACCAGTCGTTGTTGAATGATCTATATTATTATTATTATTATTATTATTATTATTATTATTATTATTATGGGTGATGAGCTGCTGTGTCACAGTGATGCTGCTCAGACTGATCTCATGCTGTGTGTAGCAGCTCTTCTTCACATGAATCAACACAGCTCACAGCTGCTGGTAGTTGTGTTAGACACAGTGAGAGGGTCACATGTGTGTGTGTGTCTGTGTGTGTGTCAGCAGCAGTGACACCAATACTTGTGTGAAAACACAAACTACTCTCACTTTTAACAGTGTGTGTCAGTTTCAATGCAGGAAAGACCTATGTGTGTCTTTACATCCCAGTGACATCACTGACTGACACACAATCTGCACAGATACAGTCACACAAAGCTGCAGTGTTGCATCACTGTCAACAAATCAAACCACAAAAACTCAGACAGAGAGCTGAGACTGGACCTGATGTAGGTCTGGACCTGTTAGTCTGTTGTAGACTATGGAGACAAAAACTGCACATGAAGGTGTGAGTCCTACAAGAACAACCACAACAAGATGATTACCGGTACCTGACAACACAGACCTGTTTTTAGCTCTGCCCCCCCTCAGAGAAGTGAGAAGCCACACCCCCCCACACACAAAAATCTTCAAGTCACGAGCCTCTATTGTGTCTGTTGCTGTGCTGTGATCACGTCATCTGTTCAGCTGAGAATTAACTCTTTAATGAAACAAAGAGGGCCAGCTCGCTGCTCGCTCACCTACTAGCCTGCTTTCTATTTGATTTCATGTTTTTGAGGATCAACCAAATAACAATTATTAAATCAAATAATTCCTGCTCATACTGGTTTTTGCACAGTAAAAAGCTCAAAATGAAGAGATGAAACCTGTGTAAGTCTCCTTGAATATTTTAGTCACTAACATGTAAAAAGACAGATTTTTTTCCTATTTGCAAGAAGCTTCTCTTACATTTTCCTGTCTGCTGTGTTGACAAGGTCTGCTCTGACTAGGAGGGTTTGTATGCAAGACTGAAGTATTTGTAGCCACATGAACACTGAACTATAATGACAGTAAAGTCAAAATTTAAAAAAAATGCTGAATTGTTTTCATTATTTAAGCTCACTCTGTAAAGGTTAGATATTTTTGCAGCAGCCCTGTCTGGTTGCCATGAACCAGAACCTGAACCCCCACTGTGGGGGTTCAGGTTCTGGTTCCAGGTTTCATGGCAAGGTGAGTCCCAACACAAAGTGTCTCAAACTGAGGTAGAAGCCAAGGTTTATAGTCCAACATGTCCTCCATATTAGCCAGCAGCACTGGTCTCTGCACTTCCAGGCTTTCTTAAGCAAAAAGGTAGTCTGCTGGGTCCATTTTTGGTCAGTTTGTAATGTTATGATTAGAGTTCAGGGTCCAAATGCAGACAACGATGCAAAAGTATCAAACAAAAGTTGAGCTTTGTTGAAAATAAAGCTGAAAAATCCTTACAAAAGCCACAAAGCCAATACTCAAATGATGATGACGACATAGAAAGACAGGCAGCAAGTGTGTAGAGAAAAATTTCATTATTGCGTGTGACAGTCAGTCTGTGTGGTCCAAAATAATAGTAAATGGACCGATATAACAATAACTACTAATCTACGTTGGTCGGTCACATGATCCACGACGTGCCCTCTCTGCCCTGACGTGCCCTGTAGCTGAGCGCTGCTAAGCTGGGAGACGGTCGGCCACTGCTGGTGGCGACCCTGAGGGAGTGAATAGGGCAAGCCAGAAGTGAGCGACAGGGAGCAGCTTTCCTTCTATATTGATCCCTGCCTTTGTGTTTCAGTCACTTCATTTGAACTGCTTGTGTGTGCTGATCAACACAAGCAGACACATCAGCACAGATTCATGGTGAACTGTTGTTACCTGTTGTGCAGCTTTTTTGCAGCTTTTTTGGAGGCTTTGAGTAATCTGTTCCTAATCTGTTTAATCTGATCTGTTCTGTGAAGTCTCTAAAATCTGACAGTCTATGGTCTCATTGGGAATACAGTGAACCAGAAATGTGTTTTTGTGGTTAGGCCTATAGTCATTTTGGCACAGAGATAGACAGTAACAGATGTAAACATATTTTGTTATAATAATCTTGGTTGACAGAACTGTTTTCTTTTCAGTTTGTTTTGTATTTGTCATCATTGCTTAAAATTTTATTATGATAGTTATTATTGAATCTCTCAGTAATAGTTATTGTGTTAACCCTTTACTTCTGTAGGTAAAATAAGTGCTGAAATCCAGCAGAATGCAGGAAATGGCTTCTACTTTATTAAAAATTTTCTGGGGAAGACCCCAGGTGCTCCCAAGATTTTTACAGCTTCTAAATTCAACTTAACACATTATCATCACATGTCCTAAATGTGTTTTTACATCATGTCAATCATGTTAAATGTGATGTTTTCACAGTATATGATGATGGGTCCTGTGTGTCCTCTATCACTGTCTTCAGATGGTGGTGTGTGTGTGTGTGTGTGTGTGTGTTGTTGCGTTTTTGTACATAATCTGTACATAACCAGCATTTATATGTAGGGGCCCCACATGGATTAAGAGAGGGCTGTAATGAGCTCTGAGAGGGATCTAAACACTAGTCAGTGTAGCCAGGTATAAAAAGACCCATTAATAATATGATAATAGTTAACTGAGTTCACTAAAAGAAAGAGACTGTTCATTTTCTGTATCTTTATTTGTTCACATCGGCAGATTGTTAGTTCTCCAATTGCATTTGAATGCACCACACGGTCACGTTTTACCACGTGGGGGTACGTGGTCTCAGCAGTCAATCAGAGCTTACGCAGGTCACGTTCAAGGGCGGCGTTAGTTAGGGTAGCTGTGTGCTAGCAAGGAGACAGAAAACGGGACAAAACCCTGGAGTCTGCCTGCTAACAAAATATTTCGCATATGCCTTGGGCCGGGCCTGGTCCGGAGTCCTGTTACAGAACGAAAGACAGAAGTTACATTGGTAAGATCAATTATCGGCTGAAAAAAACGCTTGTTCATGCTAACCGTAAAAACCACCGCTTGTTCATGCTAACCGTAAAAACCACCGCTTGTTCATGCTAACCGCTGGCGGCCATATTAACAGGCTGCTACGAAGCTGCTGCGAAGTCCGACCCGCTGTGCTTGGCTTTGATCTACACAGAGCAGGTGAGAAATCAGTTTATGCAGATGTAGGCGTGTATAATTAAAAGGGGAAGTGTTTCCTTTCCTAATGCCAATTTAATGGGAAAAGAGTTTTTTGTGTTGTGATGAATGTAAAACGTTTTAAAAAAACGTTTGTAAAACGTCCCCCAGAGTCCTGGGTCCTCTCGAGGTTTCTTCCTGGTAAAAGGGAGTTTTTCTCCCTTTTAGAGAATGTTATGTGTTGACTATCTCACAGACACAGTGAGACATCGCTCATCTACAGCAGACGACGGAGAGAGAACCTGGTTTTAAACTCCAGCAATAAAACAACAAAGGAACAACAACCAAACTAATAAAGAAGAAGAACCAGACCTTCATAGAGACAGCAGCTGACTTTGGTAAATACTAACAGATACTTTAAACTAATTTAGACTAATTTAATGATCTGACCTCTGTAACAATCGACTGATGCACTTTGATAATACATACAAATGTTGATCCTAAATGTTCTTGGTGGTTTTTAATCTAATGTAACATCATGGCGCCCCACGCGGCAGACGTGTTTGCGAGGAGCTCCCGACATCGACTTTGTTTATTGTTTATTTTAGTGTGTATAAGGATTGCAAATGTTCAGTGCCTGTTCACAAGGATCACGTACAGCAGAGAATCACTTCTGGACATCGGAAAAGTTTACCACAAACTAAATTCAGAACTTTTGGACTACAGCTCTCTTCTCCTCTGCACGGATCCCACCAACTCCAGCCACCACCACAAGGCCCGAGTAAACAAAGGGACCGGCGAACAGCGAGACGGAAACGGGGCAAGAGAGGAGGGCTACATGCTAGGCTAAAGGCTAGAGGCACACGACCACCACTACCCAGCCTTCTGTTAGCTAACGTCCGCTCTCTGGAAAATAAAATGGATGAGCTACGAACAAGGACAACATCTCAACGTGAGATCAGAGAGTGCTGTGCTCTTATCTTCACGGAAACATGGACTACTGCAAGTACACCGGACTCAGCCATTCAGCTTCAGACCCACACAGTGCACCGCGGAGACCGCACATCAGCCGCAGGTAAAAACAAAGGCGGCGGTGTGTGTGTCTACGTTAACAACAGATGGTGCACAGACGCTCAGGTGGTGGAGAAACACTGCTGTGCGGACATCGAAGTGTTGATGGTGAAGTGCAGACCTTTTTATTTGCCAAGGGAGTTCAGTGCTGTGTTTCTGCTGGCTGTTTACATCCAACCGCGGGCCGATCAGACCACAGCGTTAGGACTACTGCATGACATCATTGGCAAATACGAGACTGCACACCCGGATGCTGTGTTTGTTGTTGCCGGGGATTTTAACCACTGCAACCTCAGGTCTGTGCTCCCAAAATTTCACCAATATGTGACTTTTCCTACAAGGAACAACAACACTCTGGACCAGGTCTACAGCAACGTGAAGGGCGCATACAAGGCAGCGCCCCGCCCCCACTTTGGACAATCTGACCATATCTCTGTGTTCCTCTACCCAGCCTACAGACAGCTCCTCAAACAAGCCCCCCCAGTAAGCAAAACCATCAAAGTTTGGAATGAAGAGACTGACATGGTGCTTCAGGACTGCTTTAATGCTACAAACTGGGACGTGTTTAAAACTGCTGCTTGGAGAGAGGAGCACTGTTCTGTGGACTTAGAGGAATATGCTTCAGCCGTCACCAGCTACATCAGCACCTGTGTTGATAACATTGTCTCCACCAAGTGCTGCAAAATATTTCCCAATCAGAAACCCTGGATGAACTGTGAGGTACGCTCCATGCTGCATGCACGCTTCACTGCATTCAACTCTGGTGATGCTGAAGCCTACAAAAAGGCCAGATATGATCTACGTAGATCCATCAGGGAAGCCAAGAGGCAGTACAGACTGAAGCTGGAGGGATACTACAACAACTCAGACTCCCGGAGCATGTGGCAGGGCCTACATCACATCACAGACTTCCAGCAGAGGAGCAGTACGGTCACAGACAGCCACAGAACACTACCAGATGAGCTGAATGAGTTCTACGCTCGCTTCGACACCCTCAACACCAAACAGCACAGAGGGATTCTACCAGCAGAGGCAGCACAGAGCTCTTCACTCACTGTGACTTCAACTGAGGTGCGCAGGGCTCTGAAGAGGACAAACCCCCGAAAAGCAGCTGGCCCTGACAACATCCCCGGCCGTGCTTTGAGGGCCTGCTCTTCAGAGCTGGCTGAGGTTTTCACAGACATTTTCAATTTGTCCCTCTCTCAGTCATCTGTGCCCACATGCTTCAAGACCACCACCATAGTGCCCCTCCCCAAGAAAAACAAAATAACCTGTTTGAATGACTATCGCCCCATTGCCCTCACTTCCATTGTAATGAAGTGTTTTGAGAGGATAGTCATGTCCCACATCAAAGACACCATCCCAGACACCTTAGACCCCCTGCAGTTTGCATACCGCCAGAACCGTTCCACTGACGATGCCGTTAATGCAGCCATCCACACAGCTCTGTCACACCTCGAACACAAAGACACCTATGTTAGAATGCTGTTTATAGATTACAGCTCAGCATTTAACACTGTCATTCCCAGCACACTGGCTGAAAAGCTCCTCACTCTTGGACTGACATCCCCCCTCTGCCGCTGGGTCCAGGACTTCCTCACAGACAGACCCCAGACTGTCAGAGTTGGTGCCAGAATATCAGCCACAAAGACTGTGAGCATAGGAACCCCCCAAGGCTGCGTGCTCAGTCCACTGCTGTACACCCTCTTCACCTACGACTGCGTCCCCTCCCAGAGTAACACGTCCATCATCAAGTTCGCTGACGACACAACAGTCATCGGGCTGATCACTGGAGGAGATGAGGCAGCCTACAGGCAAGAGGTGGCTCAGCTGGTGTCCTGGTGCCAGGAAAATAATCTCTCCTTAAACTCTGAGAAGACTAAGGAGATGATTATTGACCCAAGGAAGAGGAGAGACCAGCACGCCCCACTCTTCATCAACAAGGCCCAGGTAGAGAGGGTGAAAACCTTCAAACTCCTCGGCACCCACATCAGTGAGGATCTCACCTGGGCTCACAACACACAGCAGATCATCAAGAAGGCTCAACAGAGACTCTTCTTTCTCAGGAAGCTGAGGAAATTTGGATTACCCTCCAAACTCCTCAGCAACTTTTACAGATGTACAGTGGAGAGCGTCCTGACAAACTCCATCACAGTCTGGTATGGGAACTGCACCGTTCAGGACAGGAAGGCTCTCCAGCGTGTCATTAAAACGGCTCAGTTCATCTGTGGAGCAGCCTTCCCACCTCTACAGGACATCTATAATGCCCGGGTCACAAAGAGGGCCCACAATATCATCAAAGACCGCACTCACCCACAGCACTCACTGTTCACACTCCTGCCGTCAGGCAGACGCTTCAGGAGCGTGAAAGCAAGGACAACCAGACTAAAAAACAGTTTCTATCCACAGGCCATCAGGCTACTGAACCACTGACATTTTTCTTTATCTTTCCACAATGCAAAAATTGCACATATTTGTTTTTGCATGTACAATCTCTTAAAATATTTGCACATTCTAAACGTCCTACCTCTGTACATAGAACTGCACATTCTGTACATAGAACTGCACATTTTGCTTACTCTATTTTATTTTTTTTTCCTATTGTTTATTCGTATTTTTATTTATTCTTATGCCTAAGTCTACTGTTTATTTTTTATTTTTTTTTTTTTTATCTTAATTTAGTTGTGTATAAAGTCATATGAAGGGAACTCGCAAAGTAAGAATTTCATTGCTCAGTGTAACTGTAAAGTGCTGTGCATTTGACAATAAACTTCTTGAATCTTGAATCTTGTATGAGCAAAGAAACTGACTCTAACAGCTGTTAAATCAAAGAAAGAGCTCAGAGATGGGTCAATATCTGAGTATTGTGGATAATCACTGACAAGGTGGAAGAAAATGGAGATTTTACAAATGCATTATTTAATAAATGGTACTATGGTGCATCCGACCCCCCTCCTCCTCCTCCTGTGCCTGCTGCACCAGACGCCCACCTGCAGCTGGACGATGGAGCCAGCCAGGGACAGGTAAGACACAAAGAGGAGGCCAGGGACAGAGACAAAAACACCTGACCCACACAAATCTGAATTTTGACCATTCAGTTATTTCCACATCAAAATAAGGCAGAGTCTGAGTGTGTCATGTCTGCTCAATCCTCCCTGTCTCTCTGCAGTACCATCATGAGTCCCCTGCCCCCTCCTGCAGCAGCTCCACAGCAGCAGCGGAGGCTTCACCCGGAAACACAGTAAGACCCTGGATAAACACACTAATACAGTGGTCCCCAACCACCGGGCCGGGGACCGGTACCGGTCCGTGGGTCATTTGGTACCGGGCCGCACAGAAAGACTGAGCAAAACATATATTTTTCATTATCTGAGTCTGAAAGCTGTTTCATTTATAAATCGATCAGATTCATCCGCCTGTGCCTTTAAGCACCTGCCCAGACGCTTGTCTCGGGATACGGCCCCAAAATTAAGCCCACAAGCAGCAAAAATGAATAAAAAAACAAACGTCTTTGGAGAGCTTCTTCGGAAAGGGGAAAAGGCCTAACGAGGAGACAGAAGAAGAGGAGCCTACCCCTTCAAAGAAAAAGAAACCCGCATTTAAAAGACTATATCAGGAGTCCTATTTAAAATACGGATTTATTGCAACAGGTGATTCTCACACACCAAGTCCGCTCTGAGTGATATGTGGCGACAGACTCGCAAATGAGGCAACGAAGCCTTCAAAACTGCGAGACCGAGCACCCTGCATTAAAAGACAAACCATGGAAGAAAACATGAACAAGAACGACTGAAGCAATTAATGACGGCCAAAACAAAATTACGGAGTGGACTGGACATAAGAAACACACTTCGGGTGTCATGTCTCCCATTATCCCTAGATGGGACCGCCTCATTGCTGGGAAAGCTCAAAGGCTCCCACTAATTAAGCATAAGAGTAAGTTGTCTCTTTATGCACTTTTTTTTCTGTGCCGGTCCGTGAAAGTATTGTTTTACATGATACCGGTCCGTGGTGCAAAAAAGGTTGGGGACCGCTGCACTAATACGTGTTGTTTGGTTGTTGGAAACAGCAGCATCAGACAAGAGGAAGGGCTGAGTATAAAACACAAAGTACACAAGTTAGGAAGCAGACACAGCTGGACCTCATGAGGACGGAGTATAAAGCACAAGAAGCCTTCAAAATGAAACACTACATCCTACTAAACCCTTTTTGAAGTAACACAGTAATCAGAACTGTCACTAGCACTGTGGACCATGTCTCCACCTGTCCCTGCTTCAGATGCAGTAATATCACCAGTTTTTTTAGCATCTGCTGCCGATTTACTACACGTTTTAGTTAAAAAGGTGAGACGCCGGCGCAGAGGGAAGAGAGCTGGTGCGCTGGTGCGCCTCCGGAGACGTGGGACGCGCACACCATTACCTGGGATTTTTCTCTCTAACGTCCGCTCACTTAGCAACAAAATGGACGAGCTGACACTGTTGATGGGAAGGAACAGGGACTTTTCTTCATCTTGTGTGTTGTGCTTCACGGAGACCTGGCTTTGTGAACAGATACCGGACTGCGCGCTGCAGCTGGAGGGATTCCAACTCCTCCGAGCGGATCGCCACAGGGAACTCTCCGGTAAAACCAAAGGTGGAGGTGTCTGTTTCTATATCAACAGTGGTTGGTGTACTGATGTGACTGTGATCTCCCAGCACTGCTCTCCTGCTCTGGAATACTTAGACGTGCACGAGGCTCAGCGTGCACTCGCGGATCAGATCCTGTGTTTGGAGCAAACATATCCGGACTCCTTAATTATTGTCCTTGGTGACTTTAATAAAGGAAACCTGAGCAAAAAACTCCCGAAGTACAAACAGCTGATCAAATGCCCGACCAGAGAGGAGAACACACTGGATCACTGTTACACCACAATAAGCGAGGCATATCGCGCAGTGCCCCGTGCTGCTCTTGGACTATCTGACCACGTGATGGTCCGTCTGATTCCTGCGTACAGACAGAGGCTGAAGCTCTCCAAACCTGTGGTGAGGACATCTAAAAAGTGGACCAGCCAGGCTGTGGAGGAGCTTCGCTCCTGTTTTGAGACAACGGACTGGGAGGTGTTCAGGGCTGCCACTGATAGTCTTGATGAGTATACAGACACTGTGACGTCATATATACAGTACTGTGAGGACAGTATTGTGCCAACACGCACCAGGGTGAGTTATAACAATGACAAACCCTGGTTCACAGCTAAACTCAGACAGCTGAGGCTAGAGAAGGAGGCCGCTTTCAGAAGTGGGGACAGAGACTGCTACAAACAGGCCAAGTACAGGTTTAGCAAGGAGGTGAGAAGTGCTAAATCACTGTACTCTGAGAAAATCCAGCAGCAGTTCTCTGCTAACGACTCTGCCTCTGTGTGGAAAGGACTGAGGCAGATCACCAACTACAAGCCCAAAGCCCCCCACTCAGCTGACGACCTGCAATTAGCCAACAGTCTGAACGAGTTCTACTGCCGCTTTGATGGACTATCAGCCAGCCCTGACACCTCTCCACACACCTCTCCACACCCCATCAACACGGACATCCACATCAAAGATACCCCATCAGAGTCCTCCTTACCCCCCTCCTCCTCCCCCTCAGCTGCCCTCTCAATCCTGGAGGAGGATGTTAACAGGCTGTTCAGGAGACTGAACCCCCGCAAGGCTCCTGGACCTGATGGTGTGTCCCCCTCCTCCCTAAGACACTGTGCAGATGAGCTGACTCCAGTGCTCACAGACATCTTTAACACCTCTCTGGAGTCATGCCATGTGCCAGCCTGCTTCAAATCCTCCACCATTGTTCCAGTTCCCAAGAAACCAAGGATCACTGGTCTTAATGACTACAGACCTGTGGCACTGACGTCTGTAGTCATGAAGTCCTTTGAGCGCCTGGTACTGTCCCACCTCAAGACCATCACAGCCCCCCTCCTGGACCCCCTGCAGTTCGCCTACAGAGCTAACAGATCTGTGGACGATGCTGTCAACCTGGCTCTTCACTACATCCTGCAGCATCTGGACTCCCCGGGAACCTATGCTAGGATCCTGTTTGTGGACTTCAGCTCTGCTTTCAACACAATCCGCCCAGCTCTCCTCCAAGACAAGCTGTCCCTGCTGCATGTTCCAGACTCCATCTGCCGGTGGATCACTGACTTCCTGACAGACAGGAGACAGCATGTGAGGCTGGGGACGAATGTCTCGGAAACAAGGACCATCAGCACCGGTACCCCCCAAGGCTGTGTACTTTCCCCTCTGCTCTTCTCCCTGTACACCAACTGCTGCACCTCCAGCCACCAGTCTGTCAAGCTGATTAAGTTTGCTGACGACACCACCCTCATTGGACTCATCTCAGACGGGGATGAGTCTGCCTACAGGATGGAGGTGGACCGTCTGGTGTCCTGGTGTGCTGACAACAACCTGGAGCTGAATGCCCAGAAGACAGTGGAGATGACAGTAGACTTTCGGAAAGTGCCAGCTCCATCACCCCCCCTCACCCTGACAGACACCTCCATCTCCACAGTGGACTCTTTCCGCTTCCTGGGTACCACCATCACCCAGGACCTCAAGTGGGAGCTCACCATCAGCTCCCTCATCAAAAAGGCCCAGCAGAGGATGTACTTCCTGCGGCAGCTGAGGAAACTCAAGGTGCCAGCCAGGATGATGGTTCAGTTCTACACGGCCATCATTGAGTCCATCCTCACCTCCTCCATCACAGTGTGGTACGCTGGGGCCACTGCCAGGGACAAGCACAGACTGCAGCGTGTTGTGCGCTCTGCTGAGAAGGTGATCGGCTGCAGCCTGCCATCTATCGAGGACCTGTACGTCTCCAGGACTCTGAGGCGTGCAGGTCGGATCACAGCTGACCCTTCTCACCCTGGACACGGACTCTTTGAGCCACTCCCCTCAGGCAGGAGGTTACGGTCCATTCGGACCAGAACCTCACGCCACAAGAACAGCTTCTTCCCCTCTGCTGTTGGACTGTTAAACTGTAATTAATGCTTCAGAAGGTTACTTTAGTATAGTCACTGCACAATGATGACTATTTGCACTGTTTACTCCATCTTGCACTACTTGCACACGAGTACCACCTCACCGATCCATGTGGTACCTGTTACATTATTACATTATTACACTGTTCCATTCGATCATATAAGGGTCTATGTTTACCATTTCATCTGCACAGTATTTTATGTTCTGTTCATTGTATGTCTGTCATGTAAATTTAGCCTTACTTTAGTTTATTTACTTAATTTTATCTTAGTTTTTATCTTATTGCATGTTAATTGTCATATGTTCTTTGTATGCACCAATCACTAAGGCAAATTCCTAGTAATGTGAACCCCCTTCACTTACATGGCAATAAACATGATTCTGATTCTGATTCTGAGTAACACACAGTCTGATCACAGACCCACAGAGGCTGACCATGTGTAACAGTGACTCAGATTTACAGTTGAATACACACTCTCTGAGCTCTGAGACACTTTAGCAGACAGAGGACAACAACTTGTCTAATCACCTCCACATTTGTGTCCTCAGGTTCAACTTCCAGTGGTGAAGCTGCCGGACAACATCGTCCTGGTTTCTGTTATTGAACCGTAAGTAAATCACACAAACAAAGTATGAATAAACATGGCTCTTCCTCGCAGAGCAGAGGCCCAAAGTCTCGGCTGAGAAGGGCATGAAGGGCAGTGCGGCTGTGAATGCAGCTGTGGGTCAGAAGGTAAGAAGCACTCTGGATCAAGAGTTGGTTTGAACTGCTGTCATCCACTCAGACTGCGTTTTGGAAGCTATCAGCCAGCACTGATCTGACACTACGAGCCACAGAATGCTGACTGCAGTTCAATTAATGGCCACAGGCACCAATATTAACAAGGCTTTTCTGATTTTGTGACACACACACTGCAGAAACACACATCACTGTGACTCTGTGTTCTACCAGCCTGCAGTTGTGTTTTAGTACATGTGCTGACAGTGAGTTGTCGTCTGTCCACAGTGGAACGCACTGTCAAAGGAGGAGCAGGCCAGATATTATGAGGAGGCCGAGGCAGAGCGGCGGCTCCATGCCCAGCTGCACCCAGGATGGTCGACAGCAGACAACTATGTAAACACACTCTGCTCACACACAACTACCACACAACTCCTCCACAGACAGTGCAAACAGAGTGTGATGTGTGATGTGCTTGATTTTAGGGCAAAAAGAGGAAGAGGGTCAGGAGGAGGGCTGCAGCTGCAAGCAGAGGTAAACATGCTGTTTGATGCAGGTGGACACACACACAAAGTGTCACAGAGGACTGATCATGTTTGTGTTTGTGCTTCCACAGATCAAGATGGCAGACTGCTTTCTCCTGTATATACTGTGATTTTCTTGTAAATAGTTTGATTTTCTTGCTGGTATTTTTTTGTCAATAGTTTTATTTTACTTCATTATTATTAATTTATATTTATTAATAAACTTCTTTATTAAATTCACAAATGCTCTTTATTTGCTGATGAATGAGACATCTTTACAACAGAACAAATATTGTAACCATAAAGCAGACAGCCACGTTTTTTTAATTTAGAAAGTTTCAATTCATTAACTAGATGAAATATGAGTTTATGTGCAACGATACACAATAATACTATCTTCAAATGTCACAGCACTGTAGACACAGACACATTCTGATGGTAATAAGCTGTTTGCCATTAAAACAGTAGTACACTTCTAAAAACAAGCACTCTGGGAAAATGTGTCATTTTGCATGGTTATATTAAACCTGTCACTACTGTGTGGTTACATGTCTTTTCCACTAGAGGGCACTCCTCCCTAACAGTGTGAGTGAGTCCCTGTCCTCTGAAAAATCTGTAATGCAGACTTCATGTGCCGCATCCTGCCAACAATTCACTGCTCGGGTTTAAGCCACAACAATTCTTAATCTGCTGAGGTTGAGAAGAGAAAAACATTAGTGTGTGGCTCAGTAGCACAAAACCTTTGACCACAGGCCTCTCCATGTTAAATTATGGGAAAAACAAAATACATTTACAAACCTATGTACCCTATTTTCTATAGCCATCTTCTCTTCATGCCTTCACCGGCACTTGGTCAAAAAAGCAGAGAAATAAAAACTTTGTCTTACCTGTCGAAGATTTCTCTAGGAGGAATACATGTGATTGTATCAACGCTGATCAAAGCTGGTGTGTGTGGCAACTGAGCCAATGTGGATGTGAGGGTGTGTGTGTGAGGGAGGTTCTTGTGGAGCTATCAATGTCAAACAACTTGGGTAGTTTGGTTTTGTTTTTTCATAGCTTTACAAGGTTTGTGTGTGAGCAGGAAAAGTGAGAAAAGAAAAAAAAAGAAATGGGCACAGAGGCCAGGACGGAGGACAGCAAGAGATCAGAGGCCAGGACGGAGGACAGCAAGAGATCAGAGGCCAGGACGGAGGACAGCAAGAGATCACAGGCCAGGACGGAGGACAGCAAGAGATCAGAGGCCAGGACGGAGGACAGCAAGCGATCACAGGCCACTGAGACAACTCCTCCTGCTACACATTGTCCACATTCAGTTTAGTGTTCACCAGTGGATTTTACACTGTGGATAGCCCACTTCACAGTTCACTAGAACAGGAAATATTCTTAACATGCTATGATTATCTAAACATATCCGACCATGCTAAAATAACTAAATATATTCCAGAGTGTTTACAGTGTCTTTAAAGAATTACACCTAATAATAACTGAATCCATTTGTTTAACTGAGCGAAACCGTTTGACCTTTACTTAACACACTCATCTATGTGGAGCTAACAGAGATAACCATCTTTAACAGGAGGCCGCCATCGTGTTCACATGGGAGCCGCCATTACGATGGACTACAAAGTTCAATTCCAACATAAAACGATGGCTTTCCTCATCAAACCTTCATTAAACCAAGATCTGTTAGGCTCCGAGAGTTCTTGAGAATGTTTTGACAGTGTATGTACACACATTACTGACCTGTTAGAGACAGGAGACCATAGCTGTTAGCAGGCTGTGTCCCTCTGAGGGCGGAAACCCCCTGCTGACCTACTGCAACCGGTGTCTCCCTGGGCCAACACTCCCCCCTGTGGCGCAATCATGAAACTGCATGTGATTGTACTGCTGAGTCAGCACTGTCTGTGGAACCAGGAGGAAGAGGAGTAAATGAAGGATAATGGAAAAGAAGGGGGGAGAAATCAAAACACATTAAATTATCTCGCACAGTTCTACACAGACAACGGGTTAATGAGTTTAACTGTTTGAACACAGAGCTGGTTCTGTATCTGTCACCAACTTTTAGCAGGAAGGTTCTCCTAATGAGCTGGTTCCTGTTCAAGTCAAAGTCAAAAGTCAAAGTCAGCTTCATTGTCAACACTGCCATATGTGCTGGACATACAGAGAGACGAGTCAGCAGAGGTCGGGAGGCGGAGTACAGGAGCGTGGTGGACTGCTTCATGGAGTGGTGCGGACAAAACCACCTGCAGCTCATTGTCATGAAGACAAAAGAGCTGGTGGTGGACTTCAGGAAGCACCAGACACTCCCAAACCCAGTCAGCATCAAAGGTACCAACGTGGACATTGTGGACAGCTACAAATACCTAGGTGTCCACATTGACCGCAAACTGGACTGGTCCACAAACGCAGAGGTCACCTGTATGTCCTAAAGAGACTCTGCCAGACCATGCTGCAGACGTTTTACCACTTGGAGGTCTCAGTGTGCTGGGGCAGCAGCATGAAGTCGGCCGACACAACACACTCGACAAGCTCATTAGAAAGGCTGGCTCGGTGCTGGGAGCTGAGCTGGAGTCTGTAACTCCTCAGTATTTTTAACAACAGGTCTCACCCCCTGCATGACACACATCAGACTATATTGTAACTCGGTGTAACTCCTCCCCTTTCTGTAGGGAGAAGAGCTAGATGATCATGTCATGTACCAATGTCATTCCCTCCAAGCTCTATATTTGTATTTATTTAGCACCTTCTCATCTCTTACAGGGGGGCTGAAGCCTCTCCCAGCTAACTACAGGTGAGAGGTGGGGTACACCCTGGATAGGTCACCAGTCCATCAGAGGGCAACATACAGACAAACAACCATACACACTCACACCTACGGTCAATCTAGAGTGACCATCTAACCTAACATGCACGTCTTTAGAACGTGGGAGGAAGCCGGAGTACCCGGAGAAAACCCACGCAGGCACAGGGAGAACTCCACACAGAAAGGCCCCAGTCAGAATTGAACCAGGACCAGTGCCACCCCCTTATATTACAGCCATGCAACATATATTATACTCAGTCACACTGATTACTGTACTTCTGATTTGGATTTATATTGACACTTACACTCCTGTACTAACACTACTACTACTACTGCTACTACTAACACACTACTATTAACTGTATTTAATGTGACTTGAAACCTGTGGCAAAAATAAATCCTTCTGGGATGTCACTGTGAGTCGACTCCACTCTAATGTTTTTATCCAGGTGAACTCTGGTGTTCTTTGGCAGCTTTGCAGAGTCTGCTCCTGAATCCACCTCCACCTGAGGGACTGAGGTACAACAAAACACAACATGAGCTGTTCAGACAACAGCAGTTGGATGTTATCACTTTACTGGTTTCCACTGAAGTGTTTATTTATGTTGTGCCTACAGCACTGACCTTTGACCTGTATATACAGCACTGACCTTTGACCTGTATATACAGCACTGACCTTTGACCTGCATATACAGCACTGACCTATAATATTAAGTAGCACTTGTTTCTTCATCAGGATCTTTCCCTCAATGCTGTAGACGGTGCAGGTGTAGATACTCATTGTCTGTACTTCAGTGTCAGACTGAGGTCTCTCCTTTGCAGTGGGTGATTCACCATCTTTGTTCGGTCTTTGTAAAACCAGTCCTGCTCTTCAGGCTGCACAGAGTCGTTCTCATACACATGGACCTATTCTGTATCTACAGCACTCACCTGTGAGCTCTAGCGTTACTTTGTGTTTCAAGACGTCTTCGGCCTTGTGGCCGGTGCAGATGTAGGTTCCACTGTCTCTCTTTGTGGGGTATTAAGGGGTCAGACTGAGGTCTCCACTTTTCAGCAGGTCTTCATTCATCTTTGTGCGGCCACAATACTGATCATCCTGATTTTTATTGTCATCACTACTGTTTGAATACACATGGACTATCATGACTGTCCACTTAACTATGGTGTCCTCTGGTAGAGGAGCCTTTGTTTTGAAGGCGATGAAGGACGATGCTGCGTCTTCTTTTACCATCACCTCCACCTGGTGGACTGAGAGGACAATAAACCACAACATCATTCAGGAACTGCAGCAGTAACATCGATTGCATCAGGAACAGAGAGACACTAGTTTTTCCTGTGTCTTCAGTCCTCACCTCGGACCTTGTCCTGTCATTTATGATCATAGGTTTTAAAATAATTACAAATGTAAACCTGTCCTTGTGTGTTCTGAAAGAATCAGTCATCTACATCACAACTGAAAACCATCTGGGCAATTAGCAGCAAACTCCACCCCTGACACAACAAATCTCTGGTTGTTTATATCCCTGCATTGGGTCATAGCATATAATATAGTAAACAGCAAGCTCATCCCTGGGTGTGTTCTTGTTCTGCCCATTTTACCAAGCATGCATCAAGGGCTGGGTTGTGTAGATAAGGGAGCAGCCATGTATCCCAGAATGCATTTCACACTATATACCACTACTATCAGTATAAATCCTACACAGCATACTGTACATAATCCATCCATCTCATGTACTTATGTCACATTTTACTGTGCAAATCAATTGATGAGAGACGGCACTGACAGCAGGACGTCTTGCTCCATGTAGGCATCATATCTGTTTAATAAATAATGATACACTTTAATATGTTATGTGCTGGTGTTCATCTGAGGTTGTATTTACCTCGTTATAACCCTGCTAATGACAAGGTGATATTTTATTAAATGTAATCACTTAAAGACAAATTCTAAAAGTAATCTTAAATTTGTGAAAAAGTCTTAACGCTAATCCCAAAGAAACCTGTACTAAAATGTCTAAATTAAGGTAACACACCTCTGCTTGATCTTGTCAGGTGGTAACCCAAATGCAAAATCCCAAAGCAAACAACCCAAACTATCAGAAACATAAAAGGACAAAGCCTAAGGACTAAACAAAGAGACTGAAAAACTGAAACCAAGCAGACAGAACAAATACACAGACAAAGCAAAGGCGAGCACAGGACTTAAATACACAAGGGGTAACAAGACACAGCTGAGAACAATCAGGAGGCAGGCAATCAACGAGGAGGGAAACCCACGAGGAAGTAAAACACACAGACAATACAAGAAGACCAGACTTTCAAAATAAAAAGGAAGTCAAATGCACAGGAGGAATAAAGCCATCACTCAAAATGTAAAAATTAATCATAACAGACATTCTCATTTCCGTATCTGAAAACACACATGCACACACACACACACACACATGCACACACACACACACACACATGCACACACACACACACACACATGCACACAAAAACACACACAATGTCAAACATCAGGACTTATTGCCTTTCCTCACCTCTACTTATTTGTAGAGACCTTGTGTAGGTCTGTGTATGTGTCCACAGGTCCCATATAACCTATTGGTAATAACGCAGGAACATTAATGACATCATGCAATGTACTCACAGTACATGTCATGTTATTACATAATACATAGACGTAGAGGTAAGGTTTGACGTAAAATTTTCATTTGGGTTTAAAGTTAAGACAAGGAAAAAACAAGGTTAAGCTGTTGGTTGTAGATGTTATTTATTTTATTTGTATACTATATAGTTGTATAGTTGTATAGCTAGGAGGAAAATGTTTAAAACTTCTAACACACCCACACCTCGGTGTACATGCTATACAGTTTAATAGCCAGCAGATGTAGACATTGGTCCATTCAGAGTAAGACTGTGTGTGAAGTGAAGTGGGTGTTCATACTTAAGTATGTGTGGGAGATTAGAAAATGAACATTACTTTGTATCTGATGCTGCATATATGTGTGTGTCATGGCTCTGGCGGTGCTTTCATGGTCCTCAGCATTATAAATACCACTGCCCATGACTCCCAGCTGTGGCACTCCTCTTCTATTTGCTCTAAACAGTGCTTATTTAAATGCATTACCGATATTGTAAACTTTAAAATATGGTACAGAGGTGACATCTGACTACCTAAACAAACATAACCTCATTGCACTGTCAACATGTTTGTCACATGGTCTGCTTTGAGCCTTGTATAAATCCCATTTATTCTGCTGTCATTTGATAACACGGAGAGCAGAGTCCCGCCCAATGAGGAAATGGGTGTGTTTGTTTGAGTGGTAAAGAATGCTCGGACTTCCTCGCTGCAGCCAGTCTGCTGTGAGGCTCCGAGGCTAGAACAATGTCGACCCTGCTGCTGGTTGTGGGTGTAGTGATAGGAGTTGCTTACATTTACAGACATGTTGTGGTGAAGGGAAAGAGCTGCACGAGCACAGCCAAGCTGCATGGGAGAACTGTGATTGTAACAGGTGAGTAAAGGCTCTGAGTTTTTTCAGATCCACACTCAGAAAATCCATCAGCAGACTTCTTTTTTTTTTTTTTTTGCATCCAGGCAGCAACACAGGCATTGGTAAGACCACAGCCATGGATCTGGCTAAAAGAGGAGCCAGAGTGATCCTGGCCTGTCGCAGTAAGCAGAGAGGAGAAGCTGCTCTTGAGGAGATCAAGAGAGTGAGTACAAACCTGATCCTCCAAAAAAGAGAGTTCTCTGCATGCAGACTGGTTAAAAATACACCCATCACATACCCCTCCATCTTAGCAGTAGCTGCATCACCTTTCTAACTGTTCACCAGGAGAGTGGCAGCAACCAGGTGGTGTTCATGCAGCTGGACCTGGGGAGTCTCAAGTCTGTTCGCAGCTTTGCAGAAACCTTTTTGAAGTCTGAGCCCAGACTAGACATCCTCATCAACAATGCAGGTTAGACTTTTCACACTTCTTTTCTAGTTTTAGTTTTACAAAGATGTAAGCAAATCCTAACTTGTTATTTCCACCTAAAGAGATTTTGATACTGTATGTCTTTCTTCTTGATTCCCCTCCCCCTCCAGGCATTTATATGCAGGGTCGAACAGAAGATGGGCTGGGCATGATGTTTGGTGTCAACCACATCGGCCACTTTCTGCTAACCAACCTGCTGCTGGACCGCCTGAAGGAGTGCGGGCCGAGCAGGGTGGTCACCGTGTCGTCTTTAACACATAACTTTGGCAATATCAATTTTGACTGCCTGAACACCCACAAAGCACTGGGACTGGGGACCTCGTCCATGGAGACACTCCGGGTCTACTCCGACAGCAAGCTGTGCAACGTTCTCTTCACCCACGAGCTGGCCAAGAAACTGCAAGGAAGC
The DNA here is from genome assembly GCF_900634625.1 of Parambassis ranga. NCBI lineage: Eukaryota > Metazoa > Chordata > Actinopteri > Ambassidae > Parambassis > Parambassis ranga. The sequence continues at coordinate 1,871,527 of NC_041033.1, forward strand.
AAGGTCACGTGCTACAGCCTCCATCCAGGTCAGTGGAATGACACTGCTCAAGCATAAAAAATCTGAAATACTGCTTTCCTAAGTCCCTTGCATGGTTAAAAGGGGAGCACAGAAACTTTTAACTTTTATACAAATGGGTCCCTTGTGAGCAGCGACTCCTACTATAGGTCATATTATCTGATTATTCTGCAGTATTGTCAGCATAGCATATGGTCTAACCATGTCCTCTGCCCTCTGATGGTGTGGAAACATTTAAAAAGAGCAAACAATAAAAAAGTACAGATCCCATGACCCTTCAGGGGTGTAGTCTGAGTGGTATCAGGTTACAAGTAATTGATTGCTACTGTTTATATAATGGCTTCCCTTCTGCCTACTATATTGAAAGCTTTATGCATTTGTACCCAATAGAGATCTGAGAAAATTAGGAGACTTTACAGTAGCCTCCATTTCAATACCAGGAACAAAGGTGCCTATAAAGCTGCTTTTGGGGGTCAGTATGAGCAGTCCGGCACAACTGGAACTACCCTGTGTGTTACCCTGTCTGTCCTAGCCATTGTTAAGGTTTCAAATTTGAGTGTATTAGATTTTTTTGTGGACCTGTCCCTATGAGACTTCTGCATCCATGGTGATGATGGTTACCTTACTGTTACTGGCTGTATATGGATATGGATGGTGGCTATAAGTTTGTTCCAGACCCAGGTAATTTGTGGCCTTGACCTCTGGTGTATGTTCCCATGCTTCTGGTTTAGGAAAGTATTTTGTCAGGTTAGGCAAAGATCATGGTTGGGGTTCTGCCATTTTTGGCCACCATGGTCCAGTTAGTGTTAACACTGTTAGCACTTAAATTACAGTTGTTATGGCACATTTGCCTTTGTTTACACTCATTTCTGTTCACTTGCGAGACAAGTAGCTGAACTTTCAATGCTTTTCAGGTCATGATGTAGTAATTAGGTACAGCTGATCCATCAACCACCTTTAGCTTCAAGATGAAGTTTTAGGTTGAGAAGCTCCAGGCCATAGTTTACTGAGTTGAAGCTGATCCATGCTAAAGACCAGGCACCTAAATCCACTTTGCTTTTTGTTCTCACAGGAGCTATCAACTCTGAGCTGGCCAGGAACACAAGCCCAGTACTGCAGATCCTACTTAAGCCCCTGACTGCATATTTCTTCAAGAACACCATCCAGGGATGTCAGACGACCCTACACTGCACCCTCCAGGAGGGGATCGAACACCTGAGCGGACGTTACTTCTCTAACTGCACTGTGAGAAAAGTCTACCCCAAAGCAAAGGATGACGCTGCAGCAAGGAAGCTGTGGGAGCTCAGCGAGAGACTGTGTGGTCTTGCATAAAATACACCTTTGACTAAATCCATGCTGACAGTAAGGTTTTTTTCTATTTAATATTACTTATAGGCAGGTGTAATTGAGTTGACAGCACAAAATTAGGCAAGATAAGACAAGTCCAAAGCCCCAGCAGTCCTCTACAAACACAACTGACATAAGAACCAGCCTGACTAGAAGGTCCAAGTCACCATGACTGTGTAGGTATATCAAAAGTGTACTTATAGATATAGTCAGCTGTGTCTGGTTATGACACATATGTATATGATGCATATATATCGTATATGTATATTAACAATATGTTATGATTGAATAAAACCTAGTGTGTTGGATTTGTTCTGTTGTTTACCTTCACACCATTGTTTGTTGAATATCTACAGTATGTGTGGCCACGCTTATTCATCAATTTTTTTAATACACCTGTTTTGGTTGAATCAATAATATACCTTCATACCATGCCACATATCTTAGCATGGCTTAGCTTTCAGATAATACTAGTTGTCTCATATATATACAGTATATATATATATATATATATATATATATATTTCTGCACAGTTATCATATTATGATCTGGACAGTGTGTGTTGACATTAAGCTGGCGTGTCATTGCCTGACCCACCCACACAAATGCGGTTGTTATTTATCATGCTCATCACAGCGCTTTTCCCGAGGAATGCTTTTGTGGCAGATCAGACCACCACCCTGCACTCTGGCCTCTTTAAACACTACCATTGTGGTACTAAGCAAGAGGTTACTGCGTTTTTGAGCACAGCCCTTCCTTGACCTTTCACTGTCATTTCACTCTTCACCTCAATAAGACAGAAGACCTGCTAGACTTGATGTTCGAGTCATAGTGACTGTGCAACTTTCACCTGAGGGCTGGTTGTGCATGTAATACTATTTTGACTAATATGTTGTCCCTGTGCAAACTTCTGCTTAGGTGTAAGTGAGAGTAAAGAGGCTAGAACAGGTGCTTTGTCCCAACTATATAACAAATCATGCTTAAAAGTTTATAGCCACACTTTCTCACATTTTAGCTTTATATCTATGCAGTCAGTTACATAAAAATTCAGAAAAATAAGTAGTAATCATGGTATGCAGAAAATGTTAATAACCATGCAATAGTCACTTGTAATAAAAGCCACATCTTAAATAATGTCTTACCATGGAATCCAGACTGTTGTTTACATGCATTTTACTTTAAAAAAAATGGCTACAGCGACATCTGCTGGTACTGTAAAGTCATTTTACCGGAAGTTTTTACCGGAAGAAGCCGGTGTAGAAAACGGAAGTCCATTATAATTATAATGTACCTTTAAAACTGACAAAAAAACATATTTGTAATTTATTTACGACTCAGATGTGATCTAAAGGCAAGTCTTTCTCACCACAAAGTGTTAATATTTTACCGAAATTAAAACCTACCGGAAGTAGCGCGTCTTCAGTTTATCCCAGCGTCACAGGTTAGTTTATTCTGAAAGTTCTAACGTAAACACCGTAACTCTAGTGTAATTGACAGCATTTGTACATCAGCGGTGATGTCCGCGTTGCTTTACTTCATTGCAGGAGCAGTTTTACTTTACGTGTTAATTTACTACAATGTGTGCAGAGGAGCAAGATGCTTAAGTTCAGTGAAGCTGCGGGGCAAGACTGTCATCGTTACAGGTAACTAGCCTCTGTTATCAACTAATGCTAACATGGAAGTTAGCTTCACTATTGTGTACCATGGACCAGTCGTGCTAACATGCAGACGTGTCCCAGAGCCAACTTGTAGAGTCCTATAAGTATTGGAATACTTGTAGTTTATGAACGTTTAGCTGAAAAAGTAGAACTCATTAAACCTTTCTAACTCAGCGTTGATAAAGTGTGTCGCTAAACCACTGTATGTGCATGTGTTTAAAGTACCTTTAAATTAAATATTAATAACATGCGTACAAATCATATTTTTACACTTAACTTGCATTAATGCCACTTGTCAATAAGCCCACAGACAGCTTTACCACTAAATGCATTTCTGTTGTCGTTTGTCTGTACAGGGAGCAACACAGGTATTGGCAAGTCTACAGCTCTGGATTTGGCAAAGAGGGGAGCGAGGGTGATCATGGCCTGCCGCAACAAGGAGAAGGCTGAGGCTGCCGCCTTTGACATCCGCAGAGTAAGACCTGGAACACACACACTCTGCTGGGCCACCAGAAAGAGACATAGGCTCTCCCTGTGGAATACTAAATACCCATTGTATCATCATTATATTATTTATAAAACAAACACATGTAGTTTCTTAAGCAGCCACAGATGATGTTTATGGATTTAAAACGTCAAAAAATGAATCATACATGAAAACATCCATGTAGACATTATGATGGTTTTTGCTGTTGTGGATTTACAGTGTCAAGTACACAAGCTCTAACTCATCTCAGCTGTCAGAGGTGAAACACTCCTCCTGGCTGTACAAGACCAAAGTAAAGCAATACTTGGGAAGTTTGTAGTTACGAAAAACTTGTGGGTAGTAATTTGATAAAGCGTTACGCATAATGTAATCTACCTGCATTTTGGTGCTGGGTGGGGGGTAATTCTGGACCACATGCACCAACCTCACCAACAGTAATGTCCTCCAGGAGAGTGGGAACAATCAGGTGGTGTTCATGGAGCTGGATCTGGCAAGTTTAAAGTCTGTTCGCAGATTTGCTGAGGCCTTCCTGAAGACTGAACCCAGACTGGACATCCTCATTAACAATGCAGGTGAGGATGTGGTGAAATGCTAATTTTCATGGTGTATATTTTTTACTTATTAGGTTACTTTTTGAACATAGATAAATTAAAAGTTCATTGAGCCACTTTGTGTTCCAGGTGTGATAGGCCCAGGACGTACTGAGGACGGCTTCGGGTTGGCGTTCGGAGTGAACCACCTGGGTCACTTCCTGCTCACTAACCTCCTCTTGGAGCGGCTGCAGCAGTGCGGGCCCAGTCGCGTGGTCACAGTGGCTGCGCTCCTGCACCGTTTGGGAAACATAGACTTCCCTCTGCTGGACTCCACAAAGGATTTAGTGGTGGGTCAGACTAACTGGAACAACATTCAGGCCTATAGTAACAGCAAACTGTGTAACGTGCTCTTTACCAGAGAGCTGGCTAACAGGCTGGAGGGCACCGGTGTCACCTGCTACAGCCTGCACCCAGGTCAGAGCCAGCTACACAAAAGTTCTTGAAACTTCCACCAGACTTGATTTATGTCTAACCAGCCTCTAAACCAAGCTGCGTGTTTGTCCTCTGTTCTACCCAGGAGTCATCTACACAGAAGTGTGCAGGAACATGAGTCTGTGGCTGCGGCTTCTCATGATCCCCTTCGCCATGCTCTTCTTCCTGGACACCGAGGGCGGGTCCCAAACCACTTTGCACTGTGCCCTGCAGGAGGGCATTGAGCCTCTCAGCGGCCGCTACTTTTCCAACTGTGCACTGCAACAAGTAGGAGCCAAGGGGCGAGACGACGCACTCGGAAAGAAACTGTGGGAAGTAAGTGAGAGGCTAACCAGTCCATCCTGAGCACTCTGCTCATTTAAGGGCTGCTGTGCTTTCATATACAAGGTAGAGGATGTTCAGAATGACATGGATAAAAATGTCTGTTATATCTGGCTCCTTACACACGTGCAGAGCTTATCTAACGGCAGGTTTCCATACAGAGATGTCATGATAGCACAGTGGTTAAACGGCATCCTCTGATAGCTGTGAATGAGCTTTCATAACCCTCATATCAATTATACGTAGCTCAAACATCTATGATGAGTATGTAAGAATGCACATTTGTCAACAGATGATAGCAACATTTATGTATCTAATCCCTCGAGCTATATGTTGCATTCACATTAGAGTAACCCAAAAAACACGGTGATGGCTTCTAACATTAGTACAGTGCTGTTTCTTCACTTGTGCTATGTAGCAAAGATGGCGACCTGTGGAGGTGTGTCCATCATTTCACACTCAGATTTTAGACCATTACGAGTACACTGTCCAGCTACTCCCAAGTGTATGCAACTTTATATATGTACCTTGCTGGATGTATTTGTATGGTCTTCTCTGGAGGTTCTCCTCTTTCTTGCCATTCCTCCTTTATTTCATGGAAGTGCCTTCTTTATATCAGTTGTTGTTTTCTAATAAAGTTTTTCTAAAAGCTGAACGTCATGCCTCCTTTATTCTTCATTATGTTTTTATTATTGTTTTGCACTTGTGTTAATAGCACTTTGTCTACTTGATAAACATACACTGGAAATAGAACACAATTAGACAATATAATCAATTTGAATAACTTCACCTATTAATAGTTCGTTATATCTCATGGAATATGCTACCAGGGACTAACGCTTGAATCACCATGACACTGCGGCACATGCTGCACTAGGATGGATACTATTACTAAAAGGGACCATAAGGAAGATGCAGCAGGCTTGTTTAGTTTCACCGAAAAGAACGCTGTGACGGGAAGGACGGTGAGAACAATAGGCTGGACCTAAACTTGCAACTCTGCACAAACACAAAGGAATCACTAAGGGTAAAAAAAAGGCTGGAATGTGAAGCACAATGGACAACAAGCCTCTGGCGGGGAGTGAGGGAAAGACAAAGACTAAATACATGAGGTGGAGGGACAGAGGGAGAGGTGAGTACTCCAAAATAAAACTAGGCCTCACAGATGAAAAATTGTTGGTCAAAGCTAACACACGTTGCGATCTCCCTTGTGCTGTCAGCCTCTGGTGGACACACGCTCACCTGCCTGATCGCTAATTAGAAATACTTGTGTTCAGAGCCATGCTCTCTGCTCCATATCCAAAAGTTTAAAGGTCAATTTCATGATTTAGGTAATGCCAAAAAATGTACAACGTTGGCAAAGCTATGAAGAAATTCATATTATATAGACTGTTGTACTGTTATTGCTTTGCTATTTTATTTGGAGAATACACTTTTTGTGCAATTCTTATTTGATTGGGTTACAGTATTAATATTATTTTTATAATTATCCTTTAAAAATTGGCTCAGTAATTCATATGCCAGCATGAGATCCAGTCAACTGATCTATGGCAGGAATTAATCTGTATGAAAATGTTTAATGTTTTAAAAATAGCTTTTATTTTGTTTACATTTTTCTTCATGGACTATGTAACCAACTTTTATATGAGAGCCATTTTTGGACATTAAAAATAATCATACATAATTTACACTGCTCCAACGGGACATCGAGATGTTAGTTTCCACTATGGTCACATGGGGGCAGTAGCGTAGCACAATTCCAGCAGCAGCACACAGTGTCTCCTCCACGCTGCTCCTTGGCTGTTGTTGCTTGGAGCAAGGTTGTTAAGGACCTTAACCCAAGCAGACCTATGGATTCTGTTCATTATGAGCACTGATTATTAACACGGGTAGGCATGAAAGCCAGGTCAGTTGTGTGTGTGTTAAGAGAGGTGCTCTTGTAATTACTCAGTAGGACATTCCTCTGCTCAGGCTTCTCCTTTAACCTCAGTTTTAGTGGGGAGGAACACACTTCCACGATCGATTCCTATCTCCTCCTGCCTTCAACCATCCCTCCTCTGTCCCCTTCTTTCACCCCCGCACCTCACCCACCCGCCGCAGCCTCTGCTACATGCTGAAAGGACCTGTGGTAAAACACAGTTGCAATTTTAATGACAATCTTTTTTTATCAAGTTACAGTTGCACCTCACATCAACCAGCAAAACCATTACACGCTTAAGGTCATAGAGTTCAACATCAACCCAAGCTCTTAACACAGACAAGGATACATTTTGTTTCTGGAAATAGATGCTGCCATTAAATATTTTAAATATTTTTTTCAAGGCTGCTCATGCCACAAATAGAGTTCCATTGACCTCTATTGGGTTTGGAAGTATGCAGAATCTAATATTTGAGACCTAAAACTGGCTTGAGCTTGTGGGTTTTTCATGATTTGGGACAAAAATTATTGTTATATTTCATAGATATTGATTTGCTCTTTCATCTGCTAATCTGTTGGCCATCCATTAAACTTTATTAGCTGTTAGCATATGAGGGATGTGTTCAAAATAAATACTGTTAATAAGATCAGAAGCCAGGTGAAAAAGTGAGCTTTGGAAAAACATCGAAACAAAAAAAAAGTGGTCAGTATAAACGTATAAGTAATAACTTTGTGACCAATGACAGATTATCTGGTTATCATGGCACCTGTCAAGCAACCATTTTGTCCTCAAAGTCAATGTTAGGAGCAGAAAAATGCACTGATGACTGCATGGCCTGGTTGGAGCATCTCAGAAGGGAAAAGAGGTGAACCACGGTTCACACAAGGAGTGGTCTACTTGTAGCTCAAACTGCTAAAAAAGGTGCTGGTTCTAAAGAAATGTCTCAGAATACATAGTGCATCACAGTTTATTGTGCAGAAATGCTTTAGGGTGTTGACTTGGCCCCCAAATCCCTAAATTCTCGGTCGAGTGGAGCATCTGTGGGATGTGCTGGACAAACAAAGCCAATCCATAGATGCCCCACCTCATGGCTTACAGGAATGCTGCTAACATCTTTATGCCAGATGCCACAGCACACTTTCTGAGGTTTAATCAAGTCACAACAAGTTAAGGTTGCACCTTTGAAACAACCAGTGTATATAATCTGGTATCATCCTGGAGACACATTATAAAATGTATCCTATTGCAGCCTGACTCTATGCCATCGAACTACAGCAACACACAGGAAAAGGATTTCCAGGAGGAACACACACCTAAACTGTGTCTGTATACAACAGACTAGCATGAAAACTAGCAGGCTAGTGTCCCTTCACTAATTTTTCCAGATGCCTGCCAATCAAAAGGGGTTCAGCCTTTTACACAGTTCCACCAATCATCATGTGGAAGCCTAGCATCCTGGCCCACCCCTGGTGAGCCAGTGACGCTCCACGTCCGAGGAAATGACAATTTCTGCATACAAAATAACAGCATCAGACGTTCAGCATCCAACTGTGCCATGCACTCAAACTCATTCGAGAATACAATAAAATGTATTATTATTATTAATAAATAAACAGATTGATAAAGACTTAGGTAAACACAGTCTAGGATGCTTTTGTACTATTTCTTTTGTAGAAGTTTTAATGTCTAAGCCTAACCAAGATGTTTTTAAATGAATCACTTCTATGGACGTCACTAGATATATGGAATATTATAGTTGGTAAAAAAAACAAAACACCCAAAATGTCCAGCACATCACGTGTTGTCGCTCCATGTCCTGCTGGCTCATGAGATAAGAAAGCAGCGGTGTTTGAGGCCAAAGGTCTGCAGCTCAGGAGTGTGCTCACCACTTGCTTGATCTATAGTTCATAGATGTTCTGTCAGTCCTGCTCCACTCTGTTGTTTGAGAAGCAGCTCATTGATGAGTTGTGTGTTGTGTTTGCTTTGGGCCGGCTCCACAGCACTGCAGTACTTAGTGACTGGATTAGTGCATCAATTAGGCAGCTATTGGATGCACAGAGCCATGCAGATTGATTTAGTTGTTGGGAGAGCAGTGCGCAGGTTGTTTGTACAGGGACAATATCACAACACATCTAATACGACACAGTTCATTTTTAAAATTAGAAAAGAAGAAGAAACATACGGTTTTGTCCATGGACCACAAATCTGACAACCTTGCTGTAGACAACAAGTTCATCTTTTTGCCAGATAATTGTCACTTTAAAATAAAGCAGGTTACATGTATCATTATACAACACTGTAGCCTACATTGTGCTTAAAGGTGAATAAATGAACACTTGAAAAAGTACAGTAATTGAGCTCTGCTAACCTCCAACCTAATATAAAAATTTGTTTAATATAGTCTTTTTTAATAATATAAATGCACAATTAACATTGAAATAATGCACAATGCATTCAAAGGCTGCATAATGACACTTTCTGTGCACTGCACTGTATGTACACATATATATTTAAACATGCATCTTTTAATTGTTGTCTGTATGATGAGATTTACAGTTGTTATTTCTTTTATTTAAATAAAATAATAATAATAATTAATGCTGGAAACTCGTCAGTGATCAGGTGACCCTGGGCAGTGTTTGAATTTCATCATCAGCTGTTGTGCATGTTGACTTATTGTCATGGCTCATATGAGCTGAGCTAATGAAAGTTGTTCCAGCCGCTGAAGAAGTGGTACACCACATTCACAGGTGGATCCCACAAATGCATATTTTTGAGTATCTCTGTGATGGCGCCTGGATAACCATTCTAATATTACAGAAACGTGGAAGTCTTTGAAAATACTTTTTGAAAAAAATGCCACCAAGACCTACCCTACACCTCACATCTGCAGACTCTGCTTGCTACGCCCTGGATGAGTTATTTGAGATAAACTGAAGTACTCTAACTCACCTTTTCATTCCCAGTGGCCTTCCAAAGACACTGTTCTCTCTCATAGTCGAGAAAATATATGTTATTATATGTTTAGCAACCTTTTTTACATGTTACAGGTCTTTAGGCTCTATGGTTTATGGTTTTATTTTAGGATCCATGTATGTAGCTTCAGGAATATTATTCTTTTTTTATTTTTGTTTTTATTCCATTTCATTTTCCCAGTTATTTTTTTAAAGTACAGTATATATCCACATGCTGCCTGTTTTGCCAATGCTCCTTATAAAACATTCAGCAAAAAAATCTATATGAATATATGTGTAATATATATAAATAACTACAAACACACAAACTACTCCAATGTTAGAATAGTAATTAAAAAAATGTTCACTATAACTATTATTATCACAATATAATTTATCATTAGGTTGAGAAAGAGTTAGAAAATGCTTTATGGATGCAATGAAACTATTTCAATGTATGAAGTCAGTGGGAAACTTGGTGATATAACATCCAAACTAAAAACAGCGGGACGTTTTAATCAGAGCCATAACTCATAAAGTTACGTGGACAAGAAGCAAATAAACAACAAAGCAAAGTGTTGGTAAACTCATATACAACATTTACCCTCTTTGCCACTTCTTTTCTCCAGACACCTCTTACTTTTCACTGCTCACTCACACACACACACACACACACACACACCCTACCCGTCAAGCCCTTATCAGTAACAGTGTGGGTGTCGATAAATAGAAGCATCCTCTGGGTCTTGTTATTTCCTCTGCTGCAATTAACGTTCCCATCTGCTAACCTGTGATTCACGGTGTTTACTGATATGCTGCAGCGTGTTCTAATGCTCCAGTCACAGTGCACACCTTCCTTTCCGTTTCACAACCCCTCCCACATGCAGCTCAGGCTGTCAGCACTGAGTGTATCTCAACAGTTCTCATGGGCCTCTCTGATGTGTGTGGCTGTAATGCTGAAGAGTTAGTAAGTTGTGATTACACCATCACACCAGACCGATGCTCTTATATAGACTAAAGAATGTATATGCTAATAGCCAATCTGCTGTTATCTGCTATACCTTTAAATTAATATAAATCCATTAAAGTAATAGCAAGATTTTTTTTAAGTGTACAAACAAGGTGGATGTTTTTATTCATAAAAGCTATTACAAACATTACAGTGTAATGTTATCAATAGCTTTCAATTAATTTTGAAAGAATGCTATAACAAATGCTTTATTGTAACAGTGCAATCATCAATGTAATAGATAACACAAATAAATAATCTTTATTATACTTTTTTCCAACAGAACTTTTGTGCTGAATTAGTGAAAGAATTCATGTATTGTTTGATTGATTGTTTAACACAGCCTACAACTTTTACCTGTGTTTTCATGCCTAATCCCAACTGCACGTGGGAAGTGATATAGAAGTGATGATTCCAAAAGTCATGAAAAATAAAGCAACAGTGCCTTAAGTGGTGTTTGAACCTTAAGCCATCTACCACACTCAACATCCTTGACATGGGCTTTAGAAACTGAATCCCTTGCCAGGGAAAATGGGCTACTTGTACTACAAAAACCAGACCAAAAAACAAACTGTTTCAGTGCACACATATAACCTATAATACCATATAATCATGTGACTATTTGCTAGTATCAGATGTGTTGTCCGTGGTCCCTTGATGCACCGTGTGTGAAAATCTAGCATTGAAATGTTATCAAAATCACTTCTTTCTACAGGACTGACTTACAGGAAAAAAATACTTTGTGCACACAAGATTCTGTAAAAAACGACCAAAAATATTTGTGAGCTCAGGTAGGATCCAAATGCATACTCAAATAACAAACCAAAGTCCCAACAAAGAAAATATATCATATATTCATATGAATATGATATATTTTCTTCTTCTTCACATTCAGCATATATTCATATATATATATATATATATATATATGAATATGATATATTTTCTTCTTTTGTAATAGATTTGTCTTTATAAGTCAGTAATAAATGAGTATTATACTGCACACAGACAATTAAGGTAAACAATGGGCTGACACAGACTAAAAATGTGACTGGACTAAATAAGCCTAACACTCTGAGAGTTACAACAAATCATAAACACATTTACAACTCTCAATGGCCAAGTTTTTTTTCTCCACTCCCTGTGAACAAAGACCTATTTCAGATTTTGAGACAAATCTCTGTATGGAGCTCTCAGTGTGCAGGTGTTAATAGAGGTTTTAATCATGTTAGGTCTTTTCATTTGTCTTGTAGGTGTTTTAATTATCCTGCCTGTTACCCACTGTGTCAGGAAACGATATGAGACAAACGTGGAGAGAGAGAACATTTTAAAAGCCTCTTTAAAATGACATCCAGTCAGATCACTTAGGCAAATGAGCGCGCTCTCATGCTTTTTGCAATTTGCAATAATCTAATGAGAAAACGCTGCTTGCTGAGTGGAGACTGGAAAACAGCAACAGACTAGAAATGTTACTCCTGCAAAGAAAAAAGGCTATTAATTAGACAGAAATGATACTGCTTTGTTTGTTGCTAAGGTAATAAATTGCCAATTAGATACACAGAAAAAATGTATTTGTCATTCATTTGTGTGACATCAATTCCTCCGGTCGTAGTAACTGTATTTGAAGACTCTATGAAGACATGCTAACAATTTCCAGGGTTTTTCCAGGCTTAGGACTCTAATGCACTGCATTATATACTTACATGTGGAAGGTAGCAGTACAATCTTTTATTCTATCTCTCTGGTGTATCTCTTCAAGCGTGTGGCCAGGGCTGAGAGTCGTTGTTTAGCAGTCTCCACGGCTTCTGTTATGGACAGTCTGCTGTATTTCTTACCTGACTTCATCCCCCTTCTCTGTAGTTATCTTCTAGTTCTCTGTAGTAATTGTTCTATTGTCCTTATCGGTCATTTATTTTGTCGGTCTCCACCAGCTTCTAGCACTTGAGCTGCCATAGCATGCCCAATATTCACCACGTTTCGCTCAAAACAGGACAAAAAAGACACAATGAGCTACAGCAATGAAGCTAAAGTGATGACTGAGTTTTGTCCACCCCACTCTTTGAATAACTGCATTACCAACTATGATAAGTTTAAATAATTCACATTGTGCCATACATATTGGTTCACATCATGAATAGTTGTGGAATCCAGTTTAATTGAGAAACTCTTCCATTTGAAGAACACTTCTAATTCCTACAGACAGGTATTCCTGTTGTCTGCATTAAACAGAAACAATGTAAGAACTTTAGTGATGTTACAGTGTGTTGGCGTTTCTTCAAGGCTGCCGGAATTCTCTGCCTTTCATTGAAAATAGATTGAGAAATTCCGTTGTCGATTAGATGCCGATTGTTGTGGGTGACAAAAGCCAAACATCCAGAGCAGGCAGTCACAGATCGAAAGTAGCTACCTGTATAATTAACACCACCCTGGATATACAATAGCTTGTATGAAGGCGTTGGGCTATTTCCCCAGGAATCTCTTTGAGAACGTGCTTGTTTACACAGCTAACGCTCTGCCTTTCTTTCAATGACAACGTCAGCATTATAGCTCAGACAAACATTTTTAAAGACGTGGGGTTGCCTTTAGTCCAGGAATCTGGTCTCCTTTGTGAGAATGTTCTTGTTTACACAATCTGTTAATCAGAAGGTCAGAATTATAGATCAAACAAACATTTTTAAAGATGTGGGGTTGCCTTGAAAGTACACTCCTAATTGTAAAAGATTGTTGTTACAGAAAGAGTGGGAACTTTTGAACAGGTCAGAACATGATATGGCACTGTGTGTGTTCTTGGACATAGTGTATGGCCATTCCCATATATTGGGCTTTGGCTATATGGCCCTGGCCATACACCACCTTTAGAAAGGTGATGTTAACCTTAAGAAATTTTGTAAACCTTATACTGTATCTTTTTCTCTTGCTGTTGCTCAAGGTTTTGTTAAAAGTAGCCCAAATGATAAAGAGTGCTGCTCTCATTCTACACTCTGACAACAAGCTCAAGACAAGAAAGTGGGTGTAACAGGTGTAAGCTGAAAAGGCAGTCTATGACAGGCAGTGGTTGCACATGTCTCTACCATGGAAAAGAATTTCCCCTTGGGGATAAATAAAGGAATTATGATTCCGATTCTGATAAAAATTGCAGGCTTGATTGGTCCACAGGCCATAATAAAAAGGCACAGGGGACGGGTTCTTCCCCACGGGCCATTTTTTGTCGTACGCATAATTTTGGACCACATATTTGCCTTATCACAACATCTCACAACAGCAAGCTCCTTTGTTACTCAACAAGGATGTTTACAATGTTGGCGTGTCATTGGCTGTATGACCCAGCTACAATTACCACATGTAGTGGATTTGATACTGCACACCCAAACAAAAGCAGGGGAGTAGGTTTTTCTATACTTCTAAACATAACTTTCTAAATACATGCAGCAGTGTTGATACTGAATAAACTAACCAGTTGTCCATTCAGTACTTTAATCTGAAGATCTGCTCTTAATATTGCATAACCCTGATGCAATATGCTAGTCTGAGAGAACCAATAAAACTAGTTTTTCATGTGGCTCTCATCTATCTTGTAATACCTCTTCACTCTTCTTTAACATCCTGTTAATTGCTTTACATTGATGGTTTAATAACTCCACCGTGAAAGATCACAGTTTGCGTGACAGCCCATCAGCAGTGGACATAAAATATCTGTCAACAAGTGCGAGTGTGTGTGTGACTAACATCTTAGGTCCATTTCAATCCATAACCACCACCACTAGGTGGGAATGGACTACAATGAGGAGGGGCCATCGATATCAGTCACTAGCAATTGATTAGCTCATTGACGAAGCATTGTGCATCTGCGTGTGTATGGATGGCAGTGGGAGGAGAGGAAGAGGAGGGGAGGGCTGAGGCTGGTGTTTATTCAGGATCTCAGCCCAACCAAATTGTCTGTGGGAACAAGCAGCTGATGTCGATACTTGGGGGGACTCTGTCCATTCGAGGGCTGTCAGTCAGAATTAGGCCTCTGGTGTGGGCCTGGTGCCAGGAGGCTGCACTGTTAATAGGCCAGATGGACTGAAAAGGGACATGAACTATTGGGATATCTCTTATTTTTGAGTGACAAAGCAAAATGTTTCACATTTCTTGGAACAATGACTACTGTATCAAATTCAAAATTCTAATATTACAATTACAGTATTGCTTGTAAAACAAACTACAGACCTGGCCTACAGTTTGTTGTGTTTACAGCCTCAGAAGTTGAGCTATTTGGCTGTGGACTCTCTGTTATATTAATCAAGTTGTAGTGCATTTTATTCTTTGTTATGAACAAAATAATTGACCCCAGAACTAATGCATCAGGAAATGTGATCCCAACCCAACCATATCTTGGATTGCACTTGGCTGTTGTCGTGGAGATGGTTTAGTAAACTTTGTGGCTAATCAGCTTCGTGGTGTGAACCAAGAGGCTGATAACCATAAGTAAACAAAACATTTGCCTAAATATAGCAGTATGTCATCTGCATAGAGAAATCTCTTTATTTGGGGGACAACAGTGGCGCAGTGGTCACTGTTGTGTGTTCTTGGGCAAGACACTTCACCCTATCCCCGAGGGATAGCCTGTGGCGCACCTTGCAAGTCATTGTATGACACTGCTTGGCAGCAGCCGTAAAGAACTTCCCTCTGGGATTAATACAGTATCTAAAATAAAAAAAAAAATTATTTAAAAAATATATTAAAATTGCTATATGTAAATTGACATATACAAATATTTAGTTACATTCCACCATGGCTTTTCTGTTTCTGTGTGTGAACTAAAGTGCTGATTCATTAGCTGCAGGCTTTGGGCCCTGTAAAGTCCAGTGAAAGCATGTTGAGGTCAAGTGTCTCACTTGTAAAACTTGAAGGTTTTGATTTTGCCGGTCCAAGCACAGCTTGTAATATTAGAGCTGTAAAATCCTCCAGCTCTCCAGCATGTTTTCCAAAGACTAGCAAATACACACACAAACTTCTACACTCACAAACACCTTTTCTGGCTCTCCCAGACTCCCTGTTGACCCTTCAAGACTTAATGTACCTCTGTTTCTCCACACCCACACACACACACTCACTCAAATACAACAAATAACTTTGCTGCAGTCTTGCTCTGCCTGTCAGTGACCTTGCTTCTTTAGATCCTTGAAATGTCCCTTTTGAACAGGCTAAGCTACTTGTTTTTCATTTACTGAGGCTCCACAGGGAATGTGGTACCCAGTAGACTGTCAGTGGGTGGAATGGTTGCTATTCAAATTTGGCTTCAGCAGGCCTGTAACGGGGTTTCTGGGACATGTTCATAATCAATTGTTCAATAAATGTGGACCTGCACTGAGGTTATAACAGTGAATACATGCAGGCGTGACCGCATATCACATGTCATGTTAGGAACACACTTTCTAATAATCCTTATTAATGGCGTTTATTCATTTGCATTATTTTGCCAGGTTTTACTTCAGAAACTAAATTTTTTATTTTTATTTTTTTAAGTGTGCTTTGTGATCGTAAATTTAGTGTATAGGTTATAAACCATTATGTTTGTATTTTACCTGAATAAAATTATAAAGAAGATACTTTATGTTTAAATCCATGATTTTGTCAAAGGCAAATAATACCAAAAAATGTAAATAAATGATTGTTTACCAAGCAGTCATTTTCTGTGTTTATGTCGCATGGTCTTTTTCACAGCCCCACCCCTCTAGCATACTAACAGTAGGTCATAAGTCTATTGATTCCCATGGGAGAAGTGAACACGGTCACAGATTCCAGCAATTCCATTGCTCCACAATCACCCAACTTAACACTGGAACAATCTGTAACAACCCAAAAATAAACATATATATATATATATATATATATATATATATATATATATATATATATATATATATATATATATATATATATATATATATATTGTCCAATTATATCATACTGTAATCAATTGTCTCTAAATCATATGTAATGCATTATCTTTCACTGTTTAGGGCTTTAAAGAAAGTACTGCTGTAGTGACGTGTACACACACTGTTGCAGCAGTGGGAAGCTGTCCTGCTTCCTCCTGCCAACAGTCAGTGTCACAGAGCAAAAGGCGGTCATAGCAGCGTTTGAATTAAAACTATGGCTCGGGGCACTTTGTTGACTTATTATGGAAAACAGAGGCACTCCGCAACGCCCTCTCACACACACAAACACACACTCTCCTGTCTTTTGATAAGGCCTGTACCCTTGTCAATGAGCACACATTTTAATTAGTGTTGATTGTTGCTGGCATGTTCAATAGTTATTAATTAGAGCGGGGAGGGGTCCCAGTCTTGATTGCATGCCCGAAGCTGTGATGCAGTGTGTTGTCTCACACTCCACAATGACAGAGATGCTGTGAAAAATCAAAGACCTGTGGGAGTGGTGGGCATGTGGGGGCTGTAACCCCTAAGATATTGCCTTCTTAACTAACAACATGTTATTGAACAGCAAATTTTGGACAAGAAGACCATTGCTTGTCATTTGTTTTAGGTTAGTGTTCAATTAACCTAATAAGTATGTGGTTATGGTTTCTTTTTTTAAGTAAAAGACTTTTAATTTAGCCATTTTTTAGGTTAAAAATTACAATATTGTTTCGTTACTAAGCTTAGATTTAACTGTACTTTGTTTAATTTACTCTTCTTCCTACACTTTGCCTCTAACCCAAACCCAGAAGGTACTGGAGTTGCAATCAAGATCCCCCAGTCTGCTGACCTCTGCTTCATTGTCTCCTGGTACATCCCTCTCATTCGCCTCTAACTGCACCTCAGTTTCTCCCTCAATATCTGTAATAATGCCAAGGTGTTGTTGCTGTTATATATGTTTATTCCACCTACACTACATTCCTATCAAGAAGTAAAATTGAGTGCAGTCTGATGTTGAATTACATTAAATGGGAAAAGCTGTGGAAACAATGTGTTCACTTGTATCCTACCGGGGTTTGATTTTTGTGTAGTGAATGTGGTCATCCGGTGTTTGAATTACTGTATGAACCATCATCCTGGAAGGTGTTTTCCTCCTCTTGGTCTTAGGGTGATGAATGAAGATGGTACAGTTTCATTAGGGCCCGAGCACCGAGTGGTGCGAAGGCCCTATTG
This sequence comes from Parambassis ranga, assembly GCF_900634625.1. Classification (NCBI taxonomy): domain Eukaryota; kingdom Metazoa; phylum Chordata; class Actinopteri; family Ambassidae; genus Parambassis; species Parambassis ranga. Next base: position 1,889,402 of record NC_041033.1, read on the forward strand.
TAATTGCTGTGTTTATTTTCTATTTATTTTCTTGTTCACAGGTTAATACACACACAGCAGTTACTGCTAGTGTGTATTCCTATTATTCTTATTCCTCCCCACACACACATTATCTTCTTAACCTGCATTATAGGCCATTGTTTTAAACGCACAACCATGCAGACAGAAATGCCATGCTGCCGTGCAAATAAGATAAATAACATGAGCTGTTCAGTTTGTTTAATAAAGGAACAAGGTGTAGACCTGTTCTATAGGAAAGGTTCTTAAATGGCTTCTGTTATGATCTGGTGCTATATAGAAATTAAAAAGAAATGAAATTGACTTGACCTGATATAATGATGGAGAAACACTGAACTGATTCTTAAATATGGTGAGTGCTGTGTATTTTATGCTTATCTGGTATTTCCAGAGTGTTAAAAGTAGAAAAATTCTGAACAATGTGAACCTAGAAAGAAAAGAAAGAAAACATATATTGGTAAAGCAGTCCTATAACACTAAAACTTCAAAAAGGTGAACACCTTACAGTTACTTCACTCACCCAGGACAAACCAGAATATAAAAGTCCCGACACACACTGATCGGGACTCAGGACAATGTAAGTCAAAACCGGGACTATTGCGTTCAAACCGGGATGTCTGGTCACCCTACCTTTTGAGTACAATTAGTGTCACTCACGTAAGTAGTCTACCCAAGCAAACAAATCTAACACTTTCAAAGTAATAAATGCAGCACTTTCAGTGGACAACCCCACTACTCAACAGCATAACTGACACAAACATACATACAACTGTTCAGTTAATGGTAGGAAATATACTTGTGTGGGGTTTATGTTGATGTTGATATTTACCAGTATAATGCACTTGCTGCTGTCTATCCCATAGAAGAATATGACAGCGTGAGGTTCCTTTGGAACTACTGATGCTTTCATGAACCATGTGATCACTGTAGCGGAGACATGAAGCGTGTATATAAGCTCTCTTTACATGGCTCTGGGTTGGATAAGTTCAGGTAAATGACAAAGCAGCATCTGTCTAAGTAGGTTAATATTAAATAAGAGGAACACTGCATGCTATAGGTCAAGCTGTGATCACCTACCCTCTCATCACACACACATGAACCACAACGTGTCTATTGTGTGTTTGATAATCTGTATCACAGGATCTGTATGGTTTTTACAAGCCTATTGCAGGGATTTCATGAAAACTGATTGGTCAGTAGGCTCTTATGTGTGTTAACTCTGACAAAGGCATTTCTGGAGTATGTTACCACGGTGATTTACTCTAGAAAAAAGTGAACTAGGTGAGGGTCTAGTGCCAAGCATTTCCACCATCATGGCATGGTTTCATTTGGCTGGTTGATCGAAATCTATGGTTTTAACAATGAGTACGAAGGGTCCTGGGTTCGAATCGCTGACGAGCCATCTCATAACTAGGGATGCACTGAGTCAACTTTTTCTTCACTGCAACTAAAAAGTGGAGGTGTAGGATCTGCAGTGTCAAACCTTACCAAATTAGTTCCATTTTTAACATAGAAACAGATGTGATAACATTATTGGTTTATATGGCATAAGAAGAAGGGTTAAGACAACACAAAAAAGCAGTATATGGATATGTCCTCCATGTTAAAAGCCTTTCAGGGAAACTGGGCCTGAATCCCCCCTCTGCAGTCTATAGCCGTACCCCCAGCCATGCACTCGGACTGACCTCCCTCCCTGCGCTCCGGGGCTGACACTTCATCAAGAGGCCTTGTGACAGAGCAGGAGTGACGAGGACCATCCTCCCTCCTCCGCTTCTTCCTCCCCGTCCAGCTCTTGATGTGCCTTTTGTTTGGTGCCTAATGACAGCTGTGATGGAACCGTCATGCTCTGTGATCACACCGGCCCGCAGCCAGGCCTTTCTCACTGCTGCTGCTGCTGCTACTGCTGCCACCACTCCATCTCGAGCCACTCCCTGCACCAGAGATAGCTCTGCAGGTCAAACAGTCCCACATCTGATCTAAAGTGTCACCCTATCTAATCTCATTTTAGTGAAGTTGCTTTTGTAAATATGCATGTATGTGTGTGTGTGTATACACTGTATGTTTATGTATATGTTGCCATAAGCTGCAGATAGGGATGCCCAGTGGCTAAAAATATCATTTTCCCTGGCCCAGGAATCATCTGGAGGGTTCATTGGAAACTTGTGCAGCTGGGTGCGTTTCCTGCTGTTCGCCTGAACACATACCCCTCACTCGGAGATGGTGAGCAGCTCTGCCTATTAAAATGTAAATTCTCCCTCGCTACAGCAGCAGCAGCAGCGACAGCAGCAGCGACGGGCGAGCCCAGACTGGGCTGCAGCAGGGGGAAGGAAGGGGGTTGAAGCTGGAGGAGGTGAGAGGTGTATGCGCTATAGGCAGGATCTGTCTTTCACCTTGCAGAGGCTCCCAGATAGGCAGCATGTGGCTGTGTAATATGCTCCGCTGGCCGGGCGGATTTCAAAGCTCAGACTGGAAACAAAAGGTGACTGGGCCGTTCCTCTGATGCAAGCTCACTGTAACAGACTTTACTGACTGACGGTTTTTTCATATTTTTGTTCTTGTGTCTCGCTGCCACAAAGTCTATCCTGATAAGCTGATTTTATGACACTAATTACAAGCAGATTAGCTTAATAAATAAATCTTACTTTGAAAGAAAATGGACTTTCAAAATAAGAGAAAAAAGAAAGACTTTTTAGATATTATAATAGTTATAAAACAAGGCAGGTGGGATGAGTTATGGTGCAAATATAAGCAGTTTTATACAATATTTTAAAATGTTTAAATATATTTATATATAATATAAGACTCACAATTAATAATCTGCCAAAATAAACACAATACTGACCAAACTGTCAACTCTAAAAGCTCATAGCTCATAAGGAATTGTATAAATGTATATATATTATTATATTATAACTATAACTAAAAAGACTAGCAGAAACAAAAGCAACTGATAAACACATACACGTATATAAAAATATTGTATGACGATGAGATGAAACTATAGAAGTGTAAACTGTAAAGTCCAGCAGGCTTTATATTGGAGTGTTCAGTTTCTAACACTAGATGGCGCTGCGATCATACCACAGACGGCACATCACCCACCATGCATGTGGAGCTCAAACAGCTGGCTGTGACTGTTGTCGGCCTCTGTGTTTAATGATTTTGTGCTTGTGTTGCATTTTTATTTGTATTTATGTAACAATAGAAAAAAATTTTGAGGAAAGAGGGAAAACGTATATTTTCCTGACGCTTAAACATCTATGTTCACTAGACTGCAACATCTGTATGTGTGTGTGTGTCCAGGAGGTTTGACTCTGGGCCTCAGAGGACACAGAAGCTAATTATTCCCTGAAACACTGCTGGAATTCACCCGACGCTGTCCAGTGTGTGACAATGAGCAGCATTGATTTAGCAGTAACAGGCTGATTTATGTGGGCCTAAATGACAGTCTAATGTCCGCATCACTGACAGAGCACTGTGTCCTCTCTCCCTCTCTCTGCCTTTGGAGGTGATCAGACATGATGTTTCTGCAAAACAAAAATGTTATGCTAACATGCTGGTGCTATGCACAAAAACACTAGGGTCGACAACAAATGCATTCACCTGCAGGCACTGGGTAGCAAAGGTCTACTAGCACCTCCTGTATCTTAATCCTACCCACAAACATAACATGTAATTGTGCTGATGTCACAACACTTAAAATGTATTTATTTAACAGCTGCATCATCACACCGCTGCAGGAAACCTACAGTCTGCTAACTGTTAGAGCCACACAATGCACAGCACCAACTATATATTAGTGTTATTGTTAAAACCACTGCAGCACTCAGTGTCTGCACTGGAATCAACGGAGGCCGTGCTCAGGATGAACCTAGCACCATCAAGGGGTCATGTCTGCAAAAAGAGAGCTGCTATCGTCTTTGATGTAAATAACCACTAAAGCACCAGACTGTTGGTCTAATAAAGAAAAAAAGTATAGAGAACACTTGTTATATCACTGAAAATACTACTACTACTGCTACAATTACACAAAATAAAATAAAGGAAAAGTAACAGAAAAGGAAAATATAATACAAATAAACAAGACACGAAAAATAAAATAACATCCCAAAAGGACATTTTCCTTGCTTCTCCATGTGGTACCTGGTATTTCATTTGACAAAATAACTGAAATAAAATAACTTTATCACATTTAGAATGTGGTAAAGAAAAAGAAGTATAGTATAGTAGTATAGTATGTGACTTCTGTTTACATTTTGTGTAAATATTACTTAATTTTTATTAAATGTAAAGGTGACTGTTGTCTTTATTATGGACATTGCAAACAGTGTCCTATAAATAACATCAATATAATTCATATGTGCATTTTCAAAAGAATTTCTTGCTTTATTTCTTCTACCTTGTGGCTTTGACTGACCACAGTCTGCCTTCTGTATTTGACCATGTATTGAATCACAAGTTTGTTTAAACTCTCCATAATGGAATAAGATCTGTGGAGGCGATTGCTTTCTCAATACTGATTAGCTTACACAGTGTCTGATTTAAAAAAAAAAACAACCTGCTGCCTGAACCAGCCCAGACACATGAACCAGTTTCTCCTGCAGAGCAAACGTGAACACACTGTTCCACTCCCGAAATAAATAAACTGTGCAAAATCTATTTCAGAAAATTACAAATGAAAAAGTAATCACAACGTGAAAAGTGAAATTGGACGATCTGAGATTAAAAAAAAAAAAAATCTGATATGTTCTTGTTCTTTGTCAGTATTTTGACATGGGGAAGAAAACCAAAATGATAAAGTCCTGTAGCATTATTAAAGCATCATGTGTTCACAGTACAGTTTTAAATAATTCACTGTTACTACAGGTCGCCTCACAGCTGTGTCCTGTCCGTATGTTGGTGTCTTGACTCATAGTCTTTTTACCTTTGTCTTAGTTTTTCTGGTTAGTGTTGGACATTACTTATTAAATGCATTACACAATGTATAGCTTATTGTTACTGTATATGATAACCTTTTCCATCAATTTCAGTGCAGTTGTTAGATTATAGATATGTTTATAAATTGATGCAATGATTATTACACAATAAACACTACTGTTTGGTAGAGAAAACACCAATTAGTCCATCTAAGCTAAGTATTTTTGTCACCACAGACAGGATTCCAGATTATCATTTATTTCAATTGTATTGATCCACATATCCCGAAAACCTGTTAGACTCCATAATTATAAATATACACACTTCAAGGCAAGCCAAAGGCTCGGCACCAAAAGAGATCACACACAGCATCACTACAGAAAGTGAGCATTGTTATAGTTTACAAAATGTCAATCTTCAAAGTGTGCTTGTTAATACTAGGACGGTTTTACCTTAACCACATTACATACTGATGCATGATCAGGGTCACTCTTGTTTAGGTGGAGAATCATACTGTAGAAGGGTTGGGAGTTCTAACCATGATAAACGAGATCCACATTATGTTTTTCCTCCACCTAAACAGGTACATTTATTTTAAAGCCTAACCAAATCTACTAATACCTAGAACATTTGGACTGGTCTTATCCTCCCTCCACTGGCTCCCAGTCCAGATGAGGTTTGATTATATCACTTTTTTTGTGTGTTGACCTGATCCTCTGATATGTAAAAGCGGTAGCCACTGCACAGCTCTGGAACCCTGCTACCTGTCCATATTGGAACAGCTAACAAACCCTGTACATACACTCAACAAAAATATAAACGCAACACTTTTGTTTTTGCTCCCATGTTTCATGAGATGGACTTGAAGATCTAAACTTCATTCCAGATACACAATATTACCATTCCTCTCAAACATTGTTCACAAATCTGTCTAAATGTGTGATAGTGAGCACTTCTGCTTTGCTGAGATAATCCATCCCACCTCACAGGTGTGCCACATCAAGATGCTGATCTGACATCATGATTAGTGCACAGGTGTACCTTAAACTGCCCACAATAAAAGGCCACCCTGAAATGTACATTTTGTTTCTGCTTTATTGGCGGTCTGGGGACTCAGAACCAGTCAGTATCTGGTGTGACCACCATTTGCCTCATGCAGTGCAACACATCTTCTTCGCATAGAGTTTATCAGATTGTCTATTGTGGCCTGTGGAATGTTGGTCCACTCCTCTTCAATGGCTGTGCGAAGTTGCTGGATATTAGTGGGAACTGGTGCACGCTGTCGTATACGCCGGTCAAGCACATCCCAAACATGTTCAATGGGTGACATGTCCGGTGAGTATGCTGGCCATGCAAGAACTGGGACATTTTCAGCTTCCAAGAATTGTGTACAGATCCTTGCAACATGGGGCCGTGCATTATCTTGCTGAAACATGAGGTGATGTTCATGGATGTATGGCACAACAATGGGCCTCAGGATCTCATCACGGTATCTCTATGCATTCAAAATGCCATCAATAAAATGCACCTGTGTTCTTCGTCCATAACAGATGTCTGCCCATACCATGACCCCACCACCACCATGGGCCACTCGATCCACAACATTGACATCAGCAAAGCGCTCACCCACACGACGCCACACACGCTGTCTGCCATCTGCCCTGAACAATGTAAACCGAGATTCATCCGTGAAGAGAACACCTCTCCAACGTGCTAGACGCCATCGAATGTGAGCATTTGCCCACTCAAGTCTGTTACGGCGACGATCTGGAGTCAGGTTAAGACCCCGATGAGGACGACGAGCATGCAGTTGAGCTTCCCTGAGACGGTTTCTGACAGTTTGTGCAGAAATTGTTTGGTTATGCAAACCAATTGTTTCAGCAGCTGTCTGAGTGGCTGGTCTCAGACGATCTTGGAGGTGAACCTGCTGGATGTGGAGGTCCTGGGCTGGTGTGGTTACTCGTGGTCTGCGGTTGTGAGGCCGGTTGGATGTACTGCCATATTCTCTGAAACGCCTTTGGAGACGGCTTATGGTGGAGAAATGAACATTCAATGCACGAGCAACAGATCTGGTTGACATTCCTGCTGTCAGCATGCCAATTGCACGCTCCCTCAATGCTTGTGGCATCTGTGGCATTTTGCTGTGAGACAAAACTGCACATTTCAGGGTGGCCTTTTATTGTGGGCAGTTTGAGGTACACCTGTGCACTAATCATGATGTCAGATCAGCATCTTGATGTGGCACACCTGTGAGGTGGGATGGATTATCTCAGCAAAGCAGAAGTGCTCACTATCACACATTTAGACAGATTTGTGAACAATGTTTGAGAGGAATGGTAATATTGTGTATCTGGAATGAAGTTTAGATCTTCAAGTCCATCTCATGAAACATGGGAGCAAAAACAAAAGTGTTGCGTTTATATTTTTGTTGAGTGTATATAAGTTGTAGCTGAGGCGGTAGAGTGGTTGTCCAGCACTAAGTTGCTTCCAATGGTTGTACCATGGGTAAGTGTAAAGCTCAATCTGTTGAACCTGTGTATCTGGTTATTACATTTACTCCAATGAGCATTTTACCATTGGAAATGAAATATTATCTACATTACAGTTGTTAAAACTTGATATGTAGAAATGTCTATGTTATGAGCTGAGTAGGACGGATCAGAGCAGATTCCACTGAAGCTGGATTATATTGTCTATCCTTGGTGGTCTTAACTGCCTGCAGTGTTCCTGTAACTGGACTCACCCGTCCTAAGCTGTCCCACAATTCAGTTCCGTGGAATGGGCCTCTTCCTCCTCTCTCTAAAATGGTTTGTTCTCAGAGAGATTTAAGGGTTGAAAATGGTCCATCTGTCTTTTTTCTTTGAAAACGAATTCCAGTTCTAACCGATTGTCGGGCCTTGTGTAATTTACGAGACCACTGCAAATATCTTTTAAGTAATGAGAAGTCATTTTGGCTGCTGTTGTTGGAGCGTATCGCACAAAGGATTCCATTCTGTCTGAAATGGTACATTCAGCCACGATGAGGGGAAAAAAAAGGAGATAGGCCAAGTCTGAATGACTCTGAGGCCTTTTGAACCCCAAGTCAAATATCATTGTGTGAGCTCCTCTCCTAAGTGGCAGTCACCAAATACTGCTGTTAGTACTGATTGAAAATCCATGAGGACCTTCGTGAAAAGCAGCACAGTGCCCTTGAGAAATGATACAAAAAATGTCTCTGTCCTTCCTATCAAAATGTTGTGTCTGAGGTCTGCGGCAGACCGGCTCCCAGCTCACTCATTCAGCTGAAGAAAACACAGAGAGGCTTGAAGACAGTTCATAGACAATTTCACTTTTATTTGAAATGACTGTGACCACGACAGTTTCAATAGACGTTTAAAAGCCATCAGGGCTGTTTGGGTGCGATCAACTTTGGTCCTTTCTCTTGCTGATTTGTCACAGTTTTGTTGCTTTTGCAGAGTTTGGTTAGGTCTGTGTAATGTGCTGAAGGGTATCATCTATGCCACTTTGTTTAATGGTTACCATTTGTTTTAGGGAAATTCAACATTTTTTTAAAGCAGTACAGTGTAGAACTTTTCCTCTTTTATATGATGCCTGGAAAACCGGGGGATCACACACTCAACCCTTCCTGATGGGGGTAATCAAACCTCAACTGGACAAAACCTGTGGAGGAATATTTAGACACTTGTTTTTGTCATGCTATAATATTTAAAGACACTATCATGTCGCTCTGCACATGGCCTGCGCAGTGTGCACAGAGTGACTCTGGCTTAACATCCAGCCTGGTCTGGGTATGTCTGAAGCATGCTGCCGCTGCTGCGAGCGGGTGCACCTACAATTTATTAGACAAAAACATTGAAATACAACAATGTTCATACGCTTAAAACAGACAGGACAGTTTGTAGTTGAGCTGTGACAGACAATTTATTGATCCGCGAGGGGAAATTCAGGATGCAAACTTTTTCCTTTGTCTATTTTAATGAAGTGCTGCCACACTGCAGATGTCTCTGACATGGTAGAGGAGGACTGAATTAAAAGTATTCAGCAAAACCGGGCACGCTTCAATCTATCTGTCTCTAGTGGGTCGGGCTTAACCAAAGCAGTGAAAACAAGGGGGGTGTTCAAAGATCGACAGTTACCTGTGAAACGGGTGCGCCGAAAACACCCCCATTAGCACTATTAGTGGTATAGCAGGGTTGTCCAATAACCGGAAGGTTGGTGGTTCTATCCCAACTCCTCCCTAGTCACTGTTGTGTGTCCTTGGGCAAGGCACTTTACCTGCATAGCCTCCAGTACTCACTGGTGTATGGTGCTCTTTGCTGGGCTGCCTTGAGCAATTTCCCCATTGTGGGACTAATAAAGGATTAAAAATAAAAATTAAATAAAATAAAATAGAAAAAGTCGACCAATCAGAATTTTGGTCGAGCCAGAACATATTGACTAATAAATCGACCAGTCGACTGGGAGATTACAGCCCTAACACACACACACAACAAATTTTAGTGCTGACTATACATGACGACTGTCCCCAACTAGTGCAGACTGGTAATTGTGGATAAAATGTCGTGTCCCAAGCCACAACACATTTAAGCAAGTCTCGCTATAGACACTATAGACTTACCAGATGTACTTCATACCTTCCACGTTTATCCAATCAAAACATTGTGTTAACATTTCCAATGTGTTTTCTATTCTACATTCAGCCATTGGCAGCTTCTTTGGACACTCTGGGAACTGGTGCTACAGAATAATCCTGGCTCCCATTAGGAAACATGAGTAAGCTCCTCTGTCTTCTTCACTGCTGATGCATGCATATGGATTTGTCATTAGTCCCCTTCCCTCCCACCTCAAATCTCCAAACCTCCTCACACTGTGTCACCTCTCCATCTGCGTTCCATCTCTCCCCCCCTCTCGTCCTTCACGATGAATTGAAGCCACCACATGGGTGGCAGAGTTAAACACCTTATGATTTATGGGGCTTTAATTTGGTTAAAGCCCCATCCATTGTTTTGTGGGTAGTGGGTTGCCCCGCTGACAGTAATTTCTAGCCAGTTGGGGAAGATTGTGTATCATGAGCTAATGGCATCCTTATTTCCTCCCCCCTCCCCCATGTTTAAAACAGGAATGAGGTGTCTGTCAGTGTGTAAAAAGGCGAGCTGGTGTTTGAAATCAAGTACGAAGATAGTGGCAGAGTAGGAAACAAACAGCAGTTTCTATTTACTCTGCCAATTGCACTTGATGGCGCTGTGTGTATTGAAATGAACCGGGCTGTCTGCAGCTGGAAGAGGGCCAGGGGGCTGGCTGTCTCCGAATAGATGGTAGCAGGTAATTACGGCAGCCCGCCGCCTGATTAGAGAGCCCCTGCCCCTACCTCTCTCCCCTCAGACCTCCCTCACCTCACCTCACCTCACCTCACCTCACCGTGGACGCTCATCCTGATGGGAGTGGACAATTGAGCCAGACACTGTTTGATTGCTATCACACATATTTACTACATAGCAGCTTCATACACCTCGCTGGGTTCAAACTGCACACAGTCTGTCTCACTGATTAGTTCTTCCTGTTTGATTTGTTTGATTCTCGTTATTACTGGCATTGCTTTGTTTTATTATGTCATTTCTTTGACACTTGTCTTAAACTTTGGCATTTAGCTTTAAACTATAAAAACTGAGAGAAAGTACAACTATGCAACTATCACATAGGACATTTCTTGCACATATAAATTAAATGTAAATATATATATCAAAGGTCCATATATATATATAAAGTATAGATAAGTATAGGTACATAAGAAGAAAAAACACATTTGCATATACTAATAAATTATATATAAACCCTAGTGTCAGCCTCATTACAGCAACATGCTTGTATACAAATATATTTGAAATATATTGTCCCAATATATCTTATAGATATTTTGAGTATATGTACACATTTTACTGTGGGTTATAAATATAGATCTTCATCTGCCTAGAGACTGTTTGTGTGCCATATCAATACATCAATCACATCCTAAATTTATGGTAAATCGAGAGCTTTGCCTTTCGGCTCAGCTCCTTCTTCACCACGACAGACCGGTACAGCGACTGCATTACTACGGAGGCCGCAGCGATCCGCCTGTCAATCTCCTGCTCCATTTTTCCCTCAATCGTGAATGAGACCCCGAGATACACAAACTCCTCCACTTGGGGCAGGAGCTCTCCTCCCACCCAGAGAGGACAAGCCACCTTTTTCCGGTTGAGAACCATGGCCTCAGACTTGGAGGTGCTGATTCTCATCCCAGCCGCTTCACACTCGGCTGCAAACTGTCCCAGTGCAAGCTGGAGGTCCTGGCTCGATGAAGCCAACAGGACAATATCATCTGCAAAAAGCATGATGAGATGAAATCCTGGGGTTCCCGAACCAGACCCCCTCCGGCCCCTCGCTGTGGCTAGAAATTCTGTCCATAAAAATTATGAACAGAACCGGTGACAAAGGGCAGCCCTGCCGGAGTCCAACATGCACCGGGAAAAGGTCTGACTTACTGCCGGCTATGCGAACCAAACTCCTGCTCCGGTCATACAGGGACCTAACAGCCCTTAACAAAGGGCCGCGGACCCCATACTCCCAGAGCACCTCCCACAAAATGCCGCGAGGGACACGGTCGAACACCTTCTCCAAATCCACAAAACACATGTGGACTGGTTGGACAAACTCCCATGAACCCTCCAGCACCCTGCGGAGGGTATAGAGCTGGTCCAGCGTTCCGCGGCCAGGATGAACAAACCTTCTTGACACAGCTCTCATTGATGTGCCATCCTGGATGAGCTGCACTACTTGAGCAGCTTGTGTGGTTGTAGACACCGCCTCATGCTACCTCTAGGGGTGAGAGCACTGACAAAATGCAAAAGTGATCAAACATCAGGCAGAAAGGACGAGAGCAGAGAAATGGTCTGTGGTCAGCACCTGCAGAACCTCTCCTTTATAGGGCTGTCTTGATCACTGCCTCTCATTTCCACCTATTGTCTGACAGCAGTAAATCATCCAGTTGATTTTCTAAATAAAACAACACAAGTGGAGTCTGGTACATAAATACATGTAAAGCCAGATTTACTGTACTGTGGCTGTCAATAACTTGTTTGTGTGTTGTAAGTCTTCCTTGCAAACATAATATTTGCCTGGGCCACCCCTATGGATTACGACATCAATTTCAAGATCAAACAGCACCCACAGCATCTTCTAGGCTCCAGAGGAATCTCTGTCCTGGTGCTAGCTAGGGATCACAGAAAAGATGATGCCAGTCAAACCTATGTTTCATATTTTCAGCGAAAAATAAGGATGTCTTTGTAGCTGTTAGTTTGCTAACATTATCTGTATTTCTTATTTGCAGATGGCCACCTGTATTATGAAATATTTCAATCACACATATAGCCTCCTAAATTTAAAGTCCAGCAGTCAGCTGCTATATTTTAACACTCCACTAGCATCAATGCAGCCTACAAAGCATTGCTAAAAACCTTCAGTGTTGCAGTGTTAGTTTTTATCTGGTGACTCCTTTGATCAACTGATGCCTGTAGTAATTGCAGAAGTGATTACGACAGCTGAAGACAGCATGTTGATTAAATGTCATCAGTCACAAACTACTTTTGAGTTGTTGCTGTTTTGTGGGGAACCATTCCAACCACTGTTACTTGGTTTCAAAGGACAAGATGTAGTAATAAAAAGACAGGACACATACACTGAACAGACTGTACAACACTACATGGTACATGGTGTTTATTACATTCTTCTCTCTTTCCTGTATATTTGTATATAACTGCTACTGTGTGTAACTTTGCGCCATGGATACAAAGGTTATTCCAACATGACTTTTTATCACATGCAGCCGGAACACAGCACGGTGGAGCTGAGTGAAATTATGCTTTTCTCGATGGTTAGTGAGTCTGTCCACTTCCATATCTCTCACCTCAGGGGAGCTGAGCTCGGGATGTCTCCGGCGTGCTGTTATATCATAAAAGCAGTCATTATTAACTGCTTTAGAATAACATTTAAGGGCAAACGACTTTGAAATGGGAAACTTGATTTTTCCCCCCTCTCTTCTCACACCACATATTTGATTTAGCTACCTCTCAATAGTAATTCACTTTGATATGGTTTTCCACATAAACAAAGCTATGTGGCTGGAAGCAAGCCGCTGGCCGATGGAGTGTGTCGGCCATAAGAATCCATATCGCTGCGGCTACAGAGCACTGTCTTCACAGAAATGGAAACGGTGTCATCAGCATTAAGGGAAGGGGAATGCCCATGCTGATTGCTCTCAGTATGTCTATGTGTGTGTGTGTAAAAGATGGGGGAGGGAATGATTGTCTGTGTTTATTGAACTGTGTGTTTGTGTTTGTGTGCATTCACGCTGACTAGACACATGATAGCTTGGCTGTGTGGTGTGGATTCGTGCTCAAAACGCACTCCACTAGATGGGCGACAGTGTGTGCTGCAAACGTTTCACCTTTAGGCTGCTGCAGTCAGTCAGTGTGTGTGTGTGTGTGTGTGTGTGTTGATGTTTGTTTTCTGCCAGAGACACAGGGTTAGGGGGTTGGAGACAGAAAACAAAATGTCAATAATATAACAATAATAATCAATAATAATGCAATTAATGCACTTAATTAGGAGCCCATGCTATAATGTAATATATAATATATACAGTATGTACGTATACTGACAGGAAGTAAACTACAAATGTGCGATTAGAGGATATGCATTGTATCGTTGTATCGTTGTATCGGACATGCGTTGTTATGTAAGCACAATCTTCCATTCAACAAAATAATCTGAATGTGTATGTGTGTGTTTGTGTCTGTGTCAGTGGATGGGTCTAAAAGCCAGTCCCTCCAGGATTTCACGGGCCTTGTTTGAGATTGTTGCGGCCTAAAAGTTCTGATTTTGCAGCAGCTTTTTAAAAAAATTGCAATAAAGGTTGCAGAGTTTATAGATGCTTGTTGTAGTGAAATTGTGGGGACAATAGAATGCTGCTAAAAATAGTTGTGATTTTACCTTTTTATTTATGATTCATAGGGCAGATTGGCACGCAAGCAAGAAAACACAGCTTGAGACACAGACAAAACAAACTATGTGTCTTCCACAAACTATCCACGTTACAGGCCTGTTCTGGCCTGACTGTTCTCCTTCGTTTCACTTGCCATGCAAAACCTCCATGCAGAATGCTCTGATACTGCTTCTCGTGATCTTTTGCTGTTATTTTTGTGGACAAATGTCATACATGTGTATTACACGACAGGTCTGCTGCATAATTTTTTAACGTAACAAGGAGGTAATGAAGTTAATTTACTGACGTGTGGCTGAACGACTTGTGGGAGTTGACTGTTATAAGAGTGGCATGTTTAACACTATTTAAAAGACTGGGACTGAAAAGCATTTTCTGGTTTAGGCTTTTACTAGGGATGTCCCGATCAGATCACATGATCGGAAATCGGGCCCGATTACGTGATTTCAGAATCGATCGGAATCGGACATTACCTCCCGATCACGACTCGGATATATACTTTTTAGGGCTGTCAAAGTTAACGCCTTCTGTGCAGGGTGGCTCTGTGTCTTGTAGTGCAGGGGTATGACAGCTGCTTTTGGTGCGACAGGTCCTGGGTTCGAGACCTCGATGTGCTGCATGTGTGAAATCTCCCAGTGTGGCGGCACACACACACACAGGCCTGTCGCGATAAACAATAAATCAATTAATTGCACGATAACTTTAAATGGGCTCGATAAGTTTTTCGGCCGCGATAAATTACATTTGCGCGCTTGTTTGTTTTCCTCTCTCTCCCTCTCTCTCTCTCTCGCTGCCAAAGAGGTTGGATGACAAAAGGCGTCACTCCGGTGCGTCGTAGCGTATAAAGTGTGCAAAGTCCGGCCGTCAGATTTAATATGGCCCGCGGCTTCTGTCTTAAAATGTGTCAAACCAACAGGTAGTTCTTACTTTTTTAACTCATTGTGTGACGTTTACGGGATGTTCTGAGCAGACCACGGTCAGCTCGCTGTCTGCGTCGCCACGGTGCGTCACAGCGCTGCAGGGCTTGGACGCTGGTTACAGCAACACAGAGAGCTGTGAAGCTGCACAACACTGGTTCAACACTTCCACACAATTCACCACAAGACTAAACATGCTTATGAATACAACGTGCCATCAGAGAGAGTCCGCGTTGTACGAGTGAAGTTCTCTGCCTTCTTACTGGCGGCACTCGCGGCAGCGCCACCCAGTCTAGTTCTCTTTGCCCAGTCCTCTTGTGTCATCTCTGCTATTTTATGTGTTTCTGTCTACAAGGTGGCGTTTTTAAAATTCGCTGATGCGCATACACACATGTGCGCACAGGTGAGCCCACTCCCACCAGCAGGTAGAGTGCGTGTTGTTTGGCTCTGTTGCTCATGACGTGCTAGTTGGATTGACCTAACTCCATTGACTATGCTCAGATAAGCCATGATAATAGGCCTACCACTACTCATAATAATAATATTAATATCATTAATAATAACAATAATAATAATAGTGTTGATGATTGGGGGCCTTTCCAATGTTAAATGTTCTTTAGAAATTAAAGTTTATTGATCTTTGAAAGGGTGTACTTGCATTATATGTCATTATCATTATGTTAGTTGAACATTGATTTGACAATATTATCGCTTATCGCAATAATTTCTCTTGGCAATTAATCGCCCAGCAAAATCTGTTATCGTGACAGGCCTACACACACACACACGGGTTTTGCCGCAATGAGTGCCTTTATAGAAAGTATCGGATCGGGACTCGGTATCGGCAGATACTCAAAATCAAACGACTCAGACTCGGACTCGAGGGCAAAAAAACCTGATCGGGACATCCCTAGCTTTTACTGCTGCAGGTTATAGCAGGTTAGCATAATTAAGCAGCCTACTGTAGATATGCCTGCGTGTTTTGGACAACAGCTGCTAATGTTCATGACAAAAACACTGATGTAGATTAACATTGCATAGAATGGAAGCATTGGAATCCATGTCCACATGGTTTGATCACACCTGTTTTCAACTATGCAGCTTCACTCCTACTTACATGTTAAACCCCTCTTTACAAACCAGTGGGTGATGATGATGGCTGCTCTTGTCTTCATCTTGCTAAAGGACGCATTGGAAGGAGTGCAGTGGAAGTGAAACACCCCACACAACTGTACTCCATCCTATCTCACACTTACCCACCTATATTCTGCCATGCACTTGTATTTGGAGGTGATATACACCACCACAGCCCAGTTCAGAGCCAAAAGGCAATAAAAAAAACGCTTTAGATTTGGAAACCTCGGAGGATTTTTGTGGGAGTGCCGAAAAAGCCTTAATTCCCTTATCACTTTGTACATGTATGCTATTATGTCTTATAACACCATTTAAAGTTGCATTAGCAACTCGGGCAACCCCCCTCCCTCCTCCTCTTCCTCGTAGAGCTCCACAAAAGGCAAAAGCTTCAATGCAAAGGCCCGTCCCACCGTTTACAAAAGCGTCCGCAAAAAGCTCCACTCTTTAAAGAGTGCCACCTCCGAGAAAGCTGTAAGCACTGATCCCAGCTGTGTGTGTATTCGCAGAGGCCTCCAGAATTAATCCTGAGCAATTTTTCTGCACCACTTGTGCCTGTGATAAAGGAAGCCGGGGCATTCAAATGGGCTGGGTCCCTGGTGGCATTAAGTTCTTACCATATTGGGCTGCAGTCAGGCCTGCAGTGTGAAGAGGCAACTGGAGCAAACCATTGAGCCTTGCTGGGCTTAAAGCTCTATACCTCTATATCTCTCACACACTTAGGTCTATTCCAGCCAATCTTCCTATCTCACAGATAAGCAAAACAATACACAACGAGTGAGGAAGTCAGTCAGTATTCTCCTCTGCGTTCAATATTTCAATAGTGTCAAATCTGCTCAGTTATTGTGCGCATTTACCTTCATACCTTAACTAAACTAATTAAAGGCAAGTTAATTCAAGTGGTCATAATCTTCCCAGTCCTTTTTAAGGCTTTTTGTGACTTAGTTGCCCTTTTTCAATTTCACAGCTTGCCTCACCAATTTGAAAATACTTATTTCATTTAACCTTTTCAACCCCAGTGACCCACTGATTGTCCGTCACAAACCCACACTGTGTTGCCAAACTTTAGTCACAGCCACAAAACTTAGTTTGAAATCTGGTGGTGATACATTTCTACTCATGCTGTAATTGTTTCAGAGAAGTAGAGACTAAAGAAGAGAGAAGCACTGGTGGGAAATAATCAAACATGTAACAAAATGGGTGTGGAAATCTTATCTGTAAAAAAAATAAATAGCTGAATCCCAATAAACATAGTCCTGGAATAAAAAATTTTATGGAATAAAAAGGTATCGCACCAAAACATAGGACAGAAATTTTAAAAACCCTCTAATTCACAAGAAAGTTTTAAGCTTGCTTGAGGTGGTGTTTGACTTATGTGAGAGAACTGATGTGCAGAATGGAAGATAGAAACACATATGCTGAGTTCTGACAGCAACTTTCCAGTTTCTTATATTGTGTAAGACATGCACTAAAGAGTAAGCAAATACATTCTCAGTCGTATAAAGGATACAAACCTTACATTTTTTAGATGGTAAACAGAAAAATGCTGACTGTGAAGCTATGCTACTATTTTTTTTGCACCAACCACTTTATGGAAAAGCACCTAATTAACTAATTTTCTGCTTCACATTTAGATGAATACCAGGTTCCTGGATGGTATCTAGTGTTGAGGGCTTGCCATGGTAGCTTACTCACACTTAGCATAATTACAGTTGTGGACATAAGTTAGCACCATTACAATTTTGAAGTTGTTTGGATGAGTGGTCATCATGTTTTAGCTAAAAGTACATTTTATTTAAGCTTTTACTGCTGCAGTGTATTTAGCAATAGCTGCTTCGGTTAGCATAACAGGCTACTGTGAGAACAGGCTGAATTCAAACGCATGATTTAGAGTCACTGGCTGTCTAGTTTGAGAGTTTGAGAAAAAAACAAAACAAACCCAAACAGAACAGAGGGGGTTGGTCAAAAAGCACAACCACAAAGAAACCACTAAGACAAAAAGGCTAGAATGTGAAGCATAAAGGAAGGGAAGACAAAGACTAAACACATGAGGTGGAGGGACAGACAATGAGACACAGGTGCAACAAATTAGGGCGGGCCAGGCAATCGACAGCAGGAAGAGACACAGCAGGGCACATGGAAAGTCAAAACACCTGAAACCAGAGGGAGAGGCGAGTACTCCAAGATAAAACAGGAAGTGGAAAAAAAACCTAATCAGCAGACCTGGCATGTTTTGGACATTTATATCATTTCTGAGTTTCCCAGTAAACATTAGTATTGTGCTGTAGTAGGGTCTAACGTTAACCATGATTTTTTTTGTCTAAAAAAACTAAATCTATGTTTAAAAACATAAACCAGAATGCCATCACATAAAACCAGTCTGGATCAATGTTACAACTGTTTGCTGCTTATATTAGACTTTACTGTATCAGTTGGTAGTGGTTTGTGTACCTAGAAGGTCTTAGGTTTACTTATCACCCCCAAGACACTACAGTTCATTACAATGTGGGGATCAATACAAGTTAGGAACAATCAACAGATTAATACATCTACAATTAAACACCACAATAGTTTACTCTAAAATCTGTCTCAACTGTGGTAAACGTGTGTTTAAAAAGCTGAAAAAAGGTAGTCTGACTTTTGATTTCGCTCAATAGGTTTAATATGATGAGTGCGACTTCCTGCTTTTTGTTGTGCCTGCGGCACCTACCACACAGGACAGGGCTGTGGGTTATAGGACAAAGAGGGAGGAGAAATGTCGGGTCTGCATGGAAAAGACATGAAAATGTTTCTGGTGGTTTCCACCACCACAACTGTTGACCGAACAACAAAAGACCTAAGTTAAAACTATAGGTGAGCTTTAATTAATAAAAGCTACAGTCCAGAAACCACGGAGTATAAACAAAGAGTAAAAAGGGAAAACAACCCAATGAAGACACAGGAAATCCGAAGGGGGATGAGAACAGGAGGGAGAGCACTGGAGAGCGCAGCATCAACACAGGAACAAGACAGAGGTAAAGGAGACAAACTGACAAACCCGCAATTGGCAAAATCCGCCAAGTAGTCAGCTTTATTTTTAAACAATTATTATAGATGCTTTAAGGCTGTAAAACCCCTCACAACACACTTTATGCACTTTTACTTGCGTGGTTTACTTGATATAGTCTAGATTACACTTAACATTTCCCTGCCCACAGCTCAACCCTTTAGTCCCACAGAAAGCATTTTAGAAGAACACTTCTGATCGCTGCTTATTCAGCTAGACTGGTGAGAACATGAGTTTCCAAAAATCAAGATAAATAAACTTCTTCTAGTCCGTGGTAATTTATCTGTTGCTTCCCCTAAGCGGTTATGACTTAATATTGATGTAGTAATGATGATGATGTATGAAGGGGAGTCTGTGTCTGGTGTTTTATTTTGAAAATCCTCGTGGACACATGCCCAGGACTATGTATTTTTCTTTTTTCTTACATAGTCTTAGTGAAATATGTACAGAAGCATTCAACATATATTAGTAATTAAAAATGAAAACATGCATAACATTTACTATGGCTGGACCATTACCATATCTATGTGAAGCACCACAGCATTCCAGGCTGCCTTTATTTTAAAGAATATGTTTAACTTGTGTTTGGCAGAAACAGCCATGATCTTCCTGTGAGTTTAAAACAGCACACAAACCATGTAAAATGGGTCCATTTGAAGAAGCCATATTTTGGATTATTACGCTTGGTGTAAGCATCATGTACAGTAGCTTCACTAAAGAGATTTTAACATGCAGATTACAGAATACACAGTACACAGTCAGATGGTCTGGAGAGAGATGATATTTTCAAACTTAAAGCTGTTTAACAGGTAAATTGAAGAGCCACTTTGGATTTGAAGGGACTAAGGAGGAAGGGGTGCAGACATGGGATTTGGGCAGTGAGGGTTGAGGTCCATGTGTCTTTCTGTGTGTGTGCATTATAGAGATTCTGGGCCTTGACGTTTCCTGTGGTAGATCTAAAATGTAATCACGGCAGCCCTCGCATATGCCTCAGCTCTATAAGCCGCTGTTTTCACAGATAGTTGATCGAAGGCCGGAGAGCCGGTGAAAGATTGAGTCTTGGCCTGGCTTTGATAGATAGAGCTCTTTATTCAGACGGGGAGAATAGGGGAGTGTATGAGTGTGCGTGTGTGTGTGGGGTGGGGGGGTTCTCTGAAAGTCAGCAGAGACTGTAGAAGAGAGAAGAGGCGGCAATGCGGCTGAGGTGAAGGGGTTTTTTTTGGAGAGTGGGCACAATAGCCTATCACAGACAACCTGCCGCTGCAACAATCACACTGCTGGAGAATGGAGAGCTGTGATGGCGCTCAGCGAGACAGAAACATATAAAACTCTCCAGCCAGCCCTATTATACCCACTGTAATAAAGCCCAATAGTCTGATAGCGCCTCTCCTCTCACTTTCAAGCTATAAAAGTCAGTACTGAATGCTGCAACTGCTGCAGGAAATTTATGTCATGCTGTTTATTTGTCCTTCCACACACTTTGTAAAGAATTAGCTTCCTTTTAATGCTATTCGAGTGCAGGGTGGCTGCAGACGGAGGAGGATTTTTCTTCTGTTGTTTCTATGTTATTTTTGTGCAGACTGAATGTAAAATGTAAATGCATTACGTTAGAAAAGAAGTCATCAGCAATGTTGCTTATGCTTCGTCATTCTAGATGATGATGGAAACATATGTGGTGAAAGTGTGCCACCTGATATGCCCCACATCTCATCACATGTTAGACAGACACCCAGTCAGCATTTAATATTTCTGATCACAAGAGTTCATCTGTCAGGAAGCAAGACGTGTGGCATTGGAGCAAAAGTTTCCAAAATGATGTCCCTCTGAGATGCTGTTGCTATGGGTGCCTGGAGAAAAGGCATGAAATATAGCACCTCTGCTCTCCAATGTGTATTTAAGATGAAGCCATTATATACTGTTATTAATGAAGGGTACATTATAGTCTGACAATTCATACTTCTGATATGAAAATGTACTTTGGTATATACTGTATACTCTAACCCCAGATTTACACCGCACAAGAAAGCGTAGCGTTATATGGATGTAATAAGCACGTTTTTCTCACAACGTCACTTTACACTAGGAGCATTTCAGCAAGTGTAGTGCTGCCTGCAAGAGTGTTCCACACAAACTCACGTAGTAATCTGCCTGTTTACCCGAGTCCTCTCTACATGTATCAGGCTGGGTTACAGAGAAGTTACTGAAAACTCTGTTTACTCCATCAACACACGTACACACAGGCAACTTCTCACCTTCCACTCTAAAAACAGTTGCTGCTTCTCTCCCTGCCGCTTCCTCTCTGATATGGTCCTTATAAAAACATGTTATATCATAAAAAATGCTGTTTCTCTACTTCCTCAATGAATCTCTCCTCATACATGGCTGTGGCCGTGTTTCTGTCGGTAGCAATGATAAATCAGTGAGAGTTCAGTCTCACAGCTTTTTATTTTGAAAATCCACTGGAAACTAATTTGTTCTGGTGTGTGACTTCCTGTCTGCTTGATGTAGCTGGTGCAAATTGACGCATTTTGGGCACGACACATCTCCAAAATAGAGCTGCCGCATATCACTTACATAGCATCACGTAACTACGCTTCTGGGACGCTTTTGAAATGCTACGTGGCTAGTGTAATGCTCTCATTGACTATAATGGAAGGGCTTCACAGCAGCTGTCGCTAAACTGCAGCCATGCTGTGTAAATTCGGCTGAAATAAAATGTATTTATCATTATTATTATTATTATTACAGCAGTTATACTGAGTTTTAAATCTTAAAGTAAATTTGATATTTGCCCTAAGATTAATATTACGTGATAGAGAGATGTAAAGATAACACCTATACTGCTACGGTCGCAGTTCCATATGTTCCATACATTAAACAGAGAAAGAGAGCGGGAGAATGTTTGCTTGATCGGTGACTGTATCAACACATTATGAAAATCAGTTATATCACCTGACACAGAATCTGAAATACAGACGTCAGGGGAAAATATTCCTCCATCTTTATTCATGTTGGGGTAACAGCCACATCACTGAACATGCAATATGTCAGACAATATGTTTTGCACACATCAGGAAATCTAAAGCCACCACTGCAAACAAAAGCAGAGGAGGGACTTGGCATCTGTCGTAGAATAATCTACATAAGAAAAGACTACTGCAGCCCCCCCCCCTTTTTTTTTTCTTCCACCCTCTGCTCTCTCTCTCTCTCTCTCTCTCCATCTTTCCCCCCCCCCCCCGCCCCCAACCTCCCAGTTGGCTGACAGAGGACTCCACCTGAATGACATTTACAAATTACCCGGCCCAGAGTGCTCGGTCCCCTGACCCGTGAGCCTCTGCTCAGCACCCAGAGAGACTCGCCAGCGTTTTGTCATATAATTACTGCAAATCCCCTGAAAGTAGACCCCACCTTCCACCGCCACCAGCCCCACACACACATACACACACACACTGCTTTCCATCCCCTGGATGTATGCGGACTGATGCATGTAGGTGCATAAGAACAAACTTGCAGAGCTGAATGTTAATATGTGTGATGAGCTGCTGTCTGACTGACTGCTGAGCAGGAACATAGAACAGTGCAGCAAATGTTTGCTAGTTTTACGTAGCACACATTTTATATGGTTCATGTTTTTCTTTTTGCCATATTTTAAGATTTTTAACATTGTTTTTTTACAGAAATACAGTTAGGGAAAAAATGATTTGAACCCCTGCTGATTTTATAAGTTTGCCCACTAACAAAGAAACGATCAGACTATAATTTATATTTATATAATTATAATTATAATTGGTAAACTAAAATTAAATCAAACAATTATAAATGATTTCACATTTTATGCTTTAGTACTTGGTGGCAAAACCTTTGTTGACAATCACAGAGGTCAGATGTTTCTTGTAGTTGGCCACAAGGTTTGCACACATCTCAGCGATTTTGTCCGGCTGCTCTTTGCAGATCCTCTGCAAGTCCTTAATGTTGGGCAACTGGAACCTTCAGCTCCCTCCACAGCTTTTCTATGAGATTAAGATCTGGATACTGAATAGGCCACTCCAAGACCTTAATAATATGCTTTTTCTTGATCAATCCTTTGTTTCCTTGGCCGTGTGTTTTGGATCAATGTCATGCTGGAATACCCACACACCACCCATTTTCAATAGCCTGGCTGAGTGAAGGAGGTTCTCACCCAAGACTTGATGGCACATGGCCCCATCCATCCTCCTTTGATGCGATGCAGTTGTCCTGTCCCCTTGGCAGAAAAACACCCCCAAAGCATCCACCTCCATGTTTGATGGTGGGGACGGTGTTCTTGGAGTCAGCATTCTTCTCCTCCAAACACGGCGAGTTGAGTTGATGCCAAAGAGCTGGATTTTGGTCTCATCTGACCTCCACACTTTCAACCAGTCCTCCTCTAAATCATTCAGATGTTCAGTTGCAAACTTCAGATGGGCCCTGTGCTTTCTTTAGCAGGGGAACCTTGCGGGAACTGCAGGATTTCAGGATTTCAGGGCGTAGTGTGTTGCAAACTGTTTTCTTGGTGACTGTGGTCCCAGCTGCCAGAGATCATTTTACAAGTTCCTCCTGAGTAGTTATGGGCTGATTTCTCACCATTCTCATTATCACTGAAAATCCATGAGGTAAGATGTCGCATGGAGCTCCAGAGTAATCACACAAGCTGTTGTCACCTTCTCACCCAGCTGCTTGGTGATGGTCTCATAGTCCATTCCAGCCTTGTGTAGGTCCACAGTCTTGTGTCTGACATCCTTGGAAAGCTCTTTGGTGCTGGCCATGGTGAAGAGTTTAGAATCTGGATTAATTGATTCCTTCTGTGGACAGGTATGTTTTATACAGGTAACCAGCTGAGCCAGAAATCTTGCTGAATGGTAGGAGATCAAAAACTTATTTCAGTCATGAATTTATACCTTTTTTGAAATGCATTTTCTGGATTTGTTTGTCATTGTTCTGTCTCACTGTTCAAATAAGCCTACCATTGAAATTATAGACTGATCATTTCGTTGTTAGTGGGGAAACTCGCCAACTCACCAGCTGCATGTTTTTACACTATGCAACAATATTTCGTTACTTCCAGCAACAATATACTGTGTGAAGAAATTCAATACACATTCTGTCCTGCCTGCTAGCACTTACAATGTCACCATTTATTATCTTCCAGAGTTATTATTGTTTGACCTCTAATCTACTTTGAGTAGCAACAAGCTAAAAAGCTGCAGTGAACTTTCAGTGATGTGGCTTTACTCTGGCACAAGGAAACCTCACAGTCTGCAGCACAAATTCAAGGTGCCACTATTAAGTAATAGTGGATCTATGCAAAATAAAGCAAAGCATTATAATTTGAAAAAAAGAATCTATAATTTTTGTCTATTGAAATCTAAAGTTGGTTCCCACAAAAGCAAAAACATCAGCCTTGACTTAGAAATGATGTATTTCAGTCACCCCATTAATAAAATAACTGCCACTGTCCGACTCTGATCCGCTTGCATTCCCTCTCTCCTCCTCTCCCTCTGTGTGTGCTCGGCAGCATATGTATCTGTGATGTTTGCTTGTTGATTGCACACGACTAGGAAAATGAAAAGGATAATCTAATTGAACAACTTTAAAGCACGTGGCCCATTTCATGTAGTCTGGAACGGCCCCATCATTTCACCGTTGTTACCCAGCCGAGCGTGTCTGTGCTGAAGGTCAGCTGTCTGCCACTGACAACATGCACCAAATGTAAAATCAGCCTCCCCTCCCCCACTTTTTCCACCATCCCTCTACGTTTTCCTTCTCTTCTTGAATGCTCATCTCAGTCCTAATCCCAGCACAAACACATCCTCAGACAGCTGGCTTTGACTCATGTGCATGTGCACACTACAGAATGTGCACTGTTTAAGAATACAAGGCTCACTATTAATTTGATAATCACATTGTTTTGTGAACATATACAACATACATTGTGTGCAGTCATACTGCTTACTATGTTTTGATTTTGGGTTTTAACATTTTATATTTATATTTTAATATATATATATATATATATATATATATATATATATTTTAATGTATAACCTGTAACCTCTGGCAAAAGAATTTCCTCCCAGATTAATAAAGTTTTATCTTATCTTAGATGGTCATGGTTTGGGTTAGCACACATGCACAACAAGCAAGTATTTGTAAAACAGCAGTGAGAGAGCTGATTGTGATGGGTGTGTCCACAACATTAGTGGAAAAAGAAAAATTATGATATGACATGATATGACAAAGATGTGTTATTGTCATAAATGAAATCCAACATTTTTATGATTAAAGCTGCAAAATTTATGAGGAAAAAAACTTTAACAGAGTACTTTAAGCCCTAAAATGGCCATAGCTGCGTGCACCTTGTCACACCCTCATCTTGTGATACCATCAGTAATGCTCGCATTAATTATATTGTGATTGTGTGCTAAAAATTTCCTTATATTCCTTATATTATGTTGTTTATTTTCTTGTAAATAATTTTAATAATCTGTAAATGTATTTACAAAAATATTTTCCCTAAACTATCTGCATTGGCTTTATTTCTCTGGTCTAGTCCTACAATCATGTCTGTAATGATTTAATGTATTTTTACTGTGACATTGGTTGTATTGTCACTGTGTCAAAAAACTAGTTCCTTGCATGGCCTCTGTAGACTGTCTCTAGTCCATGTTAAAATGTCCGGCTTTACAGCTTCAATACAATTCATGAATCATCTTTTTATTCAAGGCCCAACCAGATGATGTCTGAAGCCTCCTGATGTCACTATCTGTGAAGAGAAGAGATGGTTTGAAGGTGAATTCGGCTCTCTCTCTCTCTCTCTCTCTGTCTCCTCAGCTCTCCCTGTCTGTCCCTGTCTGTGTCTCTCTCTGCTCACACACCCACTGCCTCGTATTTAAGTCTATTCACCATCTCTCTGAATGAGATCTCCCGCCAGAGAGAGTAAACAATGTCTGGCAAAGAGACAGAGAGGCATACAGAATGGGGGATTCACTCGCCTCTATTAGCATCTTGTCTGTCTCAGAGGGGAACAGAGAGCACCAGAGTGGAGGATGCTGGGAGAGCCTGCCTCAGATGACAGCCAATATCCCCTGCTCAGAGCCATGGGGGTTCAAGGGCCCGGAGTCCCTTATTTTTCTTTGCATTTTAACTTATTATTATTATTATCACCCATGAGCGGAACTTTTCTGAGTAGAAAAGTTGTCAGCTTTTATGTCCTCCTCAGCTGGTATGTCTTTAAATATCTTTCTATTCCTCTCAAGTGGGAAAAACTTCAGATCATGAGTTTACAGCGGCCTGGGCTTGCTCTTCAATTCACAGAAACGACTCCCCGGCTCTCATAAGCATGTGTGAACTCGCCCTTATCTGGCGCTCGTTTAATTTCATGATACTTTTTGAATTTGTTTTCCTTTCTTTCTTTTGAGTAAGTCTTTGATCTATTTATGTTCTCACTCAAACACTCCTCACTACTAAAGATGAAATACTTGAAAGCAGCGCGGCCAACTAACTCCATTATTTGTTTTACATCAAAAAGTTTCATTAATTATTCCATTAGCTGAAAGGCGATGGCTGCTGGGAGAATTAGACAGAAACGCAGAAAGTGGAGGAGAAGATTTTGAAAGGAGCACAAGTGGACTGCCTTTCCTCTTCCACTTTCTTCCTGAAGGAGGGACGAAGGTGAGCTGCAGGGGGACTGAGTGCAGTTTGACCGACTTGTTTTTCAAGGCCGCTGTTAGAACTTTGAAAATCATAATTATCATTAGCAAATCATAATGTATTTTCTAATTTATTCACAGCTTTTGTGGTATTACTGTACACTATAGAGATTTTTCTTTGAGTTTTAATGACTATACCCTAGAGATTGCAGAGGAAACACTTTGGACACGATTAACACAAAAGAGTACTCAGTAGGACACTGGATAAAACATCTGTTAGTCATCCTGAACACACCAACGAAATAAGAAACAATACAACTGCTGAGAATCTAGCAAGCTAGCAAGCAACATGTTGGCACATACTTCTCATACTCTCTGAATGGTCTGAAATGTGTCTGTGGTCTACAAATCTTAATAATCCACAACCTTAGACTTTAACATGCACTTACCGCTACCTGGCCAACCAAAACATGTACATTCTACAGCTGCCCCTGGGTCATCTCAGCACTGATGGCCATATTTGTTACACCTCTAAAAAGAGGTACCAAGGTGCCATCCTAACTAGGTACCTTTTAGCTAGTTTCTTTCTATGGAGTAGCAACCTGCCTACAACCCATTGTAAAAACTGACAGTCCAGCAATGACACCGGAAGTACATCATCAGCCACAAAAATACTACACAAGTACTAGCTACTCTGTCAGTATGTTCAGCAAAGACATGGAGGATCTGGTTTCTATATATATTGATAAAGTTCCTTCGCTCAATATGGATGCCCACATGACACAATATAGAGATGAAACAGAGAAACCAACTGTGCAAGCAAGACAACATAAAAAACACTTTAGACCTGGGTTTGATATTTAAAGTCAGTTTAGCTCTAGATCCAACAAAAGATTAAAAAGTCTGTGTCTCTGGTGATAAATGGGTTCAGTCCTACCAGATCAGACGTAGTTCTGTTCACAACTGACTTTCTCCTGGGCATCAGGGTTAGATCGAGTCAGGGCTGGAAACAGTTCTCCATCTCTAGAAATCTTCTCAATATCTCTGGGACCTCCTCAAAAAGCCCTCCTCTTCCACAGTCTCAGCTCATCATGAAGAACTCAACCAAAAAAACAATCCGGACCTATGAATGAGGCCAAAAAAAAAAAAATACCTTCATGGTAATGAATAAGTAAACACAATATTCCAATTTCACAGTCTTATTGCAATGAGGGAATAAAAGTTACACTTACAGTAGGAACCCCACTGCAGTTAGGGTACATAAAAAAACAATATGAGACAAATAAGAAAATAGAAAGTCATTAATGCACATTACCTTTCTCTAGCCTGTAATAATTATCACTGCTAACAGATAACACTTATATAAAAGTGAATCTTAGCAGCTAAACTGCAGACACGGGTACAAAAACATTGTAAAAGTCCTTACAATTAACACAAATCTACAAGTCTTTTTAATGCAACTACATCACAGAATATGACAGCTTACACGCAGCATTTCTTATATCCAACATGTCCCGTTTTCAAAGGCTAACAACGTTAGCAGAATCAAATAGGAATTTACACGGTGATAAGCTAGTGGATGTTGGACGCCCAATTAGCCGCATGCTAGCGGACCTTCAGATGCTACGCTAATTAGCCACATGCTAACTGTTAGCACATAGGTTGGTAATAGCGTCTGGCCTACTCTGCACAACCTGCTACAGATGACGTTCAGTCCTCTGTTTCTGCACTGCGATTTTATAATTTCACATAATGCATAAATATTAAAAGGAAACACAGTATTAACGTCGTACCCTTACACTTATTTCTTACCACTTCACTGATGTTTACGTGTTTTTAATACAGCTATCACAGCTGTTTTCCTTCGGCTTGCGTAACCAAACGTGCAAGGTCAAGGGGAGGTCAAGAGGAGGGCTAAAGCATCTGATTGGCTAGATGAAAAAAAAATGTCAAGCTTATTTGCTATTCATTTTTTAACGTTTTAATTCTAACTATATGAATGTACATTTACATTTTTAATATGGATATATATATATTTTTTATCTATAAATTAATCTATTTATTTATTTGTTTGTTTGTTTATTTGTCTTTTATGGCTTATTTGATCATGTGGGTGGGTGAGTACAGTGATCCAGCAGTAGCAATTGCAGTGACAGGCGAGGTCGAGCAGAGGAGGAAAATCTAATAAGAAAATGAAAATGTAAATGTGTTGAGAGAAGGAGGGGTTAGCAGTTTTTTCTGCTGGCCGTAATCTCCCCTCGGTAGGGTCCAGATAGCGATCAGTAACAGGAGGCCGGCGCTGGGGCTCCTTTGAAATGCAGAGCAGCTTGGTGTGCAAATTGGAGGCGCCCCGGCGCTGCCAGCAAATGACACGTGGCACTTGCGACCCTCAGCGCCCGTCCAGGGGCAACAACGCCACAAAGTAAATCTTGCACATCAGACAATTTCATTTTCAGCACAGAGGGGACGAAACGCACAATACCTGGATCCTTTCAGGTGATAATGTCCCCCTCAGAGGCAGATCATCATTTAGATTTTCTTAGTCTGTTTCTCTCTGTGCCGACATGTACTCAGCCTGATGAGTCACAACAGTTAAGCGTGTGTGTTTTGACAGAAAATACCAGTGGGGTTCAGCGGATCAGTTCTGATTTTGACAAACTTCATCATGTCATCATACATTTCATGCTCCACATTGTTTTAGGCTTTTAAGCTAGGAGGTTAGATCTAGAAAAAAGTTGTGGTTTGGCTTAAAATAGCTCACTTTCACAGCTGCAATGATGACACAATGACAGGATTGGTCACAGAGGTCAAATCACCAAAATGATCACCCCATCCTAAACAGGAAAATGTAACATGAGTTATCCAGTCTATGATCTTTACCCTGTTTTTAATGCCTTAACCTTAACTATTAGTTTTCTTATGCCAAGTGAGTCTGAATGCAATTAAAAACAAAACTTAACAGCAGGCATGCAAAGCATAAGTTGGGTTAAGTTAAGAATTGTGATTTCTCATCACAACTCCTCCTAATAAACAGCAGTCAAATGAGTTATTGGTTGATCTGCTTTCTACAAAAGAGGCTGTAGAAAAGGTAAATATGTGTAAAACAAAGTATTATATTGTACACAGACATCTTTGGGTCCTCCCTGCTTAGAGCCATGGTTGTGTTGTCTCCATAGAGGTGTGGGACATTATATATCAGTGAAAAATGAGCTCATACTGAGAAAACAGCCCAAAATGTCTTGGAACAACAGACAGTTTCCATGTTGTTGACTGCCTAATAGAATGAACTGAATGAATTAGACAAGGACTGATACTATCTTGGGTCACATACATTTTCAATTTTAACTGCTTTTCTTTTACACTTTTCTTGTTATTTAAGCTGTTTTTGCCTCAATATACTTTCCCTGGCTGATTCTCTTTGACAAATCACTCTCAAAAGAGGAAATGGAAAGCCAATAGCGCTCCTCTCTTTTACATTTCCATGCTATCAACAAACCATAATCCACATCCCTCTCACCACTTTGTCTCCACCCCTCCACTCTTTGTTCCGGCAGGGTGTTGGGCCCTGCTGCGGCTTGCCGTCTCTGCAGACGATGCTACGACTCGGCTGTTCCGCTAACTTACTAGAGCAAGCTCCTCTTCCCGTGTTCCTCCTCTCTCTCTCTCGGCCTCCTTCTTAGTCAGCCTATTACATGGCAACTCATGTTTCAACACATGTTCCACTGCTCTCTGCGTTTCATTGTATTTCACACTGGCTTACGCAGGCCCAGTCACTCACACGCTAACAGTCATGAAGCTGCCTCATATTGAGAAGGTCCATGAAAATAATATCTAGTGATTTTCCCTCTCTTGGCTTATGTAATTGGTTCACCTGCCGCGTGGAAAAGATGGTGATGGATGCTTTAATCCCACGCTGAAGAGTGATGGGAAGGAATCCTCTTCTGTTTGGGATGAAAGAGAAGCTAGCATCAAAACTCTTTAAATGCACACTCAGTAGGGGGAAAAAGAATTAACTACCACTGGCGACAGTGAGATAAAAAAAAAAAATACACACCTGCAGATTTTAGCTTACATGACTGGCAGGACCATGAAGCAAGTATGCTAACAGGGATCTAGCCTGGACCTTGGCCTCCCCCTCCTCCTCCTCCATCACTGCCCCCCCTTGCCTATTCCAGCACTACCACTTGCCCGCGGCACCTGCATATAGATGGAAAGTGACACCGTGATTGTGTGCGGGGGCCCGGCCACGCTCAGATGAGGGTGTCACTTCTGCCTAGCCTGATTGCCACATGCGGCGGGCATGGTGGCGAGGAGTTAAATTGAGGGAGAAAAGGTCAGGAGCCACTGGTCATCTGCTCTCCCTCTCTCTCCCCCAAATTACTTGTCTTCCATGAGGGGAATGAAAACAGACAGGGCCCGGGACCGGGCACCGGGAGCCTGGGAGATGATCCGCGAGGCCGTCAAGCCCCAGGGAGAGCAACGTGAAAGAGGGATGGGAGTGAGAAATAAAAGAGGGGGTTGGTGGTGGAGGTGGTGGGATCAGGTGTGTGAATCAGAGTGGGGAGCTGGTAAAGGTGTCAGATTCAGACGGGTGCACAGAGCAGGCATGCTGCTGTAGGAAAAGGACACAGGGTCAAGGCAAGAGTGGAGTCCCAGAGATAGTGGCGTCTGAATGCAAGGCGGAGGTTTCATTTCAGCTGTGTGTGTGTGTGTGTGTGCAGAACCTTGACTGCATCACAATCCACTGAGGGTCAATTACCAACAGGGCAATGTAGGTAACTGCTCAGAAAGTTTACTCCGTTTCATAATTACATAATTGTATTGATCGATAATTTGCATTGTTAATGAAAATGTGACTCAAAAAATTGGATAAATTGTGAATAATGAGGTCGGTATTGGCTAAGAAACGAATAATTAACATTTTTAGGAGGTTAATCTGATGTGAAACTGGAGCGCTGGATGGAGATTTCTTATGTTAAAAGTGAGGAAATGGGGGTGTATATGGAATATGTGGAAGACTGTCTATGAATGGTGTCATTTCTGAAGCTGGTGAAAGAATTCATGATTGGAAATGATGATGAGCCACATCTTCTATATTACTGAAAGCAGAAGACACTGGTTGAACCTGCTGATTGTATGCACAGTTTAAACTGCCCATGTTTGCCACTATCAGGCCAAAATAGACACATTTATAATAAAAAGAGGAAAATTGAAGAAATACAAGAAAAGATTGATTATTAAGCACTCAGAAACACAAAAATAAACCTCAGACCTGTGACTATATTTTTTAATTGCTACCTTTTTATGTACTCTCATCTCTTATACTCAATCCTGAACAATGTTGTTTGAATGGAAATGGAAGTTGTAGAAGTAAACATTTGGCTTTAAAAGGAGCAACTGGGTGGCTTTTTTTCATCAATACTCACCACATTGAGCCAATAAAATGCTTATGATTACTGTGGAGTGTGCGCCAGTTGTATCCCATTCCCACAGCAGATGAATCCTGGTGACTACGCCCTGACTGGAAGCTCAGAATCCACAAGCTGGATTAGAAAAAACAGTTATTTGTAATGTTATATGGTACATATATACATGTAAATTTAATGCACTGTATAAATATATGTATTAACTACTGTATTTTTCTACATCTTTACTGAAGATCTCAGCGACTGAGAGTCAAAACTCACATTTCTAAGTAAAATATCTGACTCCTACTGTGGCACGGTGGACTGAATATAAGGAAAACACATTTGTACTGTACACAGCAGGAGAAGATGGGCTGCTCACTGTAAAGCACCTCATTAAGCTAACATCATCAGCTAATGCTACCATCCAATGTAAAGCAGCAGAAGCAAAGTGTGCATTTAAATGTAAAGCAAAGCTGCTGCTCCCATTGAACTGCACTCCTCTCCTATACTGTACGTCTGAAGCTCAAATCTTTATTGGGAGCAACATATAAGGAAGCAAACATGCTACAGATCAAAATATAACTGTTCAATAAGCATCCCCAGAGGTGTCCACATCTTGTGGAGCAGTAACACAAAACACAGACCCATAGGACATTATTAACAAGCTACACAATGCAGTGGCATTTAATAGATGTAATAAGGAAATATGAAGAAAATAGTGCTGGCTAAGATCTGTCACAACAGGGAGATCTCTCTGTAATGCTAACTTCATTACCACTCATTCTGCTCCTGAACATCACATCAGGCCTTCAAAGAGGAGATTTTTTTTTTGTTTATGTATTTATTTATTTTATTAAACTTTATTTTGCTATTTATGTTAATGGTTAATGGCACTACAGTAAGTAATGGGCATTTATACAGATTGAAGTGTGACCCTGGTTAAATCAGATTGGTGTAATATCAGAAGCAGTGTGTAGAGATGTGATACTTTTCTGCTGCTTTAGACTTTCAAATAATAACATATATTGTGTTAGACTGTTTACCTTAAGAGATTGTTGTAAATTAAGTTACCGGTAGTAAAGTTAAAGAACCTTCAAGACTTCACCTGATGTGTAGATGGAGTTATGGACAGTATGCATACAGACATGTTTTCAGACAGAAGATTCATCTGATAAAGGATTTATTTTCACCTATTATCATAAATATTGCACCCACCTGAGTTTTATCAGATTTTTAATTTTCCTGCTTTGAAAACTCTCTTTACTAAAATCAAAATCTCTGCTCATCCATCCCTGCAGCTGGGCAGACATGCAGTCCCTGTGTACCCCCATTAGGTGGCGCTGTGTGCCAGCTCCTCTATCTGACTCTCTCCCATGATATGATGCTCTTCACATCATATACAGTATGACACGGCCTCTGGTGGCCGTGCTGGCGGTCACCCGTGGGGGCTGCTGATGCAGAACTTTGGAGGGGGTACAGGAAATACAGTACAGGACGGATAACAATTAAACTAAAATGGCATCCTATTGCCGTCCGGCCACTCGTTTGCACTGGGGCAATTAACCTGCTAATAATACAATGAGCACAAGTCCCCCTCCTCATTGAACACACACACACACACACACATGCAGCCGCCTCCTCCTTCCCTGGGCTCAGAGCCCCTCAGGCCATAGGAGAGCCATTGGATTAGAGGATGCTAGCAGAGATAGTTTAACGTAATGAACCATCAAGATGACGACTATTAAAGATGATTTGCGGCGCAGAGAGGAGATAGGAAGAGCGACCTGAGTTTGGCTGACTGATAGTGTTAACTCTTTATTCTTTCATCATCGGGCAGATAAAGATTAGAAGGCCTTTTTTCTTCCCACACTGCAAGAAAATGATAAACTGGACTGAGTTAGATGGTGGCGTATAATTTTCAGAGATATGGCACATTAGTCTACTGACCAGTGTGTGTTCTCAGCATGCATCTGAGGGACACTGACACAAATGACAGTAATGGACAGATGCTTTGCATAACGCATATTTATTTCCCATTATAGAATGATTCATTGTATGCCTGTATGTATTGTTAATCTGTGCATTGAAGTCAGATAATTGATAATCCACTATTACAATATTAAGAGTGAATGTTCATTCAAAACAAAACAAATCCTATATGAATGTTGACATACATATATTTACCATCCAGATTGATTAACATACTGCACAGGATTACATTTCGTTCAATATAGAGGTGATGACATGATGTGCAACAAGTCAAATCCTGTTGTACCTCCGGTTAGGTCGCTACAGTATGCAGTTAATGTCAAGGAAAAGGTGAAGAGACGATATTCATGCTAAAAACCTTTGTGTTATTTTTTGTGTTTGTAATAAATTACATAATATATATAATAATATAACTTTCACAACAACAGATGTGCACAGTGTTAACTCTCGTTAAACAAAAATGAACACATAATAAACATATTGAGTGTAATCCAACATAAGATAAGGTCTGATAAAGCTTCTGCAAAAGTATACCATTTCAACATGTAAAGACTGTGGAAAACGTATGACTGTAGGCTTGGTTTGAACTGCAGTTAGATGGTTACTTTAACCCTTTCCATCCTGCAGTCCTGGCCCTGGCCTACATTTGTTTTTTCAAACATGACCCAGTGCCACCCAGTGTAGCAGAGCCAACTGTGTTTTTTTTAACTTTTCTGCACATCTACAGCTGCAGCTGTTTCACTTTATGCTGTGAAATTTCACGTCTCACCCTCAAAGCTTGTTTCTGATTCAAAGAACTTTTGTAACTGACTGTGTTTTGGGTATGCCTATGTTATTTAAGTAGAAAATAGCCCCGAGCTGAAGTAGAAATCTCCTTAAAACTAAAATCTCCCAGAGATAACACAGAAGCTCACTGCATAATGTGAAATAATACAGAAAAACAGACTTTTTTTTTTGTAATTTCTGTTGTCGATATGTTACCCTCATGTTAGGTGTTGTTGTAAAGCTCCAAATGCCTGCAGGGTTATGAGACCAGTTCTGATATGTAGACATTTTGCAGCGTGTACCGCGGACATGCACTCCCTGCTGTGCCTCCTGTTGGGATGCAGCCCCTCACCGCCGTCTGCAGACCTCACTCAATCTCCCAATATCTCTGCAAGCAGAAGACCAGATTGAATTTTCCTCTGGAGTCTCCCAGGATGAGAGCAGACGTCACTGGAGGATACTTCCCATTCCCGCACCTCCTGATGTGGGCCTATAGATGCACGCCTCAGATATTTCTCCCCCAAGACAGGAGTGAAGGAATGGGCCGTACTGCAGGAGCGCTCAGGATTCACTTTCAGATTTTTATTTATTTTTTTATATCCAGTCAACATTGGGAATTTGCTGATAAACAAAGGAAAGTCCATCTGGCATGGAATGCAGCATCCTCAGAGAGCAGAAGCTTGTTTTCTAGATTGGAGTTCTTATAGCTGATCCCCAATATAGAGATAGTCACACAAAAGGAACAAAGCGCTCTGTGTTTGCCTCGACATTCTTTGATAATTTCAGAGCTAATTTTCCCCATTGTCATTTCAGCTACCACTGCGGCCTATCAGTGTGTGTGTGTGTGCTCTGTAAGCATAGGAGAATAAATATTTACCATCTGTGGTGTTTTCTAACCCCCCCCCTTCGCCACACAAGATTCCAGCACTTTTCTTTTTTTTTTTTTTTTATCAGTACTGGAGTTCAGCCATGGGCCTTTTTAATTTTCTGCTTTTGTGTTTTTAGCTGAGATTGACAGGCTGCTCTCTCCCTGGAGCATTGTTCTATTAATCTGTTTAATATGCTACAGAAACATTGGAGTGCCAGAACAGGCAGCCGGGGTAATGGAATCGCAGCAGGTAAAGGCGGGCTTGTGTATATGTGACGACTGGCGCGGGGAGGGGGGTGTGGGGGTGTGGGGGTGAGAACCGCAGTAGTAAGCCTTGGCGTGGCATGGTAACGGTGTTAGAAGCCCCCCTCCCTTAACCCCCAACCTACTGCCATCTTCAACCAGGTGCACCTGCTGACCTTATATGGACAGACAGGCAGATGGACCCTTCACGTATTGTTGCTGGAAAGTGGCTCCCTTTGCTGTCATGCAGATTCTTCATAAGATGCACAGTTAAAAGCAAGCCTGTGAGGCAGCTAAGAGCAAGGCACTGACAAGTGACCGCCAGCCGATCGCTGTACGTTAAAAATGGCAGGTAAATGCCAATGTGAAATTGTGTACCCCCCCCTCCCCCTCCTCCTTTTAGCCTACCCCTGCTGAGACAATGAGTTGTGGTTTAATTAACTCTGCCTTAATGGGTGCACAGCAAGAGTGGAGGCGGCGTGGAGGCGGGGGGTGTGCGTCGGAGGTCGCAGGTTTGCCGCGATGTGGTGTTCCGTAACGCCACTGTCCCAGAGAGATAAGCTGGAAACAGTTAAACAAAAAAAGCCCCCCCCCACTCAGGATATCCCGCCCGGGATGAGAACGATGGACACTGTGCAGAGACGCCGATGACAGTCCACTAAGGAGAGCTGCAGCAGAGCTCTAATGACATAAGAGCCAGATAAGTATGCACAGGAGTTCATCCTCAAAGTCTTTACAGTGTCGCAGACAAGGTCTAACCTCGCTTTATCCGCAGTGTAACTCACAGTGCGTAATGTGCTGATACTCTGACTTAGGTTAAGCTTTTGATCAGGCTGTTATCCCGGACTGGCCCGGGGATGAAAAACAAAGGAGTCACAACTGGATTTTCAGAGCGCGCTGACACTAAGAGCAGAGATATTCTCGGGGAAGGATTTGTCACTTTTGCTTTTCCTTGAACTGACAGAGGAGACCTCAAAAGAAACAAAAGCAGAAGCTTCCTCATTACTTGTCTGACGCATGCATGTTCGGCCGTGATTGATTTCAGATGAAAATTACACATCAACAGAAGCTTTTAGCTCCAACTTTTAATGAGGTGAAACTCTAATCCAGACTCGCCACTTCTCACTCCATCCCATAACACCGTGCCCAACATGGGGGGAAAAAAAGAAACCGCCTGATATCTGTTTGGTTCTATTAACACCACCTCTCTGCCTTTATCTCTGCTACGCAACTGAACCTGTATATTCACTATTACAAAAAAAAAACGCTACTGTGCCAAAAAGAAATTAGGCAGCCTGATGAAAAGCGATTGGAATGGAAGTTGTGAAGACTCGGATCAAAGCGAGCTGCCGGTAATTAGAATACATGCTGAAGAGAAGCAGACGTCGACATAAATAAGAATTTTTTAGCTGGAAAATTACCTGTTGAGCTGTTCAAATAATAAATGAGAGTCATGTCTTGGTGAAGTGGGGAGACAGAGACGCCCTGCGAAGTCAGGCTCACCGGTCGCCTTGCTTTCCCAAGGCGGCGTGACAGACACGCAAGGGAAGAAATAATCTCACCTATTTTCAGTTTCCCTCTCTATATTTCAGCCCGCGTCTGTGAAACTCTCTCTACGCCTCCACCCCCAAGGACAATTTTCTTTTATGGCTTTACTCGCTTTTTTTGAGCATCTTTTGTTGCTATCAGCTTTTCTGGTCTTTAAAGTCTGGGCTGCCTCACGTGTTAGATTCACAGCTCTTTTTGATATCATCTGCTCATGGATGACATCAGTTTAATGTCAGAAAGGACAAACGTCTCAAATGAACTGATCCCTTCCAAAACTGAACATTTTTCAAACAGTTATGATCAAAAAACATTGTTTAGTACCTTCGTCATGTGCCTCCACCACATTAAAGCCACATCATTTCATGTTATGTGGATGTAAAGTTACTAATTTGAATCACTCCGAATAATACAGGATGTGTTTAGGTGCACTTTATTTACTCAGTAAGTGAATGCATCATAATTTAAGGCGTAATATTCAGAATAGTTAAGAAGAAAAACTTGCTAGGTTGCTAAGACAAGCATGTCACTATGTTTTTCCTGAGTTAATTGACTTAACATGCTAATGATAGCACGGTTTCAGCTAGCAATTATAGCTAGCAACTATCTAAAGAAACGCCAATGTAAATAAAGATTCATAAACACTTCCGATGAAAGTAAGGGTTGATGGAGTCAGAACATGTTTAGCCTAGCTTAGCATACATTCTAGAAGATAGGGGAAAGGTTGAGACCGGCTCTTTTAAATTTAAAAGAGATATTAAATGAAAACATATCTTTTGTATATTACAAACAAAATAAAGCTTCACTATATACACAAGTAGCGTTGTTTTGCTTCTACAGCGTATGCACACACACACGCCCACACACACACACACACACAAGAATCATGCAGCAACACAGTTGAAGTAGAAATGGACACTGATGCTGCTGTTTCAGAGTGACTTGTCTTTTCCTCCCAGGTGATGTGGGTTCCTCTGTGTGTGTGTGTGTGTTTATTTGTTTCAAGTGTTTGCTGTGGCAGTCTGAGACTCCACGCGCTGTAAATGTCACCCATCATCAGGCGTTTGTGCAGCGCGTGCCCTTGCAGGAAGGGGAAAGTGCCGATGTTGCAGATCTCAGCCTTTGATTTAGACACGAAAGGCAGGCCGGCAGCAAACGCACTGAAGCATGAAGGTAAATTCCCATAATTCACAGCTGAAAGGTTAGCCAGTGGTGCGCTTTGCTCCTCCCTCATGTTAGTTGCTAACAAATGTCACCTGATTGAAATGAGTGCATTTATACATTTTGTGTGTAAGTGTGTGTGTGTGAGAGAGAGCGTGTGTGTGTGTGTGCTGGTACAGCTCTAAAACTGATATACTGCGTTTTGTCAGAGGATCTCATACAGAGTAAATTTGCAGTGTTGGTCTGCATCAGCACAGATGTCGTTCTGTGGCAGCTTCAGTCAGCCGGTTCATGAACACTACAAGGGCAGCACACACAGTAATACATGTTCTCTTCAGATATGAAGTAGGTACAGTATTTGCATTGAACATTCCCCTCTGCAGGGCACCAACGCCTGTACAATTCCCTTCGCAGTAGTATCTTGTTAATATGGACAGTCTCTGCAGATATAGCCATTGGGAAATATATGATTGCTGTTGTACATGACAGAGAAAACAGAGAAAATGGCTGTGTTTAGTCCCTGTTGATCAAAAGGGGGAAAATCCTACAACAACCAGAATGCTTTGTTCTTCCATAGATTGCTTTTGGGTATGTCTTATCCTGGCTTTTGGCCAAACTGTATCACAGCCAACAAAGCACTGTAAAACCATTAACAGACCAACCCCAACAGCAAGAAGTATGAGGAAGTATGGACAGGAATTAGCATTAGCATCACCAGCGGCGATGACAGAAAAAGGTGACTGTGACTTCATAGACAACATGGCTGCAGTGAATGAGGGTAGATACTGCTATGGTCTGTTTTATCAGTTAACATGCTTTTTATGTGCATATTCACCTTGCAACAATCAGCAGATTGCTGCCTCTTTGGCGGACTCTTACTACACATATTACGGATATACAATCTATATATACATACATATATATATATATATATATATATATATATATATATATATATATATATATATATATATATATATATATATATATATATAGATTCATTGCTCTGATTGGATGAGATTCTCCGATAGCCAGTTAGCCACAGCAGCATCACTCAATCAAACAATCTATCTGGTAGCAAAGGCTTACTTTGGTAGCCCTCTAAGATCTATGTAACAAACTACCTAGCAAGTCAGGCTAGTTAATGTTAACCCCAATCAGTTGGTTCATGCTTACTTCTCCGTATTTTTATTTTTCTTCAGCTAAATATTTACGTAAAGTTCTAGCGGTCATATTTAGCATCACAAAAATAAGGTTGGATCCCAAGACCTACTCTCCAACGAAGTTTATTTCTGGCTGATTGGTTAAAAAAATGACAACTCCAGAGGGGCAAATCACAGG
Source organism: Parambassis ranga (assembly GCF_900634625.1). Lineage (NCBI taxonomy): Eukaryota > Metazoa > Chordata > Actinopteri > Ambassidae > Parambassis > Parambassis ranga. The sequence continues at coordinate 1,929,455 of NC_041033.1, forward strand.
AAAAGACATCATGGTGGATATTTGGAAACTATCATGTATCAGTTAGCATGTCAATTAGCATTGGCATGATTACACACACAAATGCAGTTTTGCTAGCAAAATCCCCTTCACTGATGTCTGTAATGCATTTACAGGTGGGATAGTGGATTTATCCTTTAATGTGTCGTGTTTCTAGATCTTGGCTCATTTTATTGGCTGGAAGCCTCAATATGTCACACTCAGCCTCCTCTCACCTCTCCTCCACCCCAGCTTCTGTTATGTTTGGCCTCAGTTGCTGTAAACAAATTGAAGCTTCACAACATCGCTTCATAAGTGTGTGGGTGAGTCAGGTAGGTTTGGTTCAGGTCTGTGTGGCGCGTGCCTTTATTTATAAGAAAATGTCACAGATGATTAGCAGGATTGTTACAGAGGAATATGCACACAGACAAGAGCAGTTCTCTCATTCTGCTCCTTTTATTCCTCCTGCTCGCCCTCGCCCTTTCTCTCCTGGAGTTAAATGAATACCCCACCACACTCACACTCACACACACACACGCACAATTGAAAATACGGCATAAATTTTACATGACAGGCCCCTGGTTCATTACGGCCCATGAGTTATTAGCTAATTTGCGGCCGTGAAATTTCTAACCACTATGAGTGAACTGAGGTGTCAAGAGTTGGCTAAATGTGGTGTGTGGAATTTGATGTTTGATGGGCACCTTCTGGATAGAAGTGTGTGTGTGGGTGTGTGTGTGTGTGTGAGAGAGAAAATATGTAGTCATGCAGTTAAACCATCTTTTTATTTGCAGCAACACAGCGTACCACATTGTTAAAATCATATAAATCTTTAGCACCACATTCATGACACACCTGAGAATACTATGTGTAATACAGATTTTTTTAGAGAAAGTGTCTGATCAGAATAACTGAAAATGATGTTTATTAATAAATCATCATCTGTATTCACATGAGATTTTGGTGATGGCAAAAAGCGACTCATTAGGCTCTATAGGCTTATTTAACTCGGTGCTTTCCTGATGTGGATATGGTCTTTTTTCAGAATGCTAACAGTTTTGTTAGTGCCACCCTAATAGTATATGTTTATGCTACAGCTTGGATTGGTGGAATAGAATAGGTGCCGCCATCTTGTGCTATAGTGATGAACCACCATCACATGTAACTGCTAGCTCTGTAGCTAACCTGCTACATAAAGGAGCTACAGGAGAATTTCTTCCATCCCTAGCTTCCTGTTTCAATAAGGATGATGTTTCATAGGGAGACTGATGGGTCCTACGGAGCCCAGAAATGTAAAGGGTTAAGGGGTTGGGTCCCGTCTCTGAATAATCCTCAGAAACAACAGTAAATGAATCTGAAATCACCACATCTGTCATGATCCTGTGTTTGATCCTTGTTTGGTTTTCATATTGTTTATCCTTCTGTTCTTCCTGTGTGTGCATTTCTTCCTCCTCCTATGTTCATCTTCCTCTTTAGTCTGCTCTCCCCTGTGCTTGCCTCAGTGTTCCCTCGTCTTCCTGTCTTTTTTTGTAGTCCTGTCCTCCCTGTGTGTTCTCTGTGTCTTTACTTCCTCCTGTTTCCCACCTCTGTGATTACCTGCTCCTCCCTGATTGTTTCCACCTGTGTCTTGTCTCCCTCCTCTTCTTAAGCCCTGTGTTTCCCTTTGTCCTCGTCGGATCATTGTTCTTCATCATGCGTAGTGGTTTACCTGTCGTCGTGTCCTCCTGGTTCATGGTTAGGTTTGTTATTCATTTCTTTGTTTTACTTTTGTTCTTTAGTCGAAGTCCTTTTTGGTTCTTTGGATGTAGTTGTGTCACTTTTTCCATGGCTTTGAATGAAGCTCACCTTTAGTTTTTCTTCAACTATTTTCCTGCATTTGGGTCCTCCTTTTACCACCACACATAACAACATCACTACGACTGCCCTCCCCTGTACTACAGGACAAGTGCCTTAATGTTAACAAAGTCATCAGTTAGATAGTTCTATGACACAGGAAAGCCTTATTTTGGGTATCATAGCTAAAAACCAATTTAAAAAGAATAACGGACCTCAGAATGAGGCAACCAGAAGTGCTAAAATGCTAATGCATTTCAGGGTTTTAGGACTCATTCCTCAGGGACTCCATATATATAGTTCCAGTTTTAGACTTTTACAGGTCGCAAACACTTCGTATTACCCAAAATTGAAATAAAACAACAAGAAATTGTTGTGGAGGATAAGAAATCTATCTCACTATTGCCCTCTAGGTAATCTGCAGCACAATATGGACAATAATTGGAAGTGGTTGAGCTTCCATAGATGGGCTAAACATGTGCTTAGAAAATATGATTCAACCAATGGCAGACCATATTTGTTTTCCTCCAAGCTAAAATGTTGTACATACCTATCAGCAAGTAGTTTAGGTAAAAAAAACAACACTAATGCTAATACCTTGGTTATCACAGTCACATGCACCTGTCAAGAGATTGCTAATAAATCTTGCACAGCATATGGTTTGGGTGGTATTTCCTTCAAACACAGATGGAGAATATGTGTGTGTGGGTTTAAGAGGGGGAAAAAAAAGTAGAAGTGTGTTGAGGTAAAACCCTCCCAGTCTTCCTGAGGTGAGAAACAAAAGACGGAGCGCTCGATGGAGACCCGGTGTCCCGCTGAGGGAAAAGCTTAGCGGCAGCTCGGGTCAGTGAGGTGAGGGCTGTTCGGCTCGGCTGCAGCCCAGGGCCGACCTCACTGCTGCCAGCCTTCCAGGAAATTACAGCAGGGACCAAGAAGCAGCTCCCACTCCCCCAGCTACACACACTCGCAGACAGTGTGTGTGTGTGTGTGTGTAGCTTATTTGTGACAAATTCCAACAAGCTCCTACTTGCATTTACTGAATGTAAAACGATAAAGCAAATGCTCTGACCATTGTTTGTAAAGTAAAAGTAATCTGCTTTACTTCTTATCATAATAATCTGCTTATGCTGTGGTATGGTGGCATTTACATTATACTTTCCAAGGATTTTCTATGATTTAAGGTAAAAGACAACTGTGTACACTATATTTTGCCATAATCGATGATAATAAAACAAACATATCATAATCCTAAATACTATAGAGACAATATCATCATAGCAGCATCATATGGCATGTTTATCTTTTGAAAAGTTTGTACGTAAAGTAGAAGACATATGTTTACATATTCAGTGTATTTGATAGTTAAACACATAAAATATTAAATCTTAATTTAGGCTGCCTTTTAGTGAAACATTCAATTGTCATTTAGAATTATCATACAAGTATTTAACAAACACTAAACTCTGTGCTACTATTACAAATGGAAACGGCACCTGTGACATCACCCATAAGTTTCTGAGGAAGTGTTGAGAGAACCTCCGATCGCCGCCATGTTGGCTGCGTTATGGACCGCCTACATTCTCAATACAAGCTAAAAAGGATGCTGAGGAGGATGGGCAGGAAGCTCCCAACTTGATAATGATATATTAGATACCATACAATTACACTTCAGTATGAATTATGCATCCTGTGGCTGTACTACAGTGGATGTACTTATTATCTGACGGTATATTATATGAAAAGTACAATAGAATATTAACTTGGGCGACAATACATCACAAACATGCCATGTTAGTAGTTTTTGTAGTGTTTTGTAGTGTAATGTATACTCCATCAGTTTAGCTGACTGGAACAAATCTTAACACAAATGTGCTCCTCTGCACGTACAGTAGATGGCACAGTGACTTTTTTTTTTTTCAAAGTTCTGGACCAGCGTCGCCGTCCCCTTTGTTTCTGCTTCTGAAAAACTTTCCCCTGGCAAAGTCACGCTCTCACTCTGACTCTCTTTGCTCTGCTCCACAATCCTATTTCTTATCTGTGTCTCCCATGTTCAAGAGGACCCTGGCAGCTTAGCTCAATCCTTTGAAAACACTGATATTAAACGAGAGAGATCCTGAGAAGAAAGGCAGCGACGCAGCCGACCTCACCCCCTCCTCCATTTACCCTGTCTGAACCTTCTGGAACCCTATGTCCTGTTAGCAGGTATGTGTATTCCACACATGTGCACACACACCGGCATACAGGTCTTAAAATACTATTAAATTCATTGCCATTGTTGTTCCGTCTCTCTCTCTCACACACACACACACAAAAACTGAAAGAACATTAATCCTCCAATCTACATAGGCACTGGTCGCCTCAGGGACTGGTGGGGGTGGAGGAAGAGGAGGGTAGGGAGGCTCTCCAGCGTGCCGTGTGATCTCACATTGTTTTGTGCAAATTGCAGCCTCTGATGATGGGAATTTCATTTCACCGCTGCACAGAGTAGAAGGAAGGGAGGAAAGGAGACAGAGTGTAGAGTGCAAAAAAGAGGAAAGGTAAGAAGAAGGGAATGAAGGGAGAAGAGGCAGCATAGAGTAAACAAGGGGGCGGGAAAGGGCAGAAAAACAAACAGTAAAGAAGGTAAGCAAAGTGAAAATGGGCAGGGCCGGGTGTCCAGGAAAAGATGCAGCTAGGTGTCTAGGTGTGAGGTGGACAAGTGGAGAAGACCTGAGGATGGAGGGGGAAAAAAATCTAAAAAAGATAGCATTGAGAAGGGCAAAGAGAAAGAAATGAGGACTGAAAAAACTCGAGGCCTACATATAACGGATGATGTATTTTAGTGTACCATAGCATCTCATTGGTTCCCTGGACAAAAAGACTCAACTTTGATTGGATTATCACAGAACCTAAGATGTTAAAAAGATACTTAGACTTATTTGCTTAGCAGGATCATCACAATTTATTTGACATTTTATGATTTTTGGACTGTAATGCTAAAACTTAAACGCTAATAATATGCTATAAACGAACGACAGCATATGATAACAGAGTTAAAACATGTTACTGCTTTTCTCTTTCCCATTTAGCTTCTTGTTAGCAACATATGTAGTGACCAAACTGTTTTTTGAACCAGACCTTAAAACTATTTATTAAACACGTTATGATATGATGTTGAAGTTAAACTTGGTTCTGGAGCACCCAGAGGCCATGTGGAGAACTAATTTATTAATTTAATTTATAAGCTCTGGAGGTTGATCAAATTCAAAATCAAATGTATAATAATAACTAAACCTAACCACATAACAAATTAAGTGACCATCTACCTGCATTGGGTTTCATTATCTTTATGGCCCTTTGTCTGAGCCAAAGAATCACTGGTAAAACATTTGGTCATTTATCCCTTATCCTTATCTGTCTGTCACTTAGCTTACTTCAGGTGTTTCTAGCTGCATCCTTCTACTTTTCCTTCCATCCTTCTTTCTGTTACCCTACACCTCCTTTTGTCAATTCATCCTCTTTTTCCTGTATCATCCTCCAATGCCTTTCCTAATTTTACTCCATATTGTCTCCTCCATCCCCTCCTTTTGTTCCTTATGTATGTTATGCTGTACCCCCCCATCCCTTTGCTTCCCACATTTTATACCCATATCTTCCTTCCTTTGTTCAATTTCCTTCCACCCTCTACCTCGTTCCCATCTGTTTGCCCTCCTAACATCTCCTTTCTCCTGGCAGTACCCTACAGTAGGAGGTAATAGGTTGGAGGTATGGCGTCCTCCAGTTGGCCACCATGCTGACATGCCTCATCTCAGTGGCATAACTGTGGCTGGAGGGGTACACAATGTTGTTGATCCACATGCAAGCAAATATTATTATGCTAAAGTGATTGGCTCTCATCAGGCTCTAACCCTGCAATGATGCTGGAAAACAGCAGAAGAGGAAGTGAAAGCCTCATCTCTGTCCTCCCCTCCCCTAATTTGCATTGCATGCTGAAATGCATGAACTGGGCCCATTAACTGAGGGACCGTGCTGTGTTTTGGTTGTAAGCGAAGGGAGGGGGGCTGTCATATCTTTTGATTTGCTTGATATGAAAACAGTGGTGGTTTGCAATCAATGGAACCTGTGGTTTATTTGGGATGAAATGAGATTTTTTATTGGGATGTTTGCATCTCGATGCAATTTACTAGCTTTATTGTGGCCGACCCAGGAGCATCCTCGCTTGATTTTACAGTAAATTTGTCATGGGGCCAATACAAGAGTTGAAAGTGAATATGGTTATTTATTTACATGGTCGCAAACAGGCGCACTTTGTTAGACGCTTCTGATGATTGTTGGAACGGAGATCCCAGCTGGCTATATGTGCAGGAGCCTGGTGTGAAGGCAGCCTATCAGGATGATTAGGCAGGAAGAGGGAAGGCCTACCAGCTGCTCTACATGTCACAGCACCAGGAAATAAAATTTGGGATTCAGAGGATACCCCAAAGGTTTGTCTCTCTGAGTGAACATTAATGCGTTTTTAGGAGGACTGCTGAGCAGTGCAGTATGTTTTTTGGAAATTCTTTTTATGAGCGATGATGGATAAAAGAATGTTTTGGTTTATGGAATGAAGAGTCTAAAGCACAGCAGAGTTTGTCCACCCATCATGCATGCTATGTTATTCACAGGATGCAGTGCTTCGCCTTAAATGACTATCAAGTTGTTAGACGCACAGAGGGCCGATCATTCAAAGACTCACTCGACTAAATCAGGTGGAGTTGATTGTCCTTTAAAAATGATTCACATAAAATACAAGCAATAAAATAAGTAAATACAAAATAGAATATTTAACAAAAAGATGATAAAATAAGATGAAGAATATTAAAAAACATATTAATTTAGCTTTTTCTGATTATATTCGAATAATTTTTGTGTGTTCAGAAACTTGGAAAAGGTATTTGTCACACACCATAATAAGATACTGCAATAACATATATTATATATGTCTAAACCTATCATAAAAAAACAGAACCTGTTAGTGAAAATTAGTGAAGTGATATTTACTGCTACGAAGAAGCAGAGTTACAGCTCAGACAGGGTTCAAAGGAGAGATATTAGTTTAATTTTGATCATTCATTCTGAATTTTAGTCATTCTACTTTGTTTGATTGTCAGTTTGTTTTGGAAAAGGTCAAAAAATGTGAGCTGATTTCATTTGGATCTGCTGTGTAACACTGAAATTAGGTTTTTTCTCCCCAGAGGAGACTCATTTGCTCAGATCTCTCAGCAGTTCTGAGGAATTGCCCCATTAAGGATGAGTTTTTATAGTGTTTCTATTGGACAATTCACAGGTGGGAGGAAGGGGATTTGTAAAGTCCTCATTTTGAAGATAGTAAGAGGTGGCACAAACATAACAAGGACAGAGCTAGATGTTCTAATTTTGCATTGCTCCATTCTCAGTCAGTGAATTAGCTAAACCACATGATCGTTTTAAGCTCTAGAAGGAGTCAGTGCTCAGTTAATAATAAACTAGCTACTACTCCCATCTAGCCTGTGTGTAAACAGGTTTTCAGACTACTGCACCTTTATTTTCACAGCAATGTAACAGGTTCTGCTGTTTACACACAAGTTAGGCTCTGTGACACAGAGCATTAGGCCAAGGCTCATGGTACATTCACATCAATATGATGCTGGTTTCTAAATTAGTTCGGTGGAGTAGTGTTCTGACTCCACACGATCTATCCAGAGAGGAGCAAATCTAGCCCGGGTTTCGTCTTCCCATACTAAGTAGGACTGTGCACATACAATATGATTGTAATATTTAAATTTCAAGATACATAGGAATGATTGTGCAACCACAGTGCAAGGTTTCAAATCACGCTGTAAATCCCGGTAGACATGAGGCCTAATGTAACATACAGAAGCTTACATGCGCCTCATTATTTATATGACAAGCTATAGTTTGAGCTGAATGAGTAAATTAGCCTGGCTAATTACAGCTAATCACCGGCCTCACTATCAGTGTGAAACATGATGTCAGGCCCTTGATGATATAATAACTGATCATTCAATAAGCCCAGGGAGTGGGTAAGGATTCCTAATGTAAACAGCAGCAAAGGAAGATTTTTAATCTGGATTTAAGTAATAAAATGGTTCTTATGACAGAATGTGATGTAAGAGTGCACCACCTCACATTATCTACACAGAGTTTTAAGTACTTCTTTAACAATCCAGGGCGGCACAAAGGCAGCGTCACAAATAGGAATAAAGAGGTGGAGCAGATCTGACGTGGGCGGGCAATCGTGGAAGCAGGAAGCTCACGCTGCAATATGGCACACTTCTCAAAGCAGTCAGACCCATAATTATGAGTATAATTAATACAAGTGAGTTAGTCAGTTGAGGCCATAATCATCTTTTGTAGCAGGCAGTAAAGATGTTTATTTCTGCTGTTAAGTTTCAACATGAAGGGCAATTGGGATTGACTTGCTTTTGGAGCCAGTCCCTAGAGGCTGCAATGTGAACTGCAATTTTTTAACAATTACGCATAGGCTTCATGTCTGAGCCCCGGACATTGCCGCTTGCCTATGACAAGATGCCACTTCAGACGCAGTCAATTACCAACATGCTATCACCTGCCAAAAAAATATTCTGCAGCATCCACGCAAGCATACAAGCACATGTGGAGTTAAAATAATTATTCATCTAAACTAACATTAAAGTCCTATCAGCGTGTCCACATATTCTGTGTTAATCGTGTCTGCTTCAGCTTCCCAACCATAGTCAGAGAGCTGCTCCAGGGACAAGCGATGATGATTGTGTTTAACCCCTGTCACACAACTGCAGAAGTCCAGTGCAGACACAGAGCACTCAATCTGCCTTGCAGAGCTGCAGCTTTATTGTTTTACTCCATACTGTACATTTAATTCCTGCCGCTAAAAAAACACTAGCTACTAACAGGCACACAACCTCTCCCTCGGTGTCCGTAGACACACACTCTTGCTTATGCATTCTCATGACCTCCCAGGTACGAGCACACACACACTCACTGCCCAGTCTCTTAAAGGAGACATGCCACTCATAACATCTGTTTCATTAAGATAGGCTATATCAGTGGCCCAAGCACAAACCTCCTATCCAAAAAAGTACTTTCTTGAGAAAATGTAAAAAAATGTCTTCTCTTTTGCAGAATGCTATAAGTATACCCAATGTATAACAGACTATTGTTTAGACTACAGCACTGATATGTATTAACACATCCCAACAAGGTATTGGTTCCTTAGGAAAATAGGCTTTGGCCATTGAAAGGCTCAGAAATAAACTGTAAACAGACCTGTAGGTGTAACAGATGAGGCCAGGTCAGTCCCAGTCTTTTTATTTCTCCAGCAGCGTATCAAGTCTGCAGAAGAAACACAAACTTAATGTGCAATTTCATAATTTTCCATAATGTATTTATATCAAAATATCATCTATTAAGGTTTATTTCACACTCACGTGCTACACCTAAAAATCAACTGGTAAAATAGAGTATAAACTCATTGCAAATAAATAAACTCATTGAACCAGTGTGCAGAAGAGGAAATAGTGACACCTGCTGGACCAAACCAAATACTATATTTATTAAAATAAGGCTAAACAATAACAAACTCATACCAGCAGAACACAACACACACACAGACGTTGCCTTCAGGTCTTTTTTAAACCTACGCTCCTAAAAGTACACGAATAATAGTTTAGCTACATCTCTAAGTTGCTTTTCTCTGCACTGCCGCACCAGTCACGTGACAGGAAACGCGTAGAACTGTGAATCATGCGCGTAGTTTAAACACCTGGATTAAGCTACATCCAAGAATCACAACGATTCTAAAGTAACTCGCCAACACTCCAGGACAACAAATAGTCATCATGCATCAAGGCTGTTAACTTACATGTCCAAATTTACAACGTAAACTATAAAATGCCTCAACGTACCCCCAACAATGCAATACAGCAAAGGGCAGAAGGAGCTACAGGAGCTGAGGAGGGACAGAAAGGCCAATGTGCCAAACAGGGGTTTACCATAATAAATGTCACTTTCAGCTGTAAATAAAATTATTGAGACAAAATACACAAATAACAAACAAGCTAACAGTATTTATTTGCAAATAAGTGATTTAATTAAGAAAAAAATTGATTCACATAAAGTAAAAATGAAAAATTGTACTTTTTAAAACAAAAGTTATACAAGATGCATAAAATTGCACAAAGTTAATAATTACTGTTCTCATCAATTATGAATATTATTCCATTAAGATTTAATAAAACTTTAGCAGGGCCTAGAAAAACTGTTTTAAAGTTTTGCATCTTTCTGGCCAAGCTGATCTACAGCTTTCTGCATGCAGGTGCTTTAGGTTTCAATAGTATATTCAAATATATAGAGTGATGCGTATAAACATATTTATATATAATTCAATCCAATGAATTTCAATGGCTGAAGGGTATTTTCTGCTGTTCAGATACAGATGTGTAGGTTTTTTTTTATAGCAGTGTTCTGCATTAGATCACCTGCTTGATATATTACAACTCCAACCAGGCCTGCACTGGACTATTTATTCTCCTGCATTGATTAATGAATCCATAACATACCCTATTGTGTGCATGTTTGTATGATTATAACCGTTTCAGTGTGACCTTGATGAAAAATCATTACACTTTCATGCACATTAAACCCTATACATGTCCTATCCATCTTTTAGCTAATCAGTATCTATTTCTCTTACCCATGCCAGTGCCTGGGCTTGTTTCCAATTAGAAAAGGTATATATCACACATTCAATCTTCACTGGTTACCTGCAGAGAGAAGAAAGGGGGCACAGCGGAGGAGGAGGAAGAGGAGGCGAATAGGTGAAGGTACAGCAGGGAGTGAAATAGACAGAAAAAGGGAGGGAGGTGAAGAGGCAGTGTAAGAAGACTGGCTATTTTTCACCACGGTCCATGGTGAAGTTGTCAGGCGGGAGTGTATGTGAGCCCGCCGGATGATAATGTGGCATGACACTTCTGAAATGAGAGCTGGGTTGCCATGGCAAAAAGCAGGGAGGGACAGTCTCTCCAGGGGCCCAAATAAAACAAGCTGTAAATGATGTTTGATTAGGATTTAGATCATGGAACTGTTAGAGCGGCCCCGCTTTTTTTCTTCCAGCTACTCGCAGGAGTCAGAGGCTTTTTGTTATGTTTGTCTCTGAGCTCCATCATGTGAATATAATATGTGTGTGTGTGTGTGTGATGCATAAGGATAAATTGACATATCTGTTGTGTTTTAGAGTTCAGGCAGGATCCAAATACAGACACAAAAGTACAAAATTAAAGACGGAAACACATCTAAAACTATCACAAACACAAAGGACAGGAGTAAATACAGGTGAAACACGTTACGGTGGGGGGAAAGCAAACACAATGGAGGGACAACACTAGAGTACAACAGACAAAGATACACAAGAAGACAGGACTTTAACTAAAACAGGAAGCAGAACCAAAACTGGGTGAAATAAATCAAATTCACCAATTATTGCAATACAATATATATATACATACACTGATTTGGACCAACTGGTTGGTCCTATATAGTGAAGCTGATGTTGTGTTTCTGTAGCCAAAATTAAGAAGATATGCCAATATATTGTTAATGTACCATAGCTGACCAGCTTCCCTTGCCAGGTAGTTGTCAGAGACAGGGTTATATTGGATTTTATTTTACAAACCAGCTCAAGCAACTTGCCATGAAAAATCATTGCTCAGCTGTTACATCGATACTGCTACATGTGCTGCAGACAGAGAAGGAAAGTAGTTGCAGCTCAATTTATGTCATGTTGCACACTTATAGCTTATAGCTTTGTTTAATGTTTAGTAAAAATAAATAAACAAATATTAATGGATATGTCTGTGATAGATCAAAGTGAGTGACAGGCAGGTACAGACTTATAGTGTGAGCTTTCCACTTTCCCCACAGTAGCCCCAATACAGTGTACTGGGGCTCACAAGAGGCAATAAATGTCGCACGAGCAGCGATCGGATGATCAGTTAAATTTCCGACATGTTTGATATTTTTGTCGCCCCTCGTGAGAGTATCGCACAGTTTAATACGGCGCGATGTCTGTGTTTTTCTCGCACTGCGCATGCGTTTGCCGAACACGCTCGACGTCACTGCGCCTACACGAAATTGTTTTAGATGATAACAAACATGGCGGCGCCCACGCGGCGTTGGACAGAATTGATGGAGGCTATGTTTGATGAGCTGAGGCACAAACTCTGACTTTGACTTTTTCTTTCAAAACAGCAACAGTTCAAAATGACCTCTAAAAAACTCACCAATGATGCCAATTAAGCTGATTCCACAGACCAGGGCCTCATCAGAAGCCACCCTTTTTATAAACTGCAGTTCCCCTTGTGGCCTTTGGGGGCAGGCTTACATAAGCAACTACACATACACAAGATGACATGTTCTTCCTTCCTTTCCAACATTAATCCAAGTTTTAAAGATTTTTTTGCAGATTTGTTTAGGCTGTCCTCACTCTGACATACAGATGCATAGACAGGCTCTGAAAGCATCACATTTCTAAAGCCGTCTGATAGACTACAATTGAAGTCTTCTAGCAGCAGCAATAGATGCCATGAGACCAAGACTATTGTTCCAATTGTAGAAACACTTTTTTAGTCATATTGCAGAAACGTTGAGACTTGTTACCATGGTAACCAAGAACCAAACCCATATATGTACCCCTTACCATTCAGCATGTGTTGGCTGAAGAAGAGACGTCCTAGGGAATTGTCTCTTCACTGCTGTAAGACATTTAGACACAAACAAAAGTTTATTTCAAACTTTTCTGTTTGCGTTCTATTTATGGAATCACATCAGCAAAAACTGGCCTCCGAAAACCCCATAGTGGACTCTACATAGTCTGCCTTTTTGCTTCCAATCTTATCTGTGCTGTCCCTGCTCTGTTTTTGTCTTCTCCTCTGTATCTTTCTTTGTTTTAGTGACTCAGAATATCTCTCCTTGCGCACACACACAAACTGATTTGGTAATGTAATCCTTATCGTCCCTTCTCTCCTCTCCAACCACACATGCTGTTCAATAGACCATAATAGGATAGAGGTGTTGACGTCAGCCACCATTGAGAGAACATTATGATGTGTTCTTCCTTTTGTGCAATCTCTCCACTGCCTCGCCTGCTATGAACAGACCGAGGTGAAATGTATTCTTTCTCTTTTGTTTTATAGTGTCTTCTATTCACGGTAGGACGAGCCTTCCAGTTTTTCATTCTGTTTCTTGACATTTTTTTTTGTACTGAAGATTTTCCACACTCAGAATGAAGCCATGGTGATTGTCATTAGCAGCATCGTTCCTCAATTCTTTTTCACTGACCGGAGGTACAGAAATCTCTCACGGGAAGAGATGACATTTAGAGGAAAACCTGTGTATTTTTAAGCAGCTTTGTATCATTAGAAATTGGTTTGTTGGCTGCTCAGAGAGCTCACCGTCCCTTTACCAGAGGCTGGAGCTTCTGCTAGAAACTACAAATCATACTTCTACATTATTCACATGCTGGACAAAGACTTTATAGTTCAATGTTGGACATCTTGGGAATGAGCAAAACATAGTGCAGGTCAGGAATTAGAAATGTGAAGAAAAGAAACTCCATGATCCCCAGAACAAATAGGTGCAAATGACCAAAGCTAATAGATGTAGCTTAGAGTGGGAGTGCCAGCATTTTGTTATAAACAGCCTCATTGCATTTAACTCCACTATAATGGCATATAGAGCATTATGGGAATTGAAGTTGTACAACATTGCCCTTGCTTCTCTCTCTTTTTAATCTCTGGCCCTGCTTCACTGATTTCAAACGTTTCATTTCTGCTTTACATGACTAGTTGAATTTGTCAGCAACCAATGAGCTCATCTCATGTTTTGTCTGACATGTTCTCACAAAAATGCAACATTAGGTCAAAAACACCCCCTAGATACAACACATAAGTTTATGCTGGATGGCCAAAATAGAACATGTGAATGTTCGACATAAAAAAAACAAACTTGCTTTAGTTAAGTGTTAAGATGCAACCTCGGCGAAAGGTCCTGTCCCCCATAAACACAAAGAGACGTGGCAGTAGACATATGCACATATCGTTTTTATGGACAGCAATATCGACCTTATGTTTTCCTAAAGAGGACGTGCTGCTTTTGGCAGTAATAAGATACGTTTTGCAGGCTGGGTGTAACACAGGCTCGATGGATCAGTCATTGGTTAACTTAAAAGCTTTAGCAAATAACAAATAAAGGTTGGTTACTCACATTTTTTTCAAAGACCTCATTTTTTTAGGTTCAGAAAGAAAAATAGATAAATCCATGAAAACTTTAATGACACGATCAAAGTTTCAAAAAACTACTTTTGACCACTTGAAGTCACCAAAGTGCCAAAGTGCTGCTTTAGTTATCAGTCAGTCCTCACATACAGTGTCTCCTATCAATGCTTCTACACATCTTGTACTTTCCTCCGTCTTTTCTTCTCGTTGGCCATTCCCCTTTAATCCAGGCTGCTAATGAACTGCTTACCAAGGCTGAACTAATCAAGGCTGACTGCTCTCTGTCAGTGTCAATTATACAGCCCACCCTCCCAGCCCATCTTCCTCTCACTCCTGCTCTTCATCTCCCTTTACAAAGAGCTGGCAGGGACCAGACTCTGCCTCTCTGCTATAAATTGAAAAGTAACACATAAGGATGATGGGATAGCGACACTCTGCCAGACACTGGGGGTGGGGATGGGGAGGCACATATGTACTAACTCAGAAGCTTCTCACATTTTGCAAACTTCATATAAATACAGCTAGTGATGAACATAGATTGATTGATTTGCTGCATATTCAGTTTATAAATCAAATTTGAAAGCATGTCCGCAGAATTGATCAAAATTTATATCCCAAAACTTAAATCCTACCCAGCAAAACAAGCCAAGGATGCAACTCAAGAATATATATACATAAAATGTTAAAAACCAGGGATGGGAAGTTTATTTAGAAGCAGCTTTTATAAGATATGTCCTCTATAGCTGCTGTAATCCTTTAAAATAATGTCTGTTATGTGGGCCTCTTGACAGGGATTGGTTCCTGACCTAAAACATACCTCCCTCTCTGTGCATACTATACCATTATGTTTCTTTCTATTCTTTTGATGAGTTATAATTGCACTATAACTCTCCTAAAGGGTAACAGATATGATGACTCGTTGACAGCACTCAGCATGTCTACAGCAGGCTATATGTAGCGCCACACACATCTTATCACATCTGAGCAAATATCCTAATGAGCCAGTCGTTAGACACACCTGGCCCAGTCAGCCAGAACATCACAGGTAAGTATGGAAACATTTAGTGCTATTGTTTTTAAGTTTTTTAAGTTTTACCCAGACCCACCCACATAGGTCTGTAACCACATATAAACCATGTTTCCCCACCAAACAGTTAGAACTGATGAAGCTGCTTGGATGAGCAGCGAAACGTCTTCTAGAAAACTCTACAAGTCCAGACGCCTTGCTTCAACCTTCTCTACGTATGATGACCTGGATGACTGAGAATCTTCATCAACATCCTAATGAGAAGTTGGCTACTAGCTTGTGAAATATATCAAAGATTTCCCATCATGTTGCAAAGTAACTAATAATACAGTATAAAGGAAGATGATCAACTGCACACATATTGATATAAGAACAGGGTTTTAAGCTGGCAGGGTAGCAGACTCATACAAATCCATCAGTCACATCCTGTGAACGACACATAGACAGGCACCATGACATGATTGTTTGTTTGTGCTAAATGCATGTTTCTAATGTAACATCACTTAATTTGCATATACAAGCAGTTTAATCATGTGAGTGAAAGACCGACATTAGCTTTAAGGTCGACGTTAGAATAAGTTTAAATGAAGTTTGGGGACTTACAGACTGGACACAGTAAATGGAAGATCTGTGTAAGAATAGTAAAATATGTGTGTGTGTGTGTGTGTGTGTGTGTGCCCATTCACCCTTGCCTGACAATATCCTCCAGCAGACAAGCAGGTCCACCATCTCCACCTGCCCCCCCCCAACTGTCCAGAGAATTAAAATACATCTCTCCTTCCATTCGCTCGCAGCCATGCTATTTAAAGTAATTAACCTTAATTTGCCCAAAAAGAGACAAATCTGTATTAGACCACTGCCTCTTAAGCGAAGGCCCAGTCGCCGACCGCCGTCCGTCTCCCTTCGCTCCTAATGGGGTCTCTGCTTAATCAAAATTCAGCCATCAGATCTTGATATTGAATCATCTTTTAATTGGAAGCTACATTCTGGTTAATAGTTTTATAATTCACAGGCTCTAATAGTCTCACCACTGGGATCCGCTCCAGTTTTTCTTGCTCGGTTGAAGCTGCTACAGCAGCGAGGACACACACACACACACACACACAAATATAAAGTATATAGTATGTGTGGATATGTTGAGTATACCCTTTTACCCCTACACACACACAACCGCTGCCCCATCCAGCCCCTTCAGTAGGTGGCTTTACTTGTAATTCCACTACGGCAGGGTTATAGAATCTGTCGAATGAGGTCAAATTATCAAATAAGGCTCATCCAGAGCCCCTGAGACTCACCAACCTCACCTCTATATTTAGCTGCTAAGTAGTTCATTCTTATGATGTGTGAAGAAAAGGGACTTGTACTGTGACTGCATTGATGGGAAAGCTCTCCAGCTGGGATATGTCTCAGCTCCTGAGGGATGGACTCCTTTTCTTCTGTTTCCACCCATCCC
Organism: Parambassis ranga; assembly: GCF_900634625.1. Lineage (NCBI taxonomy): Eukaryota > Metazoa > Chordata > Actinopteri > Ambassidae > Parambassis > Parambassis ranga. The sequence continues at coordinate 1,946,052 of NC_041033.1, forward strand.
CTCTGTGTGTGTGTGCATGCATGTGTGTGTGTGGTTAAAAAGATTGGTAATCATATAGAAATCATTTGTGCCAGACAATAATGATGGTTGTATCATACTGTAACATCATCCCCTTATGACACTTATGACACTTGAAAAAGCTGGTATGGTTCTACCTGGTTGAGGGTCACTATTGCAGACATTATGACCGTGACTACTGAGTCCCTATGCAGCACCATTGACCTCCCTAAGCCACTCTGAATAGCAAGAGATATAAGATTGTTCTTGTAAGCAGAACAACATCCAAACCCCCTCAAAGCCCAGACAGTAATTGGTAACATGCCTGTGGCCTCAAGTAACTGACTTCTCTGACTTCTCACTGCTGTATACAGATGCTTTGCCTGTTGTTCAGCCTTTTACAGCATGTTATACTATTGCATTATGGTACATAAGTACCTTTATCCCCTCGTCTTCATTTAGTTTTTCTCATCGTCTGTTCACTTGCTGCATCCTTTCTCCTGGAGACTGTGTTAAGCCTGTGACATTAAAATCAAATGATGTCCTTGCTGAGCCACTCTGCCATATCAAAACATCTTCCTATTCACATAACAGGACTAGAAGTTATGTGCTTGTTAAGTACCATTCAATTTAAGAGAATTATTGTAAACAGTCTCTCAGATTTACACAATGCTGGATACAGCTTTGAAAATATGTAGCACTTGAGAACAGTGCTCAGTGCAGCTTGTGTTGTTTGAAAAGCAGTGCATGGCATGAGCTCCTATTGCGATTTTGTACAGAATTCAGGACGTTGGTAATGAATGGTTGAAGGGCAGTGGACTGCAAACACACTCGCACAGTCAAGAGATGGAGAATAACAAGTAGCTTTGTGTTTACAGGGGGACATTCAGAGAGTTTCTGTAGCCTGTGCGGGGCCAAGGGTCGATGGAGCAAGGTGAGAGGAGAAAGATGCAGCTGGGTGAAATGGAGAGAGCAGGGCAGGCCTTTGTTGTCCTTTTCTATTCTTCTCCTGTTTTCTCCCCACTGGGCTGATTTGCTATTGATTAGTAGGCTGGACTCCAGCTCTAGAGCTCTATCTCCAAGGCTAGGGCTCAAGGATGGGCCTCAGAAAACATGTATACGTTTTGACAGAAATGTGTGTGTGCACGTACACACTCGGCATCATACTCCTCATCTTCAAAAAATATATACCAGGCTTGACTAGCATGCTGGCGAGTCATTATTGGAATGCAGTGCATTAAATATAATGTATATTTAGTCATTTTGTCTAAAGTATAATACTGTGTGTAGAACAACAGCAGAGGATATTGGGGTCAACAAAAACAGTGAACTTTAACACTTTAAAAGCCTGCAGTTTGCTTCCCATACAAAGGTCATTTTGTAAGTTGACTGAGCTTAACAGAGTACAGTATGGAACCTGTGAGCTGTATAAATCTATCACGTTTTGTCCCAAATGCACAACACATTAGGGGGTGGCAGAATGGTCTTCTTATTAGTAAAATAAAAAAAGGAAGAATGAGAAGAAAGGAACAACAACAACAACAATTTTCACCTTTTCCCAAAACATCTCTTATTTGGCCAGATGAGTCCATGTGTTGTGGACTGATGTTACCTGGTCATGGAAATAGACTAGTCATACCTGCCAACTCTTTTTTCCCAGGTTTCTCTCTAATTTGAAGGCCATCTCTTGTCAGCCTCGCATTTTTAACAAATTAATAGTAAATGAAATGAAAATTATTTCATTTCATTTAGACCTTGGTCGGTCACATGATCCACAATGTGCCCCCACTGTCCTGACGTGCCCTATATCTAAGCACTGCTAAGCTGCTAGAGACGGCTAGATGACTGACGGAAATGAAGTGAGCCATGAGCATCCTGTGTGTCGTCTGACTCCGCACACACCTCTCACAAGTCATTGCTGTCAGGCTTCTGTTTCTCTGTTTCTTTAAGCTTCATTTAAGATTTCATTTATCATTTTCCTTATGTTTTTAGTCTAGAGACAATGTTTTAGTAAAATTATGCAATATGTATATTTACATGATTTTGAATTAGAGTATAATTACAACAATAACAATACAATAATTTTAATGGTGGTTTTAAACATATCAGTGCTTGTTTATAACATTTACACACAAATTAAATATATGCATACAAAATATGTAACATAGAACCTTTAATCATTTTTAGTTTATTATTAGCACTAGGAATAATAAAAGGCAGATTATGAATGGATTCAATTTGTAGCTATACAGTACAATTTTTGAAAAAGGTATAAAATGTGTGTGTGTGTTTTGATTTCATGTTACAGTCTGTATGAATATGGATTGCTATGATTCAACCAGTTATATTGTAAGGTATGTTTCTGTATGGTTTTTCAAATTCGTGCTCCATGTGCCCCTTTTTCACTTTGAGCACCTGCCCCGCCAAAGGTCTCTGAACGGCCCTGGCTGAAATACAGCAACCTTCAGACCTGAAGTCTACAAGTCTGATTACCTCAGGGAGGTTGTTCCAAAGTGTAAGGGACCCTATCAGAAAAAGCCTGACCAGCTGTTGGAACTACATCTTTCAGCTGGCCTGGAAGCAGCCTGGAAAGTGGTGGAGACAGGGAAGTCTTGGTGTGTCTACTGTGACACACATACATAAATAAATGAAAACATATTAGCACAATAAAAATGTGAAGTCTAGATGTAATTTGGAACAAGCATTACCATTTTGCCCTGTGTTCTTCCTCTCTTCTTTGTTATCATACCTATGTATATTTCTCACCCTGCAATGACTCTTCTCTTCTCTGACTAAGAGTACAGCCCCTTCCCTAAAACCAAACACTCACATCAGCCTGTAGGTTGGTGTGCTGTGGAGTAATCTCTTGCACCGAGGCAGAGGGAGGCAGTGGAGGGTGGAAATGAGGTTTTCAGCCCTCCTCCCACCTCTGTTCCCCCCACTCAGCCTTTGTACCCAGTGGTCTCTTGTTCACTCAGTCTTACCTACAAAAGCTAACCTGCTTGGTGAATTAAATACTCATTTGTTTACATGTTTAGATATTGTTGTCTATATTCCATCCAGTGTTTTTGACACCCTAGGATGCCCCCTAAAGGTGGAAACAGGCCACTGCAGACAGCACTATTAACAGCTGTATACCCAAGCAGCAGAGGACACAATAGTCCTACCTCCTCCCTCCCTTACCTCCATTCTCCCTGCTGCCGTTCCTCCCCCCTCGACTCCCTCTCCTCACCACCAACCCCATGTCCCATTCACGCATTAGAATAGTTCACAGGGGCGCTCCCTGCTTCACAGGTAATAATAAGGCCCGTTCCAAAGGCTGCCTTCCACATGGAGGTTCCTCTTGAATAGCCAACACAAAGTGAGAACATGTACCGGGTATGAATGGCCTCCTGAGAGCACCGTATCATTGGCAGGAAATCCAATCTCCCCGCTCGTTTTTTAAGTGGACCAAAGGTGATATCGAAAAGGATTGTCAATGTATCAGTTTTTTCCCCACATTCTCATATCTGCATGAGTGTCCATTGTAGTCTTTGAATGTTGATGAACATCGGGATAAGGACATATAGAAATTCTATATTGAAATGAACCAGATAGCAGGATGCATATGTTTATGTATGATTGTAAACATGTGTCAGAGACACTAGGGGGTGCCACAAACAACATTCAAAGTTTTTTAAATGTACGAGGATTGCTATTGCATGATGAGCTTGTTTGTTGTTTTTGAAAGAAAGTTTAAAGTTTACATTTATTGGAAGTTAAAAGTTATGTGAAGAAATATACGAGAATGCCGTTTCATTCATCCAAATATTTGTCAAAACTGCATCGGACATCAGCAGGTAGCTAAAAGTATTGGACTTAGTAGCTAAACATATAAGCCAAGACAATGCACTCACGTTACTTGGAGACAATTGGCCTCATTCACAAGCAGTGCGTACGCACAAATCTGTGCTTAAACTGTGCATATCATCCTTTGATGCACAAATGTAGGATTCATTAATATTTTCTTACCCAAATTTGTTCTTACTCTGTCTCAGACCATGCCTACGCACAAATAAGGAAGGCTGACTTAGAACTGACTTAGAAAATGCAAACACATCCCTTCTAAGTACATGCAGAGCATATAAAACCTCATTCATTAAAAAGAGATTACATTTTTTAAATCATTAATTTACTAATACATTGGTGGCCAAATGTATTAAACCACTATTAAATTGACACTTTTACCCTCAGCATCGTGACAATTAAAATATTAAAACGATAACAACAGTCCAAGTTATAAAGGAATATAACTGATGATCATATTGGGCCTTGTCCTCCACCAGTCACCATTATGCATTTTTTTAATCAACTTTTATTTTGAACCCCTTTTTTTTTCACCTGGGCCACAGTGTGCTTCTTTGGGGATACTACATTTTTCCTTTTACTATCGTAAATTGTGAAATTTACTGATACATGCACACTTATTTTGTGTGCAAAACTTCAAAGCAATAATCAAAGTGACTTTTTTTCTAACCTAAAACCTAAACCTAAACAGTAGTTTTAATGTATAGCCTAACCTAGATTTTTACACGTAATGTGGCTTTATGTTGTTTTTAGAGCAGTCAAAAAACCAAATTTACTAACAATATAAACAGATTAACTTCGCTTAGTTCAGCTAATGTGTTGATATAGAAACACAATACCCACAGGTAGCCATCCATGAGTATATGCCCTACCTAGCATTACTATGCATTAAGTTGAAAGGTGAGCAATAGAAAGAGTGGACCGACAAGATGTCCTCACCATGGAGGATAATCCTCACACTTGTTATTCTGTGACAGCGTTTGGTGCTCCGAGATATAAATACACACACTTCACAATCACAAACACACACACACACACACGTGTCTGCAGGGCCTTTCTTAGCTGTGGCATGACAGAAGAGACAAGCACTTTGTCTCCTCTCCTTCATCTCTCTTTCCATCTCCTGTCTGCTGAGTCTTCTCCATCTATTCATTTCCTTCATCAGGCGGCCATCTCTCACTCTGTCCATCTCACCTTAAGCCCGCTCTGTCGTTCCCACCTCCCTCTTTCTTTGCTTCTCTCTTCTTTTTCTTTGTACCGAGCGGTGAGCGCTGACAGCTCTGGCAGAGACAAAGTGCTGATGCCGGGCTTAAAAGTGACCGCCCCTGTCCTGCAGCCACACAGCTGGGGAGCCAGAGATCCATCACCCCATGGCATACCCAGAGCAGCATGGGGAGAGAGAGAGAAAGTGGGACGGGTGGATGGAGGGAAGGAGGCGGGGGTGTGAGAGCAAGAGGGCAGGTGAAAGGAGAATAATTGGAAGACTAACAACAACACATTCTGCAAATCAAGAACTACCTCGCCACTGCAGAGTGCCAATAGTAATAGTAATATATTACCTAAAAAGAAGAAGAAGAAAGGGCAGCATAGGGGTGAACCATTAATTAACACTGACTAGGTGCCATAGTGGTGCTTTTTATTTATGTGTACATTACCTACAAAGGTCAATTTTGTTCAATTAAAAATGTTACATGTGATAAATATGATGTCATCGTCATCAAATACAAAACATTCTGCATTTGCTGTGGATTTGTAATTTGGACCATGATGTTCTCGTTCCTCTCCTTGTAGCTTACATTGACAGGCCTTACATGTAAGTAGCTGCTAAGGAGCCTGTAGTCTGGAGTCTAAAGACTTTTTTCTTAAGATGAGGAAACCTCATCATAAGAGTGGAGCAGTTCTGTGATCTGTTAGTGAATCCCAATGCAAGCTTAATATCATATTGATACAGGTAACTATGGTGGTCGTTGTCCCACAGTGGATATATTTACATATCTCATAATAAAGAGAGGTCAGTGGTGTGGCACTGGGGCGTGATCCCTTGAGAAAAGGAGACATAATGTAATAGAAATAAATGATTTGATGCCTGACCTTAATTTTCCTCTTTATTTGCTATTCGTCTTGTTGATAATGTCTCATATGTCAGTGTATGGAGGATGAGAAATGAGCAGTGGGTGTGTGATGGGTGACCTCAAATCCACACTACACTGTCATGCTTTTTCCACTATTCATTATAGATGTCCACATACATGCCCATAATTCACTTGTTGTTTAATATGTGCCACTTAACCCTCTCTGCTTTTAACAAGTATGATCATCTGATTTTCCGTACATACTTTTAATTCATGTTCCTCAGGTAATCATTCAGTCTCTGACAGGTCACAGAAATCCAATATTAGTCTGTCTCTAATGTTAGAACAATAGTTCCCAACCTTGTTTTTTCCTTAGGGCCGCCCCTACATCCATCTGAGAAGAGCTGACCAACCCTAGCACAAAAAAAGGCTCTAAAACATCTTTATTAGGAAAAATTAACATAAATCATTCATTTTTAACTTCTATCTATTTCTAACAAATGTATAAAAAGAAGAGATTTAATAAATGGGCCCCTGGTTGGGAACTATATAGGAACTCTGACAGTGTTCACAGTGGTGGGTGTCCATGGGTCAGGTTCCTCTTACCTGTCTGACAGGACTCTTGCTCTGTGTAGGTCGAGTGTCATTTCAAATGTGTGGTTTTGCACAAGGATGTATTCTGCATGGGTCCCACCCTGGGTCCTTAGTTAGCAGGTCTGTCATGGGGGACTTCTGGTTTATTTTTCATGATCTGTTAAATCCTCAGTCAGAGTTCTCATTGTAAGTCAGACCCACAGACATCCATGTCAACTATTTTGTCCAACTTTGATAAACCCTTGCCTATTGTTTTAGGCTGAGATGACGAGGATTGCTCATATTTGTATTCCGTCCTGTCTAAATGAACTACAATTCTAGCACTTTTATGTTTAAGTGGTTGTGAGTGATGTCACCAACAGGTCTCACGGTTCGTTGCTTAAGTGGACTGCATGCTCCTTTGAAGTTGGGCTTAAGATCTGTGGGCACCTGTGGATATATTTTTAAAAAAGCAGTATCTAGCTAGTGTTTTCAATCTTTATTAATTATTGTTATCATATTATAAGCCATGGTCGATGCATTTTAAATATCAGCATGTGTGGGGAAAGGGTTGTCACTGCGTCCTGAAAAGGGAGGTAAAGGTCTTGTGTCATGGAGAGGAGGAGGAGGAGGAGGTTGGAGATGGTGGTGAAGGAAAGAGGCGGGATGGGGTGGAGCGTGGGGGTAGACTGAAAGAGTGCTGGCTGGGTTGTCTCCAGGATGGAGGGGGGGCATTAATCATTATTGGCGCACACCTTCGTCCCCGACGCACCCTGACGGCCCTTCCACCCCTGACATAAATCATCATTCCCCCCACAATAGATCCCCTCTCTTTGCCATGCCGGGGAAAAAAGTGTGCTAGTTGTATTGATTTTTCCTTTTTCTCCCTCTGCCTTCCCCGTCTCCTCTCCACCTGCTCCCCCCACCCCCTTCCCTTCTCTCACCTTACACCTTCTCCCTCCATCTGCAGACCGCATTGCTGTGTCATTATGAAACATAACTTATCTGAAATTCATAGAATACTAAATAAAGTTTATGGGGGCACTCTACTGTATACCCCCCCCCCCTTCCATCCCTCATGATGCATGAGAAGTAAGCATGGCGAGTGAAGAAAAGAGAGAGAGAGAAAAAAACTAATGATATAAAAATTACAAAGCGTGCACAGTGCTATTATACTTCTATTGATTTGTTTTTGAAGCACACCTAGGCTTAGAAGAGTCGCTTGAAGAGATTAGAAATGGCCCAGAAAAGGAGGAGGAAAAAGAGACAGGGCTCGAGGGATGGGTTGGGTGTGGGAGGGGGTGTTCATGAGAGGAAAAATAATATGAGAATTTGGGGATTAGAGGGAGGGGAGGAAGGAGACGATGCCATTCAAAAGGTCTGAGGCTAAAGGAAGTAAGTATAGAAATACAGAGACATAATACCCTCTTTGCACAATGGATAACTGAATAAACTCTGCATGTTTTACAAAAAGACTTTTTTTTTGTCTTGCAACTACTGATAGGAAGTAGTTTGAGACCCTTCACAGTGTCATGAAGTAAGTCTTAAGAGATGACTGCTGCCAACAAGTCAAACTTTACTCACCCCTGCTGCAGAAACATAGGGACATTAAGCTCTCAGATACATGGTCATAGACTGTGGATGAGCATCCATGATGTCACCCATGGTTTCCAAAGAACTGTTCAAAACCCCCAAAACAGACAAAGAGGGGGAGCATGACTGGAGCTGAGGCAGGCTGGTAAACGCGGAAACAGAAAGCTTGCGCTGTGATACGGCACGCGTCTGTCACTGAAAGCAGCCACGCCCACAACAGCTGACATTAGAATCTAATCATTTGAGACCAGAACCAGAAGATTTTAACATGGGAGTCTATGGGGATGATGAGCTGCAATTTTTAACACTTCTGCATCGGCTTTATGTCTGAGCCCTGGAGAATGCCACTTGACATGAACCAATGCCACCCATAGATTTCAAGTTTGAAGCTCAATGTGACTGTCGCCATCTTGGCAACATCTGAGTCCATCTAAATCCATGTTAATCCAAATACAGCCAAAAACCAAGAGTGGAGATACATTTGGCTGCTCTTTGCTTGAGGCGCTCACCCTCTGGGTCAACAGCCACCTGCCACTCAAAGAGACCATGCCTTTAACTATGCAGGAGTTAGTTTCATAAAATTAAGTCCATGTATTGTTGCCATGTAAGGAAAGTTAAACTTTTTTTGTAAATATATTAATAAAATACATTAAAGATGCAATTCGGACATTTATTTTTCTCATCATTCCAGGTCCTGACCTACCATTGCCATTGCATATGAGACTAATGCTTCATGTATGAGAGCATCTTTCACTCCCACAAAAAAAAAAGATCTAGAAGTGTTCACCTTCCGTACTGACAAGTCTGTTTAATTACAAGCACATGCCAGAGCTGCTGGCATTCCATCTGTTCATTGCAGGAAACAAACCTCAAATTCAAAAGTGTATCTCTTTAATGTTACACTTTGACCAAATCGACCTTTGTGAGTCTCTACACACACACACTTGCACATTCGCACGCGCACACACCTCCTCCTCAACCCATTTTGCCCACCTCAATCTCAGCTAACCATTCACTTCATCTGGGCCGTAGATTAGCCCAGCATGGCGATGGAAGAGAGTTGACAGGTGGGAGTGGGAGAGCAGGAAAGAGAGAGTGAGTGGATATTGGTGGCAGAAGTGGGATTCTCTACCTGGCCAGGATTAGAGTCTGGAGTTGAAGGGATATTAATGTAAAATGGAGGGGACAAGTGTGCTCCTGTCCAATTACGCTGCACCCTGTCACTGCCAACCAGGGTGCAAACAACAGGAGGAAAGGATTAATTGCCTTGGACTCTGCCCCCACTACAGGCCCAATTATGGCAACATATTGGCTCCCAGTGCTGGTGCAACCACTGCTGTGCAGGGAGATTGTGTGAAATTTTCAGCGTGGTCTTTGGAGGTCAGAATGAGGGGAGACAGCGGGGATAAAGAGCTGGATTGTGGGTAGAAAGGATTGTGGGAGGAGGAAGAAGAGGGGGTGGGGACAAAGAGTGATGTGAGCTGTTGACCTGGTATCAAAGTTAGAATACAGCAGACACTTCACCTGTGGCTAGTCAGCTTGATACACCTTATGAATTGTAATTTACTCTACTCTACTACTCCATTAATGTGTATGACCAGGACACATTGTATCTTTTACGTTAGTCAGTCATAATAATTAGGAATTTTGTTGCATAACTGAAAGCAGGTGCAGCAGATATGGATTCAGTGCACTTCACCATGTGGAGAGTTCCTTCTCAGTATGGAGAAGTATGGAATTTGACTAATTGATTTCAGTCTGGATAAGAGAACATGGAAATGTGTTTCCAGAACACACAAGGTTGACTTTTTTATTTAAACCAATCTTGATTTGATCAATTGCAATTGCAGAACGATGACTCATGTATTAGTGGAAATACTTAATATGGATGAACCTCCTGTGATGTCACCTATAGGTTTCTGAAGAGCTGTATTGAGTGTCTGTGCGCTGCTTTAAACATAGATAGAAATAGTGATAGATACCCTTTTGATCCCCAGGGGGAATTCATGTAAACTTAATAAAGCTACTGGAAGGGCTGCCTCGCACTAGTGCCAGTCAAAACACTGCCATAGTCTACCTGAACTCCTTGTTAATCCAATACAGAAAAGAGGTAAGTGAGGTAAGAGGTGAATGGAGCTAGACTGCTTACAATCAGAGTAGGCCCCTGCTCATAATTATGCAGACTTTAATTATTTTAAAAAGTAAGTAAGTACATAAAAATGGTGTTTCTTCCAGTAGGCCGTAAACTTGTTTATTTCTGATGTAAAGTCTGACATTTTTACATGGTGATGTCACTTTTGGATCCAGCCACCAAAGTCTGTCGGGGGTGGTCCGCAGCTTTTGACACTTCCCACATTGGGTGTCATTTCTCAGGACCAGAAGTTGCCACTTGGCACAAAAACAAGGTTGCTCATGCAAGCACTCATTTGTTTGCACACACACAAGGTTAACTCGGTCACTAGGTGACTCAGCTGACACACAAGAATATATTGTTCACTTGGTCATAGTCAGTATAGTCAAATGTCAGCTAAAAAATTCTGAAATGTGAGTATGGAACTTTTTAGAAAATGTGCAGACAATGACAGCAGCATTACTAAATACAAATACTTGAAAGCAAAACTATTTCATTGTCCTGTCCATTGTCACTCCATTACTTTATGAAGCAAATCCTTGTTACTTGTCACCATCGTATTTCTCTGATCTGCTCTGTATCTCATACTGTGGACCTGCACCCCTACCTTGCAGCAGAACCAGCCAGCCTCCAGGAACTCTTAATGCATATTAAAACCCCAAATATTAGCTTGCTAAATCCGCCCAAGGAAGCCATCAGGGGACCATAAATTGCCCAAACGAGCACTCTCACCTTGCAAAGCGGGCAGTTGAAGAGTGAAGTCTGGAGATATGGGCACAAAAATAGTTTCCAACAGGGGCGAATGGAGAACTGTACCTCAAACTCCTGGCAGGTCATTAACAAAATAATGGATCACTGTGACTGCAAAGAATCCAAGAGGACTCTGTAGTGCATATACGCATGCATATTCCCATACACAAAAATGTGCAAGAAGCAGCACTTTAGTGAATAAAACAGACAGGTACTATGATGAAAATGTGACAAAGCAAAACTTAACTGTTGCAGGACTTAATAAAAGTTAGACCTTGGAAGATACTAGTCTATCAGGCCTGTGTGATGATGTGCCTTGTTCAACAGAAAGAAGCAATGAAGTATTTTTTTGGGTCGAGCCAAAGGAAACCACCCAGTAGTTTCCAATCAGAGAGTGAAATGGGACTGGAGTTACTGATGGTCTCCCATGCATAGGGGAGGCACCCTGAGAACACACAAAGCACATTGAAGCCGGCACCTTGACGGATGCCCACTTCATGAATTTTGAATTAAATTGGCCCTTGATGAATTTGGAATGTGGTACCTCTGTTCCAAAGCAATAGGAATCCAATAAAATGCTGGCGCCATACAAATAAAGCCATACATTCCCCCAGACCTAGGAATGAGCCTCAGGTGAGGAAAAATGACTGCAGCACCAGGAAGCAGCAGCAGAGAGGGATGAGAGAGAGGCAAAGGCGAGAAGAGGGAAAGATGGTAAAAGAGGTCCTGATATAAGCGAGGCTGAGAGAGGTGGCGACAGATAGAGAGGCTCTGATATGAAGAAGAAGCAATGGGAGAGTCAGGCGAGATAGAGAGAGGCTTAAATGAAGGTGGAAGGGGGGGTTTGCTGAAGGGAGTCGAGGGGGCACCAGGGCCTGGGTTCTAACACATTAGTCCTGTCCTTTTGAGTGGAAGGGAACATATTGGTCGGAGCCAATCCCCACATGGGGCCTGGGCTGCCTGGAGCTCATCAGTGAGACATGCCAGAGCCTGGAGTAAATCAGAAGCCCCACTCCTAAGGCCCGATTTCCCCAGAGGAGGCCAGCCACAGCCACTCAAATCAAACCGTGTGCCAGAGAGCTGTCTGTAATCTTCTGCTCCTACCTCTACATCTGCCTCAACACTCCAAAAGAGCAATGCAGCTCTAAATATCCTAAATGTGCTTTTTAAGATGTGTGGAAGAAGTGTTGAGGCTGATTTGCCAACACTTGCATAAAGTTTTGTTGCTTTGCAGTGAAACATGATGGTTAAAATTGTGCTGAACACAAACACATACAATTACAAGGTTGTAAACTAATAAATACAAATAAAGAAACAAATTTGGCCCTCAGGGTATTCTGCCAGAAAGTCTGCCATGATCTCCAAAACCCTATAACAACTAGTCTTCCTGCACAAACTAAGGTCTAATGTCTGTTCTCAGGATGTCTGTTATGTTTTTAGATTTCAAGGACCCAAATGGAGACACAAAAGTATAATTCCAAAAGAAAGCCAAAGAAATATTTTTAAAAAGATATAGAAAACCTAAAATATACGACACAAGGAACAAAAAAAAGAGCCAAAACCAACCAGAAAAGAAGAACACAGCAACACAGAACCAAATGACAAAACAAAGAAGAGCACAGGACTTAAATACACAACGTAACAAGACACAGGTGAGTCACAAAGAAGGGAAAACACTAGGAAGTGAAACAGACAAGACTTTAAAAAAAAAACAAAACAAAACAGTGAAAACACATCCTAGGCTGACTCTTTGGGTCACTCTGTGTTGTTGTTTTATGTTTTATGTTTGTTGTGAGTCAGGTTTGCTGCAGATCAGCCCCATGGATGAGCCTTTTTCCCATGATACCCCTGGTCAGGGTAGAGGTAGAGACCCTAGAAGAGTTTAGCATCAGTCTAGTCCAAGGTAGTCCAGCATTATGATGCTGAGACCTAAACCTTGATCCAGCGGTTGACCCGTAAATCCACTTACATAGTAAGTAGTTCCTCCATAGTTTCCTGCTTTGAACATTGTGTATTATTTTACTTGTTTGTAAGGGCTGTGTGTCTCATAGAATTAAACAAATATGGGACTGTACTTCCACAGTATCTGCCCTGTCCAAAGTCTCCAAAGGAGCAGCTGTAGCATAGGGGTCAAGTCTTGCTCCATGTGCAGGCCCTTTGCACCAGCAGTGCAGTGACTAAGCAGCTCCCTCCTCCAACGTTCCCTTCTACCTCTCTCCTAGCAGCATGTGCATACTCTAATGTGAATAATGTTTCTCCTCCAAGTCCCCCCTGTAATAAATGGAGTGCCATTTCGCACAATGGCAAAGTCAGGCCTGTATTGATTAACTCTCATCATCGACTCACGACGCCTGCTTCCTTGATTTATGATTGTCTGTTATTTTTACATTAGCTGTCAAATTCATCTTGTCTCTGCGTGGCCGGGGTTGGCCTCGGCAAACAGTAAACACCCAGCACCCTGCCTGCTACACCCCCAATGGGAATAGGCTTTGTTTTCAGTGAAGTATGGCTCCGCAGAGCACAGATAGGAACGCGTTCAGGCTGGTTTCACAGCAGGTTCTAGGATGGAGAACCTAAATGTGGTGTAGCGGCACACAAGACAGGACAAGGCTTAAAAAAGTCCCATGCACAGTGCCATATCAGACTGTGTGCCAACAGTCCATCTAAAGACCTACACAATGTAAAGAAAATACTGCCACCTAGTCTGTTTCTTTTAACAAAAAATTGTAGCCCCTTATGACATCATAAGGGGATAAGCTCCATTTCTACAAAGAATGACCTGTGGAGTAATTTGAAAAAAACAAAAAAACAATAATAATAGAATAAATTGTTATAATATGGGACATCCAAATTACAAATGCCATTATTTGTGTATTTATTTGTTCATAATTTGTCTCTGTTGTATTTGAATTCATTATGTGGTGGTATATGGGTCTTATATGTGACTGGTTGTCAGTCTACTGTACTTGCAATTAATACAACAATTATCCATCCATCCATCCATCCATGCGTCATCTTAACCCACTTTGTCCTGCAGTGCAGGGTCACGGGGGGCCGGAGTCTGTCCCAGCTATTTACAGGTGAGATAGGAAACAAACCTCAGATTCTAATTCACAGGGCATCTGTGATGGAGAGGTCACCAGTCCCTCACAGGGCGACATACAGACAGACAATCAGACTCACACCTACGAGCAATTTAGAGTGTTAATACAATAACATAATAATAATAATAATAATAATAATAATAATAATAGAAGTAGGAATTTAATTCAAACTTACTGCAACTTTGTAAAACTCCACCTTGATCTTCCTAACTCAAAAATAAATACATATTTGTATATGACTCTTGTTTTAAAGGCTGGCTTGAAAAGTGTAAACCTGTCCTTTAACACTTGTGAATGTTCGTAAGCCCTTTATTTAAAATCCTCATCCTCATTATTTGGGGTCGGATTTGTGTCTCAGTTGTAAACCAACCTCAGGCTGTGTGACCCTGCAGATTAACAAACAAACTCATCTTAAGCCTCTGCATATTGTGTGAAGTGTGAAAAATCAAACCTGCACCTACAACCAATGATGAATGATTGCAAAAAACAAGAACAAAACAAACTTATGTCTTCAAACGTCACTACATTTGAACTGTAAATTAGAAATTGACTATGGTAGACTGAACGCTCTGCTCTTCTTCTTCTTCTTCTTCTTTTTCTTCTTCCTCTAATCGTTATTATTCCTTTCTTTTGCTTCATCACATTCACATTGCTATGAATTATAGATAATCTTCCAAGCACAGTCTGGTGGAGTTTGCATTCTAAGCAGAGACCCAGAGAGTCCACAGAAAAGTCTGCATGAAAGCAATTTTACTCCCCTCGTGTTAGGTCTGTCAGAGTGAAAATGTGGCTACGACTAGACATTAATATTCAGCCTGGGGTATTTTATGTATACTGACTTTTGTGGGTATATTAATTTTGCCAATTTTTCTACACTTTCAGAATTTGGGTTATGGTGTTCATTAATACAGAGGTGTCATACAAATTAAGTGGGAATTTACTGTTAATATTTAATATGATACAATAATTTCAATACAATTATTACTAAAGCATGATTTAAAAAAAAACATATTTGATATAAAAATAAAGACTACTGAATATATGTGAAATAACTTTGCCAAATAAGTTTTGGGAAGCATTACTTCCTCGTGCCTTGAAAAGGAGAAGCTGCTGTCCTTGCACAGTGTGTTCTGTGACAGGAAGAAATGATTATAATCAAATCAATTTACAGGTATGAATTTAATATTTTCTTTTCTGCAAAATCATAAAGTAGTTGCAAAAGTTACACTTTGAATTAACATATGTATTGCCGCTCGTCTTTAATTTGCATCTTTGCAGGGTTTCATTCGGAGGAAGGCGCGCTCTTCTAAGACAATATGACTTTGAGATAAGAGCACAAACCTTCAATTGCAGCTCTGCAATTTGACCTGAAAATTTCCCAAGACGCTGAACATTAAAATCATTTGAATAATGTTGTTTCACAGATGGATTTTTTTCCCCTTCTTTCACCCAGCTTTAAAATTACAGCCAGATAGACACTTAGCCTGTGCAATATCCAGCCTCTGCTTGTCTGTTTAGAATCGAGATTGAACATCAGGGCCGGCCCGGTTATCAGCTATCAGTTTAAACACAGTGTCCAGGTCCGTCAATTTAGAAAGCTGCTATTTTGCCCCTACTCCCACCCCATCCTACCCCCCACCCCCACCCCCACCCCCTCCTTCTCCACCCACCTGAACTGGCTCTAGCAAATGTCAAGGTACACAGGTCTAAGTTGGAGTAACCTCCCCCTTTTCTGCTCTGCTATTTCTCTTCCATTCAGCCAGGCGCCATTTCACCCCGGGAGAGTGAAGCGATAATAACAGACGGGCCGAGGCAAGGGGTGTTCAGGTAAAGCGGGTCCTCAGCTCTAATAGCGGGGCTGTCTGCTCTCCCGGACCCGCCAGCTCGGAGGTTCATTGAGATTCCATTAGAGGCTGAGGAGAGCGGTTTCATAGCAGTCTTTCCTTTCGTTTGCCTGACACTCACACAGGGATCACTGTAAATTGGCTCTGTCATAGCAGACAATTTTTTGAGATGTGAAGTAAATTAAACATGTAATCACACAGAAAGCACTGCCGCTGGTTCCCTACACTTGACTCCCGTCGCCGAGCGGCCCGAGACGTCTCACTAGCTCGTTTTCATTCCTTGTTACCCTCCTATCTTTACCTCCATCTCCTCATTGTAAAATTACACCATTCTATTTGCCTTCATGGCACCTGGAAGAGGTGATGTGCCGACCTTTAATGACACCAAGCCTCGGCTGCAGATGCAAACTCTTGGGATGTTGAACAGTGGGAAACCTTTACTCAACAGTGATCTTTCTATCACTGTCGTTCAGAATGGAGCTGGACAGAATCTTTACTGCAACAAATAGACAATCAACTGCACACATGTTGTGTGTTTGGCTGCATATGGAGGTCTAGGAACATACTTAGAGAAAAGTCAATGATTTTCTGCTTAAGGTGTGGTCTGTGTAACCCAGGGGTAGGTTTCATATTTCATGAATTTCTTACCACATAACTAGGGTAAGGATTGATGAACCAGGACCAAGGTGAAGTATCGAGGTGATTCTCCTAATTTCCATCTGTTTTTTTAGTAGTAGGGACGACATTATCTTGATTTTCATGCATTGACCAGTCTACCGAACCAAAAGGGTTTTTACCATACCTTAAAAAAACTCAAGACCTATAATGCTTTACCAAAGATAAAACCAGCAAAGGAAAATTGTGATGCTAATTTATCTATTTAACAAGAACAAGAAGTCTTGTATATATGTAGGTGTGGTGTATGAGTAGTTGACTTTGATAAGGACAAAGTTGTGAAGCTTAGGCAACTGGGTCAGAGCATCTGGGTTGTCTCCAGTATACAGTGCTTAGTACCAAAGGTGGAAAGGATCACCAGTCAACTGGCTGCAGAGTCATGACATCTAATACTTCTAAATGCACTGTGGGAGCAAAAGGATGGGCAAGTATGATCTGATCCCACAGAAGAGCTACTGATGTCTGTCCACTACTGTAGACATCTACAATATGAGCATCCGAACTGGTAGGTGGCCTGATCTTTTGAAAAACATTGTCTTTTTTGGACTTGGAATGCTTTTAACATGCAGGAAAACCACAAGATCTTCTACACATAAGTTCAAATTTCCAAAACAAATTCTCATAGTTGCAACAAACTACCTGTCAAAAACTCCAGATACTGTGTTACCACTGATCTCCTAACCAAGTTAGCTAGTCCTAGCTGTAAAAACAGTAATCCTCCACAGGCCAGTGTATTCAATTACAAACATGCTTAAATGTTCAATTTATTACCAGTCTACATTGGCTCATTTCAGCATCTCATTTTTAAAATTTTTTTACCAATGCTGCATAAGTATGCATGTGATTTTATTTTTGTTGCACTATTACATTATGTCTGTGTGTTACAGTATTCACTGCAGACACATTTTGTCAACTCAAGATTTACAGATTTTGACCCTTGACACTAAGCTCAATGAAATATATATTAACGTCATCATCAGTATTGTTTTAAGCATTTTACACTTTTAGCTTTTATTTTCTTTTTAATTTGGTGTTTAAGTATTATATTGAAATAAAAATCATGAAGTCACCTGTCAGTAAATTAAAGTTTAAAACAAGGTTATAGCTGAAACTTTTAGGTAAAGGAAACATGGAAAAAGTGTGTCTTTTTGTCTGCCCTCCACCCTCCCCTCACATCCTTTTTTGTGCTGTTTCCCTGTCAAAGCTCTACCTGTTCTTGTTAAAGCACCAACTTTGATCTAACAGGAATATCACAAAACTCCTCTGTTACACAGTCCTCTCTCTCTGCTCCGCCGTCTCCTGTTCCTGCTTTGTGATTAAGCCGTTGTATGTTGTCTCTTTCCATTCCCATGTTGCAGCTGAAGGCCCAATGAAGTGCTGTTGGCAGTGCAAGCGGTCGGGTAGCGCTTGAGTGGAGGAAACAGCGAGGATCGAGCAGCATAGGCTTGAAAAATTAGGTCCCTGCCTTGTAATTCAGCGGTGGGAGCTGATATCATCAGGCTGCTGTCGGCTATCAGGCAGGTAATACCACCCACTGACTGTAATCGCTAATGAAGCTACTATTGAGTTTATAATGCGCTAAATGATGCAGACTCCCACTCCAGATAAACACGTCCCAAATAAACGATTTTGGGTGGTAATTGCACTCCGCCAGTGGCCTGTTAATAGAGTCAAGACTCTGATGAAAGGGTTAACTCTTTTTCTGAAGCATCCTCTTACTGGCTCATTGCACTCTCATTTCTACAGAGATCTCAGCATTCCCTTGGTTATCAGTGTACTTAGAAAGAAAACCTAATTAGACAAAAAGGCCTTTTTTCTCATTCCCTAATTAGGTTCTTAACATAATTAGCAGGTGATGTTAATAACCCTCCTTTAAAACCTATTAAAAGGCAGTTTGGGAGCAAGCGGTGGAGAGGAGTTGGCCTGTGGGCAGTCAGGTGGCCCATCTGAGGGCCCCGGTGAGGACGGAAGAGCATGCTGGGAGTACGGTTCATCAGGGTTGGAGTGCCACTGCATTAAGACTTTGGCCTCATTGGAGACCCTGTTAATAGAGAGTAGTGCTACTCTTGAGATGTTACAGTGCCCGGACGTATGAGCAGCATCCCGGACAGAGGGCGACACTTTTATCTCTCTGACAAGTCAATACAAATGACAGAAGTTGATCTGGCATTTTAGTATCTTGCAGCTCATTCTTTTGCTTTTTTTATTGCCTGTAAACTCAAGTTGTGTTTTTTAATGCTGCAGCAGATAAAAGCATCACTAAAGTTAGGGTACACAACCTGATGATGTTTCACATGGCAAAGGGACACAATCAGATACTAGACGGTGTTCACAAAAAGGCTTTTAGCCCCCAGAAATATCTGATAGTTTGGTGAACAACACAAGAATTCCTCTTTATGTATGATTAAAATATACATAACTTTTGAGTGTACAACCTACTGCAATAGCCTGAAGTAGGAAATAAATAAATAAATAAATAAATAAATGACCGTTCTCTTGAGGAAAACACTGAGGTGACAAAATAACAGTCAATAACAATAAACCGCATCAGCTTGTGAAGCATATCTATCTGTGTATGATTATAACAGATGCAAAACAGCCACACGTGTAACTCTCAACGACTGTCCAATTCACACAGTATGTGTCACACTGCTGTCATCACTTACTAAGCCCAGAACACAGGGAGGAACTGTGTGTGTGTGCGTCTGTGTCTGTGCATATAGGCCATGCATCACAAACCACCAGGGGGCATTGTGTATTCAATAATGCACCCAGAAAATTACCATAGAGGCAGGAAGAAAAAAAAAAACAGGGTGCATTGTCACTAACTGGCCTCCAGTGAAATATTGTTGACAGGGCTCAGGGAAGTGCTACGGGTTCCAGTGAGCAGTCTGTGCACTCTGCCGAGGAGGAGGAAGATGAGGAAGAGGCTGCCGCCGACCAGAAGAGCCCAGTCCTCGTCTTTAATTAAGTATCTGAAACATCAATTTAAATGTAAATATCAGTGGTGCAGCGCCACTCATGCGTAAATTAGAGGGTTGGCCCAGCCACGTTTCTATCTCTCTCCCAAGTCCCTCGCTCACTTACGCTGACATCTGCTCACAGCTGCTCGGCCTGGGGCCGCCCCCCCCTCCCCCCACACCCAAACTCACACACACACACATACACGTTCACACACGCAGACAATCACACACATGCACACGCTGCTCACTGTACTCCATCTGGTTTCACGCAAATGGCACCAACAATGGTCAACTTCTTAATCACACCATCCAAAGCCCAGGACGACACTGCTCACAGACATTCTTTTGTTTTTTTCTTTAATGCACGCACACATTTTTCAACATTGCTGTAATCTATAAATGTTTGAGCAAGTTTTAAATAGTCAAACTAGTTGGCACCAAGTATTTAAACATCCAAGTCAACCTAAAGTTTAGAAGTTCCAAAAAGAACAAAAAGAATGAGGATACAATAATGATCTTTATTCTTATCAGTGTAAACTTATTGCCCAAACATCCAATAAAACAGATTGAGCCAGAAAATATTTTTCAATTGACATTAGATTCACTGTAACACAACACCGTTTCTTCTAATGATAATTGAGGCCTACATTGAAAATAAATAAAACAAATTGTGCATGGCAGCTAGCCTACATGTATCAATCTATCTGCTTGTGATTGATAAATCTGAAATCATCCAGTCTTAAACAGGAACCGGAAGAAGGGTGAATAAGTTTCAGACCCAAAAATATAAATTAAGTTGGCATGAAGGGGGGCACAGGATCAACTACGTGGATGTGGAAGTATTTAAGTGGACATGATCCAGCCTGTGGTGAAACAATTTTCCATCTATCACTGATCATCACACACTGTGGTCACTTAGTATATACTTAGACTAAACCCCAGGCACTTATTTGTACAATTTGTTAAATTATAAAATTTGTGGTTAGACAAAACAAACACATGCGGGTGACACCTTACGGACACATCTGTCACTGGAAGACCTTGATGTGAAACCAAGTGTTATACTCCCTATTTACACACATCTATGCCCCCATGAATGTTTTGGCTCAGACGTGTGTGTATCTGCATGTATAGAGATGTTGCAGCACTAACGGTCCCTTCCGCCGGCTGGAAGCACCAGAGTAGCACGGCTGGCCTTTAGCTGGCCCGTCTGCTGGCCCATAAGGACACAGCTCATAAAGAAAGATCCTCCTCTGATGGAGGGACGGATAATTTAATAGAGGGGTGGGGACGATCTCCTCTCAGTGACCCCCCTTCGGCAGGAGTCCCTCCCACCTCGTTGCTCTCACTGAAAGGGGGGTCAGCGGATTCTCCCTTAGCAGTGGGTCATGGAGGAAGACGCCGATCCACGTCCCCTCGCTAACCTTGAGCGTACAGCAGATTAACCAGCTCATATTCAGTCATTTAAGGGTGAAGGAGTAAGCAGAGAGAGGAGGGGTGGAGGGTGGAAAAAGAGCACTGACAATGTGTCCAATATCTGCCTTTTGTGTATTCTACCTCAATCTAGATCATGGTATTAGAGGATGACACCCTGGTGTAATGCCTCGGGAAGATCTCGGCTCAGGACTCAACTAGTGTTCAATCTGCAACTGCCAGTTTGCTGATGGGCTGTTAACTGAGGCTAAAGGAATTAGGATTGACATGTTCACTCTGCAGAACAATGTAGCTTTTAAGTGGCATCGTCTCCTCTCCTTATGGCTGCGCGTGTATGAGAATGTGCTAATCGGTTAGACAGCGATAATCTGAAGTGAGAGATTCCAACAGGTCTGCACATTTCCATAGGATTTTACCCTGTTAAAGCTGTTAAAGCCTGACCTCTACAGAAGGGCTGAGTGTTGAATAAGTGCACGTCTTCTGCCAATCAGGCTATTCAGAAATGATTGTTCTTAATGAATATTAGAGTATCTAAAAGTCATTCACATTCTGAGGTATTAAAACCTGGTCACCAGTGCTGAATTACAAGAGGAAATTCACAATAATAATAACATCAGTTTGATACTATTAGTGCGTGAAGGAAGTTACTGTAGTAATTTGAGTACATTTAAACTACTTAGTTAGGATTAGACTGGGGCTATTGCATGCATTATGTGTTAACATGGTGTTATATTAACACCAAAATTCTTTTTTTCTATTGTGATAAATACAGGCGCATTATGAAATGTGCCACCATTTTTGTTGTATTTATTTATTTATAATAAATGACTCCATCCACTGTCAATCATTACTTGGTGTATGCAGAAGGAACACTGTACACGCTCTCTGTCTGTTTTGCACATAGCCGCTTATCAATAACGACCGCTCAGACAACTGAATAATGTTCATTCTTCGATTCTGATGCTTGAACATTTGCTCCCTTCAGCCATAAAATGGGAATAATGTGAGCACATAGCAATATTTCTTTACAGTTTAAACAGTTTAAACAGAGAGAGGATGATGAGGATGACACCCATGTTAGATGCTTTCATCGTATTTTATAGGGGAATTATTCTGTATTTGATGATTGCTTGGATTGACACGATAATTTGTTCATTAAAAAGTTTAAGGAACAAATAGCATGTTTACAATTGACAATCGTGTTCAATTGTGACTAAATAGTTAGCCCTAGTTCACACATTAAAGCTACTTGGTTAGGTTTAGAAGTTGAAGACAAATAAAGCTTGGTTGTAAATCTACAACCAATATTTTCTTGCATTTTGGTCTGTGCCTATTAATAATGCCCCTTTATAAAATATATAAATAATATAGTCATCATATATCAATCATGATAATAAAATCATCCTACATTTTTTAAACATTATGTTGGCTGTGACTTCAATCTCAGTGTGGACCAAAACACAGACAAACAAAAGGTGGTTTTAAAGCTGACAAAAAAGTTAAAAAAATACCTGGAAACCAAAAACAGAAAACAAAGGGCTTGGGGAAACACAGATCAGTAGGAGGTGGACATGGAGGAAACACTGAAATACAAAAGGATAAGATACAGGTGAGAACATTCTGGGTGGAGCAGCTAATCAACAATGAAGGGAGCACAAAAGGAAATAAATAAAAACACAGACGTTCAAAATAAAACAGGAAATTGAACCAAAACCAGGAAATTAACTAAACCACACCTCAACAGAAAACTGAACATATCAACAAGATGAGTCCACAGATCATGACATATTATTTCTTCCAATCGTGTGAATTAAGACAAAGGTCACTGTACAGCATGAGATTGTTTCTCTCACACAGACAATTTAATGTTATGCTATGCTGATTTGTTGTTAATGAGACACTTGCAAGACTTGCTGGTTTTCCAGCTTCTTACCACAACAACCTGACACCGCAACCAACCATTTGTTCTTAGTCTATTCAGATTAATCCTAATTTATAAATTGCTTCAAATTAACTCAGATCTCCCATTGAATACGGTTGGCCTATGCCACCTCTCGATTCTATCCTCTCTGCACAAGGGAACCACTTTCTGCAGAATGCTGCCAATTCAAAGAGGAAGAGGAGGGGAGGAAGAAAAAAAACAGGCTGTTGTAGCCAAACTGGTGAGCCAGCATTGGAAGTGTACAATATAGAGTATAGGTGATCCTGGATAGCTCACACTAAGCAAGCTTAATCCTGTTGACTTAAGAATGGGCACAGGGAGCCATGCCAGCCAGCATTGAGCTGTGGGTGTATGGAGCAATGACAGGGGAATTACTCACCATGGCAAGGGTGGTCCTCCAAAGCATGGGCTGTGCCTGCTGCCGGCTGCCAGTGGGCACCAGCGCTGGGACAAGCTTACCAGTTGGCTGGTTCCCTGCCACAAATCCCCACCCTCAGTGACTGGAAGTGCTGGAGGCCAGCGCTTTCATAGGTTTGGGAGGTGTTGCATTTTAACAGTGAGGAGTTTAAAATGTGTGACATGTCCCTGCATGTTTGCATTTAAGGAGACTATTTCACCATGGAGAAGTCTGAGTGGTGGGTGACCAGAGCTTAAACTTTGAGCCCCTTGTAGCAGACAGGCTGCAAAGAGAGAGAAGCAATGTTTCAGCACTTGGCAAATATGAACATCCTATGTGAAGATAGGTTTGAAGCCTTCATTTAAGTGGGTGTCATCTGGTTTGCAGCTAATTAATTTAGAAAGGCACTCTTGTGATTTCAAAAACATCGTGGCACTTCATGAAGTCTTGGTTGACAGGTGCGTAGGAACAGAAACTCTTAATTTGGAAGGAAAAGTGACAGACAGTATGCTGGATTCTTTGTTGATGTATACATCATTGAAAAATATTATCTAAAATGCTACAGAGCTCAGTACCACAGGGGCACCACGCTGAGTTAAAACACTGTGAACACCACATTCAGTCAGTTTGTACCCACTCTAGAAACTATAGATGGACACATTGTTGTCAGCATGGCTAATATGGGTGTGGATTGTGATTGAGAACACAGTGTGTTACCCATGAGTTCTATGAGAACATCTGTGATGGGTTCCAGCTGCACAGCACTCCGCACTGCTTCGATGTCAGCCCATCTAACCAGATCAAGCAGGGAGGAATTCAGAACCAAGAATGGCACAGAGAACCCATAGATTTAAAAAAAATAAAAGCCACATAAAAATATAAATTTAAAGACAAATTCACTGTACAGTCGCCATCGTCAAGTCGCATTTTGGTTGTCAAGTCTTGCTTCCAAAAAGTAACCAAATTGTAATCATGCAGCTTAGAAGCGACTCACTCAAGTTATCTAACAATAGAGACAGAATAATATATAAATGAGAAAAAGCTCCATAAATACAGTATATGTGTGCACAGAGAGGGAGACAAAAGGATGATGATGTAAAAGGGTGGCAGAACACTCCTTCTCTTTTCTTGATAGCATATTTCAAACTTATATACTGACTGAAGTCCAATACATACACTATGTATAACTGTTTTTATTAGAATCAAAATCAGAATCAGAATCAGAAATACTTTATTAATCCCAGGGGGAAATTGCTTAATATTTCCTTACCGCTCACTGGGGTCGCGTGAAAGAAGACCTTAGACCTTTTACATAAGGTCTATGGTCCAGACAGTGTTTGGAAGCACTCTGAAGCTTCTGAAACGCTCATGACGGAACAGCCAGAACACATTGCAGTCGCACAGCCGGATGATATCCAGTGATAATGTGAGGATTTAACTACTTGGTTGCATCAACAACTCACGTCACAATAAGTAAAGTTACTGTGTACCAAGATTTGTTGACAGCACCTGGCTGAGATGGCAGTCTCCATGGTAATACAGTACAGACGTGAACTCTTTGAACATATTAGCAACAAAAGGTACCTCGAAGTCAACGTGTTCCAATAACAAAGGAGTACTTACAGCAGTACAGTTTCAGCTTGACCTTCCACTCTGGTGATTTTTTTCCCTCAGTGAATCCTGGGAAAGTCTCCTGACTCAGTATTTTGGTATTAAATTGTTCCTCAATGCCATTTGTGTCACATTATGAAATGCTACAGCAGTACAGAATGTCATTTAGTGGAATAAGGGGCATTTGCTTCAGAAAATTAATGCAGCTTCCTCCAGGATCTCAGTCTTTCTCTTCAGGGTTGTATTTCATCAGAAATGAAATGCCCTTCTACCCGCAGCGGCCTTTTGACAAGAGTAATATTTAATGAATGGGAAGTATTATCAACGCCGGGGTCTTAGGGTATATTTCTAGGTGACAAATAGGCGTGATTACACATGTTGTATCAGGGACAGTCATGTCTGTGTGCATTGGCTAATCACAAGCTGGGAGGAAGAGCTGTAAAAATCTAATATTTTTTCCATTTTTCCTTTTCTCTTATTTATTACCATTTTTTGTTCTTATAAAAGAATTGCCTTTTTGAAGGCTTTAAAATATTCAAAAACTGAAGAAACGTTTGCACATGAACCAGGTTAAATTTACATATTTTAATAGTTTTCCTGCTGAGCTGAACAAGATGGTCCCTGAATACACTTTAACATACATACATGAAGTTCAGGGGGCATATGTGCAATGTTGGCCTCACACCATCATGTTGCTAATATTCTATGTCGCTAATGTTGCTAATATTCTATGTTGCTAAAGTGCCATCTTATGTGTCTTTCTTTGTGTTGTTTTTTACAAAAGTGTTACACAGTTACCTCAAAAATCTGTTTTTCCAACACACACGCTCCTGTGATGACTGCATACACTTAACCTAACTAAACGTGGGACCACATGTCGGGGTGGGGGCGGGTGGGGGGGTGCATATATAGTGTTTATGTGACATATTCTCAATTCCCAATAAGAGTGTGCAAATATGTGCTCTATGCACGAGCATACTGTGTGTATTTGTTCTCCATGCCTGCAAACATATGCTCCTGTATTGTCTTTGTGCGTGTGCGCCTGCTGGTGTGTGCACTATAGTGTATGTGTGTGTTTGTTCATGTGTCTGTAGGAGGATAATAGTCATCACACGGTCTCGAGCTAATTTCCCATGTAAATAGCACACTGCGCTTTAATCACACAAAACCTAGACTGAGAACTGGAACACAGCAGCACTCCTTATATATAACAAATTCAAGCTTTGTTAAAAAAAAAAAAAAAACCTTAAAAAAATCTTTTATTCCAGATTGCGCATTTTGTTATATTTAAGATAGGAGATACGATAAGATAAAACTTTATTAAGTGAGTGTAGAAGCCATGTAGGAGAATAAACAGTATTTATATTGTTGTTTTGTTAGCTGGTTCAAGGTCAGTCAGACCATTCCATTACTACTCAACACCAAAAATATGTGTTCAAGTTGTTGGTCTCAATAAAGAACACATTGTAGTCACAAGTTGTTGTGTTCTGACATACAGTGGCGGCTGGTGAAATTTTTTTTTGGTGGGGCTGATGTGCTGTCTACTGTCTACTCCAATATAAGCATTCAAATCAACAGTCAATAAATGACTTCAGTTCCACAATAATCATTTAATTTCCTTAATATCACAGATAAAGTATATTAACAACTCACAGCTATATTAGGCTACATGTATGCTTTAGAAAGAAACAGTCTCATATGATCTCAGTATGATATCAGCTGAACCTACACAAATCAACAGTATGTGTGAGAAAGAGGGAGAAGATTTATTTACAAGAACTTTGTTCATCTGTCTTTCTGAGTGGCAAATTTCTCAATGACCCTTGTGTCGAAATCAGGAATGTCTTGTGTCAGTTTCTTCTCTATGGAGAGCATAGCCAGAGCGTTGAGCCGATCTTATGCCATGGTGTTTCTAAGGAAAGTCTTTATTCTGTTTAAAGTAGAGAAGCACCTCTCTGACTCTGATGTTGTCATCAGTGTAGTGATGAGGATGTTTAGAAGACTTACAGTTTCAGTGAATGTGGCTTGAAGATTATTTTCCATCAACACCTGATAGAGAACCAGTGCACCACTGCAAGGAGGACCACTCAGGACCACTGAGTGAAAACCTCTCCTTGGCATGGCTCATAATGGTGTCACATACCTACACAATGAAGTATTGTTATTACTATAAGAGAAGAAGAGAATTAGGTCTTCACATGTCTCACCATGATCAATATTCTGAAGAGCTAGCCAAACCCAAGGTTGTGTTATAATTACTGGCAATTATATTTCATCTAAACTTCACAGATAAAGTAGTTGTTTGAATAAGATGATATATAAACATTTAAGGCTACACAGAGTCATCACTATGAATGCATTTAGCCTACCTGATAGCCTGCATGTTAGCCTGTAAGGTCTGAAAACACTTCACTTGATCATCCTTGTGCTCGTACACGGTGTTAACAGGCTGTTGAAATTCCGACATGTTGACGATGCACTTGGAAGTCGATGCGCCACAACCTCATCAAACGCTGCGGTTCTCTTGCTCGATCTTGTGGAAAAAAAAGAAGCAAATCCTCCCATGTCGGAAAAAAGTGACTGATCTGAGGGATGTGAGCGGTTGCTTGTTGCATTACCACGTTTAACTGGTGGGCATAACAGTGAACGTAGTGAGCGTATGAATAGATGTCCTGTACCTTACGCTGCACTCCTCCAGTGGCACCGCTCATTACTGAAGCCCCATCATAGGCCTGGGTGATCAACTTTTTGTCTTGTCCATCGGAAAGGATGGTGCACAGCCTCCCACTAAGGCGCTAGCTATTGCGTCCGCACAGTAGCTGCGCCGCTATGCTAATCTTTCTGAGCACAGCTGGCTTTATGCAGTTTTCCATGTGAACTTTTGATCATTCGTGCTTTTTAATGCGTTCAGTGAGGTGCTTTAAGTCAGTCTGTCTGGCTGAATATTTTATTTTTAACCTAGCAACCGTCCACAATTGGCTACTTTGCTGCACTCTAGGGGCGCTTTTGACTAGCGCCCCAGAAGAGCTCTATTAACAGACTAAATGGCAGTTGGTGAAAATGCTGTTTACATAGTTTAGATTGCATGTAGGCACACACTGTAAAATGGCACTGATAATAATATTATTTAGAAAGAAAATCATATATTTTTCCCCTCCACCTCTAGGAGGGCAGTGCCCCAGCGCCCCCTATGGGCCAGCCGCCACTGCTGACATACTTTGCAGTGGCTTCTTCACTTCCATTGTCCAGTCATGGCCTGTGGTTGCTTTTATCTGTTGCACAGTGCTTGGTGAAAAAAATGGTTGCATCCTCAGTGTTGACTGACATTCTGACCACTAACAGGTTGAATGAATACCACTCGTGATATGGTTACCATGGCATCTGTTAGTGGGTGGGATATATTAGGCAACAAATCAACAGTTAGTCCTTAAAATTGTTCTAAAATTGTCATCTCATGTGACAAATTGGGAGTTGCTAGAGATGCAGCCTTGTTTTGTGCTGTTAACTTTCTGACAGGGAAGACATTTATGTCCTGTATGTGATAGAGACTGAAGTCAAAGTGCTAACAGCGGCTAACAGGGGAGCTCATGTCTCTCTTAATGCTCTTACAGTACAGCTCTCTGGAAGCTCCTAAGACAACAGCTAACAGTGCTAGCTTATTAAATCTGACTGTATCATCAAGGTTGTTCAACCCTAGTAAAAATAAAGGAGAACACTTTTAAGGTAGGAACATCCAAACAAACAAAAAAAATACAAAAACGACAGAACTAAAAAACAAACAAACAACAACAACAAACTTTTTCCGTTGTTTTATTTGGCAAGGTGCGGGAAAAAAATAGCTTGTCAGTAATTATACACTATAAATAATTTCTGTAATTACTTATTTTGAGACATTTTAACCAAATATGTCACAGATTCCCAAATGTGAATAGTAACTTCCACAGAGAATAAACCTGAACTCATCTTTTGATGTTAATCTGTTAATCAAATAAAATATTTTAATAATAAACATGACATACACTCAGCAATCAATTAATTAGCAAAGAAAATAATTAGTCAGGCATACTGATAATAACAATAAAAAAAACACAATTCCGGGTTTGGTTTTACAGTACATATGTCAAGAATTAATATTTTCTTTGCCTGAGGTTTATTGAGAAAGGAGAAATAACCCCAATAAAACACAGTGTCAAATAAGCTAAATGTAACGTTTGAAGCAGATTCCCCATACAATGCAAAACACCCTCACACATAGTAGTTTCAGTGGCCCACAAGAGAGAGGAACTTGCTGCTGCTAGTACTTTACTCAATGCAAATATCTAACATATTTATTTACTTGGGATGCACAACACTATTGTTTAAACATTGATACAGCAGATACTTGCCTTAAAAATAAAACATCACCCATCAGCAAAGAAGATGGAGATATCAGCTGATAAGTTGACAATTGACTAATTCTTGGTGGGTTTAGGACGCATCAAACATGGGATCATATAAACAGAACAAGTGTGTCTAGAGGTTTTTAAATTGTCGGAAAGTGTAGCGTAGCGTAGCTGCCGTGGGCTCATGATTCTCCAATGCTACAAGTTTGAATATAGTTTCACTTGCACTTATTTTATTAATATCTCTACAAAAATCATTGTCATTGTCGTTTTTTTTTTTGCCTCAACACAATGCAGCTAAAATGATCTGTATTGTGTTATGATGGAGGCATTTGTGTGTGATATAAGAGGGTTTGAAGTGAGAAAATATGGTTGAACTTTAGGCATAGACAGGAGAAGGTTAACATCTTACCTCAGAGACGCAAGCAGCAGCTCAGACTTGCTGATCTACACCCCCGATCGGAGCTCTTAATGACTGAGTGGACAGCAACGGATGGCGGCGTGGCGGCTGCACGCCATCAGCACCTAGAACCTAAACATGTTACGTGTGTGTGTGTGTTTCTTCTGTCACGCCTCTGCTCACCGCTGACCCCTGCCCGTCCTTCACGCCGAGGCCAGGAGCACCTCCATAATTGTGGCAGCAGCGACGGTGGCGGCTTAAAACCGCCAAATCATAAAAAAGCCACAGCGAGCTCCAGTGAATTACGAGGAAATATGGCCTTCCTTTACAGCGGGGGCCGTGAATGAAGCCATAAAATTATGAGCAGTTTTTATGATGGCCCATTGAAGTAAGATGCTTGTATATTGATGGTTCACAGGCTGTATCCCTCTTCCCCCATGCGGTGGAAGAGCTGACAAAGGGGCCCCTGTGTAACTATTTTTCATGCATTTAATATATTAATTATCCGGTAAATGTTCCCCAGGCAGTGCTTGGGATAGCAGAGAATGACAGCTTTTCGATGAAGCTCCCGGGTTGGCCCATCAGGCCACAGTGTATTACGTGGGAAAGGTCATTGCGGGGTTAATGTAACTTTTTATTTGCTGATTTTTCATACGCAGGGAGGGTGGTACGGAAAGGAAGCAAGGCTAGTTTATAAAAAAAGAAGAAGCAAGACAGAGAGGTGGGCAGGGAGGTGTGTGTATATATGTGTGTGTGTGTGTGTGTGTGTTGGGTAGATAACAGGAGGGTTTTTTATTATTGTGTTTGGGTTCTGTGTTTTTTTTTTCTTTCCTAGTCTCATATTGTCGTCGTCCCCACCCCCAAATTCCCCCCTTCACGTAAAACACACACACACACACACACACACACACACAGAGGGAGAGAGTAGCTCCTGGCTCTGTTACATGAGAGGTGCTGATAGGTGAGCTCACAATAAAAAAAGGCATTACTTGGGTGTAACTCACTGATAGTCTGCAATCATCCATATCCCACCTTCACATCCCATCCCAAATCAATTCTTGATCAATTTCATGCCAGAGAAAGAAATCATTTCTCCAAAATGGAGAACATATTCAGTTTGATCATTTGTTCTCTTCCAGTTGTAATTAAACTGCTGGGTGGAATAACTGAAAAGATTATTGCGCTGTTTGCTGCTTGCCACTTTACGCCAGCTATTTCTCCCCTTCACAAACTTAGATTATGATGCTGGCAGTATCTCTTCCAAACATGGTTATGAGAAAGAGACACAGAGAGAGCGAGAAAAAGCTTTTTTTAATTTTTTTTTGTAATCACCATATGCACCCTCGCTAATTCAGGTGCTCTGAAGTGCTGTCAAGAAACAATTGAGTGGAGAGTCGGTTGAAGTGATCAATTGTGCGCAGTCCCTAGGTGGGGCTCTCGTTTGCTAGCGCATTCCTCCAGCTGATTGAGTTAATTAGGCCGCCCCCACATCCTGCTGATTGGATGTAAACATTAATATGCCAGAAAATGACTCCGTCGATGTTTACTGCAATGTTCTGAGGCGCTCTAAATTGATCGGCTATTGAAAAAAAAAAGAAAAGAAAAAGAAGTCGGCTGCTGTGATTTGATTCCACTTGGAGATAGCGAGATGCAAACCCCAACCCACCCTTCTCCTCTTCTTCATCTCTTTCCAAAAGCTGCTTGTCAGTTGTTTGGCATATTCAAGGCGGGTTTGATTTGATTTGTTAGACCTATTCTAGAATTAATCTGATTTTCTTCCAAGTTCAAATTTGCCTGTAAACTTCCAAGCACTTTTTTTTTAAATTCTCCTCCCTGGACAACTCTCACTCTTTGCCTCCTCCTCCTCCTCCTCCTCCTCCTCAACCTCTTCCTCCCCTCCAGCCCTTGTGAATTCCCCTCGCCTCTCAAAGTTGAAAAGCTGCTGTGGTGAAATACACAGCGAGGACGGTGGCGTGCTCCGAGATGGTCTTTTATAAATCAGAGTGCGGTGTGAAGCCCCAGCTCGATATCTCATCATAGACGTGGTAGTGTTCAGAAAATGGCCCAAGCAATGAGCCAAGGCTCAACTATCTATTCGGTAGGTGTATGTGCTTTGTGCGACTGTGTGTACGGTGTTTCTATTGACCATTGAATGCACCATTGTACGCTGATTTATGAATATGTGCTTTCATGAGTCCTGCATGCTTTTATGCATTCACGGTTTAGAGAGAAAACATGGTTCATTTGTCAGAGGTGCTAAAGTGCACGCAGCCCAATGAGCACACACTCACTGTGTATCACTGTACGCTGGCCTGTCTGTCAGCTGCAGCCAGGAGGGGGTGAGACACATTTACCCTCATTACTGAAGCAGAGCAGTTTTTGTACATTTTATGCCATTCTGAAGTTTCTTAGGTTATTTCCCTCATGTAGATACATTTTTAGAAAACCAAATTGACTCGGATGAATGTGTTATGTTAAATTGATCTCACACAAACTGAAAAATGGCAAAAAAAAAAAAAACACACACAAAGATCTGACTTTATGGCACAGTTCCACACTTTGTTTAGTAGCAATAGGCACTTTCCCTGTCCATTACATCCTCAGCACCAAACTCCAGATGTAAACCATCATCATATGGTGCTTTTCCACTGCAGGATGTAAGGACAGTTTGTTGTTTTGTCTGCAGAAGAGCACAAAGTACAAAGTACACATCTACTGTAAGGCAGTAGATGACAAATTTGCATGATGCTACTATGTATATCACATTTGAAGCTAAGTGAATGCAGCTAAGGGTGGTCCGGTGGTATGTTTTAGACATGATGCTTATAGTGATAATATCAAGAACTGTCAGTCTTCTGTGTGCATATAGTTTTTTTAAAAATAACATGCTGGCCTTAAAGTTGCTAACTTTATACGATCAGTATAGATATACAAAGATTAGATATACAAAGTGTGTGTTTCCTCTTTAGTGATTCATTGACCCAACGGCTTGACTTGACATGTCACTGACATGTGTCATCCACTCACTTGAAAAGTTGAATGTTTTTGTGTTCTAGGGCCACATCCTGGATGATTGTGTTACTGTGTTGGATGTTACTACAAACTGCAGAGCAGAGTACAATGGCTAGTTAATTAAACTTTCAACCTGGACAAATGTCTTGAATTTTTATACCTTACAAGACAGTCTGGTACACAACACTAAAATGAGCTGTTCCTGTGATCATCCACACCATCCTGCACCCTGCCCCCGAGTTCCTGCCCTGAATCCCTGCAGTGGGAAAAAGACAAAAAGTAAGTATTTATTTGTATTCCCCTCTCTTGGCGGGATACTTACAGCATAATGAAGAGATTAATAATAATAGTGAGAACCCTGATTTAGTCTTTATTTTAGGGCCAGTTGCATGCTATCCACCTGCTAGCTCACAGCATGCACCCAGCAGTTATGTCTCTGGAGGACACCAGCTCTAGAAGAGGGGTTGAAGTCCCAGCTGGGTGTTGCTGTGGTCTCATGCACCATTGGTATCCCCCATCTCCCCTGCCCCACCCATCCGATCCCATCTTCATGTGCCCACCTCCCCATCCCAACCCCCTGCAGTGCATCAAGCCCCATTAACCCCCGCCTGCCTCTCTGCAGGCTCCCTGTGTGCTTAACACAGTGGCGTAAGCGGAAAAGATGTGCCTGCTCCTCCAGATGAGCTTTGCACAGTTTAATAGAGGTCTTGGAAGGGTCCACATTAATATAGTAAGGCCGAAGAGGCCGCGACTTACACCTTCCACTCCTCCCAACATAAACCCCATCTCCCCTCCCAATGTTTCTCTATCTTTATTCCTTTTTTTCCGGAGACAAGTCATTTGGCGGTGTGGTGACATGTCCGTCCTCACACTGGCTGTACAATGTAAACTTTAACC
This sequence comes from Parambassis ranga, assembly GCF_900634625.1. NCBI lineage: Eukaryota > Metazoa > Chordata > Actinopteri > Ambassidae > Parambassis > Parambassis ranga. The sequence goes on from NC_041033.1 coordinate 1,979,675, forward strand.
CCACAGCTGGGTTATAACCTCTCCCTCTCATCTCCGTGTGTTGACAGCAGTGGTGAAACATCCACAGTAAGGTGACGACTTGTGCTGCCTTTAGCACCACACTGATGTGTTGGAGCTTCCAGTCGAGCAGAACCTTTGGCACATGGGCCAAAGTGTGGAGGAAGGGATTTGCTGAGGGCGCAAACAGGTCCTTCTCATGCAAGTAGTTTGTGTCTCATTTGTTACCATGCATGCCCACACTTATAATCTCCTCAGAGCTTTCTTTTGGAAAGTATGAACAATATATGCATCTATTTTGAGCTCTGGTATGTTATATGGACAAAAGTATGTGGACACACAGCCACCGTATGAAGGCCAAAAAACACACAAAATTATACTCATCATATGCTCTGAAGGTTTCTTCAATAAAATGTGACTGTATCTATATGTCTACTTACTTTTGGTCACATTGTGTATCTCCTGGAGAGGATTCAACCTATTTAGTTTCAGTTTTTCTTGTGAATAGATAATTTAACCAAAAATCTAATAATAATCAGATTAAACAGATTAAACAGATGATGACCCACAATGTATGCCTAATGCCTTAAGCCTCATTCACACTGTTAAGGGAAAACAATCCATTGCTCTCCATTGTCTTTTTTAAGGTTTTTTTTTTTAAGAAATTAAAAGGCCAGCTAGAACCAGACAAACTTTGTATTATTATAAACGTTGAAGTCTGATGACAACTTTTACAAAATGATCTGGGTAAAGTCAAACAAGATTTATCTCCCTCTATCAGGTATTTTTTATCTTGTCTTACTTTGCTCTCCGTGTTGTTTCCTTGTATACTAACACATGGAGTTGTTTTAAAGTGTCATGTTCAATGAAATTGACAGCCTGTCCACCAAGAGAAGTAGGAGTATAGGTCAGTGTAGACAGATGCTTCAACAGACTTTTTCTCTAAACTGAACCGAAGGTGAAAAACTTTTACGCCACATTGCCTTTCACCTGTAGGGACGTTAATTAAGGCTCCCATCTTGTATCAGATGGGACAAAGGGACACATACGTCCGTTCAGGTTGATTGGTTGGAAATAAGATTGGCAGCCGCCATCTTGAGTTGTCTGATGACACTGAGTGTTTAATTTCTTTACTCTTTTACTTTTCCCGGCACACTTATTCTTATTTTTATTTCCCTTCATGATGCTGACCCTTCTTGCCTTATTAATACTCATCCATCTCTTCAATCTCCACCTGTCTTCTCTCACTGCTCTTTTTGCCATCCATCTCTTCATAGCTATACCACCTTCTCCCTCCCTCACTCTTTCCCACACCCCAGCGCCCCCTTCCCTCCCACCGCACCGTCACCAGCACCAGCACCACCACCCTCCTCCTCCTCCTCCTCCTCCTCCTCCTCCCCTGTTTCCCTTCCTGCACAGCCGTCACTCTGAATTATTTTCAATGAGCTCCTTTATAGCGGGCGCCAGATCTCAGCTCCAACTCATCACTGAGCACAGGGCTGGGGGGACGCGCTCTGCATTTCGATCAGCTCTGAGCCTCCACTTTGCTATTAACCCCTTTCACACTAAACCCCACCACCACCACCACCGCCACCTTCCTCTTCACCACCCCCCCTTCTACACCTTAGCTCACTCTATTTCTCTGCCCATGTTGATGCTCTCACCTCTCTACCTCCATCTCTCAACCTGATTTTTTTTTACTTCCAATTTTCTGTAAAGTCTTTCTTCTCACTGTCAGTCGCGTCCACACACTCTTGTCTCTTAATTCAGACCAGCCTGATTCTGTTTGTGAAAAAGAACAGTAATAAATCTGTTTGTGTAATAACACTCACAACTGGTAATAAAAATATAGCCTAGTGCCTAAAATGACATCTCATATACTTTCTTATGAGCAAAATATTCAAATAACAGTATGAGGACACATCATACATCAGTTTTAAATTTAGGAGATGGATGTGTGTGTGGTAAGCATGACTTCTAACAGTATGCATTATGTAAGCCTAACATGTTATCGTGGATGATATCTAGCATGTATATATATCTGTGTTTTGAAGCACCACCTCTGACAACTAGCACCCTTAACAGCTGCAGTTGATACTTGCATTAATTGCACTGGTGCTTATTACTCCATTCTGGAGTCATGGTTAATCTTGGAATTCTGTGATCAATTATTTTAGATGAAGAAATCACTGTTCTGATCACAAGGGAGGATCAGGACCATTAAACTAAAGTCACAACTGAGTAAATAAACATTTTGTGTAAAATTACAGTAAACTACAATTTGGGGTGACATCAGTACCACTAATTAACATTTTATATATAATAATACATAAAAATATTATTATTTCATTTATTTCCCCTGTTTATAGTTCTGCCTCCATGTTTCCTAGTTTTTCTAATTTCTCACCCTCCCTGTGTTTCTTGTGTGTGTGTGTGGGCATGGCACACTGGACACAATTCATAACCAACCCTCCTGCAGTCTCTTCACACCTGTGGCTCACCAGCAATCTGTCTCTGCAGCACACAGTATGAATCCTGCTCCTCACCAGTATTTAGAACAAAGCATTAGTTATGTATGTAACTTCTCTCTGCTAGTATAAGTGCTAAGCTAAATACATAATCTATAGATAAAAGTCACCTAGGTGTTCAGTGAATCCGTACCTGCCCACTAACAGTACAGAAGTTTGCTACTCTTTGCTAACTGTGATCACACCTAATAATGCAAGCTGTCTCCTAATGTCCATAACAACAAGCAAAATATTAAAAGACTGTGTATACAATATAATGGTATGGGCACACATATGCATTTCGTGATTACTGATTCTGGTCATCAGTGATGATTTATGATTGACAGACCAATAAACAAATCAGCAGCTTCTGATGGAACAAATGCTGCTCCTGTGTTTCAAACTGCAGCCACATGGTGTCATATTATACAATTTTATCATAATCCCGAAAAGAGTTTTATGGGATGTAAAATTGCACTGGATGTTGCTCATTTGCATAAAGCAGCATGGACCTTTATGCAAATGAGGAACAACCTATTCCATCCCCCAAATCTGACTTTACAACTCAGTCTACCCAGGTAGCATTATATGGTGTTTCACATTGACAATGAATGGGGAGTGTGAAAATGATGGATCTTGTAGACACATACAATGGGCCTGTAAAGGATCCCTGGGGTACACCACACTGGAAGTTCAACTTTTAAACCTTCTCTCTATGTTCCAGCCATGTGATTTACAGAAACAATCATATAATATACAAACATAAAGGCCTATATATGTATGTTACAGCAACATTCTACACACACATGCTATACACATGGCTTTTGTAAAAATGGAGTACTTGTGTGTGAGGATATTCTGAGCCATACGTCATCTTTATCCCTCTCCCACCACCTCCCTCTTCAATCTCCCCTGCTCAGTCTGCCTGCTGTGGGAGAAACCTGTCCTGGCACATCCTCCTGGCAGAGCAGTAAACACTTTCCTGTCTGATGTTCTACAGAGGCGTGGATGCATATCACTCACTCCCCATGACTCTGTCAAAGCCTCCATTTGAGGGAAGTTTTTACATTTTGTGTGGGAAAATTGAAAATGTAGCTTGATTTGGCAATGCAGCGATACCCATAGACCTGTGATGATATTGAGGTATTATTTTCAACACGAAGCTTGGGATGAAAAAAAAAAAAACACTTTTTGGAACACGTCACTGTACATGACAATGAAAACACTGCTTCCGTAGGCACAATACAAAGTCCACTGAAAGCAGCTGCCGCTTAACTGGACTCTGATAGAACTAGTGTTAATCGCTCTGTCTGTCATCCTGCCGCTCTAAGGCAAGATTAAACTGTGGTGTAAAAGCAAAATCAGGAAAACCCCTGAAAAGACTCTCTGTCTCACTCTTGGCGACAGCTCGAAGGCACGTGCCAACCACGAGGCGTATCCGTTATCGCAGAAATTTATCTCCAGGACTTCTCGATTAGTGAACGGCACAAATGACCGTTGCTGGTTCTGCTTCACTCTTTGCCCATTTTATGTAGTAGCCTATAGGAATGTAGGACAGGCGGAGATATCTTTCCAGCAGCAGCAGCAGCAGCCAGCCACTGTTGTTAAGAATAACGTCTGTCGCCTGCAGCATTGTCATCTACAGAGAGTTCAGGTTTGGTGGCTGTCACTCCCTTTTCAAGTTGGGAAAGCCTGTTTGTTTGAAGATCACTTGACTGTGCTGAATCAATTAAGTCATCCATGGCTAATCCCGGAAGAGTGTGAGGAATTGATTTGGGGACGCAGCCAAGTGATGGGTTTGACAGTGGCATTGTTTATCCTATATGTGCTGAGCCTTGATGTGCTGAGTATGATATACAACTGTGTGTCTCAGAAACAGAGACCAGAGACAGGAGAGCAGGGAGTGAGGATGCGGAGTGTGTACACAAACAGTCAGCAACTCAGAAGTTTGAACATAGAAGCATCCTTCACAGATTATCCTTAATGAATGTGACATTATGATGTCATGTGTCCCCTGAGGTGATCCCTGAGGGACACCATGCTGAATGTTTTTCTTACGTTATAACCTTTCCTAACAAAACCGATGCTGTCTGGTGCTGATGATTTGTGATGAAGCAGTTCTAAGACTAACTGCAGAGAGACACACAACACAGTGTGTGTCAGGATTGACTTGCCTTTAGAGCCAGCCCCCAGAGGCCGCATGGGGAACTACAGTTTTGAAAATTCTGAAGGGATTTGATTTTTATTTTCAGAGTTTTTTGTATTGTATTGTATTGTTTCTTAGATATTACAAGAAAAAAATCAAATATATAAAAATTAGGGACATTTTCTGTATTGACAACATACAAGCTTGTTAAAATCTTTCATCTTTTATTCGACCTTATCTTTTATCTGATTACATAGTTTGATAGACAGTTTGATTGTGTTTATGTATGTATGTATTTATTTGTATATACACTCAACAAAAATATAAACGCAACACTTTTGTTTTTGCTCCCATGTTTCATGAGATGGACTTGAAGATCTAAATTTCATTCCAGATACACAATATTACCATTCCTCTCAAACATTGTTCACAAATCTGTCTAAATGTGTGATAGTGAGCACTTCTGCTTTGCTGAGATAATCCATCCCACCTCACAGGTGTGCCACATCAAGATGCTGATCTGACATCATGATTAGTGCACAGGTGTACCTCAAACTGCCCACAATAAAAGGCCACCCTGAAATGTGCAGTTTTGTCTCACAGCAAAATGCCACAGATGCCACAAGCATTGAGGGAGCGTGCAATTGGCATGCTGACAGCAGGAATGTCAACCAGATCTGTTGCTCGTGCATTGAATGTTCATTTCTCCACCATAAGCCGTCTCCAAAGGCATTTCAGAGAATATGGCAGTACATCCAACCGGCCTCACAACCGCAGACCACGAGTAACCACACCAGCCCAGGACCTCCACATCCAGCAGGTTCACCTCCGAGATCGTCTGAGACCAGCCACTCAGACAGCTGCTGAAACAATTGGTTTGCATAACCAAACAATTTCTGCACAAACTGTCAGAAACCGTCTCAGGGAAGCTCAACTGCATGCTCGTCGTCCTCATCGGGGTCTTAACCTGACTCCAGATCGTCACCGTAACAGACTTGAGTGGGCAAATGCTCACATTCGATGGCGTCTAGCACGTTGGAGAGGTGTTCTCTTCACGGATGAATCTCGGTTTACATTGTTCAGGGCAGATGGCAGACAGCGTGTGTGGCGTCGTGTGGGTGAGCGCTTTGCTGATGTCAATGTTGTGGATCGAGTGGCCCATGGTGGTGGTGGGGTCATGGTATGGGCAGGCATCTGTTATGGACGAAGAACACAGGTGCATTTTATTGATGGCATTTTGAATGCACAGAGATACCGTGATGAGATCCTGAGGCCCATTGTTGTGCCATACATCCATGAACATCACCTCATGTTTCAGCAAGATAATGCACGGCCCCATGTTGCAAGGATCTGTACACAATTCTTGGAGACTGAAAATGTCCCAGTTCTTGCATGGCCAGCATACTCACCGGACATGTCACCCATTGAACATGTTTGGGATGTGCTTGACCGGCGTATACGACAGCGTGCACCAGTTCCCACTAATATCCAGCAACTTCGCACAGCCATTGAAGAGGAGTGGACCAACATTCCACAGGCCACAATAGACAATCTGATAAACTCTATGCGAAGAAGATGTGTTGCACTGCATGAGGCAAATGGTGGTCACACCAGATACTGACTGGTTCTGAGTCCCCAGACCGCCAATAAAGCAGAAACAAAATGCACATTTCAGGGTGGCCTTTTATTGTGGGCAGTTTAAGGTACACCTGTGCACTAATCATGATGTCAGATCAGCATCTTGATGTGGCACACCTGTGAGGTGGGATGGATTATCTCAGCAAAGCAGAAGTGCTCACTATCACACATTTAGACAGATTTGTGAACAATGTTTGAGAGGAATGGTAATATTGTGTATCTGGAATGAAGTTTAGATCTTCAAGTCCATCTCATGAAACATGGGAGCAAAAACAAAAGTGTTGCATTTATATTTTTGTTGAGTGTAATTGAAAGGAGGCCTTTTAGAGATTGAGGACAGAAATTTAACTGTTTCTATGAACACAACATCCATCCACATTTACAGTAAGTACTCTTCCAGTAAACTCTTTTTTTTAGTGTCCACTAAGAGCAAACAGTCTTTGCCAGTTTTCTCAACCAATACCTCTAGTCCCTGTTCAGCACTGGCATCCCATCATACACTTCTCTACACACTGTCCTGCTCGTTTTTTCCTGGCTCTCTTTGTCATGGCAGGCTGATCAGCCCTGAGCACCACTCACCTCATCTCCACTCCACATGGAGGACCATCACTCCACATGCAGATTACTGTAATTGTTCCAACTTTGCTCTGTACCTGATAGAACATCATGCCCGCCAATGAGAGCACTCTGCAATGGAGGACTGTGGTCATTAGCAAGCACCAAATTGATTTCTGTCAGTGAGCACTCCAGCCTTCATTTTGGGTCCTGTTTGAACTAAACAAATATGTATACTAGCAAACTAACTGGCCACCATATGACAGAAATTCTGTCTAACTTTGAATTGAGTTTAAGGTTTTGCGTTTTATGACTGATGCATGTATGTGAGTGCTCCAGAAGTGCTGTAGTTTGGATACATGGTGTCTTAGTAAATGAAACTTATTCTTTAATGTAAAATCAACACATCCACATCTTTAAGACAGCATTGTGTTAGAACTGTATTTAAAACTTGTGGGTCATTTCAGCACTGCATGGCATTATTTCTACTCGGATGCTAACACTGCTACATGTGCTGCAGACAGTGCTGACAGTATTGTTAATACAGAAGCTGAAACAGGTCAAAATATGTGAAGATACATATTTACAGCATCTTTTTTCCTGCATTATATTAATATAATTTAGACCTATACCTATGTCTGTGACCATAGGCCGATGTTGCTTGATAATACTACCAGACCCATGTATCACTGAATATTTGTCGTCAAAGAGCGGTACATCCTGGTCAATGCTGGGAGGAGAGACAAAATACCTTGCATTGCTCAAGATGATATGCTAAAGCTATTTTTTTTTATTTGCTGCAACAGCATCTCCAGTCCAGGAGAGCTAGTTACCAGATTGGAAGATGTTGATACATATATTCAGTGTATTGTGCAAATGACAACAATAAAAAAAAACTTTTAGATCTTAAAAAAAATAAATTCCATAACCTGAAACCCAAATTAAAACTGATGATTGGATGCTACCTTAAGCACAGCAGGCTGGGGATCTTGAAAAGTTAGCTGGTGGCATGTCGGTACGCAGAAAGAAATAGGCTTAAAAAGTACCTTGCAAATATAAAAAACAATTAAATAAGGTTTCTATCAAGACAAATGTCAACAAACACAGACAACCAACAGTTGTCTCTAACCTGTTACCTTAGGCCAGACCTGGGCAAAGGCCTGCAGGCCTCTTGTGACTTCAGTGCAAAACGACCATCCACCCAAACATTAACAAAGGCAGCAAAAGTCACCTGTCGATCAAGTCATTACCGCTAACATCTTCCTAACCCTCCTTGTCTCTTCCCTGCTGCGGTACTGTGGTCATCCCATCTACTCTTTGGAGAGACACATTCATGCTATCTACACTTGCGACTATGCTGAAATGTACGGTAAAGCGTGCAGAATCTCCACGGCTGGCATCCAGATGTTACCACGGGGCTGCACTTGACATATTTCATTGTCATCTGCTCTTAAAAAGCACAGCTCCTGCCTGACTTTCAGAACTTTTTACTTTTTAAATTTGTTATAACTCTTAATGGTTTTCTTCAGTAAATATATCTTCACATCATATGTGCTGCTCTGCACTGTGTGTGTGGGAGTATGTTTCAACACACAACAATGGTGCTTATTATAACAGTGGTCACCAATTTATATTATTATCATTTTTTTTTTTTTTTTTACCAAAAGTGGCCCTTTGCTTTTGTTATAGAAAAAAAAAATAATTGCCCACCCCTGCCTTAGGCCATAACATTGTGATCTTACAGTTACCTCACAATGAGGTCACAAATAAAAAACTGGCTTGAACAGAACCCATAGCTAGCAGGTAAGCGGCTCACTGGTGCATATTAGGGCCCATAAAAGCATGCTCTCATTTCCAGGGTTAAAACATATATAGATATATAGAAAATCTAGAGCTATTATGCGCATAATAGTTTTTTTCTCACAGTTCGAAGAATCCACAGAAAGATGAGTCAGCCACTGAGAGTATATCGAGACATACTCTTTATATAGATATGATGTTATACTCTCAGCATGCGTCTTTATTACAAAATGTACACCCAGAAGGAGTGTTTTAAAGACTCCATGACTGAATGGTGTGTGTTGGGTGTAACAGCTCACTGTTCGTGTAATGTGAGGATAGCAACAACGATGTCGCAGAAACACACTTGAAAATTACTACTGTACAATGGAGGAAATTGTAGTTTAGACAAAAGCCAGAGAAAAGTGAGCATTCTGTCAATAAAGGGAGTGGTAATTACAGTAGAAAGAGGCAACTATCGCATCTAATCCTCCATCTCTAACCGACTTCCCAAATCCTCACTCTAAAACACACATTCACACACACACACACACACACACACACACACACACACACACACACATACGGGTCTATGTGAACTAGACGGACACTGCTGGCCAAACGCGTTTTTTGCTACATTAGGCGGACACCCCTTTCCACTTGCTTTACGATGATATGGGGTATGTCAAAAAATCTGTTTTGAGCCATAGAACACAAATGTCACTTTAAATCTTAAATACACAGCACACAACCCAAGATATAACAACCTGACAACATGGTTAGTTAGGCGGACAGGAGATAATGAGGTAATTAGCCCCGCCCATGACACAAAGAGAAATTAGGAGGACTAACTCAATTTGTGCAGACAGTAGCTATACACACACACAAAAATGTCACTGAGGTGTATTAAAGGGTCAAATACCATTAATGGAACATGGCTAAACACAAACACAAACGTGAAGGCATTGTCCATTGAAAGGACACACCTACTATATGTGGACAATTTGTTTTACACAACACACAATACGCCAGACTATGCATTGTGAAGACATACCTGATTTGTGAGGACACATTTTAACTGGCAATATAGCTCACATATATATTACATATTTTATATAGTTAATACCTCTTTCATGATTACAGAGAATGTTTTTGTGATGCTACGAGACAAACACCAGTCAATGCACTGCAAGCCACATTTATTGCAGCAAAAACAATCATAAAACATCTTGGCTTGTACATTTTAAAACATTTAACAAAAAATTAAAAAAGTGCTGCAATATTATAGAACCAAATGTCTTTCACACCATTCACTGCTCCAACCTCGAGGAAGCTGGTGGATTGAGTTAGGGGTCATACCATCTGACGTGCCAACAGGCTACCTGGGCCTCTTCATCCCAACAGGAAAGTGTACTTAAAACAGACACTTTTTTGTTTTCTCCTTGCATTATTTCCCTTGGCATCCAGACTCACTACAAGAGAGGAAAAACAGATTGTCAAATGGTATTCACACAACAATCCCAACAAAAACAACCCCTGGAACTGGTTAACATATCACTTCATGAGTCTTCATGAGCATCGTGTCCATGACAGGACACCACAGAGGAAGTCACTGCGTTCCACTGCACGCTTGAACAGCACCTCAACACTCCACAACACTACTCAGAATGTATTTTGTGAACTGAGGACATGGAGAAGCAGGAAGCTGAGCCTCACCTACCAGGGCTTGCATATCCTCACACTATTAGAATAATGGCCTGAGTCCTTTTTTCCAAGTTTTTCAGACAACACATAACTTCACCAAAAGCAGAGCATATGATATTTAGGCCAAATATTCATTTTGGTCAAAACATTACCTAGGCCATTCATTTAATAGGGTGACGATATGCTGTGCAATGACAAACATCACTGATTTTATCTTCACAGTTTGTAGACTAGTATTAAAACCCATTTAGTGTTTTGCTTCAGAAAAAACATGTTGTCTTACCAGTAGATGTGCTTTCAATGGCAGAGTCAATATCTGTATAGTGAAAAAAAGATTAGGTATATGGATATAATAGCAAACAGTAATATTGCTTAGCCTACATGTAATGAATCAAACATCAAGGATGCTGGTGGACTGAGGTAGTGGTCATACCATCTGAGGTGCTTGGAGGTTCCTCAGCAGGCTGCCTGTCTCTCTTCATCCCTACAGAATAGAGTAGTTGAATGTTCATGTGATGATTTGTGTATTTCACAACAGACACTTCAACCTGTCACTACAGGTACAGGAATGGAACTATATTGTCACTTGCACAAAAAGTGCGGGCGAGATTACGTTTGGAATATAGCTTCCTGGCCGTGCAACTGTGCGCCACAATAGTGCTTGTTATGTTACAGGTATATCCCAATAAGCCATACCAGTGAGTTAGCATGTACAATGGCAGACCACTTGAACTTGCATGGCTAAAAGGAATGCATCTATTAACAAAAGTAGTTTAAATTCAACTCTCCTTGCTATGTCATGACAAAATGACTAATAACTGAACTGAAGTACTGGAAATGGAGACATACAGACAAGAGCAGCTGTAGCTCCTATGGCATGCCCTGTGATGACTCCTGCACTGCTGTATCCATCTAACAAACCCTGCCTGACTAACATTAAAATAGCGAGCAGCATTGCCTTGTCTACGTGTAATGAATCAAACATCAAGGAGGCTGGTGGATTGAAGTAGTGGTCATACCATCTGAGGTGCCTGGAGGTTCCTCAACAGGCTGCCTGTCTCTCTTCATCCCTACAGAATAAAGTAGTTGAATGTTCATGTGATGATTTGACCTGTCATTACAGGTACAGGACAACAATAATGACTATGATTGATTATGATTCAGGTATATCCCAATAAGCCATGCCATGCCAGTTAGCATGTACAATAGCAGACCACTTGAACTTGCATAGCTAAAAGGAATGCATCCATTAAAAATAATTTATATTCAAGTCTCCCTGCTATGTCATGATAAAATGACTAATGACTGAACTGAAGTACTGGAAATGGAGACATACAGACAAGAGCAGCTGTAGCTCCTATGGCATGCCCTGTGATGACTCCTGCACTGCTGTATCCATCTAACAAACATCCATCTAACATTACTACATGTAATGAATCAAACATCAACGAGGATGCTTAGTCATATCACCTGAGGTTCCTGGACATTCCTGCTCATATTGGCTGGCTCTTTTCATTCCTGTAGAATTAATAGTGCGGCTCAATAAAGTTCATGTAATATAAGCAGGTTTGTGCCAATTCAGTTATTAATATTTCTAGTTAAAAATATTTCTAGGCACACTTACCAACACTTGTATGTGAATGTATGAGGGGCTGCTGTTCATCAAACTCACTGTCTTCGCTTTGCTCAGAATCACTCAGGTTCATGTCATCTGACAAAAAATGAAGAAAATAAATAATAAAACATGAGAGAATTAAACAGCAAACATTGAGTTACAGCGATAAAACATTATGAATAATATTACAATGAAGATTAGCTTGTTGAGGTAAAAGGGACAGATGTTTTTTAAGTGGGGTTGTGTGAGGGACAAATGGCAGGCAGGCTGTGTGGAAAGCATAACATTCTAGAGGTTAGGTCATATTTTTGCTACAGTAAAAATATCTGTTAGCAATTCTTGTAAACCAAACTTTATGATCTACACAGATCTACACAGCTGAAAACAACTTTTAATAGCAATACCTTCAATGTCAATCTCTTCAAGTGATTTGCCTTGAAGATTTGTCAGGGACCCTTTCTCCAAGGCAAGAAGTAATTTTGATATTTTGGCCAGCTGCGTTGTAGCCTCTGGAAGCCTGTAATATTCTCTGTGGACACGAACGTCATGTCCTAAGAAGTCTGCAACTTGATCCAACTCATGATTTTTGAGGTTCAGGATTTGTGACAAAGTTGCAACATGCTTGCACAAGTGAGTTGACCTGAGGAGTTCAGGGTTCTGAGCGCCACACTCATTTGCATAAATCCTCAAACAGTCCTGTCCTCTATAAGAAGACAAACAATGGGGTCTTGCAAACAGGAATTCATTCTCTTCTGGGACTCCACACTCTGTTCTTTTGCTGATAAGATGTGTTAAGGCATCAACCATGTCTGGTGACAGCAGCACAGCAACTTTGCGCCCTCTTTTACCCCTAATTTCCACGCAACTGAAGTGGTTACAAAGTTTTTGTTCGAATTTTGTAAGGCCGCTGGCAACATCCTTATGCAAGGCAGTTGTGTCCCTTTCGAGGAAGCCTTTGAGTCTCATTTTTGCAACTTCTCCTCCACATCTTCGGTTGAAGAGTATGATTTTTGCAAGGGCTGCTTTACAAAGTTCTCCATAGACTTGGGGTGATGGTGTCTTTCCTAAGTCTTCAGATGCTACCTTTGGTACCCTAGTCTTACACATAGCTGCTTTAGCTGAGTGTGTAAATCTTTGATTTGTAGAAAACTGCTTTGAATGGAAAATGTTCAATGTACTTTTATGTCTATGTAACTGAATTAGTGGAAATTGGTGAACCGAAAACCTTTGTCAACAAACACTAAATGTGATATATTATGCAGACTGAATAAAAAAATACTGTAATAATTATGAATTAATATTGGTACATCATGCATGAATGCATCATTTATTCAACAAAACTACTCACGTTTACATCTAATACCAGTCCACTTGATCGCAGCATAAGGTCCACCACACCTGGCACATTTGTCGAAGCTTGGTACAACTGAGGAGACCAAATGATGTTCACAGATCTGTTGGAAAAAACATAGTTATGAGAATATCATGATGAATATCAAAATTACACTTCATCTGATTTGATGAAAACACTTGCAATTCAAAAAACACTGCTTTTTGTGTGATGGAGAACATTAACAGAATGTAAATTGTGGAAATATAAAAGAAAATGTATATATTTTGCTATTATTTGTAAACGAACAAACAAAACATGTGAACTTTTCCATCCTCACCCAAAGAAATTCTGAACAGAAGGTTCAAAGGTTAAGTAGAAATTTTAGGTACTCAAATATTTCAAGCAATCAAGTATTTTTTATATAGTCACGACTTAAGCCACTAAATATATCATTAATGCGTTGTGCTATAACTTATGTACACATTCAGGGTACATTCCCTAAAGATAAAGACTGCTCTAACTGACAGTTTGACTTTAAAAGCCTTCGAAACATGTTTTCTGAATCATTATTGGGTTATGTTCGCCAATATCTATCAAATATAAGCATACACATATAGTTCACATAAAGCAGATCACCCAAGGATTTTAAGTCTGAGATGCTAATTTTGAATGGATGGATGGATGTGTTTAGGATGTGTATACAAAATGTTACAGAGAAATATTGAATTTTTAAATTATTTACCTCATGAATGCTGCTGGCAGGAGAGGCAGGCGGGACAGGATCAGTCTCCTGTGGACTGTTCTGGGGACAGAAATGGACAAGCAATAAGCACTAAACAATCAAAGTTGAACATTCAAACTGTAGTTATTTGTGTTGTGCAATAAACAAACAATTATATACTGACAAAATGTCAATACGTTATATTTTCCTCAAGAGTGAGAATTCATTTCAGCATAAACACTGACCATTAAAAACATAGAGTTGATTGAGCTGATTTTGTTATTAAGCTGCACAATACTGCCCACCCCACACAATACACAGTATGACAGCAGCAGTAACTAGGAGGACATGGTACACAAACTGGTCTAGCCTCATGGTGGAGGTCAGAACACCGCCCATCCCCCACAATACACAGTATGACTGCAGCAGTAACTAGGAGGACATGGTACACAAACTGGTCTAGCCTCATGGTGGAGGTCAGAACACCGCCCATCCCCCACACAATACACAGTATGACAGCAGCATACAGTGTTACAGAGAAATATAGAAGACTTTTAAAACAGGACTTTAATAAATTATCAATTATTCACCTCATGAATGCTGCTGGTAGGAGAGGCAGGTGGGACAGAATCAGTCTCCTGTGGACTGTTCTGGGGACAGAAATGGACAAAGTTAATCACTAAACAATCAAAGTTGAACATTCAAAGATACTTTTTGATGTGCAATAACAAAACAATTGTATACTGAGAGAATGACAGACATTACGCCTTGTCCAGATTTTTTCAGCCTTCAAATAAAATGACTAGTCACTACAACAATTCAGTCAAATTATTTGATGCATCCACGCGGCCTGGATCATTTCTCATGCGCGCTGCTTTATTCCCACATGTAAGATGTTTATAACGCGGATCAATAATGAAGTGCAAAGAAGCCGAGTAGTGAAACTCGTGCTGATGCACTACGAGTGTACTTTTCATCGCTTTCACTCCGCGGCCCGTCTCTTTGCTTAGACGACGCTTTAATGCTGCGTTTAAAAGAATAACATCAGCTGTAGATGCATCAGGAGCGGATCTCTTTACTTAGCTGCTCACATGGAGCAAGAAAAGACACGGCAGACATGCTGGAGCGTCGGCACAACAACATCCCGTTTCAGCCGAGTTGTTCCGGTGAAAAAAGTGTTTCGGTGGCCGCGTGTTATTAACTGACTTAAAGTTATGGTTAAAGTTTCCATTTAGCTGAACCTGGTCCAATAAGCACGTTAGGTTTAACTAGCTAGCGATGCAAAAAACAAACCTGGCAAGACTAGCTTGTTGAACTAGTGTAGCTGTGTGTCTGGAGTTAAAAGCCTTACCTGCGTGATCCTCGCCATGCCAGGTGAAACGAGTCCACGTGACGAGAGGGCAGAGACGTTCCTCAGAGAAGGGAGGGGGAGGGGACTGCTGACTCCATGTGTGTGTGTGTGTGTCGCAAAGGTTTCCCCCGGGTCCTAAAGCCGGCCACCCGCGCCCGGACAGATATAACCCTTTTTATTGTTATTAAGTAAGTGTACTCAACAAATCAATGAGTGGATGAGCCAGAACTTTCTCCAGCTCAATGCAGATTAGACAGAAGTGCTTGTTTTTGGCCCCAAAAATGAAAGCTCTTAGATCAGACCTGAATTTTAACAACCATATAAAAGCTATTACTATGTTGGCCTATTACCGCCTGAAAAACATTGTTAGGATCAAAGGCTTTCTGTCCAAACAAGACACAGAAAAACGTATTCACGCATTCATTTTCAGTAGGATTATTATAATGGCATTCCACAGGTCTGAACAAAAAATCAATCAGGCAGCTACAGCTGGTCCAAAACGCTGCTGCCTGAGTTCTGACTAACACCAGGAAACTGGACCACATCACACCTGTACTCAGATCACTGCACTGGCTTCCTGTGAGTCAAAGGATACATTTTAAAATTTACTCTTGGCTTACAAAGCACTAAATGGTCTTGGACCAAAATACATTGTGGATTTGTTGGTTCCCTATGAAGCATCCAGACCCCTGAGATCATCAGGGACAGGCCTACTGTCTTCAACCTCAGTCTGCAGCTGGGGAGAGTGCCTACCCTGTGGAAAACATCCTGTGTTGTTCCAGTCCCAAAGAGAAACTGCCCTCAGGAGCTGAACGACTACAGACCGGTGGCACTCACATCACAGCTGATGAAGACAATGGAGCGGCTCATCCTCGACCTCCTCAAGCCCCAAGTGCATCAGGCTCAGGACCCGCTACAGTTTGCCTACTGGGCAGGTGTGGGTGTGGAGGACGCCATTCTCTACCTCCTACACCGTGTTCAAGCACATCTGGACAAAGGGAGGGGCACAGTGAGGATTCTTTTCTTGGACTTCTCAAGTGCCTTCAACACCATCCAGCCCCTGCTGCTACTGGACAAACTGAGGGAGATGTTAGTGGACCACTACTTGGTGTCCTGGATTGCTGACTACCTCACGGAGAGACCGCAGTATGTCAGACTAAAGGACACCACATCAGACACTGTCATCAGCAGCACTGGAGCTCCCCAGGGGACGGTGCTGGTCCCCCTCCTCTTCACCCTTTACACCTCAGACTTCTGCTACAACTCAGAACTGTGTCACATCCAGAAGTTTGCAGATGACACAGCCATCGTGGGGTGTATCAGGGATGATGGAGAGGATGAGTACAGAAGTGTAGTCAGTGACTTTGTCACCTGGAGTCAGGTGAACCATCTCCAGCTTAACACCTCAAAGACTAAGGAGCTGGTCATCGACTTCAGGAAGTCCAGCCCACAGCCACGTCCAGTGACCATCAGGGACGACGAGGTGGAGATTGTAGGCAACTACAAGTACCTCGGGTTGTGGCTGGACAACAAGCTGGACTGGACATGCTGTACAGATCACCTGTACAAGAAGGGCCAGAGCACTCTGTACTTCCTGCGAAGACTGGGAGCCTTCAACATCTGCAGGAAACTCCTTTGGATGTGCTACCAGTCTGTGGTGGCCAGTACACTTTTTTATGCTGTTGTCTGCTGGGGGGTAACATGAACAAAAGGTGTACTAACAGGCTGGACAAACTGATCAGGCGGGCTGGCTCTGTGGTCGGCATGAAGCTGGACTCCCTGGTGACAGTGGCAGAGAGGAGAACACTAAGAAAACTCCTGGCTATTGTGGACGATGCCAGTCATCCTCTGCACACTGTCATCAGCGCTCAGAGGAGCCAGAACAGTCACAGGCTGCTCCTCCCCAAGAGCAGGACCAACAGACTCAGAGACTCCTTTGTCCCCCGATCCATCAACTCTACAACTCTGCTTTTGGCAGGAGGGGGAGAAGGAGGGAGGAGCACAGCCCGCTGATACAACACACGTGCAATAATTTACATGTGCAATAATCCATCTGTACCATCTATGCTGCTGTGCAGTGTTTGTACAGAATTCCTCTTATCTTTTATTTTTTACTGTACTATGTTCTATTCTATTCTACTTAACTCTTGCTCTGTCGGTGTTGTATTGCTGCTGGTAACCAAATTTCCCTGAGGAGAAAATCTATTCTATTCTATTCTATTCTACTATGTGTACCCAGGGTCAGGACCAAACTAAGTGAAGCAGGGTTCAGTTATTCTGCCCCTCACCTGTGGAACAATCTTCCTGAATACCTGAGGTCTGCTCAAACAGTCACTTTATTTAAATCAGGCCTGTTTACTGCAGCATTCTCTTAAATTTCATTGTATTCATGGTTCCTAACTGAACTTTTCTCATTTAATCTTCCCCACTTAATCTTTATGATTTTAATTTCTAAGTTGTTTGTTTTAAAATGTTATTTTTTATTCTGTGATCTTAATGTCTTCTGTAAAGCACTCGGAATTGCCTTTTGTATGAATGGTGCTATATAAATAAACCTTGCCTTGCCTATTGCCTACTGACCCTCTGGTATTCCTTGAATTAGGGTGACTGTATGAATTAGGGGGACTGTGTATCCATCAGCCAATCAAAACCTGCGAAATATACACTTGTGTGAATAATTAATTAGGTGGTGTACTACCCGGACCCACCGGCAGGGGCGCTATGTTGATACACAGATTATACACAAAATCATGAAAATGTGTAATAGAAGGACTTTTGCTGAAAATTAGTATATGGGCTTTCTAAGCCAATAGAAACACATCTACGCTGTTAGAATTAGGCGGACACTGGCCCTGTCTGACTAATTCAAAATGTCTGCCTAGTGTCGGGGTGTATTCATACCAATTGTCCGTTTAATACACAAAAACCAACACACACACACACACACACACACATAAACACAAAGCTTCTCCCCCTGTAATAACAGTTTACAGAGCAACATTGTACAGCCACATAATAGCCATGTTATAATTTGCTCTAACAACTCTAATTATGCCTCTTATTGATTCAGGCACACATTTTAATAGGAGCAGCCACACCTCCTGTATTACCAGCCATTGAAGGTGTTCAATGGTGAACATTTGAAGCTTCTCCTCCTCTTCATCCCACATGGATGTGTCCCTGACAGTGTAATTTGTCGCTCCGATTCTGAGGCCACTGTAAACATCACCCAACAACAGTCATTTTAGCACTCAGAGAGACCTTGTTTCTCAGTCAACCCCCCCCCCCCCACCACCACCACCACAACTACCTCCCCTCCCAGCAGTACAGTAGCAAAGCAGACCAGGAGCGAGAGAGAGAGAGAACCCCAATAAAAGCTAGTTTATTGTTGACTGCTCCCAAGTGGGTCAATCTCAGTGTTTTTCAGTGACGGCTCACCTCATTTTGTTTTTAATTGCGGTGGTGATACAGCGTCAGAGAGGAGCAGCTGTGGAGGAGTCCGTTTCCCTTTCTTTTCTTTTGTTTGTTTTCCTGTGGAGTATATCAGCCTGTAATACACCCATCACTCTACTCTGTCTCTGCATGCTATCGATTGATTAATTGACTGTTTTTCAAAGAAAAGACCTCTTACACTGTTGAAAGAGGTCAGTCAGTGGACTAGACACAGTCTAGGGTAATGTGGCCTGCTGAACTCAGGCATGTATCTTAAAAACATCTGACAACTTATGAATTATGAACATTGTGACATAGACTGCTGCATTTC
Organism: Parambassis ranga; assembly: GCF_900634625.1. Lineage (NCBI taxonomy): Eukaryota > Metazoa > Chordata > Actinopteri > Ambassidae > Parambassis > Parambassis ranga. The sequence goes on from NC_041033.1 coordinate 1,998,784, forward strand.
CTATATTGTGCGTAGATTCCAGAAAAGTTAAGATTCTTTTTGAGCATTCTTTAGAAATTCTTTTGTGGTTTTCCTCTTAATAGAAGTGCCACATATAGTTGTTATGATATGCGTACTAAACTGTAGCATATTTTCTAGTAATGGTAAATGGTCTGTAATGTGTGTACATTACAGGAGCAGCTTCAGGTTAAGTGTCTTAAAAGATGAAGGATCATGGCATCACCAGTGTGACACTATGATACTGAAAGATGTGCTCAAAACTAGTACATTAAAAGTTAACTTAGTGCCATCGGTGTGTGTGTGTGTGTGAACGTGCCGTGGCTTAATAAAGGTTGGGAAACACTGGACTAGGTGTAGTTATATTGATGTAAATTCAACTAAACTTCATTTTTCTACATTTTTCTTAGATATTTATTAGAATTTAATACTAATTTCACCACATATAATAGCCTTATTATTATTCTTTTATCAACTCTAAACTTTGTGAACATGGCGCAAATGTGTGTCTTTTTAATTTACTCTTTTTCCATTTTCACTGCAGATTCTGCATAGCCCTCGCCTTCGCCCTCGCCCTCCCTATCTCCCCGCTTGTCTGTGAACCTTTTCTTCATACCTTTACAAGCCATTTCCTTCCCTCTGTTTGCCTTTTGCCCTTCAACCCTTCATTTGTTTAGACCTCCTGTCCTTGCTCCAGCGGCCCTTTAAAACCCTGCCCTTCACGCGCCCTCTCTCTTCCATTCCTGCCATAACTCATTTTCAATACACCAGCAAGAAGAAAAAAAAAGAAAAGAATGAGCACAGATAAAACACAGGTCACCTCCAAAGTACTTGGCGTGGTTATGGTGAATTTGCCATCAGAGCAAGTGTTTTATTAGGATTTTTGACAACGAAGTCTCCTCAAACCGTTGCATTAAAGCTCTAATACTACATTCTGCCGTTGTCTTCTGAAGGACCGCATATAAAAATAAAGTGCTGAGTGGGAAGTGCAAATTGGATCCATTTTCAGGACTATGGAGATGTCTTGGCACTTGGAGGTAATGTGCACATTTTACCCATTGCAGAGGCTGCATGAATGCCTCTTTGACCTTAACAAAGTGACACAAAATCAGAGTTTCTTTACACAAAAATAGAACATGAGTTGCAGTTAAATGATTGTAACTGCAGAGTAAATGTTCTTTAAAATGCCATCTTGTAGACACCAGTTGGTAATGAGTTCAATCACAACATGCTAAAGCTCACATCATCATCATTAACTGTTTTGAACAGCAACTTTAAGCATGTATTTCACTGAACTGAGACTTAAACTGTTCTCACTTTAATTAATGATGAGTACACTCTCCTCAACAGAGCATACCACAAATATTAGTATCTGTATATATTCAATATATATTGGTCAACTTTTTAACTGGGCAAATTGCAAAAAAATGTTAAGGCAGCTAAAATTACAGCCCTACCAATATATCAGTCTGCTGGTATCACTGACTGGTATTGGCATGTCACAGGTATCGGTATGTATTGTCCAATTTTGATAGAAAATATGACAGGAAAACATTTACCTAGGTATGCACTCCCAGCACTTTCTGCAGCACATGTAGCAGTGTTAGCGCCGTGGCTGAGCAGATGATGCTGACACTGTGTAATGTGGAATGTAATACAACAACAATACACAACAATAACCATATTCCTGCCAACTATTTAGCGAGGTAGAAAGGTAGAAAGCCAGCTAGACTTTGTTAGGCTACTTTACATCATATTTAGGGCCCAAGCACAAAATGTGCAAGAGCCCTATTGAAACGCAAGAGGTTATTATTATAGTTGCCTCATTTTCTTCCGCGTCATTCAGCGCAAATTTGACCTCCTGAACGTGCTCGAAAACTCACCAAAATTGGCACACAGGTATGCGAAAAATGGCTAAACTAAAAAACTGAACTGAAAATGGCTCTGCAGCGCCCCCTACAATTTGAAAATATTCTGCATAGCTGCAACGGCAAACACCAGGGAGACAGGACTTTCAAAATAAAACAGGAAACAGGACAGACCTAAAGTAACATCACAAAGACACACAGAAACAGGACAACACAGGGAACACCAGGAACAGAGAAAACGAGAACTAAATTACATAATAACTAAAACTCTAAAATTATGACACCAATCTTCTTAACCTGTGAGGATTAATAAATTATTCAAATTCAGATTATAGAACTGGTCAGTAAATAAATCAATCTAATCATAATAAAACAATGTTATTGTTTTTTTAAAAAAATCTATTTAACTAAATCTATTTATTAAGTTTTTTCTTCATTTTTCTCTGATTAGATTGTCAGATATGCCCTCACCTCACACCAGCCTGTTGCAGCAGTCTGTTTTTGATTGAGCCAGCTGAGCAAAGCCTTAACTCATGGTTTAGTTTGCAGCATAAGTTTACCATGGTGATTTAAGTCAAGAGAGAGCCACTTCCATGATCCTGCTCACTCTGACTTTAAGCTCAACAGACCTTGCTAACTTCTCACTTTGTGCTACAAGCCCAGTTTAACTCATCTGACAACATTTGATATTTTTGTTATTATTAAACACACATTTTCTGCTTTTCTTGTTTTCATGTTGTGTCGCATCTTTCGACCCATGTGGTTTACAAAAAGCGTCTCACTCTTGCTGACCAAACACACGTTCTGTTGAGTTTACAGTGTTTGTTTGACTCTTATGAGGCAGCACAGGATTGAATGCCCAACACTGTGTTTTCATTTTCAGCCCAATTTTCTGTTAAGCAGTCACAAATTTGGCAAATGGTTGCTGTTTCTTGACTTTTTGCACTGCTGCCTTTGTTTTGCTCCCGCTCACGGAGCTGTGAGATTGTTTTAGCAGTAGCGAGGTGTTGTTCTTCCCTCCCCTCCCACTGGGTGCGAGCTTACCCAATAAATGCCAGCCAGCCCAGGTGTGAAGTGTGGCTTTGGCTTGTTGTGCTGGCTAGCAAAAAAAAGCCTGCTGTGTGTGCATGTGCGCGGACGTGTGTGTTTGCGTTTTCTTCGTCAGTGTTCCTTGACAACTTAGTGCTGTTTTTGCTGTTTGCAGAGAAGTGTTGGAGGTCACAGAAGCCAAGTGGATGGAGTAAGAAAGAAAGAAGGCGGGGGAGAGAGAGAGAGAGTAACCAATACCGGCTGGCTTTTTTTTTTGTTTAGCACTTCACAGCGAGGCCTCATGAATACATGCAACTAGAGTTTATTGTGTGATGCCACAGAAATGAGTAAAAAAGGTGCACAAATGTCTGTGTACGCTCAAGGCCAAAAATGAATCCTTACACACACATACACTACTCACAGTATAAAAAGTTGATAATACACACACACACACACACACATTTTTCCCTTGGCTACAGGCGGGGAATTGAGCCCCTGTTTAATTTTCAGCCTCCCTGTGAAGTTTGCAAAGGGTGCCAGGACTGATGACATACAGGTATCATCACCAGCAGAGAGGATCAGATGCAGCAGTAGTGGGCTGCCCGCCACATCCAACCGTCACAGCACCCAGCAGTCCTGGGTGACAACAAGAGACACGACCCAGCGCCCGCAGCATGCTCTCAAAGCAGCCAGGAGTGAAAGGGGGACGGACTGAGAAACCCCAGGGTAAAAGACGGTATGATGAGGAGGGGGTTAAGATAAAAGATGGAGGAGATCTTAGTGAAGGCAGAATAGATAAAAATCAACTGATCCACACAGGTGTCAGAGGTGGAAATCAACAGTTGTCTTAAAAACACACTTTGGTACATGATTAGAGAAGCAAAGAATAAAACTCTGTGATTTACTTTGGCCACTACACAAGGTGGAACTCAATATATTAAAATACATACATCACCGATCAGGAAAATCAAATACACTGAGCTACATGTGCAAGAAATGAGTAAAAATAAGTGTGACTGATGATCTGTACTGACAACTGATATCTGCCTATCACAGCTACATTGGTGTATATAGGCTGATAACATGTTTCAGTTCCATTGTTGTCGATACTCAGAGCACTGTCTGTAACACATGTAGCAGTGTTAGCATCACGTGGTGGTGCACCAACACAACGTTTTCACTGTAAGTTGTTTTTGAAATACCATTTTTCCTTTTCAATATGTCATTGGCAGCTACAGTCAATATCAATATTGGCATTTTTTATGGCAAAATAATGATATCAGTGTCACGTGCTAGCTAATGTGCTAAAAAGTGACATCAAGAGGTCTCTGACAGTCAGAATGTGTCACCAGACTAAGATGTGAGGAGCAGCAGCTGCATGCTCCGTTCTTTACTTTCATCAGTGTAAAAGCTTGAGGAAACCTCTAAGTCTGGCATTGTGTTGGCCCCTCCATCCACCCTGACCTCCACCCTTTAAATGTCACAACACCTGCAGCTCCTTGAGAGTGTTGTCATTTAAATGTGAACAGATTCTGAAATGATTAAAGCTTCTGTTTTTCTATGATGCTAGTGAAACAGCTGTGACTATAATCTTATTTGTTTCCAGCTACAATTAGCATCATCTCATTGAACTCAAATTCCCAAACCAAGTAGGGGAATTAATTTGTTTTATGGTCAAATGACAAAGAATCAGATCGAAAAAGATCTTCAACCCTCCATGGCCAGCAGAGGGCCCAGCTTCAACCGCCTGTCTGTCAGTCAGTGGGTGGATAAACACTCTCTCCCCTCCACACCCCTGCCCCACTCTAATGACACTCCATCTTTAATCCCTCCACCCTTCCCTCCTCCTTGAACTTTATCACCTATTAACTGCAGACCAAGTAAATCCCACATGTAAAAAAAAAGAAAAGAAAAGTAAGGCAATACACACACAAACACACACTCCTTCCTCCCAGTCTATAGCCAGTGGGCAGGCACGTAGGTGCCCTTGCTGTATGACATGATGGGGCAAAAAACAGTTATTTCCCACTACACGGCTTTTCAAATTGAGTCTTATCCACCATCGCCATCACGGTTCTTTCTCCCGCTCGCTCTATTTCCTCTCTCTGACTGGCCAACCTTTCCACCCTGCGCCATCCATCCAACACCCCCGTCTCAGCAACCCCTTTTTCCTTAAACCATGCTGTCATCAGCGTTTGAGCAGGATTAGTCACGGAAGGGGAGGGTGACGGGGGCTGACCTGTGAGATGGGACGGGCTGATGGCACCCGCGTGGTAGGGTCAGACGTTACGAGGCCTGGAACGGGTGGGCTATGATGGCGCGTGCTTAACCTCAGCTCTTCAAGCTAGTTATATGAGGGATGCCGGCTGTGAGAGATCACGATAAATATGTTTTGTGGAAGGTGAGGATCATTTTAAGGTGAGTTACAGGGGCTTAGATGAGGGCTGGAGTTGAGTAAGTTTGCTTGCTTTGATGTGGGGTTAGGTTGCAGCCGGACCTGTCTGAGTTATATATGCTACCTTCAGCACCTATGTGTTATTAGTTGAAGAAACAAGATGACAGTTGGCTGAAAGTAGTGAGGTGGAGCTGAGAAATTGTCTCTTAGGCATCTGTGTGTGTTTGTGTGTGACTGACCTGAATGGATGGCATTGGTGCTCATTATGTGAGCAGACAGTGTTCAGACAGTATGATCAGATTGTAATTTAACCCTCTCTGCAGTGAAATGGTGTCTAAGAAGAAAACTCCTGTGATCCTCTGAACAGCTATGGTAGAGTCAAGTAGAAAATTGGTGCTAATTGAAAGGTGCTAGAGATTAGGACACAATCTAGATGGACCAAGATGAAACTTACTGAAGGGGCTCACCTCCATTTTCTGGATATCCAGCATGGTAATAACAAAGTCCACTTTGGACTTTGTACGGGCCAGTAGAGCAGTTATGGACCTGCAGAAGTAGGTAGAAATCTGGCATAGAGTCTCTTGGCAACATTAAGCTTCCTCTCTATCTTAGGCCCCATCCACACGGAGACAAAGGCATTTTTATTTCCAAAACGTTCTCTGTTTCAGTAAATGCACGAATCTGCACAAACCACTGAAAACACTGTAGCACATATGCCAGACCTGTGAGTGGCGCTGTAATGCTACCACAGAAGCACTCCAAAAACAAAGAAGAAGATACGGGGCACGCACACAAAACTTTTGCGATGGATCTAAAACCTTCTTAGTCATCGTCCACTTGCTGCTGTGTTAATAGAGAGCAGAAGAGTTTGCTGTTAAAAGCAAAAACAAGCTCCGTAGTTTGTTGTTGTCGGAGTGAGGGCATGCAGGTTGAGGGGGAGCTGGAGCTGTGTTGTCATCGTTTCAGAAAAGTAGCATCGTTTTCGCACCTCTGAAACGCCGGCTCCGTGTGGACGAAACACCTAAACGATTAAAAACTTTAGCGGATAGTGCCGTTTTCGCCTGCGTGTGGACAGGGCCTTAGGCTCTCATTTGTCTTCATGTGCTGTTTCTACTCTTCAGGTACTTCCTGTTTTATTTTGAAAGGGCTAACTTGTGTTCTCAGATGACAGTTTTTACCATGTTGCCTTGAACTACCTGCCAATCTATCTTGCCTTAACATTGTCTTGTGATTTGGATACCATTGTCTGACCCTGTTGTAAACTCTTTTGTTTTGTTTTGTTCTTTTGACTTTTTAATTCTTTAATTTTTTTCATTGTTCCAAATAAGAAACTGCTTGTGGCGATGTTGAATAAAGAGCACGAGAATCTTGACTCACCTAATCATATGTGCAGGACTTGTTGGCCTAACTATAAGGACAAACGACAGATGTGCTAACAGCCTGTAGCGACACAATACCACTCTTCATTTACTTTCACATTCATTACAATTTTTGCTGTTATTGCAACTTGAGAAAGTTGATAACCTAAATATCAAATGAATGGAGAATACGGACAGAATGTGTTAGTGTGACATTATTATTTGTGCATGCAGTCGAGTGATTTGAGAAGAAATTGCATCTGGTAGCATGTTAATTCCCATATATCCCACAATGTACGCTTTACAATTTTTGCTCACTTTATTTTCACGAATGTTTATTTATGATTGCTACCTCGTCATTTCCATCACCCATGTCTGTGTCTGAACCAGATCCAAAACGACAAGGCAGTGAGGATAAGAGGTGTGGGCTGGCAGTGAAGTGATGAGGTTTTTTTTTTGTCATTGTTGCCAGGCCTCCTCCTCCCTCCATCGCTTTCCTTCCTCTAAATCTGTCACCCACTACATGTCTGGACAGCGGGGGGGCTGGAATCAAATTCTCTTCGCCTTCCCGCCTCTGACCTGAATCTCACTGGGACCCACAGTAACAGCTCAACGAAAGAGAGGCAGAGGGAGAGAGAGATGAGGAAGAAGGGATGTACAAAAGAACTGAGTGGAGTGACTATGGAATGAAGTAAGACATGCTGAGAGAGGGGGAACTGTGTACTTGAAACACACTTGAATGAGGCTGTGTGGAAAAAGTTGGAGAAGAGATTGGGAAAACAGAAGGAAAGACATACGCCTAAGTACAACATGTTGTCTGCTACTCATGATGCACTCCTCTCTCAAGCTCAAAAACTGAAGAAGATCAAGTTTTGAAATGTTTTATGCAAAAATGTAAACAGCTGTGGGACTGCTCAAACTGTTTTTCATTTTGGAAAAAACAACCTCTATGTAAAAAAAAACCCTGCAGAAATAAACATGCCGGATTACAGGTCAAGGATTGACAGCTTCCTGTTTCTTTGGACACACACACCCACCCCAGCTTCACTGCTTTTGCCATGTTTTGATTAATGGGAGGACTTTCACAGTGAAAATCTCCATTTGTGAGTTTAAAACATCTCTTCAGAAAACCTGAGTGACATCACCAAGGTCACCCGATGTAGAGTTACTGCTGCACTACACATTCTGTAACTTCCCAAAGCACCACTTTACATTGAATGGCAGCTGTAGCAGTTGTGTTGTTATGACTGAGGCCCCGTCCAAACAGAGACGAAAACGACCGTATCCGCTAACGTTTTGTATCGTTTAGGCGTTTTGTCCACGCGGAGCCAGCGTTTCAGAGGTGTGAAAACGACCAATTTTAAAAACAGGTCCCAGGTTGGACACCCATGTCTCCCTGTGGATGCCCAAAATGCTACTTTTCTGAAACAATGACAACACAGCTCCACCTCCCCCTTAACCCGCATGCGCTCACTCCGACAAACTACTGCTAACACAGCGAACAGCAAGTGGACGCACACATTTACTGAAATGACGCCGTCTTTACGGAAAAAGTTTTGGAAACGAAAACAACTTCGCCTCTGTGTGGACGGGGCCTGAGAGTCTTGAGGTTAATCCATCCAGCCCGGGGTGTAAACAGTCACACACCCAGGTGCCTATATTATCAGGAAATGACACATATACCCTACTGCAACCACAGCCATTTCTCCAGTCAGCCATCCATGTATCAATCAATTCATCCATGCATCTATTTTCCATACTGTATATTTCTAATTTGAATGTATGTGGAATCCATCACTGTTACCGCTGTATGTATTTCTACTTTTACCTAATTTGCCCAGACTTCCTCCAGTACCAGTGCAGTGCGCCTCTACATATTAACCTACCGTACGTGTATATTTCATGCATGATTTATATACAGTATGCACAATAAGATTTCATTTACATAAATTAGTATTTCAATTCATTATAGTAAAATATATTTCCCTGCAGGACAGCGGTATAGCGTTTAGCTTCCTTCCTTCCTTTCTCTCTCTCTCTCTCTCTTTCCTCTGCCCTATTCTGTACCCTGCTCTTTCGCCCTCAATCTTGGCCCATATGGTTCATGGTGTCATACCTGATCCTGCCGGGTCCCTAATTAGTTAATTTCTTGTTGAAGAGTGTGTGTGTTTGTGTAAGAGAGAGACATCCAGCAGGTCTCTTTCACTACTAATGAGCGAGTGTATTGGACAGAAGTCACACTGAGAGAAAGGATGGCCTCCCCTGAATTCTCAGATACGGATTCGTCTCCGGAGCAGAGCACTGTCGCACAATAACAATCACACACACACACACACACACAAACAAATATGTGTTAGAAGGACAGAGAACTGTGCTAAAAAAATCAGCAACCTGAAGTTTATTCCACGTTTGCCTGTATTTTAGCATTGTGTTTCTATCCTGGTGTGTCGCAGCTGATATCATGAATGCACCTTATAGAACAAAGGTTATATCTTTTACTTCAGTATTGCAAAATCTGTGGATCCAGGATCAATTTGTGGCTGAGCTGGAAAATAAAATGATAAATGACACCCTGTCCCAGTGCATACAAAGATATTAGTGAGTCTTAATGGGTTTTTTGTCTAGCGTAAAAGAGGTAAAGACTGTACCACAGTATGTGTAACTTTCAGGCAACATGTGCAGGAAGAAAGCACGTACATTCCGATTATTTTTATAATATAAAATATGCACTTTACATGGAACAATGTAGAAAAGCTTTTCAGTAATGGTCCCAAGATTAAGCCACTCAGTTCTCCTGGTGTACAATGTCCAGCTGCGTCCAACATCTCCCTGGCAGTGGTTATCCACTAGCCTGACCAGCCATACCAATTCACCAAATTCTCTATATGAAATAGGTCTAGAATCCTTCCTGTTCACAGCCAGTTCCACTGGGTTAGACCTGCTAATAACACCTTGGATGTTTAAGTTTTATAGCAAAATCATTCAATCAAAGTCATTCAATAGCACACCTACTCCACTACATGCCATACTGGATGTCTTATGGGTGGTCACTCTGCCTACATTTTTCTGAGTGGTTGCCTGTCTATCCAAACGCGTCAAAATGCAAATTGAAATCCAACTTGAAAAGAATTAGACTAAAACTTATGTCGATGAAGATTCTCAGTCATTCAGGTCATTTTCATTTAAGAGCTTAAAGCAAGGTAACTGGACTTTGTAGAGTTTCTTGAAGACATTTCCAAGTCCAGTTGCCTTGCTTCAGATGGAAGAGTTGGTTAAAGCGTCAAACATTTTCTTCTCCATGTGCGGTTCTGGTCTGTAATAAAGAACCATCATTACCTCTTTTAAAATGTCTATTGAAAGGATCACCCCACACACAAACCCCAAAATCTGACAGCATGTAATCAGTGCAAAGAGGTTGTCTGTATGTGACTTTATCCCAGGCTATGACTGCTAATTTTCAACTATCCTTGTTCCTTAACAATCAGACATATGAGGACAAGGATAAGTCTTATTTTCACAAAGAAGGAGCAATGTGTTAAACTTGACCTCTTCACCATCTAACGTTTCCGTGTGTGAGTATTCATTCCATGTTCACTTTTCTGCTGACACTCATGTCTACAGGTTTCCTACCCTTGTTAGAAAAAGCCACACAATATATGTGTGAGTGTCAGTGTACATTCAAATGAGGTTGCTATCTCCTTACCCAGGGTGCTCAGGGCCTTGCCTTGCCACCCTCTGATCCCTATCTTCATTTCCATCTTTCACTTCATTCCTCCCCATTCTCTCATTCAAATTCTTGCCTCAACCCTTCCTCCTCCCTCCTTGGTCTCAAACACACTCAGTTGAATTGTTATACTTGGGAGGCTCCACCTGCCTTCCAGATCTTACTTGCTCAGTTTAGTCTGATGAATGCATTTAGACGTACAAGACTAAACAAAGATAAGGTGCGGAGCTGCAAGGCAGTTTAGAGATGACCCCATAACCTTCATGACATCATCAGGGTTAAAATATAAATAAAATTGTGACATGCTGACTGTATGATAAGAAGCAGTTTGTTACTTAAACCCTGTTAAGATTGCTGTTTCTTAGTGGATCTGGCAATCCGCCCACCTGTCACCCATTGATAGGACAGGACAAAGCAGGCTAAATTACAAGTGCCTACAAGTACTACATGACAGAGGAAACGCTATGTGCCTCCTTCATGGCATAGAGGTAGTGAGCTCCCAGAACACACCTCCTCAGGTCGTTGCTGCTGTATCAGTTTAGAGGCATAAAAGTGAAAAGTTAGAGATAATAAACTGGGGCATGTGTTATATGTGTGTTGCTCACTATCACTTTACTATATGCTATGTCAACTGCCCTTTTCACTGTTCAAACCTCCTAGAGATTATGAAGTTTGTGCAAAACCTGTTCACTTGTAACCTAAATGTTTTTTTGTAAAATGTTTGTCATCTAAAAGAAACTTGGCACTGCACGCTGGGCCTGCACCAGGGGTCCCTGCCCAGTACCAGGCAGCTCTGCACCGCTCTGATTGGCAGTATGTGATCCTTGGTCTTCCTCCTGCTAATACCTAATTCTTCTTCATTGTCTTCTGCTCATGTAAGTAGCCCCAATTTTCTAGTATTATTCTAGGAAATCAGCAAAAACTACACAGTTTAACAGCCTTTTTAAGATGTTTGTTTCAGTGCAACTTAGGTTCCATCCCGAGTACCACTGTTTAACACACCCTTCACACCCCCTGTTGTGAAATTACATCAGATAGCCAAACAATATAAAGTGTGTTTATCCTGCTGCAGGTGTAAGAAGAGAAAAATACAAATTGTGCCAGAGTAAAATGCCTCTTAAGCAGCAGAGATGTTGCTACATGAAAGCCTATTAATCAACATTATTGAGTGTGTGTGCTGGCATCTCCCATAATTCTTCTCACCTTAGCTACAGTCTATCCCCACAGCTGACTGTGAAGTATATCGTTGCAGTGAATTGATAGTTTACTATGAATAAAGACAGTACACTGTTGGAGTGTTACAAAACACGGTGTGGCTGCTGAAGTGCTACACATATGAAGGATGGTTTAAAGGTAATACAGCAAGAGACCACTATATACTGTAGTGTGATTCCCTTGACCAGGTGTGTGTGTGTGTGCATGTGTGTGTCAGGCTATGAATTTTATTACAGCTCCAAAATAGACTCTGGCCCCAAAGCCCAAGCCTCTACACATCTTCAATTTTTTCAAAAAAAAGGCGGAGAGAAGAGAGAGAGGGAGACGGTGGTGGGGGGTGGGAGGGCTGAATAGGATGCAGCGGGGGTGGTGGGGGGGCAGAGAAGGGCCCAAAAGAATGGTGGTGAGTGGAGGAAAATGAAAGCGAGCTGATTCAATCTTCAAGCACCTTACAAGCATTTGCGTCAGGTTTCTTGTTTAAAAGGAGAGGTCGGCAAGAGAGAAGTGTGGTGGGTGAGGGTGGGGGGGATGTCCACGACTCCTCCTCGTCTTCATGCCTTCTCTCTCTCTCTCTCTCTCTTTCTTTCTCTCACACATTCAATCCTTCTTCTCCAAAACTGTAGTAAAAAGATTAAATTGTTTACGAGTGCGAAGCGCGGCTAGTTCGAGCGGATGAGCCAAGAGCGACAGAGATAGACATTCTAATTCGTGGCTGTACTTAGCGCCCCGGTCCCTGTGTGCAACCACTAATTCTTTTATCTGGCTGCAACACTCCGGGCTTCAGCCACATTAAAAAAGTGTATATATATATATATATATATATATATATATATCATACATATATATATTTTATATATATATATTTATATGTATGTATAGATGGAGGGATCAAGAAGGGGAAAGAAAAAAAGCAGTGAATGGAGAAAAAACTGTACAACTGATAAAATTATCTGTACTTGAATACTTGATTTCATTTTTTTCCCTCCCCACACCCTTCCCCACTGTCACCCCCCCCCCCCCCCCCCCCACTCCCAATCTCACAAAGAAAGGCTGTCCGAGTGCAGTCTTAACCCTTTATCTTGACTGAGCAGAAAGACATTGCCAGCATCTCTGTCTGTGTTGGGCTTGGGGAAGGAGGGGATATGTGTGTGTGTGTGTGTGTGTGTGTGTGAGCATGTGCAAGTAATATGTGTGTGCAGGCTACGTGTTAGTATGTTCTGGAATTGGAAAGCTTAATGAGAGACGGATGGACTGTGTGTGTATGTGTGTGTACATGTGTGTGTCTGCAAGGCGAGTGAGTGAGGTGGGGGGATACAGCATGGAGAAGAATTACTGTTATCTCCCAGGCAGAAGAGGGAAAGGAGAGGGGGGGTGGGCGAGATAAGAAACTGCTGCAGCTGACAGAGAGAGAGAGAGGGAGTGAATCAGGCGTGTGAGAAGTCGTGTTTCGATGGGGGCCACCGTTGTAAATTTGCAGGATATTCAGAGCGAGCTAGCCCTGCTTGTGTGACTGCATCCATCTTTTTTTTTTTTTTTTTAACCAGAGGTCTGCTCCCCTGATAGTGGCATTGTGCACGGCACACTGTATAGAAAGCTCATCAGTGCTGGTTGCCTATTGGGGTGTTATCGGACCTAGTAAGGTAACTGCGTGCTTATAGACTGCACCCAGATAATGGGGGGGCAGAAGAAAAGAGATAAAGAGGGGGGGACCTCTTCTCATTAACAGCTATCTACTGCACAGCAGACAGTGGGTCTGTATTGAGTGCTTCCTATGCCGGGCATAAATTAAAACACACCCACAGAGCACAGAGAGTGAGTGGAGAGGGCGGTGGAGGGGGAAGTGGCGGGAGTGAGGAAGAGGAGGAGTGTTGGAAATGACGGTGAAACACAAGGGTGGGGCAGTGTGGAGTCACCTCTCATCTGGGATCAGTGTGACTGAGCTCTGCCCATGGAGTGTGTGTGTGTGTGTGTGTGTAAATGGAGCATTTGATTGAAGAGAGTGTGTAGGTGTGTGTTTACTTCATATGAAGAAATACACATTGATGTTCAGTCTACTGAATATTCCTCTCTGATATGAAGTGCTGCAGTTCCTCCAGTGACCTTCAGATGGCAAAAAAAATCATTTTGCCTAAAAAAAATGACATCAATATACTAGCCATCTGAGCTGCTGCCTGTCTACTGGATGGAAGAGACAGTAAGAGAAACAGTGGCACGAACAAGTGTCTCCTAGAAGTTTGAGCTCTCCTACACCGTTACATGGACTTTATTAACTTTATAATGTCAAACGTCTGAATTGTGTATATGTGCATGAAAAAAGAGTTTCACAAAATAATTTAGTCCCATTAACCCATAATGGCACATTTAAAATTGTATTTTGAAGATTTGTTGGTGAAAGTAATATAAAACACATCCTATACACTGGGCTCTGAATTCTGCCCCATTCACTGTCACAATGTCCATGTGAATTCTATAGTGATATGTTTTTCTTGATTACAGTGTCACTGATGTTTACATATCAAACAGGTAATCTCTGAGTCAGTTGAGGCTAAAGGTTCAATCTGGCAGGGTGCTGTTAATGAGCAGGAGGGTGAAGGCTCTGTCTGCATATCGATACTGCTGCAATGCTGGTTTTATGGCAACAGCAATTGTGTCCCCTGTTCACACTCTTTTTTTCAGCGCTTGTGCTGTTCAGGGACGTGATGATGAGGAGGGGAGATGCAGCCGGCCTTGAAAACAGCTAGAAAAAACTCTTCTCCTCCTTCCAGACCCCTTCTAAACTCCATCATCTCTAACCGTGTGCAAGCAGGCCGAACAACTACCGACACACTGCTACATGGTGTGTGTGTGTGTGTGTGTGTGTGTGTGGACAAGACAATCATCAGCTGGCAGAGTCTCCCTGATAAACCACCTCTCACTCCTACCCTCTCCCTGTCTCTTTCTTGCCCCCCCCTTTTTTTTCTTCACAATAGAGCCCTCGCCTTCATTTGCATGGTGCAATTGGCTCTCGGTGGCGGTGTGTTGTGGCCAGACAAGTGTAGCATTACGGGGGGAACAAGTTACCATGAGGGAAGGTTAATACAGACAATAAGGGAGACAGATAATGGGAATTGGGTTCCTGTTTTTCAAACCTCTTATCGGCCCCGGCACGAGAAATCAGGTCCCTGTTTTGAATAAAGAGGTGGAGGGGTAGGGGGGGTTTAAAGGGCCAGCTCTGTCAAGAGCATTGCTGTCATGTCCCTACACGGCCGCGGTTTGTTCTGTGACATTTCCACAGATGCGGGGGCTTGCAGATAGTAGGTGATGGTATAGCATTGTGTGATTAGACCTGCCCTGAAAATCTGCACTGTACTGTCTCGTCCCCCTGCGGCTAATTTATCAGCATGTACAGAAATATGTACGTACAAATTTCTGGAACACAAAGATGCCTTCATCAAGCACTGTGAGAGGGGTTTCTAACATTGTGATCATGCACATCCCACAGGAAGTGCTTTCATACCCACTGCTGAAAATATAAAGAACATAAGCCTGACTTGGCAGATCATTTGTTTCCTGTTTGGTAGCACTTTCAAAAGAATACATAGACAGTGATAGGACGAACAATCTCTAAATCACACTGACTGACCTTCCTGAGGATTCTGAAGCGTGCAGTTAGCACAAGTTTTAGCATCATTTAAAGGGAAGATATTTGCATAAAAATCAGTTGCAAACTTTCCTTTACATTTCTTTACAGATGTGGTTGCATCTATGTTAACATGATATTACTTTTGTCTAAAACAACTTAAAGTAAGTGCATACAGTTCCAGTTAGATGCAGTAAAATGTTATAAATTAGTAGATTAATAAATTGGCAGATTATTCTTTGCGTAAAACAATAAAGATCTTTATAGTTAAAGAACTGAAACTAAGGATGTCAGGCTAGCTGAGCCTACA
Organism: Parambassis ranga; assembly: GCF_900634625.1. Lineage (NCBI taxonomy): Eukaryota > Metazoa > Chordata > Actinopteri > Ambassidae > Parambassis > Parambassis ranga. The sequence continues at coordinate 2,014,299 of NC_041033.1, forward strand.
CAGGGAAGACTCAATATATTAATTAATAAAGTGTCTTATCTTCTATCTTTAGCAGCATAGTTGGAATAATTTTCTAGCATGGTTCCTTTCATAAAACCAGTTGTGCAATTGTTGGTTTAATCTTGGGTTTTAATGTTTAATACAGTTTGTTTTGTGTTTGAATTGGGCTTTTTAATCATTATTTTTACTTCTATGTTGCACCAGATATCACTTTCTCTGCAAATAAAATACTGCATTCATTTTTCTGAACCCACGCTGTCAATGGGTGAGAGGCGGCGCACAGCCTGGACGAGTTGCCAGTGTATCGCAGGGCTAAGGTAAAGAGACAAACAGCCACTCAAAGTCATACTCACACCTACAGCTAATTTAGACTCCCCAGTTAACCTGTGGGAGGAAGCAGGTGTATATGAAGAAAACCCAGGCAGACATGGGGAGAACATGGAAACTGATGAAAATGATAAAACGTGTAACTATCATACACTTTTGCTTACTTACTGCAATAACATAGAAATCAATGAAAACCAGTGTGAAGCTATCTTCAGAGCTGGCCTGCAAAAGCACATTATCACTGCAGGATCTTGTAGATAATTTTTCAATGACGCAGCACGACAAAGAATGTTTGCTTCACCTCACGTTACCTTGCGAGGCAGCTAAAGTCTCATGATATTCATGAGCTGTTGCTGTTTACCCAAGTAAAGTCACCCTTTATAGTGTTTCCGGTGAAGTGCTGTTGTCTTTGTGGAATGACAGCTGGAAGTCATTGGAATGGAAATTTTTCCTATCGTCAAATGTGATGTAAGAAAGTGAGTCAATAAGAACATACAAAGGTGCAACCATTGACGGAAGGTGACTCATTATATTGTAATGGCTCCCAACAAACCTCAGTGTGCTTCTGGAATGCACGTCTGCTTACAGTTATTAACACCTTCCACTGATCTACAGCTTCATTTAAATCCCCCCCTCCTGCCAGCGTTACCTGCCTCCACCTCTCCTCCTATCTCACTCCCAGTCTTCCCAGCAGGTGAAGGCACCCAATTACCAGCCGCTCACACGGGTCCTAACTAGAATACAATGGCTGTTCATTTTTCATCCCATACTTTAGGAGGAGGTCGGATGGGGTGGGAAAGGGAGGAGAGAGAGCCCAGCGAGGGGAGGGATGATGGTTTTGTGTTGTGTGGAAGAGTCCCCCACCGTGGCTGCAGATGGGAGCGGACAGCAGCGGATGTTGTTAAAGGTGTGTGTATGTGTCGCATTTGGAATTAAGTTGGAGCCCTGGGTTGTCTGGCCTCTGTGGAGCATGTGTGTGTGTATGGAGGGGGGTGGGTTAGATGGACCAGTGATGGAGAAGAGTTCTTAATCATCGCCCCCCCACCACAGCACCCCCGTCCCCCTCCCCCCTCCCCCAGTCAGTCTTTGGTCTTCTTGTCAAGTGGTTCCCATCATCATGACATTTAAAATATTCATTAATTATCTCGCTGACTTGATGAGCTCTCTCTGATGCTTACACCCCTGACACACACACACACACATATTAGACTGTGAAATAAATAAATAATGGGGAGATGTGTCACTCCCCATTGTCTTGCATCGTTTTGAAGGAGCAGTTGTTAGATACTTTATGGCCTATTGTGGGACTGTAGCCATTATGTTGGAGAGGCTGAGAATTATGGGGCCATTGTTAATGTAGATGTGCTTCTCCAGCCCCACTCATCTCCTCCTTCTATCTGCTGGGTCCAGTGTTGGATAGAGGACAGCTTTGGTAACCTGTCACCGGGTCACATTTGATATATTAATCCAAATGCTGTATGGCATTTCCACCATCGAATGCTGCTTTGCTGTGTTTTTCTGGGCTATGAAGTTAGCATCACACTAGTACTGTTGATAAAAATGGCTGTTTTTATGGATTATTGCATAAATAAACAAATGAAGACTTATGATACTTGATACTACACATGATCACATGACTTAAACATCACTACCGTTAAGCATAGCCTGCTATATGCAATGACTTCTATTGTCCCCAACAGTTAGCCACTTGTTAGCAGCATCCATTTTTTAAGTAAATCATAAATATTTCTTGACTGTTGACCAACAGTCTGCATGAGACAGTTTGACATGAAGATGTATTATTGATAAATGATAAAGCAACATTTAGATAAATGATACAAAGGTTGGTTACATATGTTGGTTGTAGTGTAGAGTCAGATTGTATTGTATAATGTTTATATATTGTTTTACATATAAGTGCCTCAAACTATTTAAAAACACCACTAACAGTGAATTACAGCAGATGATGTATTCTAAAATGATGAGTAGCGGCCTTCACCACAACCCACATGGCCAACCAGTTCAGAGACATCGTGCCTAAAAATAGATGGGGATAGATTTCCTCCTGGGGGATGACAACCCATTTGTTTTCATTTTGCAGATGGTCATTGCCCCACGCCCCACCCCACGTTCAGATACACACTCCCCCTCCCTCTCTCCCTCAGGCTGCATGTTTCATCCACCTTGCCCCCCCACTCCCACCAGCATACACTTCCTATTATGCCATAATGGCATAAGTGGAGGGGTGGTGGTGAGTGTAGCGGTGACCTACTAAGGATCAGACAGTGGATTCATGTGTGATTTATTTGTGTTCCTTCTGATATAAGCTCATTGCTGCACATTATAGACCACATGATGCCTCTACCAGCAGGTATCTGAGGGTTCACTTTCTAACATTTTATATTTAAAGTAGTGTTCTATGTGCATTTGAAATGAATTTTCTAATTTGGTGGCCCCACAGGTAAAATATTTATCAAAACCTGCGAAACAGCAATTCATATGATGCTTCTTATATAACTTATGATATTATTGTTAGGAGAGGACCACAGTCATGGTTACTGCTTTGCCTATATTTGACAGATGCTCTGCTAAAATTTTACATACCAACAAATCTCATTTTGTTTGTACATCTGTATTTATATATTTATTTTGCTCAGGTTAGACTTTCCCATTGGAATTAATAGAACCCAGTCTCAGTCACCTGATGCCATGACGAATTTTCTTGAAATAATTATAATATGTGATGACACCTCAAACAGGAAGCAGTTAATTCAAAGTATTTCACTTAATTGAATTGTAAGCCATGGAGTGTTTGTGTGTGTACGCGCGTGTGTGTGTGTGTGTGTGTGTGTGTGTGTGTGTGTGCGTTTGTGTGTGTATCAGGAAAATCCTGATATATAGAAAGCAATAAACAGATTTCAGCACAAAGAAAAAACCCTCCAGACAACTCCGAGGGAAGCATTAACTAAAAGCAGTCTGTGGTTCTGACATCACACTTATGTGTATTATTTATCTCACAGACCTTTATTATTAATTCTTTGCTCCTGTTTGTTTTGCAGGGCCCGGTATAGCATTAAGAGAAATTGCCTGGTTAAAGATTGATAAGAGCTGGGCCTTTGTGTGTGCAATTTTCATTGTGCTTGCACGCACGTGTGTGTGTGTGAGTATGTGCACATTCATGCAGTGTGTGTAGCTATATGTATGCACCCACTGCTTGTGTCTGCAATGACTTCTGTTTTGTGTCCGTTACTTTGGCTGCTCAGATTTGTATTGAGCGCTGTGCATTGAAGCATCTGAGATAAGGCTCAAATAAAGCTGTGTTCAGATTTATATGAACTAAAGATGAGTCAGTCATCAACACTTTGCATATTTTTCACTGGGTCTAAAATCACCCTTACTCACTATATAGAGCCCTATATAGTGCCTTTGTCATTGTGTAGTGATGTCCAAATGTAGTTTCTTAGAGCTCCTGCCTAGTTATCTTTAGGAATGTGTGTGTTTTACACATGATCTGTAGCTAATTCCTTTCCCTGTTTATAACCTTAACCAGTAGTTAACCTTAATCACAGCATGCTGTGTCAGAGCAGCGGTGTAGGGTGGATGCAAACCCAAGACTTTTGAGTGAAGGTCCACCATGTTGCCTGTACTACCACCATCCCAACCTTACTTCCTAATGTGGACTTGTGGCTGTAGCTGCCCTATGACCGAACAGCTTAGGGCAGTAGTTTATATGTTGCATTGGCCATCCAGCTTGAACCAGATGTGGCATTTACTCAAGAGCACATGTTGCCAACAACACATTACATGCTAAGGAAGTATGTCACTGAAAGTTAGGGTCCAAACTTTAGTGTATCAACGTTATGTTTGCATACTATTCTAAACATTTTCCACTGCTACAATGCAATGTTTACACACTTAGCATCTATATTTAGTGTTATAAAAGGAGTTAACTACAATATTTGTTGAACATTAGTTGCCAAAGCTCATCAGAGTGTGCTGCCAAGTCCCCCAAAGATTAATATCTCCTCATTTGTTTGTTTGTTACTATCTCGTCAGTGATTCCCATAACATCAAGAGGATCCACTCCATGTCTGCTACAGAGTGAAAAAGCCATGTGACACACATACAGGAAATGACTATCAATCACACACTGCATACAAGGAGCATACCAGTGAGCAGACGGCTAAAGCATACCTGCAGCTACACTAAAAAAAACACATATCTATGTGTGTCCACCCATCTTTTATGTGCAGTATGAGTTTGACTTATTGTGTGGCAGTAGTCAGAGCAGCATGGATCCGGAGCAGCAGCTGACAGTGTTCTGCTGTAGGGCCAAGCCTGGTATTGATCGGCTGAGCCTGGCCAGAGAGAGAGAGAGAGAGGTAGGCAAAAGAATGAGATCAGCCAAGCAGACAGGAAGAGGGAAGAAGAAGAGAGGTGGAGTGGAGGGAGGACATGGCCGGCTGGGCTGAGGATAGAAGGTGGAGTGTGGACATGGAATAAAAAGAGTTTAGTTTAAATAGAAAAAGTAAGCTGTGTTATTAATAACTGAACAGAAAGGATCTAGTAGTAGAGTCAACAGGTCAGGATTCTGTGGGCCGCCAATGGCGAAAAGGTGTCGTAAGATGTCCACGTACTTTTGGCCACATAGCATGTTCATCTTCTACTCTGTTAAAAGGGTGTAGCATGTGGACATTGCCTTTAACCAAAGTGACATCCATCTGCTTTCTGAAACCCTTCCACAATGAAAGGCTCCTCTGAGGGTTATGGCTGTCTGTCAGTGACCTGGGAGCAGTTGAAGCCATGATGAATTTGAGATAAGACACCTTTTAGCCCCTTACCCTTGACTACAACAGGCGGAGGAGGAAGGGTGGTGGTGGTGGGGGGAAATCAAAAGCAATGCAACAGTACAAGAGAAAAAGGCGGGGGGTGGAGCGGTGATATCAGTGTTGTAAGGGTCACAATTACTTTCACGAAATGATGTCAAGGGAAGGAGGTGACAGGCTGCCTAAGCTGTTTGCAGGCTATGGAAAGGAGGGGGTGGGGGTGGTGGGGGGTTTAGGATTTCTAAAAGAGGATATTGTTAATGCATTAGCCTGTTAGGGGTTTACACCACTCACATAAAAACAGGGCAGCAAACGAGCCCACAACGTAAATCCTGCTCAGGAGCTGTGTTTAGAAAGAAAGGGAGAAAAGAGGCAGATGAAGGGATTTGTCCTTGGGTGGGATAGAGGAAAGATTCTCAGTGAACACACACACACACACAGACCAAAATTAAGAAGAGTCAGTGCCAGGTCAGGTTATGTGATCTTATGGAATACACAATATTTTGTCCAAAGAGACTGATTGACCGATACTTAAAAGAATCCAGGTACTATTTGATCAGTGGTAACATGACATAACGCAAGTGCCACGACTGATATTTTTACGTATCAGCTGTGGAACAATAGATGTAATGAGCTTTTCTTCAGGCTTATAATCTCCACTCCTGCCATGTCAGATGGGGTCCACATACCCACCAAGTTTTGTGTCAAAGCCCAGCTTATTCCTGCTATGTTCTGCTTTACGTTGATCTGCTGATACAATGGGCCCATATCAGCCTATCACATAGTATTAGTGGACATGTACCAACATCTACAGAACATGACAAACATGCCTGGGGGGGTGTCACTGTAAACAATGATTTACAGACATAGGGTATAAATATCATGCAACTCTTATCCACTATCTGCGTGTTGTTTGGATGCTTTTTTGTCCTGTATTAATTCACATTTTAAACTACGTACATCATTGTTTCTGCCCAAAACAAAACGCTGGCGGCGTATTGGTGGATGTCACATGACACACCACTCCATCATGGAGTGATAAAGCAACAAAAATCAGAGGCAGGCACTGGTGGTCAAATATTCCTGTGGACTTTCACAAGCTAGTTAGTAATTGATGGTCAACACATTTGAGCGTATGCCAACTTCTCAGGTAATTCCAAGTAAAAATGAAATGAGTGGGTTATTCTCAGGCTGTTTGGTGATACCAGGCTGTTTACAATCATGGTTAGAGTACATGTAGCAGCTGAGCAAGAAGTATTGACTGTAATTTGCCAAATTTGTGAAATACCTTCTGGGAAAACGGTCCTAAATATTCCTTGACCAAACTCAGAAGAGACATTAGAGTGCGTCACCACAGACAATCTGAACCTGTTGACAACTATACACTGCATGTCTAGTATAAGAGTGTCCATGGTGTCCACAGCTGTCCTCGTATTTACATATTTTGGTTAACATGCAAGCCTGTTACCTTCATATGCAGCACAAGCAAATGTCAAAGCTGCACTCTGGACACGTATTGAGGGCAGACTTCCCGTATTAGATTTGTAAATCCAAACCAGTACATGGTTGAATTGATTTGTTTTAAAATCCTTAGTTACATTTTTTTGTGAAAGACATTTGGAAGATTTAGAATGTATTTGTGCCTGCTGCTCCCCACCATTATATGCTTCAATTCATACATCTATTTGTGAGCCCATAAAACAGGCATTGACTACCCATGTAAATTGTGTTCCCCACAATAAATTATATGCATACTTGCAAAAATACATAACTGCTGTCGGTCTCCCCGCTCCATGTCACCGGCATACTAATAGCGCCGTGCTAGGAGGCCAATGATGCCACTTCCATTATTTTTCCATTTAGCCGTAATTTTGCAGAGCAAGTTAGAGTTGGTGAAATTGCCTCTCTCTGCCCTCCCTGCTCCTGATTCCACCCTTGTCTCACAGGCCGCCTCTTATATTTTCTAGAGGCTGCTTCTTCTCTCTCTCCACCCCCCCTCCCTCTCCTCTTTTCTCATTCAGCTTCTGAGGCACGTGGGGGTTGTTTTCATCCCGGTGAGTGGATAGAAAACGGCAGTGACCTGTGCACGCCTTCGGTTCAGTGGACGATTTTGTCTCAAGCTGTGGAGGCTACAAGCTCAGGGGTTACAGGTCAAGTTATCCCACAGTGAAACGGACACCATGGGAAAGTAATGCAGCCAAACCCTGCCTCAAATGCCTGGCTGTGACAAAGTAGGCTGCTGTATCTGGAATCACTACTTAATAATCCAATAACAAAAAGCCATGTTTCTTTTTTTAAAAATGTTACTGCATCATACACTTTTAGTATGCAGATGATGATTCTAATTTTATATAGCAGAGCTGTGTGCTGAACTGTTCTGCTAACAAGACACTTGTGAAAGTTGGTGATCTGTCTCTGTGCCTCTGCTGGCTCAGCTGTCGGTCAAACACACACACTAGCCTTCCCGCTCTTAACACTTCTGTCAGAAAACAGGACTAAAAATATTACGATAATGAATGTAACAGCTTTTCCTGCATCGTTTAATACATATGTATGTGAATACATTTATTATTCCTGTCTTAAAATAGCACACACCAAATATGAGGATGTGTGTGTGCTGTGGCTGGTAGTTGATGAGGAGGGTTTCCGTACAGGAATGGAGGACTGAAGGTCACAAGAGCTGCTGAGAACACACACACACACACATACACGGAGCTTTCGCACAACTCTGGAAAACCAATAAAATTGCAAATTTGCCTTCATATTTTCACAATATCCTAAATAAACATCAGCCTAGCTCCTTCTCCCTCTCTCTCTCTTTCTCTCTCTCTCTAATATTAAATATTAATCTGTACGTGGCTGGGATGACTCCAATCAGCGCCGAGTCGACATACAGGGAGGTGGTGGCTGCCCCCTCTCTATGTAAACAGATTATTACCTCCACCAGAACCTCCACCACCTCAGTAAATACACAAAGTACATAGTTGTTCAATTTGAGACTAAACAAGCTGCATCATATCCATCATGTCAATGTCATGTGTGTATACAAGCTTGGACGGTATAGCCTAGCTTAGCATTACTTATATGCAGACTTTGCCAACCATCTTTAGGACAATGAAAGTTAGTGGCCGAAGAAAACTGTGCAGTTGTAAAGAGCGTTATTGCTATACCATCACAACCCTAAACTCACAATGAATTTGAGTCCCCATAGAAGTAAACTTCAGAAAGCAACATTATTGTTGCGAGAACACATGGAAGTAGCACAACTGACATCGTTTCCACAGCCCTGCCTCAAACCTTAAACACTCATTCCATCTGATACAAAACAATGAATCTGTTGGGCTCACGTTGTTGTGACTTTTATTATACATAGCTCAGTCATGCACATATCTTCCTCTGTGAAGGGGATTGTGGGTATTAAAAAAAGCAGAATAAAATGCTGGCTTGCATTCTTTAAATTGAATGTGTTGGGATGCAGTGATACATCCTGGTACTTGTGGCACACTAATTCATTTTAATGAATCATCTTTAATGCTATTTTTTAAGTAATTATAAATCTGCTACTCATCAGCAGTGTTGTAGATGATGTGAAAGATGAGTTGTTTTGTCTTACTACAACATCTTGTACAAAGCTGTCAGATCCGGTATTAAATAATAGCAGCATCTAGGGAGTTTTCTTACTTTTTCATAGTGGCACTCGTGGTGTATGTAGCATTTTTGAATTACATAAGTAGCCTATATGAGGATATAATGGGTAATTCCTATAATTAGCATTATAGAGTTAAAAAATCTCACATGTACCAACCAGCTGCAACTCATGTCCAGGCACATAACATAACTTGAAGAGAAGAGAGATATGTGACAGGAAGTGATATGTTATATTTGACACATTCTATTTAATAATGATTTCATATCTTTAATTCATTTGGAGTCAAAGCAGGCAGCTGAGTTACAACAACATGAAATAATATGGAGTGCACACACACAAGAAAAGCAGCTTTGAATTATTTAACATTCATTTCCACAAAAGTATAAAAGTGCTAACTCAGTATTTATCAAACTTTACTAAAAAGATGGAACTCAATCAGAATACAGAGTGCGGGTCAGTGTGGGTCTGTGCAGGGTTCTTACACAGACTGTATCTGCCAAAACGTGTGCACCCCTCCTGCTTTCCATGCTGCTGTCCGCCTTCCACACACATCCACATATAAAAGGCTACAGCACTGTGCTGCCACAAGGGGCAGCAGAGGTACATGTGATGATACCTGCAGCTTCTTAGAACACTTTGAACAGGTGGAGCAGCTGTTCTTTGTCTGAGAAAGAAAGAAAGAAAGAAAGAAAAGAAAGAAAGCAAGTAAACAACAATGCAGCCAGATACAAGATATGCAGCAGTGGAAAAAAAAGACAAAGCATGACAAAGACAGATTTAATAGGACAGAAATAAACACACACATGGGCCTAAATACAAACAACAACAAGAGAAAAGAACAAATAGAAATCAATGGATGAAAAAAGACAAAAAGCAGAAGCAAACAAAATCAGAAAAAAAGGAAGAGCATGGAATAGAAAATAAGACAAATAAACAGACGACTGACAAAGACAACAAACTATAAAAGATAAAGATTACAAGAAAGTTTTTGTGTGAGTAAAATATTTATACATTTTTCTCATACACACACACACACCCTCATAGAGACACCTGCATTATCTGAATATTCCTCACACACAGCTCTGACTGCTCCAGTCCACGGCAGCAGAGTGTTAGGGATCAGATCTGCATATGATAAACATGTGTGTGTGTCATACACACATGTAGCTGCGAGCGTGTATCACAGTGGTGTGAAGTTGTGTAGTGTTGTGAACCAATCAGGGCTGACTTGAAAGACAGGTCAAGTATCAGATCATTGTGCAGTGTCAGTCCCCATGTCACAGTGCCCACATTAACCAGTTTAAAACACATTCAGGCATTAATGAATGAACCATGCTGAGTTTCCTCTATCTTCATACACAGGTTTAGCTCCATGCCAGATAATGGCCACGTTTCATTTCAAAGCTCACCTGTGTTCTCAGTTAAGTGTGAATTTGCCATGTCTGTAATAATAAAACACCTCATCCTCATAAGATGAAGATAATCAACTCTGACTTGGTTTCTCAAATTGATTCTTTTCAATGTTCATTTAGGCCCCAATACCAGATGGCAATTAAAGACGTAATACACATGCTGAATGCAGTATCATGTACAGACTGTGTTTAATGCTTCTTTTCTCCAGTGTTTTTCTCTTTTGAGGGTCATATTGTGCTATGCCACCCCCAACCCCATATATTATATCATATACAGTATGAATATAATTGGGTCATGCTAAAATCACTTTTTTACATAAGTATTACAGTATTTTGCTTGAACAAAATATGGTGCAGTGTATCCAAAAAATAAGGAAAAAGGCCATAAAAACAAACAAACAAACAAAAATTCTATTTTAAAATGGAAAAGGCTATAAAATAGTGAAACAAGAGATGGATCCACTACAATTACCACCCTTGAGTTTAACCATCTTGTTAGTCTCTGGTCCCGAAAGTCTCTTTAAATGAAGTTGACAAAAACCCAAGATTTAAAAAAAAAAAAAAAAAAAGAAACACTCTGCCTGCATCTTAGTGATGGAAACTACATTTTAACTGTAAAACCTGTCACTTTAACTTTGAGAAGCACATATTCTGCACAAAAGAAAGTGAATTACATTCACAGAGGCTGACTGTGATGGATACTGTGGCATCTGATACCAGAAGAAACACCGCTCTTCTATCTTTCTGCACCGTCTTCCTCACTCCTTTATTTCCCTCCTACAGTGATCAAAGTTTCACGTCCCTTCCTTTTGTTTCACCTCTCCTCCCCGCCCTAAACTAAATATATTGTTTTACAGGTTCACTACCGACACATTGGCTAAACCCTGCTGCACAAACACAGTTACACACACACACACATCATGCACTCACATTTAGTCAGAGCACCCAGTCCCCTCCTCCCTCCTCTATGATGGACTGGGATTGGCTCCCACTGTCACAGTGTGTGATTGCGACCTCCGTTTGACCTGCTGGGGATATATGGCGTCCCCGGGTTATCTACATAATGCACAGGGAGAGAGGTGGAGGGAGCCATCTGAGAATAAGAGAGAAGGGTGACGAGGGGGTGAGAAAGGGGAGAGTTAGAGGGAGAGAAAAGGCTGGATGAAAAGATATTGCTAGGAACAGAGTTGGATTAGATAGACAATAGTGTGGGCTAAATGACTGCACGGGGAAAATGTTGCTGTTTATTGGAAGACAGGGACTCGTGTGTGTGTGTGTGTGTGTGTGTGTGTGTGTGTGTGTGTGTGTGTGCGCGCCCTCTTTGTTTTTGTATCCCATTGGGGACTTTAAACCTGACCGTGCATCAACTGATGGGGACTCATGGTCACAAAAGGGTCAGACACAAAGGTCCCAGACTGCTTTTTGGGGGTTAAGACAAGGTTAGAGTAAAGCATGCATTTGTGATGGTTGGGGTTAAGGATAAGAGGGATGAACTGTGTGTTACAGCAGACTGGCTTTTTCAGACTTTGAGGGATGTTTGATTACATCTACTGTGTCCATATCTCACATGTGCACACATTTATAAGAGTTTAAGTGTACTGTAGAATAACAAAATGTCCGTATGGCCACCACACTAGCACCAAACTTAGCACATGCATGAGCTGTAAACACTTATACTTCTAATAGAGGGTAAGTCACAACCATGAGTTGATATTTCACAGAAATCACACACATACACAGAAACAGGCCCACATACATCATACATACAGAATGAGGGACAGCCTGTGCTTATCCAGTCACCGGGCTGTTTGAATGAGCCGGTCTGCTCATGACAGACTGCGCGTTCGCAATAAATACTCCCTGTGGGGAAACACGTGCTGCCACAGCAGAGTGATGCTAAAATGAGTTCATTTTCATCCAAAGTTTCAGGCAGGATGACTACGAGCCAGTCTGTCTGCTGCTGCTGCTGCTATGTGGGGTGGAAGTGAACCTTTTGAGAGTCACCCACATCCAGCCAGTGCAGAGCTGCCTGGTTCCAGTGTCATAAACCGGCTCAAGTTCAGACAAGAGAGAAGAATCCACACAAAGAAAAACTACCAAAAAGCAACCAACAAAGATCATGGCTGTGCATGCTAGGGAAAGAGAGTGTAGTAGCCATATTCAAGCCTTGAGAGAAAATTTGGAACAGTGTGTCAATCTGGCTACCACACCCTAATCATCTTCCATCCTGAACAGACACAGACCACTGTTTCAATTTAACCATGGCTTATGCAGGCACAAAACCCAAACACCTCCTGACACATATCCCACACCTACATCTGTAACTCGTAAGAAAGACAGGAGTACCGCCAAGAAAACAAGCACCATAAACAAGAACAGTGGATACTGGCTACCTGGTCATGAGAGAAGCAGGGGACCTTCACAATCCATAAACCAAGACTTAAATGGTTGATCCAACACTGGAACAGAATAGAGTGAAACACTGATGGTCTGCCTGTCATCAAAAGACATGGCAATTTTTAATGAAAGAGGATGTCATTTTTTCTGCTGGTGGTGGGTCTAGAAACAATGCAGTGAGATCTGAATATAGGTCTTATGGACATCAAGGTGTCACCAAGGAGATGGAAGCATAGGTGTTCGGTGGCTTTTCTGTAAGGATACAATGCAACGGCGCACACTTCTCATCAGCCCAGTTTCTTGAGGTATAGGTCCTTCTCTGTGAACTTAGGAAGCAAAATCACTTTTACCATGAACAGCACATACCAACTGTTATTTATCATGCTCCATGTCAGTTTATTATGTTCCAACTCATTTCATGTTCCTAATCATTCATTCTTTTTGTTGTCAGTGTAGGTGATGCTTCTTCATTCATAACTGTTTCAACCAAAATGTTGACTTTTACTAATTTGCTTTTTTATCAGATATTTCACATGTTTTTAAGATGTTTGTCAGTCACCCCAATCTTGCTGCAATCCTAGGTAAGTGCTCAAATCTAATCTAGTGTTTATGCACTAAAACTAAGTGGGTTCGAAAGGCAACTGATAATCAGCAACCCACCAAACACCTCTGAAGGTGCTCAGAGCAAAATGTTCTACCCACATTCACCACCACATCAGAGTTCCCTAAACAGAACACACTCCTTAAACCCTAATGGGGAAGAGTACACCAAAAAAGGCCCACAAACAAAAGGATTACTCAGCTTCCTCTCCAGGAGGAAAACAAGCCAATGGTTTTATTTGATTAAACAAAAAAATACCCAAGAAAACTTACTTTAAATATGTACAGTCAGTAGTAAAGCAAGCAAGCGTGTGATAAAGAAACAACCAAACACGACCAACAAAGATCACAGTGTGTGTGTGTGTGTGTGTGAGAGAGAGAGAGAGCAAAGCCAGCCCTCTTTAAAGCCTTCTCAGAGAATTTGGATCAGGTGTGTCATCCTGGCTGCCACACCCTAATGACACCCAAAAGGGAAAGACAAAACCAAGCGGCAACCTTCAGGGCTCAGACTTGAAGCCCATGCGGAAGTGTCAAAACTTGTACTTCAGTCTGCAACCACTGGGGGCTGGCTCCTAAAGCGAGTCATTACCCATAGACTCCCATGTTAAAATGGCTGACTTCACAGCAGAAATGAACATGTTTACAGCCTGGTACAAAAAAAACATTCTGTTCTCAAATGACAGGTTCTCTTCTAGTGTCAACTGTACGGGGGTGAATTTTTTTTTACAACTCACTTGTTTTAATTATATTCGGACTTAAAATTACGCATAATTATGGGCGTTGCCGCTTGAGCAACAGACGGTTGCCGTATCACAGCACGAGTTTCCTGCTTCCAAGATCGCCCACCCCCTAAACTCTGCTTGTGCCCCCCCTCTTTGTCCATATTTGGAGTTTTGGCGGACGTGACGCTGGCAACATGGCGGCGATTGGAATGTCCCGGAGCCTCCCACTGAGCCTCAAAACGGCTCTTCAGAAACAAACGACGTCACGGAAGCTCTGTCCATACTTTTTACTTTCAACGGACAAAACCCAGAAGATCCCCAAAGAAACAGGACAAAAAATGATCAAATAGCAGGATTAAATATCCATAGCAACCTTAACCTAAAGACCCTTTTCCCCTTTTTATACTAGCAAAAAGCTAAACATCAGGGGACACTGAAGTACATCTTTTGAAGTTTCAGTTTCAGTTCTACTAAGATTACAAAAAAACAATGTACTCTTGTATGACATCAGATCTTAAAATCTATAATTATCAAGCTGCCTAAAAAGAGTGTGCAGCCTCCTTTGTCTAAATGTAAATGCAGGTTATGTGTCTGTCAGTGGAAAAAGTGTCAGCACGAGTCATCACACTGTGACACATTGCTAAAGCAGAGCAGCGTACTGCTGAGCCTTAAACGCCAACTAAAAGCCTCAGGTCATTGATCATCTCCAAACATTGCACAATAATGCATAATCCCTGCCCATAATACCTTCCACATAAACATCATGACAACTGGCAGCTCCCCACACAAATGAAACAGACGTGGAGAAGAGATTAAAAAAACAGTGACGTTTAAGATGTGGCCCATTATGACACATTCCCTCTCCTTTTATTTTTTTTTATGATAGCAAACGATCAATTATCCAGATGGCAGGAGATGTGGAGGGGCTGGCATTGTCCACAAACACACACACATACACATATATTTAGATAGGCACAATGATACATCCACTCAAAAGCAGAAAACACACCCTGTGATGCACACACACACACACAGTCATAAACATCTGTTGGGCAGTACGCGCAGGTACCCCACCATGCTGCCTATAGCAGCAGCAGCAGCAAGTGCACAGATGAGGCCTACAGCTGCTCGATGGTTCCCAGTGAGAGTATCGCACCACTGTGATGGATAAGGTGGGATTCTACCAACTGACAGTTTGTGAGGGGGAAACAGATGGTTTATTTTCTGGCATTTATCACATCTTTATGACCATCAGAAGAGAGCGACGCAGTGAAAGGAGAGAACATTATGCAAGCTCTGGTTCAAGGACCACAAACTTTAGCTAGCTGAAGAGAAAACAAAATCACCTGTTTAGTTTTTAGTGTAAGACTTTTATTTTGAAAGGAACAACAAGACTTTCAGATGTCATTTTTCACTGTGTTGAGTTTTCTTTCCTTCCACATATGTGTGTCTCCTGCAATTTTACAGTATGTATGTGCATGCAGAAGGTTGTATCCCTCAACCGCCTTACCTCCTGGAGTTTTCATTATGTCTGTGACCATTCTATAAAATGGAGGTCATATCAGGTGCCATTTCCCCCTCATCCAAAATGCAACATTTTCCCACAAATGACACACACATAATGTTTCAGTGGCAGAAAATACAGCATTGCTGCATTCAGCATAGGTAAAACAGCGATGAAGAGATAAAACAGAATGGCCACACATTTTACATAATATCAAAATATATTATAATATTAAATATCAAAAATTGCATTTTCAATTAAATTGTAAACCTAATGCTCGCCGGACCTATATGCAGTAATCAGTGAAATCACTACAGCTCTACATGATGCTGTAGTAACACAAGTAACGTCAACAAAAACAAGTGTTTAAATGTCTCCCAGTTAAGGTCTACATCTCACAGGTGGCAAACTCTTTAACAGGCTATAGCGTCTAGAGTGAACACAGGGGCGGGTTACTGGGTTTAAGTCTGTGCAACAATCCTTACAGTTATAAAGAGGCCAGAATATGTGACCTAATAACCTAAGCTGGGTTTTTGCTGCTAGGCTATTGATTGGATAGGTTTATCCTAATATTGGATTCAAATATTTGATTAACGTTAATTGAAGATGCTTTCTGAAGACTTCTAGCTTCAGCAGTTTTTTCATTCCACCGTTTTTATATAGGCAGACCCTTCAACCCTGTTTGCTCAAGGATGTAATGACAGACTTAATATATTGACACACACAACACAAGACAGACAGTTCTTGTCATATTTACTGTTGATCTGAACTGTAACAAAACTTTTTAACAGATTTTTACAAGCTAGCTCACCAATTTAAAATCTGGCACGTTTAACTCATCAACATGCCATTTTTTTAGCCTTTGATTAAACAGAGAACACAACAAGCTGGACTAAACCCAACCCAACCTAACCTGTTGTGTTGGTTTTAACCACAGTGCACCTGTTGCACTGAATGTGTGACATGCAGCAGCATTTTAGGGCAATGCAAACTAAGCAATGTCCCATGTTGTCTTTCAGGTCAGGACAGTGTTCTGCACACAGAAACAAACACAATATGAACACTTGCCTGATGTGCACCTTCCTCTTTGTGCATTTCTGTGGGAACTGGAACACATGCAGTGAAATCTGAGCCCACAGGCCCCCCAAAGTGCTACTGCACCACATCACAAGGACCACTTTTGGCCCCTTACTGGCCTAACTGCCACTCAAGCGCCACCCCACGCCGCACTATCCGCCCATATCAGGGCTGCAGACATAGGGCTTTATTGACTGGTTTGGGATCGTCCTCTTCAGGATAGCCTACTTATCCTTGCAGCTCTGCCTCCATCACAAGAAGATAATCTTCTGTGATTACCTTCTCTTTCTCATCTGCTCGCTCTATCTCTTTTCCTCTCTTTCTGTCTCTGTTTTGTCAATTTCCACTCCACTCAGCTCTGTTGTTACATGACCGACGTATCCCCCCCTTCCCCCCCATCCTTTGGCTTTCTTTCTCTCATTTTCTATTTTTTTTTAGTTTGGGGGTAGAGGTGGTGAATAGAGAAGGCCTCATCTCCAGCGCCGTCTCACCACGCGTTCTTTTGTACAGGCAGTCCTCGGCCAGCTGCCTATTCACACAACCCTGCCAATTAGGACCCCATTCAGAGAGCATGAGAGAGGACATGAGATGAGATCAGTTACCCCCCCTACCACCACCTCAGTGAAACCCCTCTTATGGTAGATACAGTCTGATTTTAAAGCCTCTTCTTCCATGACTTGCCTCCTCTTCCCTTTTCATCCCCTGTCATCAGCTTTCTTGTACGATCCTGATTCCTGGTTGTTGGACTAAAAATCCATAATGGTTTTTGACACCTTTGTACTTCTGAATATGTGCACTGACTTTGTTTAAGAATATTTTTAATCTGATCATATCCATGCCAGAAAATCAAGATGCTCATAATGGAACAGTAAAACACTCAACAGGGTTAACCTATTAGGAGCCCCGGGGTAGCGCTGAGCTATTGACCCCCTTTTTCTCCTTCTCTATGAACATCTCAGACTGTGTGTAGCTGTTAATTAGCAATGAAGTTATGCCTGCAAGCTAGTTTCATCCACCTAACACCAATCCTGTGCTCCACTCGTGAAATCATTGCCCAATGCACCTTTAATAACAAAGACCTATATATTACCCAGCATTCACCTTTGCTACTCCCTGCTGGGCTGTACTTGATGTTTCCTTTTTGTGAGTGACAATTGTGTCCTGTAAGAATGTATACTGAGAGAACTGCCACTATCTGACTTCCTGTTTTACAGGGTGTGTCTCAAGTTCATGGGGTTCAAGAGTAATCCCGGCAATTATATTGTTTTTCTATACAAGCCATAGTTAGTCCTGTTTTTTTAGGATTGTAGTAAATAAAACAAAATGAGTCACTTAATAGTAGCATGGCCAACCCATACCATTCACTCTGTGATGATTCTCTCTATGAAATGAGAGTCAATTGTAATATATTATATAAAAATTGGGCAGGCTTTAGGTGATAACTTTTTTGTTTTTTGCTACCACCTTGGATTTTCAAGTCTTTATAGCAAAACCGAGAACAGTCATGCACCTACTCCACAGCACACCACTGTGGATGTGTGTGTTTTGCTCAAATAAGTGACACTGGGTAAGACTTTAAAAAAAAAAGGAGGAGGAGTCTAATTTTTATGAAAGACCATGTAACTGTTTTATCCAGGTTCATTATAAAATACAGTATAAGTGCCGAAATTTGCCAAACCTGAAATAAAATGTGCTTTGTTTAATTTTGTGGATGAGCAGGTGTACCGCAATAACTCCATGCACTTGTGGACAATTTTGTTAAAGGAAGTGGACTGGGTGTCTGTAGGTGATGACAGTGAGAAGCAATCTGATTGTGGTTCAGCCATGTATGTTTGACTTGTGTAATAAACCATGTGATGTATTATCACCTCCTACACAAATTAGTTGTTGTGTTAATTATCCTAAATGGTGACATTGTTGACTAACATTTCTTACTGACATTAACATAGTGTTAATGAGTCATTGGGATAGTTTGTCAGATGATTTTATAATATGATAAAATAGTGCAGATGTTTTACTTTAATTAAAAAAAGTGGCAGAAGCCAGATTAGCATAACATTTTCCATGCTGGGTATTTACTTGAGTTAAACAAAAACACTGGCTCCTCTATTATGTCTCTGATTGTTGTGTTTTGTCCTTTTTTTCAGCACATATCCACATTATTTGTGCTCTTGTCTAGCGTGACCTTTTGTGCAGTTGTACAATGGTTAGCTGTGCCTGTTGTTCACGGACCACAGGTGGGCCTGACAGGGTTGAAGAGCTTTCTCTCAAGGAGGCAATTTTGTTACTTTTACATCCCTGAAATGCTGTAATCAACACAGGCACCAACTTACACATTCACTTCCTCATGTCGGTTGCCCACACTCGCAACAATGGCCCCTCTAATCTCACTCTGTAGAGCAATCATTAACAGGCTGATTCCGCTGTGGCTGAGTTGGGTGGAATAAAAAGAAAGAGGAATGCGGGGAGGGAAGCAGAGGAGGGGTCTGTAATGGATACTGTGGCCAGTAATTAGGCGCCAGGTCCCGTGTTAAAGTGTCGTGACTTTGGGAGTGCCATTTAGCCTGCTAATGAGTCTCTAACAGTTTATTGATGCCACTTCTCCCATCACTTTTCTGACGCTCGCTTCCCTTCAGCCCATTTTTCCCTCTGCCCTGTGGGACTCCCCGAGCAACCATTGTCGCTAATTAATTGAAATTAGGACAGATCAAATGCATTCCAACTTTTCTCATATGAGCAGAAGTACCTGGGGGAATGAAATTCCAATTTAGAAACTTGGGGATTTCTGGTCCGCCCCTTGAACGCTGTTAAACGAGGACTCTTAATACGGGCGCAAGGCACTAATGCATCTGAGTAATAGACGCTAATCTAGGGGCCATTGTGGCCCTATTGTCCAACTTGATTCATTGTGATTCAGAGGCATTTGTATCACAGTTATGGGCTTGATTGGTTTGCCTCAGGACACTTTTTCTCTCAGTG
This sequence comes from Parambassis ranga, assembly GCF_900634625.1. NCBI lineage: Eukaryota > Metazoa > Chordata > Actinopteri > Ambassidae > Parambassis > Parambassis ranga. The sequence goes on from NC_041033.1 coordinate 2,033,792, forward strand.
TCCATACAAATTGCATTCTCCCTAGCAAAGTAATAAATTAAGACTTTTGATTACAGAACTTGTGTTCCTCAGATGTCTGGTCCCTTTGTACACTGCTAAAGCACTTTGGACCTTCTGATGTTGGTCTGTTTTCCTTATTGTTCTCTATTTATGTCTCGCAGGACATCTGGGACCAGTGCAGGAAGTCTGTGGGAGCTTGGATTTTCCAATTTTCCACAATGATAGGCAGATAGGGGTCAACACAGCATGCATAAGAAAGAATAGACACACTGTAGTAAATAACAATAAGCATATACAATAACTAAGCATTCAGGTATGGTTAGGTGACAGTATCAAATGTGCAATGTCAAATACATAAAATGCAGAAATGATTCCTATAATATGGCTGTAACATGGAACAATTTGCAAAGTCAACAAAGTGCAAAAATATATACAGCTACAGTATAAAAAGATATATGAATACATTTTTTCAGTAATCATCAAGTGAGTGTTCTTCTGCAACTACACGTTTACAGTTCTGTGATGTGGGATTTCACTGACAATAATTTTGATACATGTGCACACACATACAGTGTATATTATATGTATAATACTTATTGTAATTATTTTTCAGAAAATAATTGTATTTAGTTTGGGATTAATATTGACTTATAATGTGGCAGCTCTAGTATATATATATATATATATACTATATTCTACAAATATACATTATGGTATCTTTGACAATATTGTCCAATAATTCCTCTGCAGTAATTGAAGAGAACTTCAACACTGTCCTGTAGTAAAATAAACATATTAAGACAGATAATTGTGATGTGGCCCCTCCTTCCCTGACTCATGCTGAGCCATTGCTGCACTAATGTAATATCAATAGTCACTGTCAACATGTGTGAATATCAGTGTTTTTTTTTCCTTCAAACAATTATCAGGTACTGTAACGCATCACTTTTGGCAGAATATAGAGGGAACATGTTAGCAAGTAAGTTCTTAAAATTTCACAATCAGACAGTGCTTTGGTGTGCAAGCGTTGTGAATAGAGCTGATATCATTAGTGGATGTTATTTGGAAGAACAGTCAGCTGACAAAGCAGAGCAGCAGTCAGGCTACAGGTGAAAAATGTGGAGTATAAAAGCTATGATTTATAATAGTCAACAGAAACAGAAAGACAGAGGTGGAGGTGTGTGTGTGTTAATAATGGGTGTGCTTTGATTAATTCAATCTATGGACATATTGATGCTCATTGCCAAATAAGGAGGCTGAGTTCCTGCACAACAAAACGTCCAATGACAGAGTTTCCAATAACAACGCGGTTGTTTATGAAGTGTATTTTAACAGCACAGGCAGCATAATGAAACATCCAATTATACAGTGATAGCTGTGGAACATAAATTCTATTCTAAATTTCTAAATTTTACTGACCAGGAGTCACATTAAACTCTCATTAAAGGCCACAACAATACAAAAGTATACATGCCCTTAGTCTTTTCTTAGACTTATAACTCATTTTGAATCATAATTATAATCATGTATTTTGTTTTTCCAAAGTGACCTACAGTGTGTGTGTGTGTGTATACACTCACACACACACACAAATAAGGCTCAAGAAAAACAACAGCACTTTAGCAGTGATCAGTTAGTTCTCTTCAAATATGAGACTGAAACAGGATACTAATCACTGACCACGGCAGGTCATATTAAATCAGCTCGGTAGTGCTCCTGTATGAGGCCCAAGGGCTAAATGTGGGCCTTCTATTGTTTAGGCCCAACGTTTGAAAACTTTATTCTTGTCTTATTTTAGTGCAGTGCGTGAAGTTATTTTGAGTGATTCTGAAATATATACTTTTGTAATGACTTTCAGTCAGCTAGTAAAAACTGAGCGATACAGACAGAGGCAGACTGAAATGTAGTAAATTTGATAGCAGTTTGCCCTAGCATAAAGGATTTGTTTTTGTCCATTCAGATCAATTTCTGGCCATTTATAAAACCAATGTAGAATGATACAGGCCTTGAAAACCTGTTTAGACTCATTTTACTGTGGAAATGTTTTTTTAAATGTATGAACGTATGAGTTTGTATGAACTACCTCTGTGAAAGCTGCTAAATAAATGAAACAGCATGTTTACAAGTTCTTAATTTTTTTCTTGTCTCTGCCCGTTTTCAGGTGGAACGTGGTCGAGGTCAGGCGTACAGAGAAAATTAAAGGTGTCAGCGCGGCGTAGTGTGAGCGGCTCCACTGGGGTTGAAAGAAAGCGGGGGCCGTATGTCTTCTTTAAAAGTCAATCTCTCCCTCTTGTGTGCTGATTAAGAGGCCTTATTGGCATGTACATCTGTATTAACACGGCCATCGGTGACCCTCCCTGTGTGTGTGTTTGTGTGTCTGGCAAGGCGCGAAGAGCCCCGCCAGATTGATTCACAAAAGGAAGGGGCTGCTTCATGCTTGTCACTGAGACCCAGGGGGGCTAAAAAAAAAAACCCTCGGGTGGGACTCAACACCCACCCAGGACAGAGCACAGGCACCCACAGCAGGCGAAAAGGGCTCACCCCCTCATCCAGATGACTCCCTCCTTTTCCTCCATGTCACACACACACCACAGGGACTAGGATTAACCCCGAGACAACGACAATAGGCGCACATGCCTCCCTCCTCCCGACTCTCACCCCTTCCAGGCCTTCTCGGCCAACCCGGACCCATTCAGGCCCTCCACTCCTCACCATCCTGACAGGGATTAGGCTTAATGAACTGGAAGGAGTTAACAATGAATGAATCAGGGCCTATAAGCAGCCTTCTAATTCCATTTTGTGTTCTGCCGCTTTTCTTTCCTCCCTTTTCTGTTTGAACACAAGGTGTAATCCACTTGACTATCAAAGGTGTGGGGCGAGTATGAATTGAAACTAGCCCTGCCACATGCACACACACACACACATGCACACACACACATACCGGCTGCCTCTGATGAAGCTTGCCGATACCATCTGCTCCCATCAATACTGACTCTGAAGAGCACAAAAACATTTCAGATGTATTTTTATATTCTTTTCTAATTAAACCATTTCATAACCCATTTAAAAAAGCCAGCGAAGAATGGAATAGCTAATTAAATGCGTTATTATTGAAGGCAGCGTACTGTACAGTTAGTGTTGGTGTAGCCTGCAGGGGGAATGTAATATGTTTGTTGTTTCTGTTTGCAACAGCACATTTGAGCACATTTTTTAATTTCCTCTGTAATTATGCCTTTTCCCAGCTTTGTCAAGAAATGTTCTGACATCTCAGTATGGAATCAACTTGTTGTTTTGATGATTTACAACTCAATTAGGCTGGTCACAAGATGCAGAAGAAGCGATGAACAAAAAAAAAGAAAAAAATGAAGAACATGCTCGATGGGCTTTTTGCTATCTCGTCTGAGAGATTCTGTCTGTGGGTGCTTTTTTTTTCCCTTTTCTTTCTTTTTTGGGGTTTGTTTGTGTGTGTGTGTGTGTGTGTGAGTGCATGTGCATCCGTGCAGGGAGCTACTTGCCTGCATCAGTGTGTCATTCATTCAGTGTTTGTATTGACTCTGGTCTCTGAGGAAAAACCTGCACATTCCTCTTCCCTGCCCATGTTTTTTAATTGGAATGGCACACACACACACACACACACACACAGCTGAATGTGTGTGTGTGTGTGTATGCATTGGGGACTCTTTTTATTTTTACACTTTACTGTCAGTTGACAACCATTTTAATCAGTTAATTGTAGCATAAAACATGAAATTATGAGTTGTTTTAAATAAAGTAGGAGAGTGACTAGAAACAGAGAATAACAAAATAATAGCAATATGCTTGAGCACCACAGAGAAAGTCCACAGAGAAATATGTTTTTTTATCTGCTTTTATACAAATGATACACACACACCAGTGCCAAAAATGCTGACCAATAAATCCTGGAAAAACAGTTCTGAATGTCAGTTTTACAGTTTATAATCTGCATATAATCAAAATGTTAGGCATTTATACTGATGTGGAACATATTTTGTTAATTGTGTTTTTATGCAATAATATTAAATAGCCATAAAACTGGTTCCAACTTCTTAGGATTGAAGGAGGAGAAGTGACAATCTATAGTGACATGCAGAAGGCCTGCAGTTCTTTAAGCAGCCACTTGAGGGTGACTCCAAAAGTGAGTCAACCAGCAGTCTGCACTGTGAGATGACCTCACAGCATGAAAGTCAAGTCTGGGGTTTGAACTGCTGGTCAGCTGGGGTCTTTCTCTGTGGAGTCTGGAGTTTTAATTAGGTTAATTGGCTGTAGGTGAGTGTGAATGGTGGTCCAGCTCAAACCTGATGCCAGCTGGGATAGACTCCAGCCCTTTCAAACCTCTGAAGTGTAGAGTATGCTTAGCTGTGGTGTGTCACACCTGAGACAACCATATGCCTGCATGTGGCAAACACCTGCTGTATGGATTGGGGAAAAATCAGTGTGTTGGAATCAATGGCTGGTCAAAAGGATATAAAGAATATGTGACCTTTTCTTCTCTTTTTTATAAAACTGTTTAAAAATATGGCTTATAGTGCCTCTATAAGCCATATTTTTAAAAAATCATTTTTTCATCATTTTTCTTAGGGTTTGTTAAATTGGCATACTGTTGCATGTTTATTTTTCATTATATTGATGCTGACTTGCAAATTCTATAAATATACTGTATATTTTAGCAAACAACCATCCCCCTTTCTTACTCACAAGCATGCACAGGCACACCCTGAGAGGTCAGAAATCATACGCTTTCAATGTATTTCTATCTGCAGTAAGTGCAGAAGACACCCTGGGCTTACTGAGGCAGTCGAAGGTTCACCTGCTAAGTGCCTGCAATTCCAGAGGCAATCACATCTAAACTAACATGTGTGTCCGGGTTGGCAGCAGGTAAAGGCCAAGCTGGGTTTATCTCCTGTCTCACACCGTCCTGAAACCCCAGCAGACCTCTAAACCTCAACCACCACTACAGCTACGGTCACCCATAATCGCCCCGTATTGACCCTCTAACAGACCCATCCTCTGTCTCTGCTAACTGCCTGTATGAAAGTGCACATAAAAACACAACTGCACCCCTGCAATCGATTCTAAATGCCATTGAACGCCTATGATTAGGAACTGCAAGAAAGTTGACACACAGTGCCTGTAACCATGGTGATAATCACAAAGGAGGAAAAAAATGATAACTAAATATAAATAATAGTACAACACACAGATCATTATGAAGTCACACGATAAAGAAAAACAGATACAGATCTTTTTATCAGAGTGCATGTTTAAGATAAACTGGGACACAACCAGTTTGCCGTGACCCATTAATGATGAAGACAAGTCAAGTGTGAATGGTTCTACTTGTTCAAATATCTACAGAGTACAACAAATGGAAGAAGTCCAAAGTTGAAGACCATATTGCCCAACATCATTTCTGGAAAGAAAGAAAACGCTGACAGTTCTTGTTTGAATGTAGATACAATGCTGGTATCAAATGGAAAAGGACTTTAATAGATGAAATTACAGCACCAAAGTAAGATGCCTCATGTCTTTGAAAGACGTGTGGTGGATGAAGATTTGTGGATTCCCACAGGAAATCTACCTTCGATCTACAGAGGAAACAATGCATTGGATGCATGGTCAGTATCACATATTTGCATCTAAGGTCATCAACAAAGGTAGAGCTTGTGGAGTGAAGTTGCCTGGAGGCCAGGACCAAGTCACCGGTAGAAGGTAAGAAGGGGTTAAATTAGTCTTTCACTCTGTATTTGGTTAGGGTTTGGTATAAAAAGTGTCAGTCTAGTAACTAAGACGACCATTTTTCTTCTAATATAGCACTAAACTTAAAAACGGAAGAATAAATTCACCCAAATTGTATATCTGTGTTGGTCATGCAGATCGTTGTGGTTGTTAGAGACCGCTTTGTCACCCCTTATATAATGTCAATGAATAGCCTATTGTAATTATTAAAGGGGTTTAATTCACTATGATTAGTAATAAATTATATGAGTTTTGCTGAAAAATGCCATCTGAATACTGCTGAACAGTAAAAAATCAAAGTGCAAATATATGCTTTTTAATAGACTTTAGACTGATTGGAAGTGTCTGAAGGAGCAAAACTGTGTTGAAAGCCTGAACTTTCCCTTTAACATAGGCAAAAAAACCCTCCTTTCCCCTCAGATAGAAAGAAAAAAAAAATCAGTGATGGCGTCGTCAAGTGTGTTTCCTCACAATCCAAACCCAATCCTAAATCAGTGTGTGTGGACTGACAGCGTGGTCACTAGAACCTGATGAGGCCTGTCATTTCCCTCTGATGAGGACTCGTCTGCAGAGACGCATCATTAGAATATGAAAGAAGAAATAAGGGGTCAAAAGTTTCCTAGATGGCTTTCATACAAAGTTTCCTTGATTGGGACATTTGTGACTGTCATTTCAACCCCCTCCCCCCCGGTCCCTGTTGACGATTTGAAGCGCCTCGTGATTGTTTGGCGGTGTCCGAGGCGATCCAGCGTTCCTTTTCCAGCGCCGCCTAGATAGGAAACGGCCAAATCAATCCTGAACTGTCAGAATAGACGTGCTGCAGGTGTATGAAGGTGGGAGGACGGGGGAGGGTTTGAATTTACATTTATATATGAATGTAGATGCCTTGCAGCGACGCTCCCATCGACATGTTAAGACGTTGACATGCTAATCACAGGGCTAAGGGATGCCACCTGTCCAGCGAGGTGACGGGAAGAGGCGGACACACACACTCACTCAGGGTAACATGTACGTCCTGCTCCTACAGATAACTACCTGCGCTCGCCGTCACTCCTCTGACAACACACAATATTATGCAAATAGGTGTCTGTGTGACAGTGGCGCTGTTGTCGACGTGACACGCGCGGCCTTGCTGACTGCTGATCAGCATACTACTTACATTTTGAATGCATCTGTCGGCAACCCACACTTCTCCTAACATCTGGCTACACCCCCTCCTCTCACCCCTTCTTATCTCCTATTTGTTCAGCAGTGTGACCTTTAACCTGTGTCTCCCGGTCAAGCCTTTCACTATGGCTGAGCCTGACCGAGAACGATGCACAGCTATCACTGAAACCAAACCATCGGCCCAGCCTGATAAGGCTCGACCTCAGTCTGACCTTTAAACCTCTAAACTTTCAGATGGCTTTAAAATACAAAGAGCCAGTCAAAACAACCACAGCTGGGCTGACGTTTAACAGAATGAGCTAAGAGAGAGTTTTGATGGCTAAAAAATATGTAACTTTTGCCTTTTAGCATGTTTTTTTAATTGTGTGTTTTTCTGTCTGCTTTATAGTACCTGATTTTTAGTTGCTCTTTGCCTCCTGTAACTTTAAACTCATAGCTCTATATCCATATTACCTAAGGGCTGGATTATCTTTCAGAAACATTGTACTGCTTTTAATCAATTAGTCCATCCGTGCATCCTTAAACTGCTTATCCGGAACATTTTGTATCAATAGGTGTCATATATGATATGTATGTCTAAGAAAGTAATATATGACTGTACTTCTCAACTATAGAGAGGAGGCAGTATATCAGTAAATGAAATTTACAGGACATCTTTATAAACATGCTTTATAAAGTGCTTTTAACAAGCATATATACATTTTCTTCTTTTAAAAGAACTTCAGAGATGGAAGAAGCTCTGAGGAGGTCTGTTCCTTCTCAGAACTTTCAAATGATGACATTCATGGTCCCCAGAGGATAATAATAAAAAAATATCAACAACTGAACAGGATTGAAAGTGTTTTCCTGACTTCTCCTTTAAGTTATTTTGTAGGATCACCTCAGGTCACATAGTGCAAGTGTATAAACAGCACTGAGAAAGGAAGGAATGTGTTTCATTTCATTGTCACTTTAATTTCATGGCCTCCTCATGCTATTTCCCATTGGATAACAGCTGAATATTTACCCTGCAGACCACAGACATGACAGCTGGTATGATAACAGACACACAGAAGAGGAAAGCTTCGTGGAATTGGCGTCAGCCTCTTCATTTTCCTCCTCTGTAACTCTTTGTTGGAGCTGATCTACCTTTACTCAGCACCGTGGCCCACAGTTGAACCTCACACTGTACAGACAAGGTGATAGGCTGCAGTGATTACATCTGTCCCTAGAGCAGGGCCAGGAAAATGGCCTTTTTCCTCATTTCTATTATCACATTTGACCTTCCTCATCCTCCCTGGCCTGACGAAAAGAGCGTTTAAGGCACACTTATTAAACATAATCTAGTGAAGTTATTAAAACAAGCCAGCTTACTGAGAGACCTGCCACAATTCAATTACCTGTGTAGCTGGAGGGAGAAGCGGCCAGAGAGGGTGACGAGTCTTCTGCTTTTATAGAGCGGGAGGAACGGTGTAGTTAGCATGGCTTCAATTAACACAATGGGGCCGCGGCGGTAATGAGCTAGCCCGCGATTGGCTGGGAGGAGAGTTGGAAGTTGGCGGCTGTCTGCTGTCGGCGCTGAGGGCAGTGTCGGGGGCCACGGTGAGCTCATACTTTCTTGTCACTCACTTCCTAGCTAGTTCTTGGATTGTGGCTTTTCCATTAAAGCCGGAGTCAAAGATATGACACTGCCATTACAGTGCAGGGATGGAAAAAAACGCAAAGACAATTTATTTCATTTTTAAGAAGCTCCTTCTTATAAATTACTGTCATTTGCTTATTTGACACTGTATTATCTATTATCTCACCTAATGCTATTTTTAGTTCCTGTTCTATCTGTCATCATTGCTGATCTTGTCGTCCGTCTCATTTGCCTTTTCCTCTCCGCTCTCTTTGTCTTGTGATGAAGGTACTTTACGCTCCTGTGTTTCAGTGTCTTGTTAACACACCTCCAGTGACGGAGTGCGTCCTCTAGAGTTTTGAAAATGTTCATTGAGATGATGAAATTCCATCAAAGCAGGACCTGTTTGTGTTTTTGTTTTGTTTTTTTTTCAGGATGTTATTTCAATGGAAAGGCCTCTGGGGTCTAACTCATAGTTTTAGCGAGAGAAAGAGCGGTATTAAAAGCAACAATATTCCTGAGACAATAACATCTGCAGACAAGTAATAGGTCCTCGGAGTGTTTGTTGTTTGGAATAAAAACTTCACAAAAAGCACCAGGAACAACAACAAAAAAAAATAGATATTGAAGTGCTGCTTCACTGTGTAAATTTATGTAAAGGTAAACAGTGTACCCAGCACCTAGGCTTGTTAACTCCGAAGCATTTAAGTCACATGTTAAATATTATTATTCTTGTTAAGTCCATAAAGGCTAGATTGCAAATGCAACATCTTACAGCTGTCAAAAATGGATGCTCAGACCAAAACAGAGTCAGTCAGAGTGCAAACATGTTGATTCCGGCTGTATAGGTATGTCCCAGTCCGATCCAGTGATCGGAAATTGGGCCCGATTACATGGTTTCAGACTTGATCGGAATTGGACATTACCTCCTGATCAGGACTCAAATATATAAATTAGGGCTATCAACATTGACGCGTTTCCGCTGATTAATCCAGCACAATGCTGTGCAGTATGGCTCTGGCTTGTAGTGTAGGGTTGCGATTGTTGGTTTGGGTGCGAAAGGTCCTCGGTTCGAGACTGGGATGAGCCATTTCCTTTGTGCAATTTACCCATCTGGAGTATTCGCCGTCTGCAGCAATGCATTTCGGGTAGTTTTGAATTGTATCCGTGGAGGCAGCGATGAGCAGTCATCATCATGCTGTATTATTGTCTTTGGACAAACTGTTGCACATGTCACGTTGTAATAGTCAGCACTGCATTGTCCTTTACTGTGATTTTTGTCCTATTTAATGGAATTTGTTCTGCCTGCACTGTTTGGCATCTTGTGTTTCCCATTGTACATTTGATGGGTTTTTTCACCTAACACACAGCCCAACAACAAAATTGGCAGTGACAAGTTTTGAGGAGTGTGAGTGCTTTTAGATCAATAAAATGTATTAGTTATTGGCCAGATGTTTGTTAGGTTCTGTTGCAATGCATGCCTGCTCATGTGGACATCATTATTCACATCATTGACAATGAAGCTCCCTGACTTTGACCCCTTCCTCTTCGTCTAGACCCCAACCAGGCTCCAACACATCCAGATTCCACACCTGCCTGCACTGCTAACACTAATAGTCACCTCAGTGGATAAACCTGTTGTCCACAGCTGTGTGGCAATGCAGCTCTGTTTATCCACTGACTGGCACTTGCCAACATGTCCATGTGCATCTCTATGGAGGCATGCTGCTGTGCTTGAGTGTGTATCTGTTTACCTGTGTTTGTTCCAGTGTCTCGTGCAGCACACAGGGGGGATCTCTGGGTTATCAGTGTAATTGGATCACCTCCCTGTCATCGTGTCCCGGTGTTTGTTGATAGGCCCTGTTTTAATTTGGCCTTTGTCTCTAATCTGCGGTAGCTGGCCCTCACCGCAGTAATCCCTCAGATAAGTGGCAGACAGATTGAGTATCCGAGGAGCAGCAGCCATGTGCCCCGGTCCTGTTTTGTAAGCCTCTGTAAATATGAAGGGAGGAGGATATTTAATGGGGGAAAGGAGAGTGAGATGAAAGGGAGAGAGAAACAGAGAGAGGTGGCTGAGAGAATGTGTGTTATGGAGACAGGCCTCAGTTACTCAGCACAGGGACTTCTCTCTAAAGTCAAACCAAGGTCAACAGAAGGTGTCAGCTAAGGTCAGAGGGGCTTCCAGCAGTTTGTAGCTATTCCTCTGGATGTCACTCCGAGTGGGGATTACGGCTGAGACTCACTATCACACAGGCTACAGTCCTCCACTTGACAAAGGCCATTTCAGCCTAATAGCCATACATCAGACTCATCAAATCTCCCAAAAGAAGGAAGAGTCCAACTATAATTTAAACTCACTGCAGCTATATTACACATATTTTCAAAGACCTTTCTATTTGTCTTTTTATAATTTTGTTAAAAGTTTAGGTTAATGTACACATCATTACAAGAACACACCTTGAATGATTGTGTTCTTGATCATACACACAACTTCCTTTACTTTAATTATGACATTGGTGTTTTCCTACTGCTGACATGAGGACTCAAATTACTCAACTGTAAATCCTAAATCCATACAAAGACATAGAAAAGCATACTCATAACAGATATGAGACAGTAGAATGACAGAATTATGGTGTTCCTGTGCCGTTTCATATTGTGACCAGCTGACTATACACACCCCTACATTGCACTATATTCTACTGCATTATTGCATTGAGGAACAGACATAAGACAAAACTGGATGATATATAAAGGTGGCGTAGACAGGACCTGTTTAAGTATTTGTGTATAAAAGAAAAATGTATGTACAAACTGTATCTGTATGTACATATCAACTGGTAGCTAAGGTGTGAGGAGGTAAGCACAGTTTGTACCCTAGGAGCCTGTACCCTGTCACTCAAAGCAGTTACAACAAACTCAAAAAAGTGAGTTATAAAAAAGTTGTTATACAAAGTGAACTTACTGACCATATGTGGAGAGGACGACACTGAACAAACTGTTATCTATCACGGATAACCCCGACCACCCTCTCCTCCCTGTACTGAACAGACAACGGTTTTACAAGGTTTAGGTTTTAACTGTCAAATTGGACACTTGTTTTTGTACTTGTATTTTATATAATATATTTTATATATTTGTATATTTGCCTAACAGTCTTCTCTAAATAATGTTTATACTGTGTATTTCTACCGTTAGAGGTATATGTTTAGTACGCTGAGTGCCGGTATATTGCAGCTGCTATAGTGAAAGTGGTCTATGGTAAACATCCAAGGAACTGCAGGTTTGTTTACATTCATGAATTAGCCTCATTTATCTTTCAGCCCTTTAGAAATAGTAAAAATGCTGAAAAACAAAATAGTTTAAATGATAACATAGAACATTACAAATGGTACTATACATGGTCATATAGCAGGGGGTTAGTGGTGGGTAATTCCAAAAATCTAGCAAGATTTGAAAGCAACACCTCCTCAGGCCTGCGTTCAAACCCACCACCCACATTACTGAGGCCACACCCCCAACGCAGAAGTGCACGAGCACAGCAGCCTTCATGAATATGAACATACTCTCTGATAAAAATGGATGTTTTGCAGATAGTTCTCTGTATGACTGATTATCTTGTGTGAGTATTATCTCTTCGCCACCCTGCCCAGTGCATGACATCATCATCAGAGATAAGAGTCAGCCAATGACAGCAGTTTCTCAGCGGAGCAGCTCAGTTGACTCTTTGGCCCGGCTGATGTCATGGGATTCTGGGTGACCGCTGCAGCATCTGATGCTTATCAGGGTGTTAGCGTGCAGAGGAGATCTAGAGAGGCCTAAGCGATGAGGTGAAAGTTTAGTCCTGACACCCCAGCAACTGTCTACTTTTCAAGGGAAGAAAAAAAAAAAGATGAGAGAGGGGGAGATAAAGATAGGATGCACAGTCCCAGGCTCGTTTGGAGAGGAGCCTAATTGAATTAGGGCAGAATGAGAACATGGAGGAAGATTTCACATGCTTCGTAAATGCCTGCAGATCCGTTACTTAGTCTTGGCAGGATTCTAGGCTCTTTTAAGCTGACACTAAAACCATTGAGTATACTGAGAAATGACAGCCATCGAGAGGGGAACCGACCTTCTTTTCCCACTGGGGGAGGCCCAGGTTCATCCCTCTGGCACGCATACATATACAGCTGTCTGCTGGACGGAACTCAACAATTAAAATGTTTTTACATTTTTGTGATGACTCCTACTTTTTGAGTTTTTTTGTAGAATACGTAATGCTTTAGCACAGATTTACCCCCCACCTATCCTGGACATGCTTCTTGGCTGTACAACCTATGAATACAAGTGATATGTATAAATTATTTTGCATATCATTTTTAAATAGTTCCCTTCCGTGTGTGGTTATTGCAGGTTCCAGGTTTAAGAAAAAAAAATGATGGCTCTATCAAGTATTAAGATCACCTGTTTTGGTGAACATGCCTCTCTCCTGGTCTCCTGCCTCCACCCGTGCAATACAACTGGATGTCATTTTGTTGCCTTCGACCTTGAAATCCACAAAAACACAATTTCCCAGTTTTTCTTTGTCAGCCTTTACAAGGACCGTTCCAGTTTAGTTGTTGTTGTTGAAAATAGCAAACACATAGCAAAAAAAATATATATCTACAGCCGTGTTAACACTTGTGGCCCCCACTAACTAAACTCCATTCACCTCCATTGTTCTGAGGTGAAGGCTGCAGGATGAAAGAGATGCTTCAAAAGCTGGGAAAATAACACAAATTCAGAAATCTTTTTATGTTGCCGGTGAAGTCCATGTGAGGCTGTGTGCTCTGACAGACAGCTTTGTCTTTGCTCTGCAGTCTTCTTCATGTCATGTCTGGGCCTCCTGCTGCACCAGCCCTGTTTACCCTGTCCTCCCCAGCAGCAGCAGCAGCAGCAGCAGCGGAGCTCACTGGCCTGTTTGTTTTAATCAGCTCTATGTTTGTTAAAGAGCTTACCTCAGGAGATGGGAGTCCTTGTGCGTTCTCTTGCGATGCAGCGAGGACGAGGCCAAAGGGGGTTTGATAAGGAAGAGGTTATATTTCTTCTTTTATTTTTTAAGAGTTTTTCCCTTTTATGTTCTTCTTTTCAAAAAATAGTAACAACTTCATTCATTCATTACTTGGCTAGGTGTTTAACTTCAGGTTTTTTAACTCAGAAAGGTAAGGTGATGCAGCATGTTAAGCTGAACATAATGCAAAAAGATATTATTTTTAATGAGACTAGATCGATTAGATGGGACTTATGTGACACCCACAATGACTGACTGGTCCACCCAGGTCCACAGCAGATCCCTGCTAGGTCATGCTGCCTTTAAATAATGTAATAATTTGTAATGTCACTGAAAACAGTGTGGGGACCATCTGGAATGAATGTGCCCTTCATGGTGCCACCCTGAAAGAATGGGCATGCAGTGGAATCTACATTCACCCTACAAGTACTGCTGGAAGCTGGATGTCATGCAGCTGTCTGTAGTTTTCTAACCTGTTGTCTGTGTTGGGAGAAAAAACTTACAGAAGTAACATATTAAATCTGAAATTAAGTGGTGATCTTTCTTTCTTTTTTTAGAAATGACCAACATCTTGAGATGAAAAACTGCATGTAAAACAGATCTATTCCCTGTTTCTGGAATTTGATGATTGAGATGACATCTGCTGCGCCACATTCTTCAGTTGTGGCGCTCCCAGTATTTTCAGTTCATGGGACATAACGGTTAAGTGTAATCTATGTGCGACACCACAGGATCTCTTTACAACAACAAAGAGCACCAAGAAACTGAAAAAACACCTGGACCTGCACCAAACTAACACCAAGCTAACCGAGGGATGACGCCAGGTTTGTGACTCGGATAATATATTTTATGAAATTTTGTGGGAATAACACCTTCTTCATGCATCTATCATCATGAATTTAAAGAAATTTAGAAAAAAAAACCATACAACGCTGCAAAATAATTTAAAAAACACCAAAAATGTAATAAACTTTGGTTATTTATTTCATTTTTTTTCTTTATTTAAAAAAAAATGTAAAAGAAATTACTATAGATATTTGGAAAAACAGTGTTTTGTGATTTCAATTAAGAAAAGTAAGAAAAAGGAAAATATTAGAGAACAGAAAAAAACACATAGCTGCTAAATCTGGCATCATTTTAGAGTGATAATGTTAGTTTAGTGTATGTGTGCACCTGGAGACACCAATGAACACACATAATGATGTAGCTAAAACTATTTTAACTAGGTGCAGCCAACATGACACAACCACGATACACTGCACCACAGACAACCAATGGGAAGTATATCAATTATATGGCCAATCCCAGCACAGAGTGGATTGTCAGAATGTTTTGTAAAGTTACCACAATAGTGGGATGCAGCCTCTAGTACCTCAGCAGAAAAGAGAAGTGATCTGATAATCTTTGTAAATAATCTTTGTATTACGGTGAGTGTTTTGTGAAGCACCGTATTGCTTTCATTACATGTCCACTTTTGGCATTCACACGCTCTACCCCTCCCTCTCCCTGTTTGTTCTCCATTTTTGCACCGTCTGCCAGTCAGATTATCATCAGCCCTCATTTAGCACGTCCACTCCCAGCCAGACATACCATCTTTGGCATCACACCCTTCTGTCAGGCCGCTTCTCAATAGCATCACCTCAGCCCGCTACCCTTCCAACACCCTCCTTTGTCAGCAGCACAAAGTTGATTCTATTTACCCACCATCCCACTGATCTTTTTCACAAACAACCCCGGCTAAAGCAAGGAGGGGACGCAGAGATGTCAGCCAGCCAGTCAAACAACCAGGCAGACCAGCTTGCCAGCCAAATACAGCTCCTTTTCCTTCAGTCGTCTGTAAAGCCCATCTGCTGGAGGCAGCATTAGATGCAATATCCAATTCAATCCCTTCCCTCAACCTTCCAGAAAGCTTTTAGCCACATTTTAGCACACAAAAGCTGCTGCTCTGGCCTTTGTAGCTTGAGCTTCTATTTAAGAAGGTGAGGGTGAGGATGCAGAGGGGGAAGAAATCAATAAAGTGTCCTGGCTCTCAATCTTCTTGGCCTGCAGTGGAGGTGTTTTTTAGGTTGGGAGGGAGGACGAGGGCTGTTTTTGTCATTCATAAGCTTTGCTGACAAATCCTTGACATCATTTGCCGGATTGTATCGATAACTTCTTCCCCGGACTGCAGAAGACAAATCGAAATCATTTGTCTGGCTTTGTTGGAGTTGGGGTGGTGGTGGTGGTGGTGGAGATGGAGGTGGTGTGGGTGGGGTGGGGGGGTGTCAGGGTGCCAAGAAAGGAGGACAAAGTCGGTGCTGCCAACCTCAACTGTGACATTGGCAGCTGAGAAGTTCAAAGGTCGCAGTGAGACTGGCGGAGACAGAGGAGGACAGCTGCAAATGTTTTTTTTTTTTTTCAACCATCGCAACATCTGATCAACAAAAAACTGGAGGCAAATAGGAAAAAAAGCGTCAATAATCACAAGTCTTGTTACACTGACTCATATCCATTTTAATCCTAAAATGCATACAAATATGCACATACACACACACACACACACACATACACCCCCAAAAAACACATTTATCTCTCATAAATATGCCCACTCACACAGATCTGTATTCATGTATTCTTAGTGGGTGCTGTTCCAGAGGGGAGAAGAGAACTGACTCCCCCCCCCCCACGCCTGCTGTTTTGACAGTTGTGGGCTTCAGCGTCGAATGGCAAATCTCTTAATCTGCCCTTATTAATAAGAAAAACATGAGACTGTCTGATATTTCCACACACATTCCCATCAGCACCGAGACGGATGGAAAAGGAAATAGCACAATACTACAGAGGTATTAGCATTACATAATATTAAAAAAAAGGGGGACAGCGACAATACAGATGCTACTCTGAACTGGTTTGGTCTTAGAAAGTGTGTGTGTGTGTGTGTGTGTGGCTTTCTCTTTGGGAAGAGGAACGAGACAGTGTTAATCACAGTGGAGTGTATGTTATTTGTGTGTATGAAAGACTAGCTTACTAAGCTTGATCCAAAGTTAAGAGCTGTGAAAGGTCAAAAATTGAAGTCTGTCTGGACACCAGCTTCTAATAAACATGACAGCATCTCCACATTTTTTAAAAAAAAAAGAAAAGAAAATCCAGGTCAGGCATCACTGCATTATAAACGTGATGCTTTCTTCAAAGCAGAGAGAAATATACATAGAAGAAGAAGTCCCGTCATTCCCATTCACATGCTTTGTGCGTGTCTGATTCCAAATTCAAGTGCTTAATTTTCTGCTATTTTTTGGCGATTTGGAGGCGGAATCTGGTATTAGTGCAGCTCAGATGGGAGAGAGAGGGGAGCTGGGGTAGGGGGTTGAAAGAAAAGAAGGTAAAGCAGGGCAGGGTAAAAGCTTGCGGAATCAGATCTGGAACGAAGCCACCACCTGCAGGTCTTTGGGAAGCACGTACCTGTTGGCAGGCGCAGGGTGGTAATAAGACACGCGACACATGAACAATTGAATGAGCTGTGCATGTTGCTCCACACAGTACAAGGGGAAAAAAAAACTGTTATGCGTTATTTAACTAAAGGCAAAAGGGTTGCAGAATGTTTATATACAACTAGTGTACACTGAAGTGAACAAATGTACTTTAAATAGTGTGAAGTTTGAATACGACCATGATCCTTAGAATTTTGATCATCCCTCAGGCTAAGTGAACATTCAAAGATTCACATTCATACAAGTTTTCTGACAAAACAGAAAAAGACCCCTGGAGGAACGTCTTGAAGGAACTTGTGAATTTGTGAATTTTCAAATTAACATCTGTAGCAAAATCTGAAAAATTCCATCAAGGAGTTGTTAGGATTTTGAAACTAGACCTTAGTCTTCTTGTGTGGTGTGAAGTTAGCACCAAACAAGAAGACCAAGCTCTAATTTCAAATAAACTCATATGGTTCAGTTGAAATATAAACAAAGCCAGGGACAAACAATTGCAGCATGGCTGTAAAGCTTGGGGCCACACATGAACAAGGGACTACTTCATGATCACCATAAAAAAAGCACTGAGAGAGATTTGTCTTCAAGACAAAAAAAAAACATTTGATCACTAATACATCCCCCAGATATGACACATGATAGTAACATAATGTATGCCTAACATAATCTGATCATGGGACCAATACAACTACAAACATCTGTCCTGGGAGGCTGGGCAGGGTTGGGGAAAGTTGGGGTACAGGCAGTGCAGCAGACCATCAGTCAGAAGTCTAGGGTTCAAGTCACCCCAACACTATGTGCTGTTTTGTCTTCACCCACTGTTAAGTGGTTGGAGTTAAGAATTTAAACTACTGGTTAAGGTTAGCCATTAAAACAGGAGTAGAAGCTAGCTAAAGATCATAGTTTGTCTCAAAACATGCAAGCTGTTTCATCACTACCATCGCGATGAGTCCTCACACCCCTTAGAGCTGTGGCCCTATAAGAAATACACACACAAGTTCTGTTTTTAAGGAAACATCACCCCTATGTTTTCCTGGTGAGGATGGGCTATTTAATACTGCAACTGCTACATGGACCACAGGTGGACAACCAGACTCACTAGTTTTTCCACAAACCTGAAAACATCCACATCCACTGATCACAGGGACCATCACATCCACTGATGGCATCTCCTTGCAGGTCAGCCCGGAAGATAAGGCATGTATCACAGCTGGAGTCATCTTCCCAAATCCTCTACCCAAAGAGAGGTCATCGACCATGTCTCTGTCCACACTGCCCCACATTGTCATTCACACTGGCTCACATGCTTGCTACATTATTCATTTTATAGTTCAGCTTTTGCTAAGTCCAGCATTTTATCATTGTAAGACTTTAAGGAGAGGTCCTGTCTTTCAGAGCCGACAAAATGAGAAACCCTTTTATCTTCAAACGCCTTCTGATTACGTCTCACTGACCATAGTTTAAGAAGCCATGTGGTCTCAGAGGAGAAGAGAAATACCATAAAAGTGGTCTGAATATTGCTTCTTTTTGTG
The DNA here is from genome assembly GCF_900634625.1 of Parambassis ranga. Lineage (NCBI taxonomy): Eukaryota > Metazoa > Chordata > Actinopteri > Ambassidae > Parambassis > Parambassis ranga. Next base: position 2,052,344 of record NC_041033.1, read on the forward strand.
TCTTCAAAATATCAATTAATAGTTCTAGTGAAGGTGTAACATCTAGATATGCTTTATAAAAGTTTGTTCCCTCTTTGTGAAACTTTTAGTGTAGCAATGTCATTGTCATAATGAGTTTGATTTTATCGTAACTGTTAGAACTAAAAAAGAAAATTGTAATTTTCCTTTAAGTGGAAGTTACAGTATAAGTGGCAGGGACATTTTGGCCAAGGTCAGAGGCATTGGGAGTGGATAAGGAAAAGCGCGAACAGACTGCCCCCCCCCCCCCCCACCCCCCAACCCATTGTTGTGCCCCCTATCCTCTTGTGCATCCAACTTCAATTCCACTTCAATTTTTATCAACCTTCTGCTCACCTCTCAAGGAGATAGGATTCAAACCCTGACACGAATTAGCCCCCCAGATTGACTTGATACTGCCACACCCAGGGGACACTCCACAAAAAAAGGAGGCCTGCTTTTTTTCTTCCTTCCCTCCACCTTTCACTTTAACCTGCTTCCTATCTCTCCTGCTTTTGGCCTCTACATCATGCGTCCTTCCATTTCCTATCCCCTCCTCCTCCTCCTCCTCCATCCCTCCTCGGTCCATCCTCCACCTCATCTTGTCCCCCCCCCCCCGCTCGTGCCTCCTTGTCAGTCAGCTGTCTGAGCGACATTCTACCTCCTCCTTCAGTGTGATGGACAGGCGCCGCCGGGTTCTGATGGAGTAATTTGCTTACAAAAACGGGCTGGCATCAAAAAAAAAAGAAAAAAGACAGACGGTTGTGTGGCCGAGTGATTGCATTAAGAACAGGGAGGAGAGAGAGTGAGGCAAGAGGGGAGGGTGTTCCATTTCTATTCATCACCGTGGCTGATAGACGGACCACAGTCAGTTTCCTTTGCTGTTTTTTTTTTCTTCCCTTGACATTTTTGATGTGGAAGTCATCTGTAGAAGGCAGAGCTGGGTCAAAGGACACAGTCCAGATACAAATACCACAGACTATCACTCTCTAACTCTATGTTTGGATCTGTGGACCACATGTGAATTACACCTTTAACCTTGGCAGCGTTAGTATCTTAGAGCTCACTTTAATAATAAACAGCAGGGTTACAGTATCTGATCCTCATTAATATTAGTATGATGTCCTGGATTTAGCCCTACGCGTATATATATATATATATATATATATATATATATATATATACTTTTTATGCATGCTGTCTTATATGTTTAACTGCTGCTACTGGATACCCGAATTTCCCTCTGGGGATAGTATCTAATTATTTATCTATCTGGATTTGTTTAGAACACATACAGTACAGCATAGTGTAAAGAAAGTATTTGTGTAAAGTAAAAGTATTTTAAAAATGTTACTTGTTTTTAAGAAACTGTTAAAATGGCAGAAATAACAGACTTTAGGACATTCCAATGCACCAACTATAGTTCCAACCAGGTCTAAGCTCAAAATTGTAAAATATTATCACAACCCTCAGTGTTAAGAGTCCCCAAAAATAACAATAAAGTAACATAAAATTCTCCATTCACAACTAGAAAGCCATAATGACCTCCTAATCACTTGCAGTCACATTACAAAAAAATGTGATTTTTTTTTCGTTGATTCAAGTGTAGTGTGAAAACTGGTTTGCACTGGCTGTAAAAATGCAAACGCTCAAATATCCTTAGCATATATACTAACACCTGTTAGCACTCAAAAATATGTGCAGATACTGATCCCACCCCAACAAATAAACAAACATGTTTTTAGTTTATGATTTATGTCTTTATAACTGTGTTATACTGCACAGGACAGAGTCCTCTACTACTACTTTTAGCTATAAATGTGTTGGTGCAGGACTTTATATTAAAAATGTGAGAGGCATAAAAGCTCCTCCACAAATATAAAGCCGAAATGAACAACTTTTGATTTTTCTGATAAGTTAACACACATACAGTAAAAAGTGAAGACACTGTATCCATGTTCACATGAAGTGCTGACAAATCCAATTCACCATGAATGTGTATCCACACATGCACAGAGCAGCGAGCAGCTCCAGTGTGGCTGTCCGGCCTGCTGGTGATTCCTCACAGATAGTATTGATCTGAGACGCAGGCCTCATTCATTACAGGCTGACTAGCAGCAGATGAGCTGAGGCTTATTGCTGAGCAGGGCCTTTCTCTGTCGTCTGGAAAACCACAAGGGTAAATTGTAGGAGCCATGCATAAGTAAATGGGAAGCTGGGCTGTATGTCTTACTCAGCAGCCTTACGTAACACACAGCGTTACACACATGTTGGGTGCACGGAGGACACACTTTGTACAAAAGTAATGTGATTGTATGTACTAATCTGTTTGCCTATGAGGATTTGTTTACATTGAGCATAAAACACGAAAAAACATTTAACAATTCAGCTTAAGCTCTGTGACTCATGGAGAGTTTATATTTATTTCAGTAACAAAAATTATTCCTTTCCTCTCCCTTCTGTGCACCTTACAACAATACAGTTTTATTTTTGTGTTTTTTTGTCCTATGTTACATTTAGAAATACATTTTATATTATATAAAAGAATCTAAAATAAATTTAAAGGCTAAGATACCTTTTAACATACATTGAAATGAATAAAAAAAAATACTCAGGTTAAATTAAAGATAAACTAACAAAAAATAATGAATAAGAACGACCCTTAACCTGTCACTGTATATTATGTTTGGATATTAATTACTGAACTCGACTTTAAAGCTTCTGTAGTAAAGAAGGGGCTAAACAGACTGATGGCGATTCTACAGCAATTGTGATCATACTGATGCTTGTTGTACTGTATAATAATATCTCTAGATTATTTTTACAATTATATTATTAAGTCAAATGAATATATATTTTTTAATGGAGGAGAAGTTTAGTATATAAGAAGCAGTTTAAAGTCACAGAAACTGTACTGTACTTAATACAAGTCAACATGTAAATTAATCTGCTTATTACTGAACATTCCACCTATGACAATGGATCAACCAAGGCCATTCAATAACTGACACCCACATGGCAGGAGAGCACACACACACACACACACCACTCACTCGGGGTCCACAGGAGGCCCCCCACAATTTAAAAACAAAGCAATCCAGTTATTATTTTGCATAATGATTAAACCTGAAACCTCAAAATACTTACATACACACATGGCTAAAATGGACATCATGTTAGTCGTATATAACATTTATTTTGCGATATTTTACACAAAATCAGAAAAACATGAAAGAAAATTAATTCTGAACTCAAAACGATGAAAAAAAGAAATTACATTTATTTTTGTATATATAACAAGACATTAGGACCTGAGGAACTATATTATATATTATATTTGTTTTAAACTAAAAAAAAGAAAGAAAAAAAAAGACATTTAGTTTAGGAATGCAACACTAAATTCTCAACTCTCTTAACTCTAAGAGCTCAGCCCAGTTCCCACATCATGTTTATATTAATTTCTGCTCTATCTCTTGCTCTGGTCCCCTCCATGTAAAGAATGCAGTCTGTTTAATGGTAATCACAAACACTGCAAGTAATCCTGACATATCTGTGAGTGAGCTGGAGCATGATTCCAGCAGTGCTGGTCAAAATCCTTGCCGACTCAAAGAGACAATCCCTGACCCAGCAGGCCCTGCCTCATACATGCAACTGTATTTCCCCAGAGAGTCTGTCACATTCCTGCCTTCACTGTGCAACACTCTGCCATTTTCAACAGCAGGGGCCCCCAGGTCACAAAGAGAAGAGCTCCAATTGCTACCACAAAACCTGGCCGAGCAGCGATTTGGCCTTTCAGTCCTTTATTTTCTCTCTCTTAGTTCCTGGGCTGCAGGAAAAGAATGACTCCTGCTTAACGATAAAATAATGAATTTCATTTTGAGGCAGGAGTGAGAGGGGGAGGGAGGAGATGGAGGGTGAGAGACAAGAGAAGGGGAAAGGGGTGGGGGGAGCTGAGGAGGCAAGTATATTACCGAGCTGGCAAATGTGCCCTCATGCCAGGGAGTCAATTTGAATGAAGCCATTCAATGTGACATCATTTACTCAGAAATCCCTAATTTGTCAGCATTAATATTTCAGCCCCAGCATTGCCTGTCACAGTGTGCCAGAGATGACTGATCAATCTATAAAACGGCCGCAGCTAATTTATTGAATATTTATGTGCAATGTCATGTGCAGGAGAGCAGCAGAATTTATTCCACCGTACTCTGTGTGGAAACTTTCTCAAAAATCACATTCTAGCTTTGCAGATAACGTGAGACACGCTGCACTGAGCACCACACAAATGTATGTCCAGTCTGAAGGCAAGTCGACAAACTGAGAGACAAATGCTTTCAGCATGCTCAGGTCATTAGACGCAACATTATCAGTTATTAGCAAAACTGAATAATATCACAGGAAGGTCACTGCTGCGTTACACAACACACACAGTAAACAGGCTATATTTGACATTAGAATAACATCTTTGGTCTATCTAACCAGAATACCATACCAATATATCTGTTTAAATGTAAATGATCTACATGAAATGTGAAAGTAATTAACTAAAAGCACAACACAACACAAGATTTGATTGAAAATGCTATGTAGAGGTTCTAATATAATGTAGCTGTTCTACTACACTGTCAATATTAAAAAGGGTGATTAGTAAAAAAAAAGTCAGTCTGGACTGATATTGTTTTTTTGGGGCTGATACCTACTCATCTTTTCAATCATCTGTTTAAATCCCCCCCAAAAAAGATAAAAACATGTTTATTATGTAAAGGATGTGGACGTCATACATTATGCAATAAAGGTTCTAATCTAAGCTAATCAATTCTTACAGAAATCTGCTGGTCAGCTGCCTGACCACCCATACCGTAACACTTTGTATACACACAAATCTAAAATCACTGTACCAGCTGGCATGACTGAGGTTTCTTAGATGACGACTCACTTTACTGCAGTAAAACCTCAGCAAGGCTTGAAAAAGTATAAGTGATAAAAGTGTTCACTCCTAACAAGCAATGATCCCATCTTAATGTTTTCAATAGTACTGCAGCAACCTAGTACAGCAATAAAACAAGACCTTATTATTAGGCAAAACAATCAAAAACATTAACAAAGTTCTTTGGGACTGCATGCCGGTCACATCTTTAGTATAAGCAGCAGGCTTTTACAAACAACTTTTATATATATATATAATATAACTATATTGGTTATTATTATACGTTATGTTTTGATAAGTACACCTTAGTGGTAGCTGGATATCAGTAGGGATATCACCTCTACCCACCCTAGGAACTGTAGTGTAGTGTAACATCTTAACAAAACTCTAACGAACTACTAATAAGGATCTGGGAATGTAGCTGAAAGTCCAAACCTATTTCTAAGAATTAAGTTAAAAAATGTTTTCATTTGATTGTTTTAAGACGTTATCACACAGGTAGATTTATTTATCACTGAATACAAAAGTTACAATTTGTTGTTATCATTACTTTTTAGATGTGTTCCTCAGGTCCTAATGTCTTGTTGATGATTTATCTAACACATGTTGGAAATAGACCCTATAGTTGTATAGAGTAATCATCAGTGTAGAAAGACCTCCCTCCATACAGCTGCAAATGTGCCTGAACAGAAGTGGCAGCTATTCTCCTCCGACAAATGTGAATCCCCTTAATGCCCCTATTCCTAATCTGTGTGTGTGTGACTGCCAGTACATGACTTCCTGTGTCATTGTCTTATTCCATACATTTCTCCCAGTATTATGTCTTCTGTGGGGGATAGATTTTTTAGCATTACCCACATTGTATGCAATTATTTACTGCCGGGTGATGGAAAAAATCCTTCCATTTTCTGCTTTTGTTGGCAGCTGCACTGCACATTTACACAATAGGCATTTAGCACGGACAGCATAATTATGACAGCACATCAGGGCTCAAAGTGCTGGGACAGCGCCAAGGCAAAAGCCGCTCAAACCCTCATCCTTCAATGCCGCCCATGAAGATCATTATGAATGAAAATTAGTGCCGGTGGGATGCAGTGGTGGCGGCGTGCAAGAAAAACACCATGGCGGAGTGTTGAGAGCACAGTATCCCTGTATGCCACATCACCGCCTTAGTAAACACTGAAGGAGTGGAGAGTAGTGCTCATGTTTCTGAAGTGTCTCAGAATGTGGCATTGAAATTATACTTAAAGGTTATAGGTGTGAAACATTCCTGATCAGTGATGTTGTCTGGAGCGTATAGTTTGTAAGCTGCCAAAAAAGTATGCTGAATTAGCTTATAGCAGCTCTGTTTATGCATTTGGGGGTATACAGGCAATAACCAATGAATTATTCTAAACTGAGAAAAGGTTCAAATGTGATGATTCTGAAGTCTTTCTATGATTTGGGGAAGTTTCTTCACATTGTAATTTTTACTAATCGCAGAATTAGCCTGATGGATATATCAGATAAGCTGATATTGGCAGCATCGCAGATATAGTGGTATTGGTATATGTTTAGTGTATAACAACTGATACTTTTTTGCCAAACATAACACAGAAAAAGATGCTATAGGTATATGTGATCACATAATTTGAGTTGTTTCAAGCTCCCAGCCAGTCAAGACACCAGCTCCATACATACAGAATTGTGAATATGGAGTTCTGTATTAAACCAAAAATGCATAATTTCCTAATAATCTTATCCAAGTGCTAGAGTTTGATTGTAACATTGTTGACTGAGGGGATATAGTAAAAAGGTTTGCTTCTCCAGCTCTGTGACAGACCTCTCACCCATTGACAGCTGGGATAAGCTCCAGCCCCCATTGACTCTCTATGCCAGGACAAAGTGGGTTCGGAAAATGGATGGATGGATGGATGAATGGATGGATGGATGGTTTGCTTCTTGCAGTTTCTCACTGCACCCCCTGTACATAAAGTCTCATGCATGGCACCAAACCCTGTGTGTGCTCATGTACATCTCCTGTCCACCTTCAGTCAATATGAGAAAACAGAATCTATATGGAGGCAGAGAATGCATGCACCAAGTGAAGGGAAATACATTATCAGCACAGACACAACAAAGCTCTATACCCTTATCTGATAAAAATGTGTTCATGGTTAGGTACAAAATCTACTTGGTTAGGTTTGGGTAGAAAAGCTATTTGGCTAAGTGGAGGTCAGAATAATGGGTTGGGTTTAGGTTACCACAGTAAGAGTTCTACCACCTCTACAACAGGATTCTGTGCCTGAAAAAGAGCAACTGGTTTATCTATTCCAGACATGTGTCAAACTAGTGACACTCCAGTCCCACCTTCAGCTTTACAATATGACTCTTTGAGACGATGCATTAGTGAGTGATACATTCAAAGTGTGACTTGTTTGGCTAACTGCAACATAAAGCTGAAAGCAGACCGTCTTGAAATCTCAACACCTCTCGACTCTCCTACTATGGGTCTAGACAGTAAATAATCCCTAAGGTTAAAATATTGAGTAAATCATTTTACTCCTAAGCCTAAAAGCAGAATAACTGTGTGTATTTGGGACTGATTTTCTCCACTGACATGCTTCTTAAACAGAGACTTCCATTAAGGTCTTTTCCCAGTGTGCACTTGGTGAGCCGGCGGGTGAGCAGGTGACCGATTCAACCAGCTTACAATCCAAAGTGCAAATCTCTTTTTTTGCACCACAGTTAGCATTAGCCCCTCCAGTCCCTTCATTATATCAGCACTAATTACAAATTCTTAAACCAGTGCCAGACATTACAATAAGACAGTGCAGCGAGCATATGGCATAATATCCTATTAATGAACACTCTAAATTCAAACTCAGGTCAGCGCTATCACGCCTGAGAACGTGTCACTGATCCGATGGAGGCAGGAGGAGGGGGTGTGCTGGGAGGTGGGGGTGCTAAAGAAGGAGGAAGTGACCTTCTTCTAAAATGCACAGACTAATTTGGAGGGGGAAGGCAGCCCCCGGGGCCATCTCATTGTTTTACTTGTTTAATTTTTCGCCAGCAATTATTGATATAATATTTTGATGGCAGAGCTGAGGAAGGAGAAGTCATTAAAATGGACCAGAGGAGGGAGGAGTCATTTTTTCCCTTCATTTTGCTTTTGCCACTAGCTTGTTTTACTCATCCCCCCTCTTTTTCATTCTTTTTTTTTTTTTTTTTTTTTTTTACACATCAATTTTTGTGCATTTCTCTTGCCTGCCACTCTCTGTCTCTCTCTCCGGGGGGAAAGTCAGGATATTTGCATTTGCTGTCACAACAGTGTGAGAAACAAGTTGTGGCCATCTCAGTGGCTCAGTCCTCTGCACGCTCTGCGTTTTAATGGGGACTGTCAACTACAAGAGAGATGGATACCCTCCCTCTGTCTTCTACCCTGATCCTCCTTCTTGTAAGAAAAAACGTGGATGCCAACAGACACATTTAGCATGATTACATCTGCGATTGATAGATGTTCCCCATGGCGCTTTTTGTTGGGATCTGGTTTACCTGAGTTAATCTGCTAAGACGACCCCTGTCTAAAGTGATGCAGGGCTGAACACAGAGACAAAGGTAGCTAAAGGTAGAGAAGGAAGACACTTACTTACACTTACATTTATCTAAGATATAGCTGTGATCAGCCTTTTCCTTGTCAGCTACTAAAAGACCAGCAGCAGCTAAAATGACTGCCTCACGCCAGCCAGGTTTTTGAACTTGATAAACTGTATCATTTGCTGTAAAATCTGTGTAACCAAAACAGCTCTCTTCTACACCGCCGCCCTGATGAGGAGCTGCAGGGGCTCATCAGATTACACACAGAGGCCCTCATCTCTACCTCTCCCCCAGGGACGGTTTGCTCTCAGCGGGTCCCTGGAGCTGGACCCCTGCCCCTGGCCCCTGCCAAGCGCTCCGAGATGTGTGTTTGTTTAAAAACCAGACTTAATCCTCCTGCTCCTCCGCAGCAGCTGCCTCAGATCAGGTCGCAGATCAGCGCTGAGGGAGGCGCTTGGGTGGAGGCACGAAGGGCTGCAGGTGCAGGCTGCAGATGTGGTGGTCACTGAAAGTATGAAGATGCTCAGTGAATAAAAGTCAGCTGTGTAGTGTACACATAGAATGTGATAGTTACAGAAAGCGGGCAGGGCAGCGAGGATTATCAGCTTCTATGGAAAGAGAAAACCAGGCTGCATGGAACTCTTTTATTGCTTATACTTTATTTTGACACATTCCTCTCCTCTCAGTTCTATCACTACCATTCCTGCCTGTGTGTTTTTCCAATGCTAACAATTTCCTCCGGAATGGCAAACATTTTAAAAAGCAGTTTGGTTTCAATTGTTAACCACGTTTGGCACAAGTGCTGTTTAATTTTAGAATCAGAATGAGATTTATTGGCATATACAAGAAATGTGTTCTGGTATTATGTGCATTAAAACAAACATTAAAAAAGAAGAATGGTAAAAACAACAATAAAAATTAATATTTAAAATATTGGGAATAGATCAATATCAAGTGGAATTGAATAGTAATGGCAGTGTGCAAGCTCAGGGACTTGATGGATTGTACCTGGTTCACTTCTCACCTCAGACTTTCATGCTTGGGGGTCAGGCTCTGAGTTTCTAGAAAGCACTCTAATTGTCATCATACAAATTGAACAAGCTTTTATCCCAATATTTTAAGGCTGTCCTTTCTAGGAGGTAGACTTGTACAAAGAGGAAACACGTGTACATAAGTAGCTCCCACATGTGGTTGTAACTGTGGAATTCATGTAAAATTGGGTGGAATGTGTCATCAAGGTAGCCAAGAAAATGGTAAAGAAACAAGTTGGTTTGAAAGCAGCGGTTTATCTCTAATCATGACTTTATCCTAATGCTACTTAAGTTCTTACTAATCTAGTCTAATCCACTACAATAAGTACAATACAAGTCAAAAGATGACTTTTTAACCCTGACTTAGCAGGATGGAAATCTAGTAGTATTGTAAACAGTAACCAAAAGTAAATATCCAAGAGGTACTACATTAAGCATAATGTGTGTGTGTGTGGGTATATGAGACATGTGGCCACAATAACCAGGGTGCATTGGTATTCTTTTCCAGTTCCAGAGCTGTCTGCACACACCGAGTGATCACTCATTCATTCATTCATTCAGCTGATAACCACAAATGAACAGAGGGAGAGGCAGAAAGGACCGCTTTCCGAGTGTGGACTCTGTAACAGCTTGATTAGACAGAGGAAAAAAAAAGGTCATCCTTGTCCAGGAGTAAACTGGATTTATTGTTGTCATGGCTGCCATGCAGCCGTGATAAAAATGACCTCAATAAAAAAAAAACAGCACAGTCAATGCCATATGCAAATGATTCCATAAAGGCATAAATGAAAGAGGAGTGGGGGTGAGAGGTAGGTGATCAGCAGTGGGGTGGGTGAGGGTAGCGGGCAGCGGGGGTCACATGGACCACAATGAAGGCCGAAAGGTGGATGCAGCGGAGCGGCCCATCACTCTTCATGCCAGCGGCTTTTTATGTAGCTGTCCAGCAGCCCCTGTACATGCCCCTTCCTCTCCTTGACTGGCCCTCTGGCTCACAGATAACGCAAAGGGCATTGCACAATGTGTGTAACATCACATAGTGTGTGTCTGTGTTGGTGTGGTGGTGTCTTCCAGGTAACAAGATATTTAGAGGTAAGCCAAACCACCTTTTCAGGATGTACCCTGCCTCTCACCCAAACACAGCTGGGATAGACTTGAGCTGCCTGCCACCCTTTACAGGATGGATGTTGTCTCACACTACTTTTTAAAGTGGGGGCTAAAGTCTGTCCTATGGGGGCATTTTGTAGGACACCTGAAACACCAGTCCCTAGTCCATCGTAAGTCTTAGTAAAGGTAGGGTAGGAGATTTCATTCTGATGCACTTTGTGTTAAATTAGTGTAACTTCTCTTTACAATCCGATAGCAACCGATTAGTTCAGCAGTTTCGCTTTAAAACGAAGAATATTAATCATCTGTGGAAGCTATAAAACACTAAAAACATCAACCAATCCTACGAGGCACACATGCGTGGACTATTGGCTGGTTGTCACTCTCTTCCTGCTCTGTGCATCAGAGAGGTACGTGCATGATGGCCGAAGTCAGACTGGTTGGGAGGCGTGGCTTCGGGGTGAGCTCCGAGAGAAAGGGGCGTGTGTTTACTTTCAAAATCTGGCTGACTCTCACTGAGTTTTCAAAATCTCCTACCCTACCTTTAATGCTCACACTCACACTGTCACAGTCAATACAGAATCACCAACTAAACTAACATGCATGTTAGTTTTGGACTGGAGGAAACCAGTAACCTGGGATTTCAAAAGAATACTTGACATAAGACTGGATAAACCAATCAGATCAATGAATTGCTGAAGTAGATATGCGACAAGCACTGTAAGAAAAATATATGCTATAGCAGCTTTGTTCCAGTTGCTCCACAAAGTAAGGAAGAGAAAATGAGCGCAAAGGGAGCCAAACTGGGAGTTAGTTCCAGAGGTAAAAGGAATGCAAGCCTCTCTTTTACTAAAAGCTAGAAAATAAATCTTTCTTTCCAAAAAAGTGGAAGGGATGATTTCAACATGTCAATTCAGGCGTACACAGTATTGACAGTGCTGGTTGTCTTTTTGTTTGCATTCAGTGGCCTACTAGAACAAAGCAGCAAGTCCCTCTCACATGCGATAGAAGCTGTCGCTACCATGTTCTGACATATGCTACATTACTTCAAAAAGACATATTTACCTTCATAAGAAATGTCCACACAGGTTCATGTGGGGTGTTATGTAGCAGCTATTGAAGTTGTAGTTTTATTGACAGTACATTTTACATTGTTGTGCTGTACCAACTACAACAATGTGAGAGTAACGGCTTTCTAAAACTGGGCGTGGGACACATGGTAAAGATGAGCCATTCAGCCGTCCGCTGTTTGCCAAGACCAAGACAAAAGAAAAACTAAAAAAGATGGAAAAGCCAGGAAATCTGAAAGACAAAGGATAGAGAGGGATAGAAACATACAGTCATCGAGACAGACACTGTAAAACTAAGAGAGGAGGCTGCAAATGAAGAGTGCAGCAATGCTGGCGGACATTGGCATCCCTTTAGCTGGCACGCTAGCATGCCAAGTTGTAGGATTTACCCTGGAGCCCTTGGGCTTCGCTGTGAAAAGACTCAGTCGGCTTGAAGGGCCCTGTGGCTGGCTGCAGTCGGATCCCATTGTCTGGGCCGCTAGAGAGGAGGAAATGCTGGATGAATGCGAGGAAAACAAGAGGAAGACAGAGAGGAGAAGGAAGCAGAGGAGGAGGCCAGAGGGAGAGCAGCAAGTGGTTCCAGGGAGCAGGGCCAACATGTAGAGAAAGACGAGAGAGCGGGATGCTGTCAAACACTGACGGCTTAGAAGGAATCCACCAAAACACTTGCAGTCAAACACTCATGTAGAATATGGAGTTTTATCAGCAAAGATGCAGCTGAAAACTACTGTTAATATTTTTTTTTCTTACATCTGGAAAATGCATCTTTATTATATATTTAGACAAATAACATGAGTCTGTGATTCTGCACATTAACATAAAATTAGGACAGAAGGTTCAAAGTAATTGAGTGGTTTTTAGGCATGTGAAAGTTCACACAGGAGCTGATTTAGAGTTGTAGTTTAGATTTAGGGGGAGCTGTGTGGAAGTGTCATAAACTGCAGTTCCACCCACAGGCTCTAGTAAAATTCTTCATAAGTGAGTCAATCCCCAAGTTTTATCGAACTTGTCCATTTTAATTAGTTTGATTGCCGTTGCTAGGCAATCAAACTCTTGTTCTTCACCCTCTTTCTTCTTCTTCTTCTTCTTCTTCTTCCATACGTTTTTTGGTGCAGCGTATATTCAGTATACATACATACCGATTTCAGCCATTCAACTATGAAAATGTTCATCTCACAGAGGACATTCCGGATCAATGTCAAGTTTTTTTTCAAAATATTAAGCAATTTTGGTGTCATTTTTAACACGAGAGAGCCCTTTAACGAGGGTCATCTGCCAAATGTATCACGTCCTGCAAATTTCAAGCTACAGACTCCAGTTTAGTCTTAAAACGCTCATTAGATGCTGCTCTATCAAACTTGTATTCAGAATTTTTCCTTATTCTGAATCGTTTCCGCACGCCAGGTTCTCAAAGTTGGAGTGGTTTTTGAGGTGCTGTTACCATGGTGACAGGCTGACACACACACAGAGGCATACACAGCTCTACTATAGCAAGGCTTAGGGTCATGCATAACCAAGGTAATGCTTTAAAGTGGCAGGTAGATGCTGTCTCAGGTCAGACCATCTATGCTCCCTGTTTAACAATGTAGCATGGGCAGATTCTATCTACTTTTTAAAACAAGGAGGCAACTGGCAACAAAGTTGGTCCTTGTGCTGACCCTGCCTCAAAGACACATCCACTTTGCTGGAGTTATCATTGTTCTGGATCAAGCCAGGTTTTCAGCCAATCAGCGTTTAACTAACACATAGCATCATCAAGATACGTCTGCTTGTATTTTATGTCGATACATATTAAGTATATTGAGTGAAGTGGTGATCAGTTGCACAGTGAAAAAAACTGAATTGAGTTTGGCTAGCTGTGCCTTATAAAATACTATGTGAGTGTGTACAGTTCCGTACATTCCTTTCATCCCCCTCTCTGTGGATCTCTGGGCGCTGTAAATGTTATATTTCTGAAGCAGTTTGCGATATACTGCCTGCACTCTGTTGTCAGCAGCCGGTGCATCGGAGCAGAGCTCGCAGGTGTGTACAGACCAGAAGTCGACCATGAATGAGAGCTCATCTGTCGGAGCCGGGGAAAGCACATGGTCAAGTGGTCAACAAATGAAAATGGAAAATTGCTACCACTTGTTGGGCCCGTTCAAGTACATGCAGGTGGGAGAGGTGGTCAGGTCGTGATGGATGCCCCGTGTCCCCGTTGTTGTTGATATGATCAAAAAAAAAAAAAATACCATGGCCGACCCCCTCCGCCTCCCCAGCCCTCCTCCCCCATTCTCCACCATAATAGACAAACAGATGTGTGCAGGTCGTCTGCAAGCACAGAAAATTGCCTGTGTGCAAAATTGCCTTTGTGATGACAAATTTTGTTTATTTGTTTGACGAGTCCAATCATGTTTTTGAGTCCAAGTATATTGTTAGTGGTTTTTATCAAAATACCAGGGATTTTAACTTGCTCTTTTTTTCCCCAGTAAACCAACCAAATAAGGACGAACTATGCGGCAGGCACTGCTGCTCAAGAGGACCAACCGGATATTAAATGTATGTAATAAAGTAGAACATGCTCCACTTCAAGTTCCATTTAAAATAGTTTAAATATGAAGTTATCAAAGTTTAATGAAAAACCAGATTGTCCATCATTAGAGTCATACACCAGAACTCTGTGATCATATGTTAAAAGCCTTAAGCAGCAGTAAGCATTGAGCACGCTGCATCTCTGTATGAGTTAAGTCTAGTAAAACATTTGAGCATCATTTACCACATAATTTGAAGCAAATACTGTGAAATGTAGGAAATGCAAACGCAAATACACCCGAATGGCAATTTAATGAAAACAAATGTTGGATGTGGAAATGCAGATGTTATCAAGTGTTTAGATTGCATCGTTCTCCCTATCTCTATCTGCTCACACACACACACAGACACACACGGGGGTTCTAAGGAGATAGTATTTGCCTAATCATATGCATTTTCCACTTCATTTCCATGCTTTCTTTTCAGCTAGAGGCACTACTCTGTTTAATATCTGCTGGACAGAAATACTATGGGAGCTTGTACAGTATATACAACAGTGCTCTTACTATCCTCACCTTTGTCTTTGATTGACAGTAAGGCAACAAGTACCACCAACAAATGCCTAAAAGCTAGCAAAAAATAGTTGCTTATTAGCACTTAATGATAATATATGCATCATTTTAATGTTAATTTGCTGTAGCACAATGATGTACTGCTCTTTGAAAAAAAAAATTCTGGTGGTCTAATAAGTAAGGTGAATAATAATGTTGTCAGTACTACAAAATAAAACAAAAAATTAAACATTGCAACTACAGAAACTGAAAGTTCTCTTCATGTTTTCTGGAGCTCTAAACAGGAGTAGCAGCAGTAGTAGTAAAGGTTACTGCACCCTGCTGGGAGACTGAAAATGTATACAGAACATTTCCATATTGTAATGCCTTCATTGATAAGTAATCCCCAAAGGATTGACTGTTGTTTTGGCTTGCCCTGAGCAGTCAATGAGTTGACTGACTTGGACTTAGATACATACTGTCAGAATCTATGTCTCTCTCATGGACTCCGACATGTCTCTTGGTAGCACACATGCTGCTTTTTATTTAGGTAATGCTACACAGTCCAAAGAAACAGCGACTGTCACTGGTAATGCTCGGTGAGGTTGAGATCAAATGGTACTGCAAAGGTACAACAGACTTGAACAGAAGTCATCGAGCAGACCCTATGAACCCATGCACTTGTCCTGCGTAATATATATGGTGTCTGTGGAGACATTACTGGAGCAATAGGGGAGATAGTGTTTGCTATTATAGCCAATGGGAAAATGGAGACATCTCTGGCAGATTAATAGGAAGCGTCCAAGAAAAGTCTGAGAAGCTAGACTCTTGCTTTTCAGGGTGAGTATTAGCGCTGAAACAGAACCTGCAGTCCTTTATACAGCCACTTAAGGCTGGCTCCACAGTGAGTTAGTGCCTGTAAACTTTCATGTTAAAATCTAGAATCTGCAGCTCCATATTCACCTTACTCTTTATTAACCTTGGCAAACCAGTCTGAAAGCTTTGTCAGCCCGGTGCAAATGCTGATGTGGTCCAAAGTCAGCTGAGTTTGTTTGAGGACAGATGAAATGAAAACACACCTCAGAGGACCAGTCAAACCAGGGTGATGCTGCCAATCACACAGCTCTACAGTCAGCAGTTTATCACAGCAGGATGATGCCTTTTGCCCTCCTGTCATCCCACCCACAGCCTCAGCCTTTAGTTTTACAGTAATATACCTCAACCTCTGCAACTGTCTGTAACCACTGATGATACAGTAGCTGTTTCGTTTACATTCCATGTGATGGCAGCTTTGTCCAAGGTCAGTAGTATGTGAACACCACAGTCCACTGTTTTTTTTTTCCTTTTTATGTGAGAGCTTTGGTGGCTGTAAAATCATTATTTGTCTTTCTCATGTTCTCTGCTTTTCTCTTCACTCTGTCTGCAACAAGAAAAAATGTAATAATCCAACTGCAGGATTAAGGATTTACCTTGATATTGCAAGAAAAAAACAAATGTATACTATAAAGAATTCTGTTTTCTTTTAACAATTTCTTTACCAAGAAAACTGTTCGGTCAAAGGACAGTTTTCAGTTTGGTTTGAAAAGTTATAGCATCAAGGACAGGTGAGAAAAGTCTTTCATTAGAGGAAATTACTGTGAAACTACTGCTGTCTGCCACAGTTATGTCTCAAATTCCTAACCATCAAAACTGAGACACCACAAGGGTCTATCCTTGGTCTTTAGTCATATTGCACATTTTATCACAAATAACAAATATTGCATGCATCACCGTTCCCTTCATCACAAAGAGGTCAAAGAGAACAATCTTTGTCCAGCTTAAAAATCAAATCAATTAACCTCATTTCAAATCACTTTATTCTTTAGTCTTTTACAACCAGAAACTCTATGCGCTTTACAGAAACCCAGAGCCGGACCTGGCTCATAAGGGGGACCCCTCTGCAAATGGCTGGCAGAGGAGAAGAAGAAAAAGTTGAAAAGAGGATGAAAGAGAAGAAAAGATATGCATAATATCACCAAATCATAATCCACAGTATGTCATTTGTCACATAGCATGTGAAGAGCTTAGAGTGTTATATGATGGAAACGTATCTAAAAATTAAATGGATCAACTCTCATATTAAAGTTGAACAATTCCATCTGAACAAAAAAAGCCTTCCCTGCATCTATCACTCCTGACATCATCCAAGGAAAAATGATGCAACAGGTTGTAAAAAAAAAAAAAAAAAAAAAAAAAGAGAGAGTCTGAATACCCTCTTGTCATTTCTCATTAGTTCCCAGCACTATCCAGCACAGGCATGGTGAAGCGTGACCCACAGCAGGTTAGGGCAGCCTGGTCCTTCCCAGCTCATAGGCCTCTTTAGGAGAGATATTGATGACGGTCGGGAGGAGGCTTTGCTAAATGAGCCTCAGCAATGAGCTGGAAAATGAGTAATGTTCCCTGGGTGAGCCCGGAGTGTTCGGGCCTGCCTCAGCACTGCCCACTTTTTCATGACTGAGAGGGACAGAGCACATGTACAGGCGGATGTGTGTGTGTGTCTGTGTGTTTTGATCACCATCTCCTTGCTCAAAAATGATATCTCTTTGACCTACAGTAGGCTGAGATGTCAGCTGAAAGTCATTCGTCAGTTTTTGAAATAAAATGGATTGAATTAAACAAATAAAAAATGGGTCTTCTACCATATAATGCTCACATGTATTTGCATGAAAGGACATTTTTATTTATCAATGGGCCACAAACCACAAAGATTGGACTGTTTTTAAGTGCATCCAGTGCCAACAATGCTCTGAAACAATGCCAATGCGCAATTTTAACATTGGTTGTGTGTTCATTAATCTCCCAGTACCTAACCTTAATTTTTGCCTTAAAGTACATAGTGGAACAAGTATAAAAGGACAAAATATCCATCTAGTATGTTGTCCATCATAGAAAGAACATTGCATGCTTTGCCCTCTTGACCTCCTAAAAGTATTTGATATCACACTAGATTGCAAAATCTCAGAAATCTCCACAAATCACATCCTCAGGTCCTGATGACACCAACTGTTTCCACACCTATCCCAATGAAAGAACACAGACGGTTACTGCAGAGCTGTGTAAATGTTGGAGATTTCCTAATTCCAATACATGTGAAGTATGATGCACTTATGTATAAGGGATAAACTTTTAACCTTATCCTGAAGAGATGGCTCTTGTGACTGTGCCTATGCTCCTGTGATTTTTCATTACCCGTGTAAGGCTTTGTTATGACTTACTTGAGACTGTCAGATAACGAAGGGTATAGGACGCGAGCTGCTAAAAGTAGACCTTGAGCATTCCTTCAGAGACGTCTGTCTGTGTGTGCGACTGCTCCTTCTTGCAAGAATAAGAGCATTTAAGTGATAAACAGTTGATATTTGGGGGTTTATTCCTAACAGTAACTATCAAATGTGCCATAGGGGTCTAACCTTGGTCCAGTGCTCTTTACATTATACATGATATACACATCATATATTTTTGGGGGACAGGATGGCTTAATAACTACGTTTATCCAGGTTTACAAAAGAAAAACCAAAGACTCCTTGCAGATGGAAACTTTCAGTAAAATAATCCACAACAAAGATGAAATGCAAGTTGCTCATTAGTTTTTCCTACGTATGAGCTTCCTTGGAGAGGCTCAGCAGCTCTGATAATTGTGCACACACTTTGTTCTCATTTTTAAAACTGTGTACAACACATTTTCTTTCATTTTAACTGATGAATTTGAACTAAGGTCACTGCGTTGGGATTATTAAACAAGCCAATAAATAAAGAAACAAACAAACAAATGAAATTGTCTGGACTAAACCAGCTCCTTGATTATATATATATCCGGAACACATAGTGTTGAGGTTGTACTGTCAGAGGCTGTTTGCAGAATCAAATCTGCTTTGTATTTGCTTTCAGTTAACTTTCTGTTTTAAACATTATGAAAATGTAACTTGTCTATTTCACGCGCACCTCTATCCATCAATCGCTCGCTAGTTGCAGCTGAATTCAAAACACCCAGGAGTAGTCAGCCGCAACAACAGCAGTGTATTCTTTTCACTTTATTTGCTGAAATCATATCAGACTCGGCGGTGGGAGAAGAAACACTCCCGGTTAAGTGTTGCCCTCCTCCTGCTTCCTTCCTCTCTCCATCTTCCTCTTTCTCGCACTCTCGCCTCCAATCCACCATTATTAGTGCCTCCAATACTCCAGAGGGCAAACAAACTTTCAAAAAATTCCCCATAACCTACCAAGCGTAGCCCATTTTCCTCTCCATGCAATTAACTGCGCCAACATTTACAATAATATGATTACAGACACTTTGGCAAAGTCATGGGGGGAACGCAGGGCATATTAGGTATCAGCAAGGGGTTGATCGTAATGGTCGCGTTTCCTGGAGACTCACATTTTCTTTTGCACGCAATAGCGAGAGCCACTAAATTCTCCTCAGGCAGTAAAAACCAATGCACTGGAACCATGATAACAAACACAGGCAACCACTTTCTTTCTCATCATTCTCTTATTTTCTTTCTTTTACTTTGGGGCCTAGTTTTTTTTTGTTTTATTTTATTTTTTTTTATTCCTTGGTCGTTCTTCCCTCTGCATCCTTGCTCTTAATTCCCTGCACCCACCTCACCCCTTCCCTGTGCACCCCTCAATTAATTAAGTCTTTCACGGCCATGTAATTAGGAACATTAGCAAGTCATAAACTTGCCACGAGTCTTGAAATTATGTGCTGGCCCTCAGCAATTTGTTTGTAATTCCTTTTCCGCAAGACAACAGCACCGTAGGGTCCCATAGATCTTCCAAGGGCCCCCACTGTGCCACTCTCGCAGCCACGACAGGCAGGATAAGAGGGGTCCTTGTTGAGCTGAGAAGGGGGACTGCATGATGCCCAGGCTGGCTGGCACCCATCCTGCTGCTCTCAAAAGACCACTTAGAGCAGCCAGACAAAGACGGTTGTCTGTTCATTGCATGCCTCTCAGGTTTTATACCCATCTTTGGAAGCCAGAGATTCTACTATCATGCATATTATAAATATGCCCCAAACAATACAAAGTTTCAGCTCTAGCAGGTCAGCAGGGTCACAAAGACACTTTGACCCCACAACCCCCTGCTGTGATGCTATTAGAGGGTCATCCTTCTGTACTTTAATTACTCTCAAGCCAGCCCAACCTCATCTTTATGCTCTGATCTTTATCAAGCATGCTGGGCACAATATTTGTTTACTGCAGTGAATCAGTGCGATCAGTGAAACAACCACTGGTCACTCTGAAACAAATGTCAAGATGTCCACAGAAGAAGATTTCCTTCCTTTCCCAGCCAGCACACTTACAAATTAATTTTTAAATTCTCTGAAATCCCCAAGCCAGAAAATATAAAATCAGGGAAAAATCATCAGACTTAAAATTTCCATTAGTTCTTGAATGCATCATGCATCACCTATAAGCAAATCTAAACCTAAAACGAAGATATTTTGTCAAAACACCACCATCCTAATTTAAAAAAACACACCAAAAATTAGTGTTTACAGTAACAACATTCTGCACTCCAGAACACAACCAGGAAGCCCTGATTGACATTGCTCGGAGCATTTCTGACTGATCTTCTTGCAGAGTTTGTAAAAGCTAACAGTTTAACAAAATTGTATAAATTGTATAGGACTGTATTCTACATAATTTAAGTTTTGTAAAACTAATAATCCAAGAAATTCACTTTTCTTTTTAAATAATTTTACATTTATAATTGTGTTTTACAGGACAAAGACATTTTAAGTTTTCTCTACCTTTTGCTGTTTGCATAGAGGTGCAGGACTTTACACTGCAGTGAACAAAATAGTAAGGGAAAAACAGGCACAGGCTGCTTTGCATTCTGCAAAATAGAGTTGTATTATACTGCGGTGCAGCCCTGCACTTTGAATACAGAGCATCATCTATAATCCACCAATTATGTTTGCAGCTGAAAGTTATTGGTCAAACTGTTTAATAGTTTTTGCTTCATAAAGTTTGTGTCATCCTGTCGCATCCTTATTTTGGATTAAAAAAAAATTAATTCTAATCAGTTTAAGATGAGAAAACTCAGGAGACGTTACGCAACACATTAATGATCATGAATGTTTAAGAAAAGAAGGATTTTTATTTAAATAAAACACTTCAATTTTGGATGATATGTATTCCATATAGAGGCAAGGGAGTGATTATATTAAGGCCTCACATTTCATGAACGTTTTGTGTCCTCAAAACACACTTCAAACTTTCATTTTTTAACACTTTTTCTATCATTCAGGCTGTTTTAGTAGCTTCCTCTGTCAGGCGTTCTGTAGTCCCAACAGTCAAACGAAATGTTCATCAACCACAAAACACCCAATCAAACATGTAATTTTCTCCCCCATGCTGGTAAAATGTGCATGTTTTCCTCTGTGTGTATGTGTGTGTGTGTTTGTGTGAAGCAGTGCTTCCAGCTCTTTTGTCCACGCCGCTCCAGAGAGAGGTTAACGGCATTGATGCCTGTGTGATTCCAGCTCAAGCACTCTCATCAGCAGCCTTATTCTCTCCTCCGGCTGCACCCTGACCTCCCAATAACCATACACCATTGTTTCTATTTACCATTTGCCAGAGATGGAGAGAAAACTGGAGAAAGAGCGTGGCAGAGAAAAAGAGAGCCGAGGCTGCTATTGATCGGTTTCCACATGTATTGAAACCAGATATTGATTTTCTTTCTTTTTTTTTCAAATGGGAAAAAGTGCATTGTCCGACCGAAGGAGATTTCTATGGGGATTTGGGGAAAGAGGAGTTGAAATGAGCATCCGGTGCACCGTTGTCTCCTGTGGATTGTGTATAGGGCTGTGGTAATTGAATTGAGCGAACAGGGCCCTTCTCCGATATGTGCTCTCTTAAGAGTTTTAGGCCTGTCAATGTATCTCTCTAATATTTCAGTTAGAGCAGACTTCAAAAAGCTGAGAAAGTTTTCTGAGAAACATTTAAAGGAGCTGAGCTCTCATAATGAGAGCTATTCGGTTTGAAATTAATTGCTGCTGTAAATCAGTTGGATACTTCCAGTGTTATTTCAGTTATGTTCCTACTCCGGTCTATTCTACAGTATTTGAGAAGATAGGAATGTGAAATGATATGTTAAAAGGTTGGGTTGTGTAGTGACGTGCTGCTGTGTTTCAATTTGTCACACATGAAACAGAAAATAGCTTTTAGCAAGTAGCATTAGTCTGTATTCTTCTGGTTGAATCAAAAGGATAGCACAATCATGTTATTACATTATTGTATATGTTAAGTGAAGTGTAACACCACAGAGACGAAATGTAGAGGACAGGAGCTAAACACGGAAATATGGATCAAACAGAGGAGCGCTGATCATAAAGCCAAAGCCTGACCCACTAATAATCCTATTGGTGATATGCTGGTGATAAGGTATTTATGTTCAAATTAAGATACACAAGTGTGTTTTAAAATGTCTTTGAACGCCACTTGCTCCCCCAGTACTCTGGCCTTTGCAGCACATTTTAGTTGAAAAGCAGGACTAATGAAACAAAGTGTGCAGACTTAGTTAACTGTGTTTGGGTGGCAGATGTATGGTTATTGAACTCCACAGACTTCTCACATTTTCTCTTCCTACCTTCAAGACCCTGAACTTTGACTTGTGTTTTTCCATTTCCACCCCAGCAGCAGCTTTCACGTCTGCCTTTGTGCACATCTAAAACCCTGTTGTGCATCTGCTGACTGTCTCTGTCACTTGACAGCAGCTGAGTTGTCTCAGTGGCTGCAGCCGGAGTCTCGGCTGCCTGCTTCTCATTCAGCCGGCGTCGGCCTCCTCTCCCACTCAATTTGCAATTAAGACCAAATTTAGAGCACTGAAGCCTGAAGGCAGGTGGGTGTCCGCACAAGGAACATGTTGCCTAGCAACTGGGGGGGACATAGTCAGGAGGGTGTACGTACCTGAGCTGTAGGGGGCGGGATGGGGAAGGAATGCGTGTGTGACTGTCAGGGTTGGACATATGTTGGTATTTGCAGATAATGGACCAGGAGATCGCTGTGTGTTTGTATTTTGTTCCAAATAGCTTATCAAGAAATACATCCCATTTAGACTATGATTTAGTCAGTGAATAAATAAAACCCAGCCAGCCAAGTGTTGATTATCGTTTGCTTATTTAAATATAGTTTGTTTTTGTTTTTTAAAACATATTTTTTAATATAAGAACAATTATTGCATTTACTTCACTTTTATGTCCTATATTATCAGATATTTAGGCCTTCAATAAGTATTGTAATGATTTTTCCAGTTGCTTACATGCATATTTAAAATGTTTTAATATATTTTCACAACATTTTTATATTGGTATTTACTGTACTTCTCATCCAGGATTTATACAAAATCAGAGATTACTGCAAGAAATGAGATACTTTACCCAACAGATTGCTCAAAATTTTACCGATTTTGAGGCAGTTTTAAAGATCTTTTGTTTGTTTGTATTAGCCTGCTTAAGAAATTATTATTAAAAGTGCAGATATTATGCAAGCTGAGTTTCATTTCCAAAATGGCAGGCTACCACTTGCAAAGTGCTCAACATCTGTGTGTGAGTGTGTAAAATACTTTGAGGAACACTAAAGCAGAGAAACACGATTTAAGTGCATTGCGTGTACCATTAAGCAGTCTTTGTGCTACAGTTCACAGATCATGCACAGTGCATCAGCCACCTTCCTTTATCTAGTTCTCTAGCTACTTTTTAGAGAAAACAGTGCAAGCCATTCACAACAACACTGACAGCTATCCTTTGTCATAAGTCACAGGGGGCATCTTCCCCTATGAGATGAGAGAAGTCAAAAACTTAGTAAGTCATCCTCTCTAGGAGTTGATGACTACAGATAGATGCCTCTTGCAGAGCGCCATCTCCAGCTGCGCTCTGCAGTGTGGGCTGTAGGAATATGTTTGAGATCCCTGACCACTAATCATTGTTAAGCACCAATTAATAATTAAGATGCCACCCATTCAAAAAGAAATGCTTGACTCCAGGTTATCAGCAGTGATCTGCAGGCAATCCCTGCCAGTCTGCAGAGGAGCTATCGCCTTCAGTAACCCTAGTGCCAGATTTTAGTTGAACAAATATCATTAAGTGGAGATGGGAAGCAAAATATACTAACAGCAATAAAATGCTAATCTATTTGTACAATGTTTATACTTGGGACACTTCTAACCTTATACACCAACATACAATTGACTTTCAAAAAAGGACAGCACGTATAATTTGGGCAGGCTTAGTTTAGATGGTAGTCAGTCAACAACCCTACCATGACAGACAAACACCATTTTAAAGGTTTTCAGAAATGGAAGAAGGATGTGGTGAATCTTTTTTCTAAACAACATCTGCATCAATTAAAGTTACAAAATGATCATTTCGATCTACATCAACTTAAAATTCAAACAGTCATTCTTCATTCTTTCTAAGCACAGTTTCATATATTATTTTTTAAGTCATGAATTCAAAACATCACCAGCGTTCCCCGCTCAACAATAGCCTGGACTTAAACAGTTGGCGCACATTTTACAGGCGCACACTATTCCCCAATCGGTATCATCTTCCATATTTGCATGTGCTTGGATGCTGAGAGTGGCAAATTGCCTGAGAAAATAGCCATATTACCACACAGTGGGAGAGGGAGTGTGTCATGTGCAGCAAACAAAGGAATACGGCAGCGATGGCCCTCACACCGAGCAAATGTCTGCTCTCAACTCAGCCGAATCACATTCACAGAGTCTGTGTGTGTGAGAGAGAGGGAGAGCGAGATGAGGAAGACAATAGCAGAGATAATGTCAAAGATTTCTGATGATTTGTGGACTCTGAAAGACGTCAGGAGAGAATGAAACTCTTTAATGCCTGATACTTGAATATAATGCCAGACTCTCAGTTGGGCTGTTATTCAGCTGCTTTTCCATAACCTGCACTGGTCACACTGTGACGAATAACAGTTTAATCTATACAACAAAAGGCTTTTACATTTTAAGTTAAGCATCAAGTTATGCAGGAACCTCTTGAACTGGACACAGAACATTAAGGGTCTGCTGCTAACATCTCGTTACCGGATACCACAAAACAAATTCAAGCTTCCTGTGGAGATCAGCCCAACTTCAGGGGCAGAAAAAAGAAGCCAAAGCCAAATGTGACCAAAAAAAAACACAGCACTTTTCTCTCTTGGCTCCAAAAGTTAGACAATCCCTGTAGACCTCCATGTTCAAATGTTCAATCTTACAGCAGAAATAAACATTTTTACAGCCTGATGACAAAAAAATGGATTTGGTTCCTACAGATCCTTTTTAATGTAACTGTTGTTTAATTAGGCGACCGACCACTTTCACAGACATGAGTGTGTAAATCCTCCCACACGCTCTTTAGAAACCTAGAAGTAACTCCATGTCATCAATATTTATTTACAGTCTACGAATGAAACACACCGTTGCCCACTTCAAATTCATCAGATGTCTGCTGCTGTCACACTCTATAAGGAGTACCTTATAGCTGCTAATGTCAAACTTAAACTATTGCTAACTAAGTCTTTAAAGAAAACACACGTTCAGCTCAGGACTACACATTAGTGAGGATCCAATGCACTGTGTGAGTATGGTATCACAGACAGGCCCGTCTGGTAAAAAGCTAGTAGTCCTAGAATGTGGTACTGCAAAACATAAGCTTTACTATAAGAAATAATTACAAATGGCTGTCATACAGGTTTGCAGTGCATGTGTGTGTGTGTGTGTGTGCGTACCTCGTTTCTCTGAACCTTAACATACTCTGAGTGTGTATTCAGTCATCTCCATGGCGCATGGTGATTCCTCACAGCATTAGAGCACCTGCCACTTCTATTTCCATTCTGTGGTTTCAGTTCAGTCTGCTTAAATTTTGTGTTGTTCTAATTAAGGAAACATCAAAAAAGAAGAAGAAAACATAATTAGGCTAATACTTGGTGACAATTTATTAGTGCATAAGTCAATGTGGCTACTGCTCGATATAGTCCGAATGATGTCACAAAAAACATATTTTATACGGCTTAGCATTTCCAAAGGCCATCTGTATGGACATAAAGGTAAATCAGCTCACAAACACAACCTTATGAATGAAGAGCACCTACCTTGGGAATATCTTATTTTTCAAACATCATAGCAACAACAGGTGGAGCGATGGAGAGATGACCAGGCCTCTCTGTATCCCATAACTTCCTCCACTTCCAGGCCAGGAGGTATAATGCCAACTGGGACAGCCCTAAAAAATAACATTTCATTCATCAAGTTTCCTGGACAACATGGAGCTGTAAGGCACAGAGGAATCACCAACACATCCTAACAGATAAACGTGACAATGGATTGATTTTCAGGTGTGCCTGATAGTCGGAAGGACACGTGGACATGTGATTGCTCATGTTATTTGTCTAATGACATGAATACAATATTATACAGTCATATTTTATTTCCATTTTTTTACTACACTAGTGTTTGACAATGAGGCTCTGATGATCAAAGTGTGTAAGTTATTCTTTAACACACTGACTACATAGATGCTAGCCAGGAAGTGTCAATTAAAATTCCTCTGTTAAGCTTAAACTTCACTTCCTGTCTGCTGCTTACTCATTCACTACACCGCTTTTTTTTTTCTCGATGAGAGCTAGTGTGTGTCTGTGTCTTTGTGGTGAGCAGAGAGTGTGTGTGTATTAGAAAGTCCTCAATTTCACACATGCTTACTCTTGAGTTTGGCGTGAAGGGATTTGTGGAGGAGTTTGTGTGTGTGTTGGGGGTGTAAGGTAGGAAATGAGGGAGGAGGGATGGAGGAGGTGCAGGACACTCCTGTTTAATGGAGTGACAGAAGGAAGTTTGTTCTGTTTCCTCTTCTTTTACTTCAGTTCCCTCTC
This sequence comes from Parambassis ranga, assembly GCF_900634625.1. Classification (NCBI taxonomy): domain Eukaryota; kingdom Metazoa; phylum Chordata; class Actinopteri; family Ambassidae; genus Parambassis; species Parambassis ranga. The sequence continues at coordinate 2,079,020 of NC_041033.1, forward strand.
CGTCTCTCTTTATTTTCATCATGACCCCTTCTTTTCACTGGGTTCCTTCAGTCTGGAATCCTAACATGCAATGTTATAACACTATTTATAAGCTGTAAATATATAACCTGCTCCTACTCTCTCCTTCTTTGCCACTTGTTCCAAACCATGTTGTTAACAATCTTCAACCTCTGAGGCTGAGAAACACAAAATTGTGTTCCTGCAGCTCTCAGTAGTAAAGACTTTTTGAGTTCCTTTACAAGTAAAATCACTAATATTAGAGAAAAAAATAATCAAGCTCTCCCACTGACTACTTTTAGAAACTTCTCTTAGTCCTGATCTACCTGTGAACTACTTCTTGCCTATTGATCTCTCTGAGCTGACCTCCAACATCATTATATCTAAACAGCCACAGCCAGCAGCCATAAAGCAGGGTCTACTAACTCTTAGCTTTTGATGTAACTATGCTGCAAACAGCCCACACTGGGACACAAAGGTCATTTACTGAGTATGTGGTCTATACCTGCTCATGTTGTTCATCTTTGTAGTACTAGAAGAATTAACAATATAAAGCATATAAACTATGATGCGTGCCACTGCTGATGTTTGTTCTTCTCTTTTATCCTCTTTGCCCTTTCTACCTCCTCTTTTCCTCTTGCACCTGGCATCAGTAGGGGGTTAAGTACTTGCTCTGGGGTCAGGCTCTGGGTTTCTACAAAGCACCTAGAGACAACTGTGATTGTCATTATACAAATAAAAGTTAAACTGAATTGCAAAGTATTATGCTGGACATGTAAGAATGTCCAACTTTACAGCAGAAACAAACATTTTCACAGCCTGGTTTCAATAATTAAATACAGTGAATTTTTGCCCCATTGATTGCAGATTGCTTTAATAATAGCTAAAACATTGAAGGGCTGGAGCTAATGATCATTGCTCGTCCAGTCTTACTTACTGGGATATATAACAAAAAAGTCTGTGCACTGATTCCTACTAACAATACAGTGCCATGTCAGCGTCTATATATGATGGGAGTTTTGTTCACACGGGCACTGTGTGTGTGTGGATGAAGAAACGGGGGGCAGAGGAGTGTGAGAGCAAGAAGAAAGGTCGGCCAGGAGTGTGAGAGAGGAAGTGTTTAAGTAGATCAGTAAGCAACCTGAGGAACGGGGCTGTGAAGCGTTCAGTGTGGGAACCCCACTGTAACACCCCCCACACACACACCACCCACTCAGTCCACCACCTCCATACAGACTGTTGACTGCTGGGATGTGTTGGCCGAGTCCTGGGAACTGTTTGGGATGAGAGGATTTACGTAGTGTGTGTGTGTTTGTGTGTCCAGGTGCGTGCCTGTCCTAAGCAGCATTAGGAGCAGATAAACATCCATCTGAATGTGTGGGCTTTTATCTTCACCTGAGCATTATCACTATCAGTAACACACATTTCACACTTCCTTTAAATGCTGACACACACACACACAGGGACATAGTTTTGTTTGATTCATGGTCTACCTCAGTGCAGTAAACAACATTTTATAAATATGAAAAGGCTGACAAAACCAGAGTCATGCACTGCCAGGCAGCAAAGAGCACTGCAGGGCTGCCTGGTTCCAGGCAGGGACAGATGGTGGAGTTGCTGTCTGCAGCAGCCACACAGCATCTTCTCTCAGTTTACTATCAAACTGCCACATTCATTGTCGCCTTTCTACTCATGATTCATGACAAGTCCATCTCTTCAGCGGCAAAGTAAAACGGACAGAATTACTACAAAGGACACACAAACATAAAACCAGATACCATGGGCTCAAATGATGTGAGAGATATGATTTAACTAATGGAAGCAGCAGCTTTGGGTGTCAGGTCAGTGTCGTCTCTCCTGTTCTTCCCTCCTGTTTTCCCTCTGGTCCCCTTCCCTTAGGTGTTGTCCTTCTTCTCTGGTGTATGTGTGACTGAGTTTGTGTGTGGGAGTGCTTGTCTCAGGCAGTGAATCCTTGGGCAGGTCGTCCGGTCTCCATCCTCCACACCTGGTTGTTTGAACGCACCACAACTACAGCAATGCATCAAGCCAGTATAAGAAGCCCGGTCACACAGTTCATCCTCGCCAGATGTTTTGAGTCTCACTCCGTGGTGACTATTCTTCTGAACAATCTTGCCTTTAAAAATTCTGAAATTATTATTATTATTGCTTCTGGATTTTAACCTATGTATTTGTCTAAAGTGTTTATGACATTGGAGAACCCAGGGATTCAGTCCTCATCTTCTTGTGCCCTTTATCTCTGTAGTTTAAACTGTCCTGTCTGATTTCCAGCTTTGACTTTTTGGTCCAGTCTTGAAAGAAAAAAATACATCTTAACATTGAGATTACTTTGGTCCAACATCCAAATTCAGTTTATATCCATCTGTCAGTAGAGTTGGACAGATTGCCTTCAGTAAGGGCTCATCTGCAAAAGTTACTCTCTCCATACCCAAATAACATGTATTTATTTGTGTATTTATATGGTTTATTTATTTCTATTTACAAAACAATTTCTAAAGAGGCTAATTTCTAAAGAAATAATAATAATTATTATAATTACTATTATTATTACTGTGACCAGGATTACATAGTAGCAGATAGAATGAATGTGATATTCCTTTGTCAATAATTAATTTAATTAAAGTTTGCATTTGGTCACAGGATGCTTGTAATGTCCACATTTAGAACAATCATCTTTATATAAATTGTGTTTTTTTTTTCTTCTTTTACACACACACTCTCTGGTGATATGACTAATATATAAACTGAACATATCTAGCTGTGTGGTAATTAAAAGCTCTACATCTGATAATTTTTCTCAATTAAAATGTGTTAACTTCATAAATCTCAATTAACACTGAGGGGAGGCTCCTTTAAAAGTTTATGGTGTTTTGGGCGGCTCTTTCAAAACACACTGTGGAGAAGACCAATGAAAACACAATGAGACAACCCTCGGCTGAGCCCCACACACTTTGATGCTTCTGTCTGGTTAGAAAGCGAGATGCCCTGGATAAGATAGGGGCTCGCGATAAGATAAGGCGAGTCTTTTCAAAGTGATTTCTCGCACAAGCTACGTGCTGTATTCAATTTAGATGGTAAGATATGCATAAAATAAATTGGATTTGGAGGGTGAAGATAATACATTTCTACATTCACAGTTGTTATTTTGAGAGTGATTTCCATGCTTGAAATTGGTTCGATTTGTTTATCCTGGTTCTGTGGCTTGTAAAATGACGGGGTTAGAATTTGGATGACGCGCTGTAGCTGGTTGTTTGGGTCTGGACTGATGACACAGAGTGATGTGAGGTGAATGAAGCCGGTTCTAAGCGGCCTTCCTTCACTCACTACAGCAAATGCCCCTACTGTCTATATCATAGTAAAGAGGATACCATGTTTATGAGCACAACAGTTAAGGGAAGTGTTTTTGGTATAACTGGATTTTCAAAACTACTTTTTAAGAGTGTGTATGGTAAACATACATGGATACATGGATACAAATGGTGGATTATGTTTCAAAGTAACTGCAAAATTTGACACTAATTCCTGATTCCCCTGTGTGACTGCTATATATTATGTATACTGTATTCCTATGTATGTTTTTGATTGCCATTCAATGACTAAAGAAGACCACTAAATATAAAGCTAAAAGATACAAAGAACTAAAACTGGCAATTAATAATTTTTCATATTTTACTCTCTCCTGCTGTGATGCTTCATATTAAACTGAACACCAGTTTCTCGTGTTTTCCACTCCTGTCACATTTTTAGTCACTGTGGGCTCATTGTTCACTGCAATATAAAGTCCCGCACCTCTATGGTAACAGCACGCACAGTCAAGATTACAAGTAGAGAGAACTCAAACATATCTTTTCAATATAATAATGTATAATAATATAATATAATATCTCTTTCAAAGACACTGTAATCCCAATATACAACCAACTTCCTAGTGCTCACAATATTACTTTATTTTTAAAAAAGACTTTTATTCTTGGAAAAAATGGGATCTCCTCATGTTATAGATATATAACTATTTGCATTTTTATAGCCAATTTCCAGCCAGTTTTCACTATTTAAGAGCACAAGAAAGCATGCAGATCAACCAAAAATTAAAAAAATAGTTTTTTTTTAACAGAATCTTCTTATTGTAAACACATATTTTTGAATAATTTGAACCTTTACTATAAAGTTTTTCATATCATCATAAGTTTTGGCTTTCATTCATCATGGTTTTAATGAAAAGTACACATGGTGAATTTTTTTCTTTAAATGCATGATTATTAGTTGTTTTTACAATAATAAAAATGTTCTTCTATTGTGAACGATCTGAAGAATGTGTTAGAAAGGTTAGGGATAACAAAAGCAATGTTTTTATGTGTGACTAAACAAACAAAATGACCAAGGCATTACTATGGTGAGTGAATCAGTGATGTGTTGCTATTTTTACTGATTCGCACTTTGCAATTATTTTGATCAAAACACATATATACACTACCGTTCAAAAGTTTTGGGTCACTTGGAAATGTCTTTATTTTTTTTTATTTATTTTTTTTTTCAATGAAGATAACATTAAAGTAATCAGACATACAGTCTAGACATTGTTAATGTGGTAAATGACTATTCTAGTTAGAAAAGGCTGATTTTTAATGGAATATATACAAAGGTATACAGAGGCACTTTTCCAGCAACCATCACTCCTGTGTTCTAATGGTACATTGTGTTAGCTAATCGTGTTAAAGAGGCTCATTGATGATTAGAAAACTCCTGTGAAATGATGCTAGCACAGCTGAACTGTTATGCTGATCATAGAAGCTGTAGAACTGTCCTGGTGACCCCAAACTTTTGAACAGTAGTGTATATAAGTCTCTCTATATATATTAATGCCACAAAGCCAAATATGTCAGACTCCATCATTTAAAATTAGCACATTTTTAAAGAAAAATAATACATAGAACAATATTTATAGGAGCTATACCTCCATACAGGAACATTGTGTGCATTGATAACTCACTGAACAGTGAGCCATTTGTAGAGACAATAAATTATTATGTCAGTAAAGGTCTGTCAAAATATTGTTCAACTTTCTGATGGTGTTTGTGATTCTTTGCATTGGGGTCAAAATGAACACTTTCAGAAAAATACTGAATATTTATGAAAAAATAGCTCAAATGTCCAGTATTTTTCTCATGTTTTGGCTCAAGTATGATACACACAGCCTCTCTGAGACTGTCTTCCACTGCTGGGCCTAATGAAGAATTCCACTTGCCAGGCTGGGCGGGCGATGTTCGGACAGTGGGGATTTTTCATCCTGTAATGTTGGCACGGGTCATTAATTGTGCCTTGCCATGAGACCAGTGGGCTTGTCATTTGGGTATAGCACCTCTATACATCTCCTAAACCCCACCCAATTCACACACACACACACACACATACACACACAAACACTTGTCCCTGCTCATCCTCTGGGTGTGTCAGGGCCTGGGTGGTCTGGACGCCCACCCGTGCACCCTGCAGAATGGACTGACCCACATTCTGTCACTAACAGATGACTCCTTCTCCAGGGTTTAGACGGTCACACCAGCTGACATGTTCATGGACAAGAAAATATGTCATCTATATCCAGCTTGGTAAGTGAATTGTTGAGTGTATTTGACTTCATAATACCTGGATGGTACCTTCATCCATCAACAAATCCAGAATGCATTTATTGTATTCAGAGTTTGTTCATTGAGTGACTTACCAAGAATTTGGTTGTTTACAGGTTTGGTTCAATTTACATCTGGTAAAATGAACTCTGGTGCAATTGCTCTGAAGTGTAAACACTGACACATGAATACAGAGAAGCGCAAGGACCTCACAGGATGTAGCCACAAATGCAACACTAAAGGTCACGAAATAGCTACTTGGGTCAGGACATTTTGATCAGCTACTGAACGGCTTCTTTCCGTTGCGATACAATAAAAATAAACTGCCTACTAAAAATTGTTTGTCTCTTGCTCCTGTTCCTGAAGCTCTACTTACAACCTGGTTTTGATCCACATGGCTATGACATCACCACTCCAATCTCTTCTGCAATACAATGAAGTATCCAGTGTTCAGCACACAGTAAATACAATTGACTAGTGTAGTTTGTGTCATAGGATAAAAACATGTAAATGTAGTGATTACCACAGACCTTAGTTCAGGCATCTAAGAAAAATCCATACAAAAACCTAATTGAAGTCAGGACAAGGGAACAATGTGAGCAGTGATCATAACAGCGGTCCAGTCAGGTGGTGACCTATGTTGTGTGCCTTTATTGTGTTGCTATGGGTCCATAAATACTGAGAGAAGCAAGAATTAAACTACCACGCTCTGCTCTGGTCCGGACCAAGAGAACCAAACAAGAAAATTCCCGAGTCAAATTTTCAGACTTCTCTTCCACTTCCATAGATTTTTTTAGATCATATGTAACTGCTTTTAAAATCCAACTGTTAACATCTGTTGCTTTGTGACTATATGCTTTTATGTTGGCAAATAATTGCCATAAGATTGATATTGATGCCTTTACATTTTTAGTTCTTTATATAAATATGGGTTTACATTTCAAGAGTCTGTGAAGCCTTAATGACTGCATACATTGAAACAACTGTTACAGTTAAAGTAGCAATAAAGGTTTACAAATAAAACATTAGAAGAAAATATGTTGTCCAAATGTTGTCCAATACTCACTATATAATATACACAATGTTGCCTTTTGCTGCCCACTTCTGTTTTTCCTTGTATTGTACGAGATATTTGAATATTGAAACAACTCCTTTTCAACATGCTAATTCCACTGCTCATACATGGCAAGAATAGCGCAGTGGGTTTGTGTGTATGACAGTGTTAAGAATGCTTTTAACACACTCTGGCATCAATACTGACAGCTTATCGCTACCTCACAGCGCGACCTAAACAAAGCCTTTATTTGTGTCTTTTTTGAGGGAGGAAAGGATTCCCAAATAAAGGAAATGGGCTCTTAGTTTCTTCAGCATTAGGGAGGAGGACAAAGAAAGTGAGCGAGACAATCGGCAGAGACCCCGATGAACAATTTCAGCCTTATTTATTGGTTTTTCGGATTTCCACGGATAATTTGCTGTGAAATGCAGCAATGGACATGGAGATAATTTCCCGAACAAAACCTCCAGTAATTAGTGTGTGGCCAGATTCTGGAGAGCATCCCCTGGTAGAACTCAACTGGCTTTGGCTGAGGTCTGGCACAGGGACAGGAGCCAAAGCTTCAGCTACTTTTATCCAATTCTTCTCTCCTTAAGATCCTGTTTTACCTCCACATCATCAGCACCCCTCCTTCTCTTTGTCATTTCCTTTTGTCTCATCTCGTCCTCGTCACACTGAGTGATGTATGCCAACTTGCTGTTAAAAAATGTGTGAGCCGGATGCAGTACTTAATTTGCAAATACTATGGGCTGTGCCTGAAGGCTGACAGCACTGTTTCCCTATCATGAAACCATTATGTTGTGAAAAAAAGAATTTATATGGAAACATTTGACAGTGAAACGGGAAGAGTTTATCATTATCAAGCTCAAACTGAGGTTGTGTTGACACTTAAATTTGGGTTAAGGAGTAAAATCTCCTTATTACCTTAAGGTTAAGGAGTAAACTCTCCTTAACCCTGCTTGCATGCAAGGAAAATATTTTGATATTAAACGTTAAGATGTTTGCATCTGCTTAGTATGTCTGCTCTGTGGAGTTTTTTAAGTGTTGGAAACTGCTAGCAAAGCTACTGTTTGCTCACGATAACTCAGCTTTGGTCATGTGAGTACTAGTCAAATTGCATTCTGCAAGGTGGTTAAAATATGAGCAAACATTAGCCAAAAATAGGATCAATATTGAAATTGGATACCTAACATTCAAAGACCATGCACTAAAATTATAGACAAAGTCTATATCAACTTGCAGACTCATCACATATCACAAAGTCTAAAAGTGTGCATGGATAAAGCGGTGGGTAGTGTTTTCTCAACAGTATACATATTAAAGAGTAGTCCAACAGACTTCAGTGGGACTGTTTTAGCCAGCCTGTCATCACCTGTAAAAATGACACAAAGTATATACTCCCAAGCTATGACAATAACTGCTGTGTAGATATATCTGCCACCACATTTACTCATATTTTGTAATGCTGAATGTTATATGTTGTTCAAATATTGTTGAGGGCAAAAACAGCAGAGAGAGAGGAAAATGAGTTTGACGTTAGAGAAGCATGTGTTTTAGGCCAAACTATGACCTCATTTCAACCTAACCCTGCTATTTCCTAACCTTAGCCTATTTTGCTTATAATGCCTAGTCCCAGCCACAATTAGAAATTAAACAAAAGTGACATGAAGCACAAAACAAGTGTTCCACGAAGGAACTGAAGACCTGCTTCAAGGACTTGTGGCCTGCTATTTATTTGTGAATATGTGTGTCTTTAGCAACAGAAATGCACAAAATCACAAAAGTAAACTGATTTTTCTATTTTCTTCAGCATCATTCATCTTGTTTTTTTTGTCTAACTTAAAAAAGCAGTCAGACAAAGTTCAAGTAATTAGACAAAATGGAACCTGGAAGTGCCAAATTGTTAACGCCACAAGAAGTGAATCAACCTCAGCATTCAAGATTCAAGAAGTTTATTGTCAAATGCACAGCACTTTACAGTTACACTGAGCACTGAAATTCTCACTTCTCCCTTCACATGACTTTATACACAACTAAACTAAGATAAACAAAAAACAGTAGACTTATTTTAGGCATAAGCATAAATAAAAATAAGAATAAGCAATAAGAAAAAATAAAATAAAATAAGCAAAATGTGCAGTTCTATGTACAGAGGATAAAGTGTTATCAGTGTTTAAGGTGCATTGTTTTGCACTATTATGCATTATTGTCAGAGGTAGGACATTTAGAATGTGCAAATATGTTTACAGATTGTATTAAACAAATATGTGCATTTTTTTGCATTGTGGCAATGATGTTACCAGATAAATGTTCAGTCAGTGTTCAGCAGCCTGATGGCCTGTGGATAGAAACTGTTTTTTAGTTCTGTTGTCCTTGCTTTCACACTCCTGAAGCATCTGCCAGACGGCAGGAGTGTGAACAGTGTGTGCTGTGGGTGAGTGCGGCCTTTGATGATGTTGTGGGCCCTCTTTGTGACCCGGGCATTGTAGATGTCCTGTAGAGGTGGGAAAGCTGCTCCACAGATGAATTGTGCCGTTTTAATGACACGCTGGAGAGCCTTCCTGTCCTGAACTGTGATGGAGTTTGTCAGGACGCTCTCCACTGTGCATCTGTAGAAGTTGCTGAGGATAATCCAAATTTCCTCAGCTTCCTGAAAAAGAAGAGTCTCTACCACCACCAGAAGAGCATGTGCCACCACCTACCACCATGGAGCTTAGGGTGGTCTTTCAACTTGTGTTAGAAAAATTGAAAAATACAGATTATTGTCTGTATGTATCGGGTACAGAATGACTTTGTTCATGCTTAGCAGGGCATAACAAATGTTTTCTTTTTTTCTCCTTTCACAATGATTACTGATGCACAACATCAGTGTAAGTGTCTAGTGAAGACTTTTAGCATGTTATGACTAACAATGATCATAGTTTTATAATATATTTTGCTAGTTGTAGTCATCAAAAGAAGAAAGCTGATTACACTTTTTGCAAAATGTACACACAATAATGGTACATGCTGGTCATATCGAACACAGCAACATTTTAGAAATTAAATCTATGAGTAATGTGTGATTATTAGTGAAAGCAAATCCAGCTAAAATAGCTGTAAAATGCAGTTGTTCCATTGATTTGCTGGTACAAGTGCTGGTGGATCAGATGGAGGTATATGAATGATATGTGTGCCTTGATTGGTTGGTTGTTGGATGTTGAATGTAACAGGGCAGGGGGGTCTTAGTGAACATCTGCAAACTGCCTTGGCAGAGGCCAACTCTCCTCTTCCTCCTCGAGCTCGCCATTTCTACTGTGGCCAATTAAGTGAATTTCTGCAAAAGAGCATTTTATTAGTATTTGCCCACAGCCGCAGAACACGGCAATAAATTCTTCCTTTGAGCACTCTGGAAAACAAATTGGCACATTAACTGGTGAATGGCTGGAAGAGGCTCTTCTGCCCATGCCTCCAGGGCTGGCCGGGGGATTTGCAAGTGTGCCGATTCAGAGGCAATCTCTCTGCTTTATCATTCAGCATGACAGTGTGGGGCTGGAGCGCAGGACTCAGATGGGGAAGACTGATGCCAGATGTCAGCCATTAGCTCTTTCTCTCGGTCTCCCTTTTCTCTACATGCACAAATACATATGCGCGCCCTCCAACACTGACTCCCTCTGTTCCCTTTGGCAAGCCCAAGCTGTTTGCTTTTGTGGCCTGACGAGCCCTCTCTATTTATCTGTTATTACATTGGAATTGTCAGATCCAAAAACCAAGAGGGAACCTGCGGCGTGTGCCAGCGACGTTGGCTGAAGGTCGGTGTCTACTGCCGCTCCTCTCCTCTTCGACCCACTCCTTTCATTCACACTCACTTCCTCTATCGATCAACTTCAATCTGGCGCGAGGAACTGCCTGCAAATATCTGTGTGTGTGTGTGTGTACACTCCAGATTCCAGCTCCATTTGCATTAGCGGCTAACTGACTTTTTGCCTCCCACCATCCAGCCTGGCTACATGCCCCACCACCACCACCTCCCTAGCACTGCATCAGAGGGGCTTTCAGCAGTGCTAATGAGGATTAGCATGTTTGTGTTGTTTATATGTGTGTCACCCTAATCCTTTTAGCAATAAGCTGTTTTGCAGGAAGTAGGAGTAATTTATGCATGGCACATGTTTCATTGGATTGTACGTTGGCAGAATGGACATTCCACACAGACTGGTGCAAGTGTGTTGTTTGGCAGTTAAAGCTACCATCAGTTAATAACCTACACGTATAAATAAACATATGCACAAGCTACAAGTGATCGATACCAACAGGGATCTGGTAAGTGAAGGTTTAGAAACAAGACTTAAAGGTTCCATATATGACAGGTGAAAAACTTGACTTGTAATTGAATTTTGTTGCTTATATATATATATATATATATATAAAATGAGATTCTTTCCTCAATGCTAGCCTGGCTGGTAATGCTCACAGCACATAATGTAGCAATATGCAGAATGGAGAATTTACTTTGATAGATAACAGAAAATGCAGTGGGCCTACAGCTGGATGGCCAAGCTTAGCTTGGTTCCGTGGTACGCTGATCTGATGTACTAAATGTTAGGATTGCTAAACAGAGCTGCCTAAACTCTAAAGCTTTTGTATAACTGGTGTTAATAATATCAAAATTGTCTGGATAAGTTGGCATGTCATATACACCGGCTAGGTGTAAGAAGTTTGATTGACATGCTGGTATCCACTCAGACTGTGTGGTGACATTGTTAACACTAATGAGCAAGCTAAACTTAGCCTGCTAACTACAACTCACTGTAGAGCTCAAATTGTTTTTTTGTTTTTTTTACTTTCTTTGAATTAATGCCCATAATGCTTACTCACACATATATGGAGTATACATTGCAAGCAACAGGAAGCTGAATGCAGTTCAGCTATGGTCCACATGTCCACATGCTGTCCAAAACACTCCTTTAACAAAGGCATCTTGTTTAAGTTATTTTAGTTAGAAAATCTCTCAGAGCATCCAAGTAGATGCTAGTAGAGGTCCGGGCACATAAAACTGCTCACTCAATCTGGCTTCTGGCAACATTGTCCCTCAAATGTTGGTGTAGGACAGGCAGAGTCATACCAAGCTGTTCTAAAGAAAAAAATGGTCACCAATAACAGAAAAAAAGGGTTGTTTCCCCAGTTTGTCACACTGCTGGATCAGGACTGTGCTCATGAGAAAGGGCCACATGGACACTGGAGTATGGGACCTAGCTCTGCAGGCCAGTCTATGAGAGCTAGTTGGTTGCTGGAAGGAATGCTGCCAGGCCTGGGCTGTGGGCCCTTTCTAGTGTCAAGCCCTGTCAGTCAGTGCATGCTGCTGCTCCCAGGGCTTTCATCCTCCTCACAATCCCAGCCGTCCCCCTCCTCCAGTCCCCACAGGCCCATCAAAGGCTGATTTTCCACGCCGGCAGGCCAGCCGGGGAGGCTCATAGCCAGGGACAGGTGGGAGGCTGGGGAGGCAAGAGGAGCGCTGAGGAGGCCGGTGAGCCAGCATCTGAGCCCGGGGAGAGTGCTGGGTTCTGGCCAGTAACTGAACTGAAAATAGTCCCTGACCATGCAGGCCTAGAGGTGCATGTGGCTCCAATCACACACACCTTGCACCAACAAATATATAGACCACTAAGCCATTAGATTTTAATGGGATCTATTCATTGATGTTATGGCAGAGCTGCATCAATAAAACATTAAAAAATGTTGAGGCGACACACTTCATGAATCAGTTTAACAACATGCTATTTCGGCATCTGCAGTGGACATAACTCCATATGGATTTTATAGACATACCGTACACAGTATTGTGCAATAAAGTGCAAGGAACATCTGAACAGACAAAAGCACATAACACTGTATCTGACTCTATCTAAGATTTGCTTTTGCTTCAGCCTCTGAAAAAAAAGAAAGCAATGTCCACAATCCACAAAGGGTTAAATCTGTATTACACTAGTGAGGCCACTCAAGCCATCGAACCTATTTTCCTCCTGGTCTCCCAGTCCCCCATCCTTTTTAGATTTTAAACTTCCCCTGCCACCTTCCATTTTATACCGGTGTAAATGAGTTCCCCCACAAAATCTATAGTGCGTCTTTAAAAAGCGATAACTCTCATGGCGGTGCCGTGACATTGACCCCCCTAGCAGGGCAGTTCCGGTTCAGTGCCCAGGCCTCATGCTCTCTGAACACACACACACAAACACATACACATACATATATCTACACACACACACACAGGGCCGGAACCCAGGTGCACCAAGAGGAGCAGTTAAATTTCATCATTACCCTTTCTTCCCCGTGTTGGGGCTTTTTATAGGGCCTTTTTACAGCCCGCTCTGAAGGTGCCACTCTGGTCCCAACGGTGCACGGGAGAGAGATAGATAGATGGAGAGGGACATGGAGAGGGAAAGATGAGTGGGGAGGGCGGGAGAGGAAGAGTGGGAGGTGGAGGAAGGAGATCTCTACTACTAGAGGGGGAGGCTAGAAAGGAGTGTGCATGGAAGCCCACGAACATGCCCACTGTCAGGAGAACAAGCGAGGCAAGTAGGGCACAGGGGAGCGAGAAAAAAGAGAAATGGCACAAAAAAACTCGGGGGTAGGGGTGGTAGGGGGAGGGTAGGTGGTGAAAGAGAAAGGAAGGGAGAGAGGGAGAGTTGAGAGAGAGGGCCATCAGTTGTCAGTGTGACTGCTGCCTGATATAAAAACAGTGGCGAGGGTGGCGGATAAGGCGGATGATGAATGGGCTGGAGACACTCATCCATCCCACTGAAGGATTTGCGGCCGGGGAGTCGTGTACAGACACATCTAAGAAAGAAAGGACTGTATGTGTGCATGTGTGTGTGTGTGGAAGGGGGGTGCTGTGTATTCTGTGTGTTTTAGGAAGGTGTGAGAGACTGCTGATGGGGAGATGGGACAGGGCAGAAATAAGGTTTTCACTAGCGAACAGTGTGTGCATGTATCTGTGCTTACAGCTAGCTTGTCGGTACACAGCGGCCTCGTGCATGCATACCGGACTTGCTTGTGTGCATACTCCTATGACAAACCCTTTGGTGGCAATGACAGGCCTCTGCTCTGGAAGATGTATGGGTATGCTGCTGTCTAACTCTGCACAGGCCCATCCATATCCCTCACTGCTATCAGCACTGTCCAACTCTGTTTTATAGCACCAAACAGTGGCCATAATGACACTAGGACTCTGAACATGTCAGGGTGGAGGAGATCGATTGGTAAACATACACACTTGCTTGAGATACACTTGTACATCATTGTCCTGTTTTTCAAGGAGCAGCTGTAATAGTGGTTAAATTGTTTTTTCAGGCTTGACCAAAAGCCAGATTGTTACTGCACAGTGACCAATTTATGGGAATGTTAATGAGGGGGTTTTGGTAAAACACTGGTTTGCAAATGGTACAATAACCATCCAAAGGTGAAATCACAAAACATATTTAAAAAAAAAAATTATTTATTTTTATTTTTGCATGCTTTTTGGTTTTCTCCTTGGTTTTTTGCATTTTGAAATCCCTATTTTTTTGTCTTTAAAAATGTAATTCAAACTTTCAAAATGACAAGGAAGAACACTTAAGCTTCTCAAATGGTGCCATGGTGTGCCAAAACAAATGGAAGATAGGCCAAATTTGGCCTGAGGGACCGGAACTGGGAAGCCCAATTCTAAGTGCATTAGCTGAATTAACTTCTTGTCCTGAAAACAGTAAGGGTTCAAGGACCTGATCAGTGCTACGTACAGTTTTAGTAATCAGTATTATCTTAATGTGCAGTGTAAAATGGATGCTTGCTTAGATAGTCTATTTAAATATTCTTTTCTCTGCTCACATTCCCTTATTGTGGCTTTTCTTGGTCCATGAAGGACATCCTTGTCCATTCCGCTAGTAATACGGATACACTTCAAAATCAGTCAGATTTCAGAAAAAATTAAACCTGTGTTTATGGTGATCAGTGCCATCTTCAGGACAAACTACACTTTAACTGAGCTGTCATTTCCCACAGGATGTATCTACCATTCAGCCTCTAGGAGGTGCTACTTTGTCTCACTGCATTTTGGCGATGCTTTGTCACACTATGTGCAGGCATTCAGGTGTCTTCCTTGTGTCTTTTGCCAGCCTCAGCAGGTGCCGGTCCTCGGCTCGCACCCCATGCCCTGAGTCTTTGCAAACTCCCCCATGTGCATATGCTCCGTATGGTTCAAGCACCGACGCCAATTTTCCACCATCTGCCTTTGCCCTGTACTTACACACAGAGGCAAGGTCTCCGCTGGATAGTGACTGCCACCCTTCACCTTGTCGGAGGAGAGAATTTTAAAATGTTAACTTGCAGCCCGCAGGAGCAGAAAGTGATCCGCAACGGCCACGCTGAGGAACCTCCAGAATGTGCTCATGTTGAGGGGCGGAGCATGAATTCACCTCTACCATTTCTTTTGCCTGGTATGTCTTCCTCTCTTCCATGCTTCCTTGCCTCTCTCTTTTCTTCCCCTTCCTCCCCTCCATCTCCTGCACTTCATCTCTCGCTCTGTGCTTCCCCCCTTGCTCGGTCTTGCAAATGGCTGCCCGCCAACGGTTTGTCTGAGGAGAAAACAGATTTGAATGAAGAATGGAGACAAAAGAGGGAACAAAGAGGCAGTAAAAGGCGCTAAACACAAAGAGACGTATGCCTGTTGGAGATGCACAGTTTGTATGTGAATGTGTTTTTTCCTTCTGTGTGTGTGTGTTCAAGGGTCTTTACTGTACAGTGGGCAGCAGTCCAAGACTAGAGGGTAATCCTTTACCCAGGGTTTACCGCTGGGAATGTCAGGAATAAGTCAATCATGATGATGCATGCACTCTGCTGACGACACGTACGCGTGTTCAAAGAATATCTAGGGCTTGCAGATGTGCCAGAATCCTGCTTCTGTGACATCAGGGTGCAGTTTATGATGATAGGCAGATACACAAACACACATGCACAGCACGCGTACACACAGGCAGCACGCATACACACAGCCATGGAGGCAAGGCCAGATAAGCAGATTATTTGAAGGAGGCATTATTCACCATATGAATGTAATAATTGGTTTCATTATTTGGTGGGAATTTCACCAACTCTAAATGAAGCATTAGATAGTGTTTGGTTCCCCAAAGCAGACTGGAGTTGTGCACTCAGCCTGCCCGCCACAGGCCTGTGTTTACATGATGTGTTTTCAGACCCTTATCTCAAATCGCAGCAAGCACAGCAGCTTCTGCTGCTGCCGCTTTTATTTGTTTTAAGGTGGTGTTTTAGTGGAAGAATTCAATATTTTGAGGATATTTGGTCCATTTATTTAACCAGTGTGAGTGTCACTGTATGTGTGTGTGTGTCCTGCTTTATGTGTGTGTGTATATTCTCTCTGTCAGGGAAACAGTGGTGGGCGGGCTGAGAGGTGGGGAGACCTACTTTAACGGTCTTTTGAAGGAGATAAATGGCTTACAGATGGCCCAATCAATATATTCAAATGAGACACAGAGTCTAGCAATGAGCATTGAGCAGACAGCTAGAGGTGAGGGAGGTGGGGGGCTCAAGCACCTCAGGTCATGACTAGACCACACAGCAAAGAGGCAACCTCAGACCTGGATGCAGTTACCCATCAATGTGGTTTATTTATAGACCATTTTGGACTTTGGAAACATTTGAAGTTAATATTTATTTCCTAGACTCAGAAGCTTGAAAAATGTCATAATTAAAGGTGAGAAATTAGGTTACAGTAGGTTCATCCATCTTTATATCTATATATACTACAGAAATCAAATTAATGTGACATTACATGCTGTAGTGATGTAGTGATGGCATCAGAACTGTAACGGGGGAAGCCTTAAGTATTTTTTTTTAAACTCCTCGGGTCATTACCTTCTACAGCACAGACTGTTGCTATCCCATATATAGTGACATGGTTGTTGCTCTTCCTCTGCAGTGCTATTTCCTGTTTTACTTTGTTAATCTTTAGGTGACATGGATTGGTTTACTTCCTGCCCCTGTGTTTTCTCTCCCTTGTGTACTTAGTCACATAATTCTATGCTCTGTCAGTGTATGTAACCCTCCCTGTTGTCAGGCCCACCTTTTGTGCACCACATCTTGTGTCCACATTTGGGTTCTTAGCTGAATTACCTTCACACTGACTCTGATTATAGCTGTTCTCAGTCATTGTTACCTGTTGTGTCAGGCAGTGGGCTGCATTTTAAAACAAAGACTTTTCTTTATGTGAGCTTTATGTGATAACTGCTGGACATTTCTCACATTTGACCCGCTGCGGGTTGCATACCTTAATCAGAAGGAAAATTTGGTTTGTCATTTCACACATTCAGCATGGAACCCTCATATGAAAATAATCCTTTTTATATCAGTCTCGTAGTGGCGACTTGCTTTGTCCGGCAGGTTACATATGATGTATTTTTCCACAGCTGACAATATGTGGTGTTCACAGAGAATAACATCTAAATACAGACAACTGTTTCACATGTAATTTTTGATTGATCTGATTACAGTTGTGCTGCCAAACTTTCAATATAAGCTTTCTCAGCACCTGATATGCTTACATATTTTTTTCTTTTTTTTTTTTTTTTTTCCATTTTCTTGATCTTTCCATAAGAACAACAGTTTTAGTACACACATTGACAACATTTAACCTACAACAACTGATCAGTAGAGTAAATATGTATGTATGTATATGTATGTAACATACATTGATGAATTCACTGCAACTATTCTCCTGTATTTATATGATAAATGAGAGAAAAATTCCTCCTTTAATCCTCATTCTGTCCAACAAGAGAATTCTGGTTTCTAATACTTGCACAGGATCCACTATCATGTGCCATATGGTTTTGAGCCAAAAAATAATGAAAGGTGATAACATAATATAGATAATGCTAGAGAGAATAACCCATATCCCCAGAGATAAAGTTGTTTACTGACAAAAGCAGCTGGTTGAAAAATTGTTCCAGAGCGATTCGACCAACACACACAAAAAAAATAAAAATAAAAAGATAGTATAAATGAGAATGGGGTGTTGTGTGTGTGGGTGGGGGCAGTGGACATATGCTCAGTTGAACCAGCGCTTCAGGATGGTGGTATTGGTAGGGGGGATTCCCTGGGGGTGGAAACATGGCTTCCCAGTCTGGAGATAACATCCTCGCACTGGCTTCTCAGGAGAAACATAGAAATTCACCTAGACATTACTGAGGTATTTTATCATGCCCTATCAGATCCCATTCTCCCTTATCACGCTTTACACACACTTAAACACGGATACCCATTTCTGGACACATTGCTCACATTCAAATATGAGGAAGAGAGGACGAGGCCATATTTTTTACAAGATGGAAGAGCTCAGGAGGATTTCTTGTTTATTTTTGTAAGGGCGGCAGCTTATTTGACGAGTGATTACAGCAACAAGTTTTATGGGATATGGGGTTTTAATTTCTATTTTTTTTTTTTTAAAGAAGGTAGCTCCTTTATCGACTGTTCCATTGTGACATTTATTTATTTTAGAAAATGCCCAAATTACTGACAGTATTTCAGTTATTTAGCTTTGAGGTCCCAAATCAGATGCAGATGATTCAGATGCAAATGAATGTAGTCTGAAAGGACACGTTTATGTTATCTTTGTTTCACAAACCTCCACTAGCTCAACCGGGAGGATGAGGGCATTTCTCGAGCTAGCTGAGCGATACAATCCCTCCAGCACATCCTGGGTTTGCCCATTGGCCTTCTCCTGGATGGACATGCCCGGAAACTTCACCAAAGAGGCCCCTGGAATCCTTAAAACCACATCAACTGGCTCCTCTCAACACGAGAGAGCAGTATCTGGTCACCCTGCTGTCAATTTCCTATTTCATTTTTCTCTCACTCATGAACAAGACCCCAAAATGCTTAAGGCTCCTTCACTTGGGACACCAACTTGTCCCAGTCTTAGAGAGGGTAATGCTACAAACCTGCACATCAAACACAGTTGTCATATCTAGACAGTAGTAGTAAGGAAGCTTATAAACTGCAGACATCCTTTAGTTTGCTTGCTTGAGATTTTGGTCTAAAGTTGGTCTGTTCAACCTTAGCAGCCTAATAAAAAGGCCAAACAAAATTAAGGCCAGAAAAAAATGACCAGAATACTACTGCAAACATCATTGAGATCTACCACTACCACTGGGTAACAATAAAAATCACAGGCATGCACACAAACACATTTTATGTGTGTGTGTGTTGTGTCATAAGGTCATGTGTCACAGACAGCATTAACAATAGTCCATTTTGGTGGAGAATAAAGGTTTCCACCCCCCACCCAACTCACACTCATACATCCTCCACGCCTCTCCACTCAACACATCATCTGCAGTCTGCTTTAGGCTTCAATCTCTCCTTGACATTTGACCTCAGGTACAGTCAGGTTCCCAAACACCCAACCCTTGCACACCTCCCCCTGCAATCCCTTCTTGCCCCCTAGACTTGAAGGGGCAGAGGCTATTTCAAAGCCAGGCTTTCTCTTCACATGGATTCAATATCTGTCAGCTGCACACACAAGCCGTGTGATTGCAGACACACACACAGTCCCATTTAAACATTTGCACATACACATACTGTCCAGTGCTGGCAGCATCACTATCATAAAGGTCTTAATGCAAATTAAATACCCACCGAATGCACATACTGTACATTCATATATTGTCCAGAATACATATGAACACACATACAGAGTCCACACACATGCACACACATACCCTCAGAGGGGTTTTAAAAAATTAGAGTAGCTCAAGTGGGAAAACAGTGTCCATTTGTCTTTGGGATAATATGAGTGTGGCTGCATTAGAGACAAATAGCATCCACTTCCATTTCCATTATCACTGTCAGGCCAATTAATAGGCCAAGGATCCTGTTACTGAGTTACTAGACGGAGGCAATGCAGACACAGACACACACACACACACACACACACATAAAGAGAGCCCTTTCAGCTGCTGACCTTGGCTGCTCCTCCCAACACAAAAGACCCCAGAGATGGATGCCTCTTTGGAGAGCACAGACTCTCTGGAAGGGTACCATTGCTGTCATCCCTCAACCACACACACACACACACACACACACACACACACAGTCTTGGTTGCACACAGTTATATTTGAAGATGTATAGAGTGCATGTGCGAAAACAGTTTCAGTCCAAATACGATCTTCAAAATCCAGGTTGTGGCATACCCGCAGTGAATAACATCAAGCAATATATCGGTCATTTACAGTGTCACCTGAGTGCCATCTGGATAACAGACCTAGATGGCAGACATATCCAGTCTACATACACAGGTAGGTTATAATGATTATTATTATTCTGCTTGTGTATGTACACCTTATCTTGCTATAGGTGGCCCTTTAGCACCGATTTGCCACATGTAGCATGGTGCAACTGCCAGTTAAGGTCATCTAAAACTAATGTTTTAGGTAAGAATACATCCTTTTGCACCAGTGTATTTCTACAGTCTGTCACAAGTTTCTCCTCTATTTACTTGTTTGCTGTGGTGACAAATCCTCTAACAATATGATTCACTGCCTGAAAAGAAGCATTCCAAACAGTACCAGAACACTTTGGCGGACTACTTCTATGCACTTCAAAATCTACTGGTATCTATTGGACTACCCTGCACATTGTGACACTTCAGGTGTTTTATATGCATCCACCACTCATCACTTCAAACAAAGTTAGGAGGAACAATCAGTCACAGGAAATTATTTTTAATGGCTATTAGAAAAATTTGGTGCCCAGTTACCAAGATCCTGCTGTTATCTACAACATGATTTGCTGCTAGTCATACTCTCATGGTGTCTACACCAGGTGCTAAGTACTTTTTTTATTAATATCGATCACTCTATCCCAAACACTAAATTATGACCCTTACATTTCCCAAACAAGTATTTGGATGTTATATTTCTCCTTTATCTAACATGATCTCCATGAGTGGTCAAAATGTTTTGCAGTATTATTTGGAGGCATTAGACATATATTATACAGCACAGTATATGAGAAGAGATGCAAGTATGAAGAGAAGCAGTGGTGGTTGGTCTACCATTTCATACCTACACACCACAACCCCTACACACATACCTTTAACACATTGATGAGCCTGAAATTTAATCAATGAAGATTAACTTGGTTAACTTGCCTAAGGTAAGTCTCTTCTGTCTGCTGCCTTTTCTGAAGGAAGAAACCCAAATACGATTATGCGAAAGGGGAAATTATGCCAAGATGAGTAGAGCTTAATATATGGTAATTATTTGACAGGATATACTTACACAGCGATTAGCATATCTCTAAGACAAGACAGAGATAGAGAGCGGAAAGAGAGGAGAGGGAGGGAGGAAGAGAATGGCTGGGAAGACGAGAGCTACCTGATAAGAATTTCTCTCTCTCTCTCTCTCTCTCTCTGACGGGTGGTGGGAGATTCTGCGTAGGCAAACTGTTCCCCCATATGTACCTTCACTGATAAGCCATCTCTATAGGGGCTGGTCTAATGCTAAGCAGCCCTGACGTGCCTGGAATAGCAGACAGACAGCACATGTCACACATGTCATTCATTACAGCATGCACACAGATGCTACACACACTGTAGCAGTTTAGATGCCAAGGTGTGTGGAAAAATCCAGGTATGGCATTTAGCTGACATGCAAAAAAACACAGAGACAGTCAGCTAATATCCTTCTTCACAATACATGACTGAACATTTGCTGAAACACCCGATACAGACACAGTGCAATCCATTACACAGTGTTTGTGTGGCGGTGTAGTACATACATCTTACTGTCTACCTCTGTGTCCTATCGGCTCAGCCCTGCCAATACTCCCTCTGTAGAGAGTATATTTGACTAATGCACATCGGCCACAAGCAGAGATCCTCCTCACATACACACACAAACACACAGGAAAAAAATGCATCCATGCTCCTCTCTGCATGTTGCCTTATTGATTGTGAGAGAGAGAATCATATATACATGAGCACAGCTGTGGTGCAGGAGCTGGTTGTGCACTGAGTAACTTTGGGCCTCAGTGGCCCTAAACAGGGACACATTGATATTAATATACACTTATGCTTTTTCCAATTTTTACTGGCAGAAATATGCCAAGAAAAAAAGGATCTGACATCTCCTGAAATCCCTACTCAACTTGTTTACATCCAACTCTACATCCACATCAGCCTCCCTTTTGATAGAGGATTGTTTTAAGACAATATTAACTTTATTGTACATTACTTAGTTGCATGTTGTGCTGCATTAATCTTAATCTATGTTTTTATGTTCTAATGTTCTAAACCTTTCATCTAATATTTATCTTATTGCTACTATTGTTTTTAATGGTGGAGGGGGGAACAAATGATTCTTCGATGCATCGCAATTCATTTATAAAATAGACGGAACAAAAAGGCAAAGTTCAACATGCAGCGCACTGTCAACCAGACAAAGACGCGTGGCTGAGTGTACCATCAGCGACTGGTCAGACCAGCTTCGTCGTTAGGGGCGTGCGGGTCAATCACATGCCTTTAAAAAAATTTTTAGATGTTAGTCTATCATCTATTACGGTGCTCCAAAGATCTTTTTAAACACCGAACACTTTTTCCTGATCGCATCTATCACAGGGTTTCCCACACATAGACCAATTTGTGGCAGGCCACCACATAATCAACACCCTCCGCCACAAATTGATTCTATGTTTTTTTTTCTTGTGTGCGCATTTTTTTCTTGTGTGCGCATGTGTGGGTTTTTTTCTTGTGTGTGCATGTGCAGGTTTTTTTTTCTTGTTCATGCATGTGCGCGTACATAAGCGCACATGCATGCACACACACCAGCAGCAGCTGATCCGTCTGCTCCTCCTCTCCATGCGCAGTGCCTGATGCCTATAGACTGTTGAAGGAAAACCTGAAATGGTGGATCTTTACACAGAGAAGACGTTATTAATAATGGAACATCAGAACTCAGCACAGACAGAGCTGGTAATGCAGCAAACAATTAGGCGATTAAAAGTGAAACACTGTTACGGTTGAAATAAACTACGTTATATGCCCATAGTCACATAAAGAATAATAACCCCAAAAGCTGTTTTATTAATGAGTTAGTTGCCTCATGGTACCTTTAGTAGTTCCATATTAGATATTATATACATAAATATTAGGGGTGGAACGGTTCACCAAATCCACGGTTCGGTTCATATCACGGTTCTGAGGTCACGGTTTTCGGTTTCACATTGTTGAGGATTTTTCTACTTCTAACACTCTGGAAATACCAGATGAGCATAAAATACATGCTTACAACCAAACTAAACAGCTCATGTTATTTATCTTATTTGCATGGTTGTGTGTTTACAATTCAACGCTGCTGTGTGCGCACAGAGGCACGATGCTCGTACACACAGACACACACCATCGGACAGAGAACGTGTGTTGTTTTGTCCACTGTTACTGATGACATGCTAGTTGGATAGCCTGAACTGTATGACTACGCTAGGCTAAGCTAACGGTACTGATGTCCGTCTTTTTCTTTTAAGCCATTTGCCATATGCTATTTACATCACGCTCTGTAAGCCATGACAGGACCTGCGGCAGCTTTGCGCCCATTGGACGCAGAGTGCTGTGGGTCTCTCTGCTCTGCCTGCAGCTGAACCTGTTGCGTGAAGCTACAGAGACTGACCACTTGTAAATGCGCTGAGGCGGGGGAGGCTCATGGCTGCTGCATGTTGAGGACAGTAGCCTGACTGCAGAATGATTTCACGTCAGTCTCCAAAAGTCACCAGAGAGAGTCACTAGTTGCTTTTGACAAAAAAAAGGTTTGGAAAGCCGCCAAATGTAGCGATAGAGACGCCAAGTTGGCAAAACTCGTCTCCATGCTGTGGTAAAAACGCCTCCCTGCATTACTCGATGCACATGTCCGGAACGAACAGAACACTCGCTCTGAACCGAACGTGTACCGAACGGTTCAGATTTTTTTCCTGAACCGTCCCACCCCTACTAATTATAGTACTTATGTTATTAATGTATTTATGTTTATTTATGTGGTTATTTATTTAAACCTTTATTTTACCAGAAAATGTCATTTTACAACACAGGAACAGGCTGACATATGGGCTGAGGTGAAAACCTTCAGCTTCCGCCGTTTGTGTAATCCATTCCTTGAATGACAAAGAATCTAAAGACTGGAACTAAACTAGGCACAGATTCAACTAAAAACTTTAATTTAAATTTGGTGAGTAATTCATTAAACATGAAATTTAAAGGACAGGTCTTCCTCCAATAGAAAGGCCAGGTATCTGTATGAGCAAACTCATTCTACTGGCCTGTAATGTATGGAGTTGAAGTGGGGGAAGGTCCAGGCAGGGTTCTAGTTAGGGATGTCCCAATCCGATAACGTGATCGGAAATCGGGCCCGATTACGTGATTTCAGACTCGATCGGAATCGGCTGTTACCTCCCGATCAGGACTCGGATATATATTTATTAGGGCTCTCAAAGTTAACGCCTTCTGTGCAGGGTGGCTATGACTAGGCCTGTCGCGATAAACAATAAATCAATTAATTGCACGATAAATTAAATGGGCTCAATCAGTTTTTCGGCTGCGATAAATTACATTTGCATGACATCCCTAGTTCTAGTAAAAATGTTTCTAATCACTCAGAACTAACAGAGAATTAAGATTTAACAGAATAAATTCAAAATACTTTTTGTCTTGTCTTTCTTTAAAAACCCATCATAGATAAGCATACAGGTGTGTCTTTAACATGTATAAACCCTGATGACCGATTCGCTGACCGATGTGACACCGGCGCCAAGATGCCACCACAAATTGCCAACTGGTCTGTGGGAAACACTGCATCATTACATTAGCAGAAGGATGGATTTTCTTGTATGTTTGTGTGTTTTATATAATTAATGTTTGTGCTTTGGGACAACTGAATGGGGCTATAAGTGTTCTGTCACAGGTTAACACATTCAAGGGCTTGTGGTAATGGCAAACACCATAATGCAGCTACAAGTATGGGTGCAGCCATAACATTATATTGAAAATACAGACTGATTATGAAAAGAAATAAACAGCATGCACAGTGAAGAAGTTTGAGCAAACTTTAAGCAAACTCGAGATGTAGATGCCTGTCTACAAGTGTGTGCATATGCAAATGAAAGCCATTGCGCATTTGTGCTTTAAAGGACTTTGAATGTGGTCAATTCTTTGATGCATTATAGCGTTTGGATGAAACAATGTTTGCCTGTCATTCTGACATCATTATGTAGGACATCAAAAAGAAATTTGTTGTGTGATTTCTGTCTTCTACGCACTTCCCAACCCAGGCTGAGGCTGACCTCACCCCACCGGCAGCCTCTCAGTCCTTTTAATCATGCCTCTTTTTGTAGTGATTGAATATTTATTGGCTTATTTATTCTTAATCACAGACAGCCGCTTGTCTGTCCTATCGTATTCAACACCCCCCTTGCAGCACGTACACACACACACACACAGTTAAATGCACAGCTGAACCCCTATTTCTGTTTGCCCCTGGCTATCCCTCTTAGTAGACCAGTCAGCAAGTCAGTAAGTCACAGCCATTCAGTGAATGTGAGTCTACTGGTTAATCGGCCAGTGTGTGTATGAGTTTACAAGTATGTCAGTCTGGTTTTTAACTTTACTAACAAATCTGTTTTATTACATTTTTTCCTCACAAGCTGCTTAAGTTGAAAAATCACAGTTGGTAGTTGCTGCAAATAGGAAGATACTGCTTACCTACTTATAATTCCATCTACTGGTTAAAAATTAAAAGGCTGCAGGGTCCTATAGCAATGAACAGGTATACTATATGTATAAAGGTCTTTGGATCTCATTTACAGATCACAGGTCTCCTTTCAGGACTCTTTGGTTTATCTGTACCACAGGTTATGCGTTTGTGTGTGTGTGAGTCTGGTCCATCTTCCCCACCCAACCATATAACACCAGGTAAATGACTTTCTAAATACCCCCTCATTGTTTCACCCTGTCTCTTCCTCCTGCTGTCCCACTCTAATTGAATCACCATAGACTCAGTGTATCAATCCTAACTTTGCTATTGAGATTTAATCGGGTGTGCAGGAGACCGGCTTGGCGGGCCGAGGGGTTCTTTTGTGAGAGGCCCATCTGTTGGTGACACAAGGGCCCCAGGTCTGGCCTGGCCCAGAAACAGAGCAGGAGTGTGGGAGGGATGACAGGATGGAAGCAAAGAACTACAAAAAAAACCTCCCACCCCTCCATTCTTGGATGTCTGTCTAGGCTTCTGTTGTCACAACACATGCATAATGGTGGTATTAATATACTTGTAAAGGGATTGGAGGCAATTGTACCAACTTGGGATTTTGATTTTTTTTTTGTTGAATCATTTTGCCTTGTTGGGAGTAATTTTTAGTTTCTCTTTCCTGAAAGAAAAAAAATACAGATCAAGATGAATAAAACTCAACACTACATTTATAACTTAAGCTGTCATCCACAGACTGATCTCCCAGTGAACAATCAGCGTTGATGATTCTTAGCAGTGGTGTTCCTGGTCAAATGGGAGCACCCTATAGATTACGTGACCTGCAGCAATGTTGACGGTGCACTCTATAATCACAGGGAGCAGGAGCTGTCAACACAGGTGAACGTATATGTATCATCTGTCGTCTAGCATGTAAAGAAAGAGAAATCCTGCAGCAGAAAGTGCAGAAAATGAAATTATTAAAAAAAAAATGTGCTGGAAAGTAAGAACCAAGCTGAATTAACTGAGAATAGAAATGCCTTTGTAAATCATGCTGTTTCAATGCCGGAGTGTGCAAGTGTCAAGGTTTCAACCTGGGATGACAAAAATGTTGACAAAGAATTGATTGTTGAAATCAACTATGCAAAAAAAAATCTCATCATATGTGCAAATCTGCTAGTCTCCTGGTTTAATTTGTTTTAAATTTAAAATGACTGTTAGACAAAATGAAGCAATTAGAATGAGTGAACAAGTCATCAGGGAATAATAATAGGTAATATTTTACTATTTTATTTTCTGGACAAACAACTATAAAAGAGGATTGAATATGAGAATAGGAGAATGCTTGCTGATAATGAAACAAATTGTTGATTGCAGCCTTAGAGCTCTACAATATGTCCTCTGTTTTTCTCTGTGTTAATTACTTGACTCACAAACCAATTAGTTAATCAATTTGAAAAAAAATAAATAAAACAATATGAACTGAAACAATTAAGGTTTTAAAATGGATTGTGACATTAGGTGTGTTTTAGGTTTTTAGGTTTTTTAGGTTTTAGAAATTTTATTTCTCAGGATATGAGGCCCATTGGTGTTGTGGAGCTTCAAAGTTTTAAGAACAGAACAGTTTTGGAACCTGGATATACAGTGCCAGCACGCCAGACATTCACACATGCTGAATATGCAAAAATATGAGGGAAATTTGTTGCACCGCGGCTGCAGCACGTCATCTGGTGGGACATTTTAAAAAGGGGTGCAAAGAAAAAAAAAACGGGGCTAAAACAGAAGCAGGAGCAGCTAAATGTCTCTCAGCATGAACTTTTTCAGGATGTGTCTACATGTTGGAACTCAACATGTTCAATGTTCAAGAAGAGCAACAGCAGTACACTGGACCTTACTACAGCACAGTGGAATGCGGTAGAGGGCATTAAAAATGTGCTGAAAATATGATAACCCTGACAGAGCTGCTGTCTGAAGAGAACAACATGTCCCTGTCTGCACCAGTACCAAACCTAAGGAAACTTCACCGGGCCATCACGGATGATGACAGCCCCATTACCAAAAAAATGAAAAGCAAGCTGGTCGAAGACATTGACTGTAGGTAGGGGTTTAAAAACCAAGTGATGACGACTGACAGTGTATACATTACAGCTGCAGTAGTAGACCCTCGAGTACAGCAACTGTCTTGGATGACGCCAAACGAGACGGCCTATATGTTGGAGCTGGCAGACTGATTGAGTGTACTCACCGCAGACACAGGCACAGACAAACCTGGAGGTGAGGAGCAACATGTGTCAAAAAACAGAAAACAAAGAAAGAGAAGGACATGGCAATGCTGTTGGGCGGAGATGAGGAAGATCTGGTTTCTACAGAATCAGCTGGGAGAAGCACTCTGGGCCATTAGGGTAGGGGAAAAAAGGTCTTATATGGTGATCATATTACTAGTTGAGAGTATATTGTTTGGAAAAGGGCTATGATATTACACAGATGCAAGTGAAGCAAAACGCTGTCACAGCCAACAGACTGGAGTATGTAATTAATTTCAGTGCAAAATAATTAGGTCAAAAACAATTTAATATGAAGTAAATTTACTACTGGTCAGACAAGGCTATAAAGCACTGGCCCAGGCCCCAGTACCTCCTAACTCAGATAAACAAACTGCAGAAGAGGAAACACAACAAGGCACTGAGGATCTATGCAACATAGCATGCAGGAGTTAGCATGTTAACAGATGATTTCCACTGAAAATAATGGCATAGAAGGAGGACAGGACTCCGATTGGTCTGAACCACCAATTGTTCGGCTGCAAGCACATAGACTTGCAGTCTGGCAAGCTTTACTTATATCTAGGCATGGGACTGCAAGGACATGTGCAGCAAGTAATGCAGGGAAGCATTTTTTCCCAACTGAACAAACGTTCAGTGTAGAGTGCAGCAGGTCAACAGAAGAAATGGCAAGCAGGGAAGACAGCAGTGTCATTTCGGTCAGCTGTGTGGGAGCATTATGGATTTTGTGCTACTCATGATAGCAGCGATAAGAAAGTTGTGGGTAAAACTGCAACAGTTTGCAAGCACTTGGCAACACGTGTTACTTATGCTAGTGGCAAAACTTCCAACATGTCTTTTAGACATTTATTAGGTTTTATTTTTATTTTACGCTTACTACTTTACCTTATTTTATATTTCTTACCTGTCTTTTTTGAGTATACATGGAGCACCTGGAATGAAAGCAATTTCCCCCTGGGATCAATAAAGTATTTCTGATTCTGATTCTGATGTCAGCTCACCTATGGAGAGGTAAGATCACCCCAGTGTTTCAATTGACAATGAAAGAAACACTTGTGTAGGAAAGTACAACTTCTAATCCTTGCAACATTTAAACAACCACTTGATGAAAACAATCAGACAAAGCTAAAGCAATAACAAAAGCACTGGCTGTTTTTATAGCAAAAGATATGCAGCGATATGCCATGGTGGAGAATGCAGGATTTTTGAACATGATAAAAGTACACGAGCAACGGAATAATAGTCCCTTCTGCAAATACTTCAGCAACATGCCCAGCTGTGTGAAGAGACACGACTAATTTTCAAAGAATTGTCCAAAACAGCCCACGTAGCCCTCACTACAGATACACGGACCTCCAAGACCACTGAAAGTTTCCCAACTGTGACTGCACATTACATTACTTCTGAGTGGGACATGAGAAGCTTCGTTTTGCAGACCCGCGCTCTTTATGGGAGGCAAGCATCTCTCTGAAGCACTAACAGAAAGGGTGACAGAATGGAAACTGGAGGGGCAACAGCACAATCATCTCTACAGACAATGCAAAGAACATAGTGAATGCCGTCAATGCAACAGCTGAACTGGGCCCATTAGTTTCTATTAATCTTACAGCCAAGAATATAGTCGTAATAAATCAGGTGTCCAGACTGGGGAAAATGAGGAAAGTGGTCATTTTTTTCCACCACAGCACAGCAGCTTGAGATACTACCTGTTCACAAACTGGTGCAGCACAACGTGCTGGAACACTACGTATGATATGTTAGAGCCTTATGTTGAACAGCAGGCTGCCATCTATTCTACTATGATGGACAAAGAGTCAGTAGCAGTCTTTTGTGACACAGAAGGCAAACTTACAGAAGACCTAATTAACACTCTTATCATCATTAATAATGTTATTTTGTAAACAACTACATTTAAAAAAAAAGTAGAAAAAAAAACAATGAAAACTGAACCCAACACCATGACCTCAGAACCGTGATACAAACCGAACCTTGGATTTTGTAAACCGCTCCACTCCCACTTATTTCACTCACTCGCTTTAAATTCAGAAATATATCAACAACTATAAAAACACACATAAAGAGTGAGACAGGGACAAAAATGTTTGAGTTCACATTTGCATGCAGACACACACACAGATGCAGAAGCACCTAGCAAACAAATACCAATATGCTCACAAGGAAATGGACATATGGTACAAATACGCACAAATGCAGCATACAACTGAGACTTCTCATACACACACACGCACACATTCAGAACACAATACAGCACAGGGTGGCACATGAGGTGACTGAGAAAATCAGCTTTTCAACTCTCCAAAAGAAATTGATCATGACAGCATGCATGCAAAACACACACACAGCCTTTATAACCCCCCACTGCC
Source organism: Parambassis ranga (assembly GCF_900634625.1). Taxonomy (NCBI): domain Eukaryota; kingdom Metazoa; phylum Chordata; class Actinopteri; family Ambassidae; genus Parambassis; species Parambassis ranga. The sequence continues at coordinate 2,109,132 of NC_041033.1, forward strand.
ACTCACATATACACAGACTGACAGGTTTGTGAGTGTGTGTGTGCAGTGTGTGTGCAGTGTGTGTGCGGTGTGCATGCGGGTGCGGGGTGTTGTATTGGCAGCACTGATAGGTTCCAGCTCAGCATTCTCATCATTCACTGGGGTTATGACCTCTCTGTAAATGGCCTGACTGCAGGGGGGAGGAGTGTGTGTGTGTGTGTCTGCGTGTGTGTATAGAGTGAGATGTTCATGAATAAGGAAAATAAAGAGCCACCAGATATTATACGAATGACCATGACAGAGAAATCACCATGGAGATATAAGGAGCAGGTAAAAGATGATGACAATCCTGAACATGACTGTTGTGGTGATGAAGAGGAGCAGAGTGACCCTTATGCGGGCTGAACAGCCATTCTGTTACCACTCCATCACTCAGCCAGACGCTGCTTTCACACCAACAGTTTTCCACTTTCCTTTTTCTGTGACAACTGACCAATGAAGCTGTACTTTAGCTAGCACACAAGCAGGATGTGTTGAGCAGGTTCACTATGATTAGTCAGAACTGACTAATCATATGAACAAAAGTTTGTAGATTAAATCTCCTAACACAGAGAAGTCTGAGCTTCTGCACTGTTTTTGAGGCGTAAATACAATACAGAAGTAGAAGCAAAACGCTAAGGTATAAGTATATTAAGTAAAGTATAAAATAAATACACCACACACAAAACTGTCAAAACCTACAGTTCCCCCTGTACTCTCAGAGGTCAGGCTCAATACCCATTAGCCTCCATCTTAAAAATAAGGAAATAAGAGTTAGGGGATAGGTGTCAAATATTATGCAACTTATTTTTTTCATTGAAATTGCTAATAGGGAACTACAGTTTTGAGAGACTCCTCAGCTCTACCTTTTTACTTTACTTACATCATAGAAGTCTCTATAGTTTCCAAACTATAGTAAGTTTAAGAGGGGTGGTCTGCGTGCTCCTTCTGGTCATACGTGGAGGAAACTCAGAAATATTTTTTCTAAATTTATGAAAATTATATTTAAAACAAGTGAATCAGAAAACTTTTACAAGTGACCATAAAATTATTGAAGTGGCATTTAAAAACAAGATTGACCTTCCCTAAATGCATTTGTTTGTACAGTTGCTCAGCATTAAATTGTGTAAACTATTAGGTTAAAAACAGTGGAAAGGATAATATTTTGAGTCCAATAGAAACTAAAGGGAATTACAGTAACAGAGTGCATATGCTTACAACCAAACCTTCACTCCCAACATCTCAATAAACATGTGACCTATAAATTCATCGAATTGCTGAAATATATGTACGTCTTGCCTTAGCTAACAGTTGTGTTATGTGTTGAGAGGTCTGATTTCAAAGTATTGACCGGAGCTTTGTTTGTGTTGTCCCGATCTGTGTGACACAGCGTGATAACACCACCAACTGCTGGGAAGCCCGCAGAGGTGCTGATTGGCTCAGTTGTTTCTCAGGAAGAGGTCTTTGATGGGACGCCACCTCTATGTGCACTCACAGGTTGGTGGTTGAGGAGTCTGGAAGCAGACATGATGGTGTGACAGGAATCTTGTTGGACATGTGTACATTTCAGTATAGGTATTGCTCAACATGTGCCAATCCAAAAAATTGGTGTCAGCTCTACTTAATAGTGATGAATATGAAAATCACTGTTTGGTTGACATTAACCTATGTTTTTACTGTTTATTTCTGTAGACGGGGAGGGGTCGCCAAAACAGTTTCACAACTACACACACACACACGCACACATCACAAATTAGTACAATGCACAGGCAGGGCACCTCAGCTGGCTTCCATACCCCAGTTGACACCAGCCTGACCTCTGTTTTGTGTGTGTGTCCGGCCGGTTGGCCATACACAGGGTGGGCTGTCACTCCACTCACCTCTTACTGCCAACAACAGAAGAGGGGGGAGAGGTGGGGGAGAGGCAGTCTGGCATGGCTTGAAGGCAGAGGGGAAGAGAGGGAGGGCAGCTGGAGGGTGACACGAAGGCGCGTGTGTGCATGTGTGTGTGTGCTTGTCCTTGCCTCCTGGTGTCACTTGGTCAATTAAATTCACATTGAGGATAAATGATTTGCAAATGATATACAAACAAGTGAGTGTCCTGTCCTCGAGTGGCTGTCAGAGGATTAAAAACTACAGGCGTGGGGGTCACAGAGTGGCTACAAAAAAACTCAAAATTAGTCTTATATGCATTACACAGCTGATTATTATTCCCAGCAACAATGTATTTTGTGAGAAACTATTATTCTCTAGTACTCCCCACTAGATTTCTTTATGTGATAAAAAAAAATATATGAGACTAAAAAAAATTTGATTTGTCCATGTGGGCGGGAAAAGCTGGGGTACAATGCAATATCAAATCAGTAATTTCAGTATTAGAATGCTTGTCGGAGCTCCAAAAAGGTGCAATTTCAAAACCAAAAGTTGCAAAGCAACAGAGCACTGCCTGCATGTAAGGGCAAACCTGACTGGACAGCTCCAATGGGTTACATTGTGTGACCTAGCTTAACAAATGTTCCAAATCAATGTGGTGTGCTGGACATGCTATGCTAAAAATACTCTCAGCAGACAGGATTGTGACATTAATTTAGCTTTGTTAGCATACCGTTCAATAATACTATGTCTTGGTTGTTCATAAAGTAGTGACCATAATTAACTACACCACCAGAGGTGTAGTTTTTCATCTAGCCAACTAAGTGTGAACAAAACTTAGCACAAAGTGAGGTGTGACAAGTGCTGCTATTACACCATCATGACACCATGTCCTTCAGCCTAAGCCTGGCCAGATTAGTTGGTTAGTTATTCAGGATCATTTATGAATAAGCAAGGGTTTACATCACCAATTGATCAGACAGCAACCACTGAAAATGGCTTAATTATCCTTAATCAGGTGTGCTGTTTCTTGAAAGAAATTACTGCACATAATCTGACTTGGAAATGCCAGTTGAACTTTAAGTGTTGATTATTTAGTTGAATGTTTTAAATTAAAGAGAAAAAAACAGCCTGTGATGGACTCAGCTAGTCATCAATAGCTAAAAGATTCATTAATTGCTCAACGCTAATCAGTAGTAATGCACTACCCAAACATTGACTGCACAACAAACAGGTCACTGAATAATGTAAAATTAGTACTGTACGTCATTGTCCCAAAATATATAGCATAGTGTGGATTTATATTATATACACTATTCTGCTACAATTACTGTACAATTTATTCTGTATTCTTGTTTATTATCCAATGTGTATACTCTATGTATTAACTGCATAATCCATGTTCATTAGCACAAGCCACACTTTTTTAAAAAAGATTTTTCCCACAAAGCTCTGTAAAATACAGTTTAATGTCATAACGTGCTGTACTGTTCAGAAAAGTGTAAATGAAAGTGTCACAAGGTGACAATAGATGTTGTAAGCTGACATTTAAAGGGTGGTTTCACTCAAATGACAAAACATTACAAGACATTTTCTCATTTACTTCTGATGGTGAGATACAACTGCGTAAATTAGCTTTTTCATGAAGCCGTATATTACAGTAATATAATATAACCTTTGACACTGTATATGCCATTTATCACAGTGAAACGCATACACAGTGGACATGTCTGTGTTTCGTCTGTATAAGCTCTACGTGGTGTTCTACGCACAGAAAGGCTTTTATACTGACGTACACTGTTGTCTGGTGTGTGTTGGTTTGTATGAGTGTCTGTGTCTGTGTGTGTGTGTGAATGAGACAGAGAACGAGAAAGAGAGAGCATCAGGCATGGAGGAGACCCCCTTCTGGCTATCCTCTGAGGGGTTGATGATGCTAAAGACACTGGAGAGCGCCCCGGCTGTGACCCACCCACCCACCCACACACACAAACACACCACCCCTCCAACCATTCTGTTCTCTTTACAACTTTACAAAATAGGCTTTTAATTTAGCTGGGCGGCTGGGGCGTGTGGGGCCCGCCAGCATCAATCATCATGAGGAGGTTGAGGAGGCCAGGCCGTCCCCTGGGCCCTTTCACTGACGAGGATGTCCCTGCGCACACACACAGACTCACACACTTCTTCCTTCTGCTCTTTTATATACAGACACTTGTTCGCAAAACCTCAAGACCTTATCATTCTCTGAAACACACACGCTCATGGATGATCATGTACACACACAAACACAGACACGCACGCCCTCTATCCCCTCCAGGCTGTAGATGATGAGACCAGACTGAACACAGATGGGAAAGGGAGGGTAAATGTGGAAATGAAGAAACGCTCCTTCTCTGTATTTTTTGATTTTTTTTGTTAATAATATTTAATCATCGGTCTAAACCACTACACATACAAGTGTGTTCATTGTGTATGCAACCTAACCCAAGTCTACTTTCTAGATCATTTTTATTTTTCTTTCTCTTTTTGTCATCTTTTTGGAATCCTTTGTACAATCATGTTCTCCTCTAAGCCAATTTGTATTTGCATTGCAAACATTCATTTCCATTTTGGGTTCATGTGCCTACCTTCTTTGTTAATTGGATTTGGATCATTTCCAAATGTTCAGTGTGTACCCAGCAATAATTATATTCCCGAGGAGATCTGTATGAATTTTGTCACAGACTTTGACGGCTTGTCGGCACATCAGTGACGTGACATTGATATTTTATTGCATGTGAAAGATGCCAACATGAAGCAAAATGTCAGCAGGGCATCATTTCTAAAAGGGAGGGAGAGAGAGAGAAAGAGAGAGAGGCGCTCATATCTCATTAATGCTTCAAGACAGTGAGACATTCTATTGGTCCATGTGTAGACTGGACTGGCTGCAGCTACTATAAAACCGTCCCTCAATAACACTGTAAGGGGCTGTTGTAGTGAGAGGTTAGGAATACTCCAAATAAATATACAGAGCAGAAGAACCTGTGTGTGTTATAAAATGTTAAGAGTAATTAAAAAAAAGGTCAAAGCCTGTACAACAAATGCCCAATGGTGACCGGTTTTGTTGTAAGATGTTTAAACCAGAAACAACAGATGGTTACGTAACCACATAATGACACATCCAGCATCCATGTAGCTGACATAAACAAGACTAAAAGCTACGACTTTGGTCCAGACTTTCTTCCACTTATTGTTTAGGCCTTTAGGTTTATACATTTAGATTAGTTGGTTAGGATTAGGCTATGTTCACATTATAAGACACATTGTCTAAGGTTTTTGCACAGCTCTGATTTGCCTTATGATACACAGCTGTAAGCACATGCATCTTGCATCAGAGGAAATTTGACTTCAATGTCAGTCGGTGTCCTCTGAGACCACACATAGTTACATTTATTCTAATAGAACATATGACCATATTGCCAGTCGATCATGGGACTGATCATGGGAATACAGCAGCAGAATTAAATAGATTGGGGATGGTAAATGAAGTGCGGTGGAGTTTCACTCAGTAGTCCAGGGTTTGCACAGAACCTAATGTAACTCAAGTCAGATTCAAAAATCAGAAATTGTGTGAAATATTAGAACAATCTACACACAGTATTTTACATGTAATTTCAACCCATCAGTCACTAAAACCTGGCCACCAATCTGAACTGAAAATAGTTCAACTTTTTAAACACCACTCTGCTCACTGATTTTGCTTAGATTTTAAGGTGGGACTTTATGATATGGATCCTATTGCAAGAGAAAAGAGGAGAACAAACTCATTTAGGCTACCAGCACTAGAATTGAATTTTTTATCAAATCAAACATGGTCATTTGTTCCACTCTGTAGGGTCATTTTTTTTAGATTCTTTCAGGATTTTCCAGTCTCTTAACCAAAAGAACACAATTGGCTAAATGAGTCTTACAATGATTAATCTATTTTTACAAATAATGACATATATTAAAGACATGCAACTAGAGAGTCAATAAAGTCTTTATTGACACTCAATGAAGATTATCAATTAGGCATTATGTTCTATTGCTCCAAATCTCTAAAGAATCAGTGAATAGAAGAAAATTCTCAAATTTGCCAATCTCCACCAATCTACTCTTCACCATTTACTGTACATCTCCCATGCTCTCTTTCTTTCTCTCCTCAGTGTCACTTCCTGCCTCTCTCTACCTCTGTCTTCTGGGTTGTGTGTAATCAGATAAACTGAGCCGAGAGGTGAGATAAGGTAGGGGCTCCCTGGGGTGCTATGTCGCTCCCTCCTTCCCTCTCCTCCCTCCTACACCCCTTCTTGCCACCCCACATCCAGCCATCACCACCACCACTATACACCCCCCAACATTCCCTCCCACCCTCTCCCGCCAGCTCTATCTTTGCTGCCGGTGGCGATGGTGGTTTTAGTATGCATAGAGCTGAGCTATCTGCTCCACTGCACCTTGACTCCCCCCCCAACACACACAAAATCACATTCACACAACTCAACACTGCAATATTCATCCATGCACACACACACAGTCTCACCCCTACATTACCGCGATGCACACAGCAAACACTGCTATTACTGACGTTGGGGGAAGGTTGTTCTTCACCATAATAACAATGAGAGACACACATGTGGACAATAGGTCTAACCTAAGAAACTTGTACTTTTTGTCAGAGGCTGTGATCTGTCACTCAAAGAAATCTGACAGGAAGTGGCAGTAAAGTGGCAGGGGCTCTTTCACATGTCAAGGAACTGTACTATTAATCTTGGAGACAAACAAATACAGATTCCCTGCAAGTATCTGTCCCTCTCTCTTTATCGGTCTGTTTCAGCTTCTCTCTGTCTCCTTCTATGTGCTGGTATCATTCAAACAAAAGAACTTTCCTGCTCTGCTTGGCCATTTAACTGTATGTTTAAATGCTTAGTAATACAATTAACATTCCTAAATTTGTAGTTACATTTCCTAAAAGTAAAATCATATAATCAATAAGCAAACTTGCCATACAAAACTCAACCATGGTCTTCAAGAGTTCCTCAAGAGTCCATTTTTGGGCCTCTTTGACATCATTAACACTATGAAAGCACAAACAAATGTAGCTTTGCGCAACAGTTTCAGTCCCACACCACTCTGCATCCAAACGTGCGCAAAGCTGCTCCTGGTCCCGTCCTGGCTTACAGAGCAGGATGTATATAGCACATTTTAATGACAAAATAATAAAAAAAAAACTGGCAGCAGTGAGCTTAGCGTAGTCAGTTGAGTTCAGTCTATTCTACTAGCGTGTCATGAGCAACGTTTAGAAAAACAACAAAGCTATCCATCTGCTGGTGGGAGTGTGCTCATCTGTGTGTGTGCACAGCGACCGACCACAGCGGTGAATTGTAAATGCACACTGTAAAAAGCCCTTCAATGGTGTTGTCTGTAGGACTTCATTTTATAAAGTATATTTCTTCCAGTAAATTAATTCCCTTTACTTTCTGAATGTATTTAGGTTGCACATAAGTAAAATGTGTGAATGTTTTAGTAACTTAATATTATCTATCATAAAATTGATTTCACTGAACTTCAATAATAAATTGCTTCTACAGAACTCGATTTCCAATCCATCTTTATTTATAGAGCACTTTTAAAAACAACAACGTCAGCCAAAGTGCTGTACACAGCCTATCAAATGTAGAATAAATAAATTACTACTAATTACTGCAATTCGTTCCACAGTTTAGGGCCCGCGACAGAGAAGGAACGGGCCCCCCTGAGTTTTCTCTGCGTTTTTGGGACGACCAAGAGAGACTGGTCAGCTGACCTGAGACAGCGAGCAGGGCAGCAGAGCTGGAGCATGTCAGACATTTAATTGTTTATATTCGAAGTAAAACTTCACGACCCGCCCATGCAGCAGCAGAACAACCGAACCGTTCCTCACTGTCACCTACACCGGATATAACCAGCGCCATCTGTTTGAAGGCAGAGTAATGTTAAAGTAGAGCTAACAGAACATTTACACTGACAGTGGAAGCAGAGATGTTCGGGCTGATGGACAGGTAATGTTAGCCTCGGTCAGTGTTCTGTCTCAAGTCACTCGTTTGAAATGTTAGCCTCTGTCCAGCTAGCAGACGCTAGCAGCATGTCCTGGTTCATGTGTCAGTTAAAAGTGGCGCTAACTGCTGGGTTTGTAGTCACTGTGGTCCCTGCATTTTTGCAAAAGTTGAGGACATCATACACTCAACAAAAATATAAACGCAACACTTTTGTTTTTGCTCCCATGTTTCATGAGATGGACTTGAAGATCTAAACTTCATTCCAGATACACAATATTACCATTCCTCTCAAACATTGTTCACAAATCTGTCTAAATGTGTGATAGTGAGCACTTCTGCTTTGCTGAGATAATCCATCCCACCTCACAGGTGTGCCACATCAAGATGCTGATCTGACATCATGATTAGTGCACAGGTGTACCTCAAACTGCCCACAATAAAAGGCCACCCTGAAATGTGCAGTTTTGTGCACAGTGTGCACAGGCCACAATAGACAATCTGATAAACTCTATGCGAAGAAGATGTGTTGCACTGCATGAGGCAAATGGTGGTCACTCCAGATACTGACTGGTCCCCAGACCGCCAATAAAGCAGAAACAAAATGCACATTTCAGGGTGGCCTTTTATTGTGGGCAGTTTAAGGTACACCTGTGCACTAATCATGATGTCAGATCAGCATCTTGATGTGGCACACCTGTGAGGTGGGATGGATTATCTCAGCAAAGCAGAAGTGCTCACTATCACACATTTAGACAGATTTGTGAACAATGTTTGAGAGGAATGGTAATATTGTGTATCTGGAATGAAGTTTAGATCTTCAAGTCCATCTCATGAAACATGGGAGCAAAAACAAAAGTGTTGCGTTTATATTTTTGTTGAGTGTATATTCCAGCGTGTCTCTCGCTGTGCAGCGGGGCATCATAAAGATGTGTAAATATGTATAGGCTACGTGTGTGTGTGTGTGTTGAAGATTAAACATTGTTCTTGGTTGCTGATTATTTTTCTGTTTATGTCACACAGGGAGAAATGGAGACCAGTGTCCAGGAGGACTTGAAAATGCTGATGTGGTGAGCATCGTCACTGAAGGAACTCCTGTGCTTACTGATCATGGCAATCTGTTGTATGTACTATATGGAAACTGTTATACAGTAATAAACTTTGGAAACTGTTACCTCTCTTTCCTCGTTTGGTAGAGTTATAGCAATGCTAACTAATGTTTTGAAGTGGATTGCATAAATAATTTGAAGAACTGAATTAACAAAGAGACTATATGAATTGCCAGTTCATCACACATTAAATGACATGTTGATTAAAAGAAGTTCCATGTTTGTTCAGCAGATGGAAAGGGTCAAACCCAAATTTTGTCACAGCAAAGTAAATTGTCGAGTGTGTGCGTTGGGGGAGGAAAGCAGTTGTTACACTGGGCAGCTAGTGGCTGGAGATAAGACAAAGGCAGGTTGTTTGCTGTCTCTTTCTGCGCTACCTGGCCATTAAACGTAACCTGCTATCTGATGGAGGCCAGGCTGGACGCATTCAGACTGTCTGACTGGCCAACTGGACACACTCCAGTGTCTGTGTGTGTATGTGTGAGTCCCCCACCTGGCTATATGTCTGTCTGCTCCCACCTGCAGTACATGAACATAAAAATATATGGTATTTTTGTGTGTTTGTGTGTATACAGACTTGCTCAGCCAGTGGAGTAGAGCTCCAGCTATCCTCCCAGAGAATTGCTTTGTTTTGCTCCTGGTGAGTGGGAGTGTGTGTGTGTGTGTGTCATTTGGCACTGGCTGGTCAAGTGGCTCTTCCAATGTCTACTGCACCTACTGTGTGTGTGTCTGTGTTTTTGTGCGTTCAGTCCTCAAAAATATGAACCAACACAAAACATCAACACATCAGCCAAGTAATTCTGTCATGCTCAGATTTGGTTATGTATGTGCTGCAACTCATTGGGGTTTAAAATTTCTCTTTCCACTTATTTACTCGTACATGTCCATCACTGTGTGTGAATTTAAAAGTCCCCCCTGCCACTGAACAGAAGGGAGAACATAACACCAAGTCTATATTAAAAGGTTTTGTTCTACAAGTCTCAATTGCATATTTTTAAAGAGAAAATTATACCCTTCATCATAGAACAGTGTAAAAACACACAGTACTTAAATGTACCAAGACAAACCTAAACAAGTTACATCCAAACCTAAACAAAAATTACTAGAATTCATCATCATCATTTTATTTTGAAAGTCCTAATTAAAAATGTGTTAACAAAAAGTTTGCAAATTGTTTTTTCCATGTCCTTATTACTGTATTACATTGCAAGATATGTTTGAGTTCCCTACTTTTAGGCATGATTGTGCTGTTTCCATAGAGGTGCAGGACTTTATATTGCAGTGACTTAAAATCCTCAAAACTAATAGTTTCTCAGCTTGTGTTATAAATTACTTGCATCAGTGTTCTGTTGGGTTAGTTAGAAAGTGTGTTTACTGTCTTTAAATACATACATTTAGTGAGCACATCAGTAATACAACTTAGTTTTCCTAACTTCCTGCAATTTTCAGTGCCATACATCAGTCAAACTGGAATGCTTGGAAACAATGGGATCAGCCCGCTGCGTTGTCAGAGACAGATGATCAATATATTTTGGAGATGGAAGGTCTACAGTCTTGTCAGCATCTCAAAGACAGGCAACAATTTTCACTTCGCTCATGGTGTTCTGGCAGTCATTTGCCAGAGTCATTGTCGAGTACAAAAGTGGACTGACAGGTCTGTGCAGACCTCTGCTACACCTGACAGGACAGAAACACCAGCATTTAGCTGTCAGACTGCAAGAGGAATGGAAAGATTTCTTCAAAAAATTAGTTCAGAATCATCCCACATCATGCAGTTTTTTCCATTTTTGTGATCTTGGAAACAAAACCAAATTGGTTTCCCCTGAAAGGTAAATGCCACTTCCTCCTACCTTCACATTGCATTTGGAGTTTAACTACATCAAAACAGACTAGATTTCAGCAAAAGTATCACAAATCTCTGTGTGCACCATTCCAAACATCACTTGAACCAAAGCTGAGCCTGCAGCAAAGTGAAGGCACACAGAATTCCTGCGGACAGCAGAATCTAGGCTGCTCCTGACCAGAACTAAATTCTAAACCAAACACACGTACACGCGCGCACACACACACACACACACACACACACACACTACAGAGAGCTTGGTTGGCATTGGCAGCAGCTTCTTTGTAGACTGAGCAACTGCAGCAGCTACTGGCTGGGCCCGATGCAAAGCTGCTTACCAGGACTCATCTGGGATCAGTGACAGATGGACAACCTGTCCTGGAGGCCTGGGCACCACCAGAGCTCCAGGAGACAGGTAAACTTGGTCAGAGCCCCGTGGAGCCCCTAGGATTCTTACAGCGTAATCACAAGATTTAACAGTCGAGGTGCATTCACACACATACTGAACGCAAGCTAACACCAGCAAACAATGTCGGTATTTTTTACTAGGCCATGACCAAAGAGTCCAGATTCAGGCCTAGAACCTTCAGGGTACCTTGAGGTGATTCAGACCTGTGCAACTGTAAGGTAATTTGGTTTTACTTTTTAACCTTTACTTTACTGGGATACAATAAAACCATAAACGAACATAGAGGAAACTTTTAGGTTTCTAAATTTGCTGTAAACTAATATATGGGTAAAGAAGTGGAACGCAAGGGGTGTAAACAGGTAGCATGCAACATCTGCAGCCCTTTTTAAAAAAACTGTATACAAGTCCATTATATTAGGTTTTACTTATGATAATCATATAAAAAATACTTTCCTCCAATTAGAGAAGCATAGCAAGAGAAGCAGTGTGGTAAAAATGTACCTTCTGTTAAGTTTTTGAAGTAAGAGGTAAATAATGAGCTCTTAAAATAGCATGTGGGCTGAAGTGGGTTGCAAAAACAAAAGACCTCCACTTACATCCACTTTGTAACTGTATCTTTCAGCTTCTATAGCATGCCAGAAATCATGGCATGGCCATGTGCTAAGGTTGATTAGCTCATGACGTGGTTAAGATTTTTTTGCCAGTACAACAATGTTCACATTATGCTTCTTTATGTTATCTCCAGGACAAAAAATATATATGGCACTGTTGGAGTGTCAGGTTATTTTGCTATACTGATTTACTACTACAGAGATAAAACCAGTGACAGACACACACACATGCCGGCCATCCTCCCTAAAGCTGGCACGTATGTGATTGCACTGTAGCAAAGATGGCCTCCCCGTGTCGCCATGCTGCCTCGCCCAGCACTGCGTCCCACGTTGCATTTCACACTTGCTTTGCAGCCGCCAGTTGATTCGTCAGCAACTAGAGGATGGAATTAACTCTGTTGCTGTCATCCTTGGCCTTTAGTCAATGGCTCTTCACTCATTTGTTTGGTATGTGGTACGGTATGTGTGGCAATGTCAGGGTGGGGTTGGAAGTGTAGTGAGGGGGGGGCAATAATTAGCGTTTGTATTGAAAAGTAATAACAGTATGGATTAATGTGGGAGAAGTGGAGTGGAGCGCATCATCGAGTGAGACAAATCCAATGCTGGGAATTGGCAGACAAAGCAAGAGGCAGTCAATAGGGATTATGTGGGGGCTAAGCCGCCCCACTTTGGCTGGGGGAGGCTGGGGTGGAGAGGCACAGGGTGCCTTGATGGCGGTGGTGGCAGCTTTTGGACTGGCATCGATACACACTTGTGCAGGTCCCCACCTCCTCAGCAGACGATGCACACACACACACACACAATCTCTCTGATAAAAAAAGGGGCGAGGGGATGGGCGGAGATGGCACAGAAGGGGTGACAAAAGGGGAGGAGGGAGAGAGAGGACGGGCATCTAACTTCCTCTATTTACCTCTCGTAACTCCTCCCACCCAACCACCCAACCGTCTCCCCCAACCATGAGGCCCTATAGTTCCCTCCACCTCCTTGGGGGAGGTGGTGCATTGGCGCTGTCAGAGCTGGAGTCTGTGCCAGCTGGGCAAACACTCAAGTCGTTGACAGAATAAACACCTTGCAAATAGAAGCAGGGATGACACAGCCTCAGACACAGCAAGCAGTATGACTCCAGATGCATCAGCAGGACTACACTCACACCTTCACTGCATGAGGGGAGGGACGGAGGGTCAGACCGCTATGTGCTGCTCTAACTGCGTATGGAGCTCATAGTATTATATTGGAATCAACAATGTGACATGCCGGAAAATACTAAAGTGATTATATACACAACCTATCTCACCCATTGGATTAGCAGGTTCAGAAAATGGATTATATATACATAAAACCACAATCAAACTGAATGAAACCCTAAGAACGCTAAGAAAAAATAATATTTAGAATCTGCGAAATTCCTGTTCATTGTAATGAGTCTGCACTTTTTTTAACATTACATCAAGTTACAGTATAATTTTGTTTTCTTGGGAGGAAAACACTGATACACTAAGTCTGCCAGCTAAAAAGTTTAAATAAAGGTTATACCATCATAAATTATATCCAGAGTCATTTTCTGTCATTTAATGACACATGACACATTCAGCCTCCTGCAAATACTCAAATGAAATGTGTGTTCAGTGTAGATTAATATGTTTCAAAACCAGATTCAAGCCTCCAAGTCAATAACTGCATGCTTGATGTCAACAGCATCAAATGTGTACTTCAGGTGTCAGAGAACAAAGTAAGCCACCTATGGAGAAACATTAATTAAAATACTGCTGGTCATGTTATTAAATCTAACGCAGTGGCAACACATTCTCCACCTGATCTATATAAAAGCTAACAGGTTGGAAGCTTCAAGGCCAAGTAAAAAAAATAATTTACAATTAGTTAATATTTTAGGGGTGAACAAACATTGACTAGATGTAATACATCTTATAAAAGCTAGCCTGCTAGTATAACTAAAGTGCCCGATCCATCAGGATCACAACAGGCATAACCATGATATTCAATAACATATGCCTGACACACCTGTGGCTTATTATTAATATTATAGAGACTATTATATATCTCTATTATTATAGAGACTATTATAGAGCAAGCGCTCCCATTGGTGAAACTTATGAACTACTTCCGCTCCCAAAGGTTAAAGCTGCTATTGGCTATTAAAACTGACAATTACTCATGCCTATAGCCAATCATATTCTCTGTATTGAAACTCAACTGTTTCTCAACCTAAGCACAGCCAGGCACGGAGAACTAATCAAGGAGAGAGTAAGAGCTTTTGCAGGCTGACGCACTTTCTGAAGCACAAAGTACATAATTTTATGTTTTCAAAAACACAGAAATATAAGAGGTTTGTGCATTTAGAAAACTTTTGCTATCAATAAGGTACAAAAGTGACACCAAATAAAAAAATGTCAACAGTTCCCATGTTAAGCCCAGATGTTTAAGATTTTCACACAGCTGTTAGTGAAGAGATACAGAATGTGCAGTATATGTAGTAATAAGAAATCATTTTGTAAACACCATATCCATTTATTAATTTATTCATATTTACTATTTCAAATCATACAGAATTTTAAAGAATAAAACAAACAAAAGTATGTTTACACCACTGAACACTTGTGATTTAAGATATGTAAGAGACACATGTGACATGATGTTACCTCTGAAATTACATGAATAATTCAGATTCAGGTTTTCATTTAGGTATGCAAAACAGGTGAAAGTTACATTAGAAGAAAAGATGAAAAGGAACAAGGGAATACAAGTTAAAGGTGAGTGTATATAAGTCAAGTGTAACAACGGTTGTGGGGTGTGTCTACAGCAGCAGCAGTCATGTAGAGGTCAGAGTTAAACCATGAACTACCACCCCCTACACGGAGCTTTCATTTTGGACACATTCAAAGCTGCTTTCTTTGACAATAACTTTGGAATGTCTGGTGAAAGTGTTGCATCAGATTTCTCCTTCACCTGGCTCCTTCCTGTTGCACGGCAGCAGATCACATTTCAGCACTCAACATGCAAAAAAAGAAACATGCTAACAAAGGATGCAGTTTTCAAATATTCAGTTGATTTTGTCAAATGAATGTAACTTTATACACATTGAATGTCAGTGTAGAGAACATTTTCATGACAAAACAAGCTTGCCACTGTATAATAGAGCATTTGCACATGATGTCACAGGCTGCAGAAGTTCTTGTGGTTACGCTCACTAAGTGGCAAAAGACTTTTTGAGTGTCAGTGAGAGTGTCAATCTATGGCCCCTGAAAAATAAAGCACACGTACATCTTGCAAACTTTTATTATATAAAAAAACAATGATAATGCACCTTTTGATCCATAAAACAAAGGGAGGGATGATCAGCTACACAAAGGCAAACATATGTTCTAAATAATGATCAGTAATGTACATTACCTGTATAAAGATGGGAATAAATGAATATTCATTACTAGAAACATTGTGTTTGCTGCCAAAAAGAGCAATGATCCTCTACAGCCTGACTATGTGCATCTTTATTTAGTTTCAATGCTTTTGTAGCCTTCGGGCTCTGCTTCCTGTCTTTTCCCAGCATAAATATCAGGTACATATAAATGTAAGGAAACCTCATTCATGCCTTTAATATAAGTAGATCATCTTCAGTTTCACAGTTTCCCTACTGAAGGCAGCCATGTTGCTGCTTGATTTGCCGTTCAGTGTGAGTGACATGGCAGTGTTCTGGTGGGGAATCGACATCTGCACACACCCTGCATTAAGATTAGTTCATGCTAATTTCAGCAGGAACATTTTGTCAGGATAGCTTAAAAATGTGCCAGTAAGGGAATTCTATTAATTAGTTACAGTGACTATACCTTCTTTTAAAAGTAATTCTGCTATTTAACCACTCCTCTCTCAAGTAGTTTCATTCTCTTGTTGGTATGGAGTCAAATTTCGAATGCTATGTTGGTTTTGTTAAATGCACTTCTATTCAACTGCCAACTCAATGCATCAGTGTAAGCAACATAAGAGTAGCAACCTTCAGGTTATTTTAGAACGTACTCAAAAGATTGTGCCGCCTCAAGGCTGCTTGAGAGACCACCACCCACACTTTCTCCCACTCTGTACAAACTGCTCACTTTTTGTTTCCACCTCGGTCTTCCATGTGTGAACATTTAAACATATATATAATTGCCCCAATCCAATAATGTACTGTATGAGCAGCTTCCTTCTGTCAGTTTCCTCCCAGCAATATGAAATCTGAACATGTCTGGCTGGGAGCAGTTTTCATTTATTTATTCATTCATTTATTCACTGCCCATTTTCTCTGCATATAATTCTTTAATTTTTATGTTAATGGACGCATGGGGAGGTGGCCGGGTTTTGATGACATATCTCCAGTGGAGATCCTTGGATGGCTTAGTCCGCCCATCCAAAAATAGCTGTGAAATCCGACAAAATAATAGAAGGGTGGTGGCGGCGGCGGCGGCGGTAGAAGGGGGGGCAGACAGAAGGGGTGGATTTGCAGCAGCTGAGGCTTTGCATTCGAATGGCGTGGTCTGTCTGGAGTGAAGGGGACCCCCCCGTCCCCCTCCCACCCCCTGCCCATAGCCCTCCACCACTACCACAACACCCAAGAGAGAGAAGGAGAGAGGAGGTGTTATCGGGTCCTTGCAGCCAGAGCCCCGACTTGTTCCTGAATACAGAATGTGGCAGAGGACCAGAAAAGTGAGTTGTCTTTGTTTTGTCAAGTGTGCCATGACAAAATGCTGGGGAGCACCCCCACACCCCCTCCCCTGACCCCCTCCCCAACACACGCACACACACGCATACACATACACATGCAGGTGAACTAGCTCAACAGAGGGACCTGCTTGTTTAACCTGCTAATCATCTTTGCATAAATACAAAGACACACAAAAAGCATGGGGCTTGGTAGTGTGTGTGTATTTGAGGGGTGGGGGGGGGGGGGTCCTCACAGATAGGTGCCCACAGTACCTGAATCACCACTGTTGCCATGGGAATAGCTACCAGTATGACCATGCCACACACACACACATGCATACAAAAAGGGTACGTGAGCAATGTGACGAACAATATATATGTATACATATATATATATATATATATATATATACATATAGAAGGCAGAGAACACATACCATACACTCTTGGGAAATGTGTTTGAACATGCAGACAAACAGCAAACCTCTATCTTCACTCCAACAAGTCCTGCTAAATATTCATGAAGCTTGACAACAGCAGCGTCCTCTCCGTCTGCCTTGCATGTGTCCCTCGCTCTCTTTTTGGTGGTCTTTGTCTCTTGTCCATGTGAGTGCTGTGTGTGTGATGTCAGGCAGCCTTTGAAGGGTTTATTAATAAGGAACTTGTTGTTGTGCCCCTCTGATGTAGACCTTCTACAGGTTCAGAGGAAGTGTTGGCTAACGGACACATAAACCATGGCAAGGCATTTTGTTATGTCAAGGCTTTGGGGTCTAGGTTAGCCTTTTGTTAGCATTAGTTTCTATAAATTTTGAGGATGCTGTTTTCTTTTCTCTGCAACATGGAGATGTCTGTCAACCATCATGTCAGATGCCCTTGAATTGTCCCTCACAGGTGTGCAATAAGCTGCAGTAGTCCTGTGCTATCTGAAGTGAATAATCCACAAATCTCACTGTGGACTGTTTTCACTGTGTATAGCCAGCAAACCTCTATGATTACTGGATGCCCAGGTATTTTTGGCCATATCATTCATGTTATCAGGTAAAAGAAAATTAAGTTTGCACGTAACATAATTGTTTCCTACACTTGTGGTCTCCCAAAGGCTGCCACGAAGTCAAAAGATGTGTTTGTTTGTGACAGCAACTGATAGTAGCTGTAGGTGTCAGCTCTTGTCTGAGCTGCAGAGAGTACATCTATGACACAACATTGCACATCAAATGTTGGCCACCTCTTCCAGCTCCTCCAGCAGGATATTGAGGCGTTCCCAGGCCAGCCGAAAGAAATAATCCCTCCAGCATGTCCTGAGTCTGCCCCTCTCCTAACCAGGTGGCAAAACCATCTTGACCGTCTCCTCTCAATATGGAGGGAGCAGCGACTCTATGCTGAGCTCCTCCTGGATGAGCAAGCTCTTCAGCCTCCCTCTAAAGTCAGAGAGTCTGGCCACCCTGTGGAGGAAACTCATTTCGGCTGCTTGTCTTTGCAATCTTATCCTTTCAGTCACCACACACAGTTTAACTTGTGACTATAGGTAAGGTTAGGAACATAGATCGACCAGTGAATCAAGAACCTTTTCTTTTTGCTCAACTCACTTTCCAGCACAATGGAGACCATTCCAGAGCTCACATAGCTGCCTTACCAATGCACCTGTCAATCTCCTGCTCCATTCTTCGCCCACTTGTGAACAAGAACCCAAGATACTTGAACTCCTTTTGTTGAGGCAGTAACTCTTCCCTTAACTTGGAGAGGGCAAACCACGCTTTTAAGGCTGAGAATCATGGCCTCACATTTAGAGGTGCTGAGAAAAAAAAACAAAAAAAAACAAAAAAAAAAAACGATAGCTGGAGGTCCTGGCTCAACAAGGCCAACAGTATCACATTGTCTGCAAAAAGTGATGTTACATGAACCTGAGTATGTAAATCTACCTGGACAAATAGTGTCACATGTGATGCCAAAGGAAGCCCCTTCTGTGACATCAGCAGGGCTTGACTTCACTCATGACAAATCATTACAAAACCTGCTACAATGTCAGAAGCCAGAAGACCCAGGTTTAAGCCAGGTGCCATCAATATTGCACCTTTTCAAACCTCATTTTAATTAATCTTATGTGTTTAACATGTTTTGCACCACTTTCGGTCTGACTGTAACACACACACACACACTAAAACACACAGGGTAAATAGGCTGCCAGCACTGTCTGCATGTGCCTGTGGGCATGGTGGCCGAGGTGTGAATGTGTGTCAGATGGTTCTATGGGTAACCTGGCAGCCAGCAACATGGCTGTGCCCACACCTACAGGGAGCAACACACAGCCACACACACACACACACACACACACCGACCCCAGTACCCTTAAGCCTAGGCTTGACCTGCAAGTAAGCCTTGCATGAATACAAACGTGCGCACACTAGGGTTAGAGTGATACACCTGTTTGACTGATCAGTCGATAATGGTCTGTCAACATCATCTAGATTGAAGATGATAAACGTGACACTTTTGCATTTAAGTTTAGTAAAAAAGTGTGTAAAAGTAACATTCCAACTCCTATTTTACTATACCTCTGGGTCTAAGATGACATACTGAAGTTGTGTCCACATAACGGTGATCTGATTTTCATTCCTTTCTAGCTCTCGCTGTCACTATCTCTCTCTGTGTGTCCCCCTCCTCCCCCTCTGTCTCTCCGCTCCCTCTCTCAGCAGTAAGCCCTCTAATCTCTCCTGTTGAATCGCCTGGCAGACACATGCCCTCTGTCTGCAGAGCCAGCGGGGATGCTTCCTGTGCAGGTGTACCAAGGAGCACGCACAATAGGTGCGGCAAGCACGGAGAGCTTTGTTTTTTTTTAGTTTGGCACGAGTGTGGGTATGATGAGGAGAGTAAACATGGCAGGTATGGGGGACACAGGGTAGGTCGAGCATGGCGATTGCGGGGGTGTCGGGTGGTTATGAGTGGAGGACTGGGCAGGGGGTGCAGGCGGGTGAGGGACCGGCAGATGGTGGGCACAGTGAGCACTGTACATGGCAGACACTCAGGGTACGGCGAGCGAGGCGGGAATGGTAGCCATTGTAGTGGTCACAGTATGACCCCATGCAGGGTGGCAGGACCAGGGGCCAAGGTTGCCGGTTGTCTCTGGACTCCGGCCCTGACATCCAACGTGACGTCTCCTCTCTCCCCTCTTGCTGAGTCATTAGTAATTTTTGATAGTTGGTAGCTTTTCCCCCCTTGTTGCTGGCATCTCTTAATCAATGTTAATTGGCTTGGAATTAGCATATGTTAATTAATGATATTTACTTCAAATTAAAGGTATGAGTGGTCCCAGAGGGTTTCCTGTTCATCTAATTAGAACCAATTAGCTGCAATTAACACGTGTAAATGAGACAGCACTGAGTCCAAAACAAACAGTGTGTATATGCAGGCTGCTGCCCAGCTTCCCTTGTGTTACCGAACATGCGCTGGGCCCTGTGTTTTCTTTTGACCATGTGTTTGTGCACACACTCACGTTATAATAGTTACCATCACATGTGTTATAACAACACCACAAGAAAACAAAAAAAGCCATTCCACCTCAAACAAATACCCATTCAGGACCTCTTTGCTCCCAGTTTTCCTCCTCACATCCTTGCCGTCTCTCCTATTTTTAGAGCGTGCTGCCAAACTAATTTGTTTTACAGACCTTCCTATCAAGTGAAGAAAATCCCGGAGGTGTATTAATTGAAATTCAGTCGACGGCACATCTTGTTTTGGTCTAAGAAACCACCAGCCGTGCTGAGTGTAGTAATCTCACACAGGGAAAATTGCCAGGAAATGAGAAGATGTAAACAAGGGAGAAGGTAGAAAATAAACAGAAGTCATTCAAGCATCTATGGCATCTCACCATACTCTATTAAAAGTATACTGCCTGTTTTCGTTTCAGTTTCAGCAGATTCTGAGAAAAAAAAAAGGGATCGATTTTTACAGACATAAAAGTTATCCCTTTCTGGTTTCTGGTCAAAAATAAGGTCAATGTAATTTTTCAATCTGCAGTGTTCTTATATTTAAAGAAAGAAATTGGTTGATTGAGACTTTTTGCTTTACAGCAGAGCCAGCAGAGGCACAGGAAACTAGCTCACAGGCTTCTAATAGTATTTTCTTAGCAGTGACCAAGACTCAGGACTAAATAATAAGAAAGTTCAACTAGTCAAAAATTAGCTTTCAGATCCCTGCACCTCATGACAACAATGTAAAATAAATGGGGTTAGGGATGCATGATATTATATCGCATTGGTATATGCAGATATTGGCTTTATGTTATAATAAGACAGAGAAATCAGCAGAAACTGACTTTCAATCACTTTCAATCAATGTCATTGTATCAGTTAGAGTATAAAAGAATCAAATTTAATAAAGTATGTCTGCAATCCAGAAGTTTTTAAAGTGTCAGAAACCACTAGTATAGTTGCTTCCTGCTATAAATAGCACAGCATTAGTATTCCTTAAACACTACAAGTTTAATTACTCAGATTAATGAATTTCACCATTGGAAAGTCTTGATGTGACAATTAGATGTACAAAAAAGTGGTAAATGTTTTGACAATAGGCAAAAAGGCGTTGATCACTATCAGCATACAGGTTATAAACTATATATATCCATTATAATAGTAAAGAAAATGTAATATTATAGCAATGTGAAAATACAAAGAATTACTCGGTCTCTCTGGGTTTGAGTTCCCAGGGAGCACAGCAACAACAACCATGACTCATGTACCTATAACCACAAAAATAAACATATTTTAGTCTTCATAGATAATTTGTATTCAACCCTACAGGGGGTGAATTTTGACGCAACTCAATCACTAAAATTATAGTATTGCTTAAAATGTTGCCACTTTGACTGATATAGTAGTAAGCCTCAACATGGACTCCATCTCCATCCTTATTTGCATTAACCAGGAGTTAAGGAGGCACTGCCAAGATGGCGACACCTGGAGCCTTTCACGCTGAATTTCTGAACATCCATCCATTTCTATTTACAGCTTCAGTGCATGCTGCGACCATTCAGCCACATTTTCTTCCCTTTAATTATACAGAAAAAAAATGGTATCTTAATACCAGCAGACATGGACCGTTGAAACCATGTTAACTTTATATACTGCAATATATGTCCTATCCACCAGGGGCAGCACTGAACTGCACTAACTCACTGCTACTACTACTTTGTGAATCTGTATTTTCAGTGAGTAATAAATTCTCTGAGCGTGTACATGTTGTTCTGCAGGGCCCGGTTTACCCACTGTGATTTCTCCTTTCTTGTATCTGGATTGCAGGTCTGTCTGGATGAGTGAAATCTACAAAGAACTTTAGAATAGCATTGTCTGCAGTCTCTGCACAGCTCCTAAAGAGACCTGAAGCACTGGCTAGAGTGTTTTGGCAGACATAACACACATCCTTTCATTCCACCTGGGTATTATAACTTCCCCCCTATGTGCATCCTTTTTGAAAAACCCCAGACTTCAATTATCCATCCGGCATTGCCGAGGTATCAATGGAGAACCCAGCAGTGACATCCGCAACTTTCCGTGCTGTTCTTTAATCATGAATAGATGCAGATTATATTTCTTTTTGTGTCATTTTTTTTCTCCGTCACCCTCACCTAAACCCCGTCACCACCACCGCCCATCAACGTAAAAATAAGGTGTCTTGTTAAAATCCCCCCCAGCTCTGAGCGGCGCCTAATCTTGAGTTTGTGGTTGTGTGGAAGCAGCATTGACAGGCGTCTCTCTATATATATGTATGTATGTAGCATTTAGCAGACTCCCCTCTTAGTCTCCAGGTTTAGCAGGAAGGAGACGGCGGGATGCTTCAGTGTACTTACCACTATAACAATCGGGGGGTAGAAGGATGTGTGTGTGTGTTTGGGGGGGTATTTTGCAGCTGAAAATACAGCATCCTCTGCCTTTGTTGGGCGATAAGGAAAAGGTGGAGGGTGTGTGTGTGTGTGTAGGTTTGGGTGGGTGTGGGGGTAGCAGGGGGGATACATGCACACAAGGAGCGATCTAGGGAGCTGAACAAATCTGAGAACGGCATTATGGGTTGGTAAACACGGACGCCATAAGAAGCTGCAGGATTTGCTGTTTTCCCATTTTCATTCTCTTTTTTTTTGGGGGGGGGGGGGGGTGGAGTGCAAGGCACAATGCTGAGATGGAGGTGGTGAGAGTGCAAAGATGGGATGAGACAGACAAAAAAAATGAAAAGATAGGAAAAAAGAAAGAGAACAAGACAGTAACAGAGGGCAGGTGAAAAAGAAAAGTGTGATTGGAGAGGAGGATGTTATAAAAATCATAAAGGCTGATGACCACAGCTGAAAATGACTGAGGGACTTTGAAGAAAGCTGGTTTTTGAGTTTTTAAAATTGCATAATTAGCAAAAGAAATGAGTGCAAAATGTTCTTCATGCCAACGTTTCTAAAGGCAAAGAATGTTACTGGCTAAATCAGTTATGTGACCTTAGAGAGTTGCCGTTCACTTGCTTAAGACTGAAAACAGCTGCAGCAATCGCCTGGCATAGCATCTCAAGGGAGGAAACTCAACATTTGGTTATGTCCATGGATTCAAGACTTCAGGCAGACATTGACTGTATTAAAGTATTAAAGCATATTTTAATAGTGTTAATGACAGTCTGATATATGAGCCCACACAAACTGTGTTTGTATGTGTATGAAAATCCTGAATGGTTGTGTGCAGATCTGTCCACTTGAAATTGGTCTGCCTTCTTGCCTTGTTGCTCACCTGTGCCTAGTCACGAGTGAAGCCTCTGCATGCCCACTATTTTCATTTGTCTCTTTTTCCACACTTTCACTTCTTACCTGCACATTATGCCCCAGAAATGTATATGTTTGCTTTGTTCCTGCATTTCACTGTGTAACTGCAGTGATTAAGATGGTGCATTAAGCTTTGAGTGCTTCTGCTATGAGACCTCCCATGTAAACAGACAAAACATCAGAGCTAGCCAGCAGCTCCAACACATCTTGTCACTTATTGGACGCATGCTGGTCACATGATGCCATGATACTTACGTAATAATATGATGCAGGAAAGACTTGGTTAGGTTTAGAAAAATCAACCTGGTTTGGGACTTGGTTACCATGGCTACAACTCCAACCTCTTCTGCAATATGGTTTGCCGCATGCCAAGAAGCAATGGTGTGCAAACAATTTTATTTTATTTTAATTTGTGCATATTTTAATTGATACAAGTAGAATAAAATGTCTTTGATGATATATCACATCATATTTTAGTTTGATTGTGATCATATTGTCCGATTGAACTGTTCACACAGCACATTCAAGTACTACCCAAGAGCTGTAAGTCCAACATTTCTGCCTGTCTTTACAGGTTCTGTCTAGAATAAATGGTAACGTTTTGTCTTTCAAACTCATCGGCAGGTTTCTGAGGGTTCCTTATCAGCAGGGAAAAACCTGTGTTTGTATCATCAATAGTCAATCCGATCAATTAGCACATGCCTTCTTCAGGTGCAGTCTGGACTCTCTTGTGACAGTGACATCATGTTTACCACTGCTGGGTCATTGTAATAAATTAATCTAAACAAAGTATATATCATGTCGGGCTTTGGTGTGAGATGTGAAAATAATCCTGGTATATTAAAAGATGCTTGATGTTTTTAATGTTTACAGTGTGGATCTGAGGCTCAGAGAAGTCTTTAATCTGCTCTGTCTGCTGTGATCTTGATTCGTTCAGGTCTCCGTCTCACACTCACACCTTCTTTGAAGCTGGTCTTAGAACTGACTTCATGTTCTTCTCTACAGATCCACATCCACAACAAGTGAGTGAGTTTGAAAGCATGTATTGGGACTAGCAGGGAAGAAGTAGTAACAGCTGCATCCCTGCCAGTATTCAGTGTTTTGGCTTGAGGGAAAGGAGAACTCTCACCCCTGCTGTCGGCTGCTTGGTGGAGATAAAAGATTCCGAGTGTGTTTTTTTTTTTTTTTTTTTTTTTTACCTGCGTTTGTCTCCGCCGCTCTGTATCTGGGAATTACACCAGGGAGCTGGTCGATAACGCCACTACAATCAGGCTCGCCACAGTGAGTAGTGTGTTCTCCTTTCAGGGCTGTCACAGAGGAAAGACAATGCAACACACCTGTAGGCTCCACTGAGAGCTTCCTCTGTTGTATTGTCAGCTGGGCGCGCTGGGACGGAGGCTGCTGCTCGCCCCTCTGGATGCTCTCTTACATCGCACAGAAAGGACCAGGCAGTAAGACATGTGCTGCATGCTCGCTCGTGGATGCTATCATGCAAAATGGAAGTTAAAACACTTTGATGAGTAATATTCAGACCGATGATGACTAGGCCTGTCAATATATATATAGATTTACACTACACAATTACTGTGAGCGCTAGTGGTGTCATCTTTTTGTTGGCTAGAAAAGTGGATGCTGCACCTTCTTTTATGGCCACTAGAGAGGGACTCCAAGAGTCAGGATTTTGGGGGTGCTGCCACATATATGAAGAGGAAGCCGCTACAATACAAATTCTTCAGATTCAGGGAACAATTATAACAACCATTATAACAACCAAGACACAAACTAACCCTGTAATTTAATCCCCAAACCTAAATATGGATTTCCATGCCCAAACCAAACTAAGAGTGGAATAAATACAAAAGGAACAAACACTGTAAACTCACATAATGACACTCAAACCCTTGTGTCTTGGGTGGACGTTTCCTCTACCACTCCAACTGCACTTTATCCTATTATCTCACAGCATGATGCTGCATCAGACCTGTCCTTAGGTGTCCGGGGTTTGTTTTACTTCCTGTCTTGTGTTCTCTTCTCGCCTTTTGTGATTGCCTGCCCCACCCTCATTAGCCTCACCTGTGCCTCATTCAACCCAATTAGTGCCTAGTGTTCACTTCAGGTTCAATTTTGTTTTTTGGATTTGTCTAGTTTTCTGTTAACACTTGATTTAGTTTAAGACCTGCTTCCACATACATGGGATACAAAATCTGTAAAAACAAAGACTTTTCCCTTTGTTTGTGCCTTTCCTTTACACATAAATGGAGTTTAAGAAAATGAATCTTTCTAAAAACTCCAGCAAAAGTGGAGATTTTGGAAAACCCCGCATTCGCATTTGAATGTGAACTGGCAACAACGGAGACAGAGTTTGGAGCCTTTTTTTGTGTAGTACGGCTGCCAGAGTAGGCTGTAGTCTAGTAATGGAAGCATTCCGGGTAACGTTTGCATTTCTGTTGGTGTAAGCACTTTTTACGTGTTTGCATTTGCAAATGCAGCTCCTCTTACTATGTAGAGGAGCAGAGACATGTTAGGTCTCAAGGCTTCTGATTGGCTTGCACGGCTTTCTCCTTCTTCCTACACTGCCACCCACAGGATTTGCGTATTTATGATGGCTATTGGGAGCAAAATTATGCGGGTTAATGTACGTAACAATAATAAACGCAAACACACAAAATCAATTTGGAACCAATAAATATTTGGTTTGATTAAATCAGAATTTTATATGCCATATGTGTAAATACACCTGTATGAGTGTAAAAAAAACTCAGATCTTTGAGGTTCAGTAATTATGCATTATTCTCAGCAGTAGTTTGCGTTCTTCCAAAGGGATTCATAAAGTTGCATCTCAGTGTTTCATCCCAGCAAATGATGACAGTTACCTTACATAAATCATATCTGCTGGATTTCCTCTTTTTCCCCGTAGAGCAGCTGAGCCTAAAGCATGCTTTATTGTCCTTCACAGACATGCAGAGTGCATGAAAGGCAGAACATGGCCAGTGTGAGATATATATTTCATTCATCATTAACCATCACTGGGAAAGAGCCACTTTTGGACTTTTAAATTACACCTGAACAGTGTGCAAACACAATCTAATTTCTATCTGTTTATTGTCGCTTTCAAACTACTGGTGATTGCAAGCAAAAGATATAAGTTGTCAACTCCAATGTGTTCGCGCTCATTTTGCCTGCAGATTCATTTTGTTTTCTTTTCCTGTGTTACCTTCCAAACCTTCCTTTATTCCCTCCTCAGCTTCATCTTTTCATTCAACTTTTAAATGGATTTCATCTTTTCTTTCCACCGCTATAATCATCCCAAAAAAAGCTTGCAACTTGTGAACTTGGGGAACACTAAATCCCCCCCCACCCCTCCTTCACCCTCTCCTCCACACACACACACAAACAGTGGCAGGGATCTTAGGCATTCACAGGCTGATGATTCCGATAATCCGAGTTCAAATACAATTCCTGGATCACAGGATTTAAATGACATTATATAGAAATTAGATTTCACATCTAGAGCAACTGAACCTCCCCCGATCCCATCTCTCTCTAATTACACTACTTTCTCTCCCCTGAATGTGCAGCACACTTCTTTCTTCTGCTCTCCTTTTTTTTGTTCATTCTGCTTGAATACAGACTGTGGATATTCTTTAGCTGCACAATGCATCTATTACAATACAAAGTAACCCAGGAGCTGCTATATATTCCCAGTGATGGCTCCCCTGTGAATTGGCAGTGTGTTTGATTCATGGTGGGCCGCGGTGTTACAGAAAGCGAGGGGAGCCTATCCAGGCGTCTACCTGTAACCGACGTGTGAATATTTACAGTTGTGCTGAATTCATTTTTTTAAAAGCAGCTTTGGAAAGTGTTTGAAGCTGGATGATATCACCGATATGACTTCTTCTGATTTCCCCAAAGTGATGCAGGTGGAGATGAATGCTGAGGTCATTTTTTGGTGGTACATTTACAGACATCAGGCGGTCTGCTCAACACACAACGCACAACATCAAGGTTTATAGGATGCCACTGTGTGTGTACAGTAAATCTACCAGGAAAGGACGTCTGCTCGCTGTGATGTCACCCTAAGGTTTCTGGAACTTTTTAAAAACCTTATCAGAACACACTATGATACAGAGCGACTGAAAAGCAGAAGAAAGGGCCAGTTAAAAGTTGTGAGATGTACAGTCAGTTCTTTAATTTTTAAAGCAGCGGACAAATATTAGAAAATTAGTGACTCAGACACAGTTTAGGAGTGCTTCAACTGCATAATCACAACTAACTACATAAACATTGTGCCAGACTATAAATAAAAATGGACAAACCACATATAATGCCATCTATAGGTTTCAAAAGGCCAAAACTGAAACTTGGTGTGGGGACTCCACCCTAACATCCCATTGCAGTGGAAGATTTCTCTAAGTGGTATGCTGCATGAATGAATGGATGAAGACCTGCATCACCCTGTTGGGCATACATTTGCTATAATAACTGGAAAACTGCACAACAGTCCCACTTACTACACCACAAAATCTGTAATTGTGTCAATCATTAACAAAACAATTTTAATACAAAACACATACTACCAGACTTCAGCAGCTTATCCTCTATAGCTTCAGTTGGTTCTTCAGAAATAATTGACCATAAAATGCCGCCATTACTGAGTAATTACCAGAACTGTCCTCTAAGTCATATACTGTAGGCTTTTAGTATTGAGAGCAAAGGTGTTTTTGCACCAGATCCTAAATGTGCTTATTGCTGCTGCAAAGTTGGACATTTTAACGGGGGTTACTCACTTTTAGGACCCCCCTCAAGTGGCCAGTTAAAGAAATGCAGATTTGCCGCTACTGTTTTAACTTCAGCCCTGGCGGTTTGCTGCTTGTTCCGACCCTATGATGACACCAGAATCACAGATCTGTCACTGATTGGTGAATATAACAACATGTATATAACAATATGTATGTTTAGTAGGTCGATGTTAAGGACAATAAAATAGCATGAATAAGTGCATTTCAAATCTCTATGGTAACCAAGAGAGCTGCAAGAGCAAGAGCTAGAGAAGTTGCAGATAAAATGAATTTCATTTGTCCTAAAACTAATTGTTAAAGTTTTTAAGCATATATTATTACATTCAGAAACAAACTGTCAACCAACATCCATCAAACTGCGCTGTTGTTGTTTGGAACCACAATGATGCTCAATACACACAAAGAAATTAAGAAAGAAGTATTTTAAAGTTTTATAATACTTATCCCCCGAATGCAATGTAAATGGTCGGATTTCATGATAAATATCATCCTTATAACATAAGTATGAGTCTGCGAGCCCTTGCCTTAGCCATCACCCACTCCTACACCAAGCCCCTATCCATCACAAACTATCACCCACTTTAGTGTTTGTCATAAGAGGGGCGCGGGACTGTGTACTGTGTGTGACCAGGCAGAGATGGGCCCAGATAAAAGGATTCTGCCAAGTCCTGATTAGATCTGCTCTCATGTTTGTCTTCCAGTATCAGGGATTACATGATTTATAGAGTGTGTTGAGGCTGTGTGTTGCGGGGTGTTAACTCTCCCACCTATGCCCCATAGGGGAGTGCATTCCAACAAACTTCATGCAAATCAAACTAACACCCTCTCTCTCTCTCTCTCTCACACACACACACACACACACATTAGTACATCCCTGCAGCATGTTTTAACTCTCTCCTCCCCAGCTGAAACACCTCGGGGTGACTCAGATAATTTTCTCCATTAATGAACTCCATGATTGCAAATAAGCAACAGCAAAGCAGCAGATCGATGAACTGCCAAGCGTGAGATTAATTTGCTTAATACAGGCCAATTTATTATATGTGGTGAGTTTCTGTGGATGGTGGAGGATGCCACATGTCTTCTGAAATACCATTTTCTGTGTGTGTGAGAGAACTTTTTGCAGACTCCTATGTTTGCTGTTAAATGGTCATTTCAGAGTTACTAACGATGATAGATAAACCTATGTTGTATAAATAAGTAACAAAAACTTTCAGTTGTCTTTCGTTAAAAGTGTCTATTGCAATATTCAGTTCTGCAACATACCAATATGTATTATAAAGTATCGTGCACAGTCCAGTCAGACATTCTGTAGTGTTCTGGTTGGTTTTCACAATCTTCCATGTTCGAAGTTTGAAAATGGATTTATTTCTGATATTTTTTAACTTGTGCACAGAAACTTAAAGGACCAGTGTGTAGGATGTGGAGCCATCAGGCTGTGAGGCAGAGCACTGCAACAAAACAAAGGTTGACTCTAGAACCAGTGTTTGATTGGTCCATTTAAGGGACATATGGACCCAAAGTAAACTCGTATAGCTAACTAGAACGAAAGCTAACAAGTTGCAATATATCACAGCAGTGAAAACATAATTACTAATCCACTCGTTTTCAAATATTGCACTGGCAAAGAATGTTTGTAATTTGTGTGCCTGTCAGAATTGTATGGGAATTTTTTAAAGAAATCCTTCATTTTTTAGTCATGGTATCATATGTTGCTACAAAGTGACTCGACCATATAAGTCCATAATGTGACCATATAAGTCCAT
Organism: Parambassis ranga; assembly: GCF_900634625.1. Lineage (NCBI taxonomy): Eukaryota > Metazoa > Chordata > Actinopteri > Ambassidae > Parambassis > Parambassis ranga. The sequence continues at coordinate 2,139,082 of NC_041033.1, forward strand.
AATACATTTGATGTATCCATCTGACGTCCAATAGCTTGCTGTGCTCCTTCTCCTCCTCTTCCTCCTCCTCCCTCAGGGCTCAGCTGGATGTCCTAAGCGGGGGGTCAAGGTGGGTCCTGTTCTCTGAAACTACTGCTGACCATCAGTCTGCCAAGCCTGGCTAATTTACAGCCAGCCCTCCTCCACCACCTTTACACTTCCAACCTCCGTCGAACACCGTCACCCCTCCCACCGCCACTCTTCCTCTGTGCACACACTCTCTCCTCTGCCCTCTCTCTATTTATCTCTATCTCTCTCTCTTTTTTTTCTCTGGCTGGGTGTGAAGATGCTAGCAACACGCTCCAGTGGAGACAAATCAGACCTTCCCGGCCATGTCATCGTAAAACATCCCCCAGGAAGGTTGCGACCTCCTCACCCTTTCAACTCGTCTGCAGGAACACCGAGTCAGGGGAGGAGGAGGAGGGTTCTCCATGCAGTGGCATAACTAACCCACTTGCGTTATCACAGAAGAGACAGGAAGTGATAGGAATGGAGACAGAGAGAGTTCAGTGAAATGCATGAGCAGGGATGGAAATATGACTAAATACCCTTGTAAATGCACTGCATGCAGAGCACAGGAGAAAATCAATGTAGCGGAAATGCCAATAAATATAGATGACTGTTCACTGGCACCTTGCTCCTGTACAGTATTTATGTCTGAGTTAAATGATTGCAGTGCTCCACACACACCAAGCGCAAGACCTTATAGCACGTGTGGAGATCCAAAAGCTTACTGTTAACCTTCTAGTTCATTTAAGTGTATACAGTCAATAATGATACTAAAAACTCATTAGCATCAGCCAATAATACATTTTGAATGTATAGTTAAAGGAACAGTTCTATATTTTGACTGGAGTCAGACTGCAGTTAGCTAAAAGTTTGCACAAAAGCTAGAAATGGGGAAACAGCTAGTGAGATGCTCCAAACATGAACTACTGACCACATGCAGTATCTTATTCATATAGTAATGTGTTTATGGCAGAATTGCATTGTGGTAACCTCAGCATGCTGACAAGACTACACAGCTGTCTGTGCTTGTATGCATACTTTGCAGGCAGCTGGATGCACAAACTCACACAAGTCCATCTTGCCAAGCTTCAAGCTATGTGTTTGCAGTTAAACTGTCAATGTTTTGGACCAATCAGCAGCCTCGGTGGAAGTGCTCTGTAATTAATGTGTTTATGTGTGATAATAGTCAATGGTGATGATAGCAAGAAGCGACTGTTTGCAGCTTATGCACATATTATATTTGCCAAGACAGCAAAAAAATCTGCTATACTCTGATTGGTCGAGATTCAAGTGTCCTTTTGAAAGTTTTTGTATTTCCAATATCTTAGGGCAGCTTCCTATTCCTAGCACATCTGGTTAGTCTCAAGCATTCAACAAAACAGAAACCCTGGAACTTTATGCTAAGCTAAGTTAACCACACCCTGACTCCTGCTCCATACTTTTAATGTTTGGACCTTTTAGGTACAACATCTATTCATCCATTTGGTATATATGCCTTATCCTGCACAGGGCTATTGGTGGGTATCCCTGGGATACACCCTGCACACATTGCTTGTGTATTGCAGTTACAGTTAATCTAATATTCATGTATTTGAACTGCAAGAGGAAGCCCAGCGGAAAGACAAACCCAGACCTTACTTGCTGTGAGTCAGTGCTAATCACTACATTATTAAAGATACATGATCCTTTGCTGGACAAAGGATAATGAAACACACAAGATGTGTTTGGACATCAATTAATCTAGAAGCAGACCGTTCATCACTATCTTCCTTTGTGATTTGAGTTATTCCAGAGAGGGAGTCTCTGTGATCATAGTCTGACTCTACCTATGTCTACAGCAGCATGATTTTCGGAGCTTTTTCCATCTCTCATCCTAACAGCTCAAGAGCCTGTAGTGTTTGTTTCCCAACAGTCGCTTTTCAAGCTGACATTTAACTGCCCATCTTGGTTCTACACTGCATCACTCTTCACTCCTGGAAAGATCACACTACCTTTGCTCAAATGCATACTTACACTCCATCTTTCTCTTTCTTTCTCTCTCTCTAACACACAACTTCATCCAGCGCCGACTCCCTGTTGCTCAGACCTGATGGAGCCATCAGCCAGAAGCCAAGCAGGGAACAGTTGTTCTCATGGTCTCATCCACACTGCAGAGCCTTGACATAGGGAGAGACAAACAATTTGGCCTCCCTCCCACAGTCACAGCTCTGGGAGCCAGCAGGGGAGGTGTGTGTGCGACAGAGAGAGAGGTCACTTGGTATAGGTGTCTTTCAGTCAGTGAAAAAGAAGATGAGATACATTAGTGTATGTGGAAAATGTCAGATACCAGCATAGGGGATCTATTTGCAGCAAAATACTTTGCTCCATGAATGTTAAGGCGGTTTGCTTTCAACAAGTGGGATATATTTTCACTGTATTCTTTGCATATAGACAGCCTCTTTTTTTTGTCCTTTCCTGAAATAGAAGGAAATGTGCATGCAGGTTGTTTGGCCAGCTTTGAATATTACCACAGGCATGGTAAGACCACCAGGCTTTTGACACAGGTCTAGGACAAAGGGAAATGGGGTCGTGTGGTGAAATGGTTAATGTGAATCTTAATAGAGGCGGAAATGTCATTATCTCCAAATCCGCTGAGCCCTCTCGACCGGGGGGTCGGGCCGTCGACGGCCACTTTACATCCCGAGCATGTCGGGCCGAGAGACCAGGGGCATGACTGCCAATCCCATCCGGAGGATTTGTGTCCTCCTCCACCAAATTCAGTAAGCGCATGCAGGCTCATAAAGGTGTTGAAAATTGAGGAATTTGTCTGTGAGACATGGCCAAAGTCAACGAGCTAGCTTTGCCTTTCAGCCACAGGCATGGGGGAAGGAGGTCAAGGTCTTGGCGAGCCACCTGAATCCTTCCACCTTCCTTCTCTTCCTCCTGCGTCCAGCAAAAGAAAAAAAAAAACAGGCCCGAGAAGAAGAAGAAGAAGAAGGCAGGCTGCCTTTAAATGAGATGAACACTGTCAGATTTACACACTGCCATGGTTTCCACCAACCCCTGATAATCCGTTCCCAGAAATAAATTGTCCCATTAAAATGAAATGTTGCCCATATAGGTTTAATAAATTGAAAACGCTTGTTTAAATCCTCGGTAATTTGGACGGAATCCCAAGCATGTAGCAAAGGCTGCAGCAAAATAAGATTATTTGCTGTGTATTATAATGTATGCAGCAGTTTTTATGCGACCAAACAGTGTCAGTGAACCCCCCGATGAAATGTGTGCTTATTTATATGCAGTTATTCAGGTATGCAGTAAATTCCAATTACTTCTTAAGATTTCTATTTAGCATGAGGGGGGAAATATGACAGGGAAGCTCTGTGTTTTGAGCGGCATTGTAAATCTCGTTAACTCTTTGCAGCATATAGCGAGGAATCTGCATTCGTGTCAGCGAGTGAACAGTGCATAAGATTTTAACAACTAGCTAATAGTCCTGTATGAGGCTGTGTTAGGGGAGGTTCAGCTAAATGTAAAGATTTCAAGGCTGATTCCAAAAAGACTGGATTGTAGGATGCTGCCTGGGATTTGTAACATTTTTAAATATGATGATTGTAATCTGACTGCCATCGAAACAACATTTAGTCCAAGATGGGATACTAAAACACCCCATTAAAAACTAAACTATAAAACATTTTTCATATTTAAAAACTGTCAAGATTACGTCTGCAAATGAGTTGATTAGTTAATATTATGTTCTAACAGCTGAACTGAATGTAATCTGTGTTTAATTTTTGGACTAATTCACAGTAAAAAACATTCCTTAATTCTTACCACAGTTTAGACACTTATTCAAGTGTTTTAGCATTTCCTCATGATTTAAAGAATAAAAGCATATTCTTAAGCACACAAAATGTGTCTGCTTTGGACTTATAAACAGGGAACAGACATGGATTTATGGATTTAACACAAGGCCAGCTCCAATATGTGTGTGTATGTGTAGCTATACTAAGGTGTTTGTCTTTTTTTTAACATTCAGTTGATGATGAAAAAAAACATAGATACAGGCAATATGTTTAAAATTAAATACTATATGATATTTTTATGCAAGTAAATATAATTCATTACATATTACCATTGCAAAATTGCAACAGAAACAGGATATTAATGACTTTATACAATGAATAGGAACTCTTATCCCAAACAGTTGTAGGGAGTCCCTTAGGGTAACTACAGGAGGTGGGTTCTGTACAATACAATGTCACTTGAAGCACAATAAAGCAGGGGTTTCACTGTGGTTCCTATTTTGCTCTGCATTCGTCCATTCATTTATCCATTCACAATAAATAGGGTGGGTGGAAGGTTGGGGGGGCTCTGCTCATTGGGTCTTGTAAAGACATGGACCGGCCCTGGAGTTTTAACAGAAACTGAAGGGTGTAATCTGCACTTCTAAATGCTCACTGCACTGACTACATCTTTGAAGAGGGAGAGGACAGAGTTTGTTCTTTGGCCCCTGTAAATACTGGGACCAACCTTGAGCAAAGGCCCTTACAGGCAACCAGGTCTAACTGAGATGTATGACTGCACTGCTGATTTGAGCTGCATGAGCTCCTGTTTACTGCTAAACGGGCTAAAGGTGTCAATCAGGAAAGGCAAATATGTGTGAATGTTCATTTGATTCATAAACAATGACGTCTTTTTTCTCATTATTGTTGTGCTCGTTTTTGTTTGTTGTCATTTATGCGTAAATGCTCCTTGTTTACATGTTTCCACCACACTAATGTACTTCAGAAAAGGCTAATGCTCTGTAATCATACAAAAATAAGTGATTCATAATTATACTAACTGTACGTCTGTGTTCAGCTGGGTGATGCCCGGATGCTTCTGTCGCCCCTAGTGCTCAGTCCCCCCCCCCCCCATGCTGGGCCCCCAGGGGCCTTAAATCCCCGCTGCTCTTCCCCGGCAGCTCCCCCTCTGACGTGCAGCATGCCGAGGCGAGCAGCGCTTTGCCTATGCATTAGCCATCCATTTCCAGCGGCTGACACCTCTCCAACATAAAACCGTAAGGCAGAGGTAAAATATCTCCCTCCTGGCGAAAATAAAGCTTTGTCTGCCTGCTGATCTATTGGATATAAAAATAAAGCCGCTGCTTTGATGCGGGCTTTACCTTATGCGCGCCTCTGCTTTTTGCGCACACAAAAGCTCCAATGAAGATGGATAGCGCGGGATAGGCCGCGGTGCGTCCAACACAGCAGCATCACTCACTCTACTTCTCCTCCTCCTTTCTCTCTTACTGGCTTTTTTTTTCACTCAGTCGAGGACTGGGCTCTTTGGTATTGATTATTGGATGTTGATAATTAAACAGGATTTAATCGAATTTGGAAAAGTTGCACGTGTCCACATAAAAAACAAAATAACCAAAGGCTTTTTGATTCTTGATTTAGGTAATTTTATTTTCTATTTTCTATTTGGGATAACACTTTACATTAATTTGTAGACAATGTATTTATTTTTATGCGTGTGTCCTTTTGGAGGATGAAGATTTGGCATGATTTCCCATACTGTACAGTCAACTCTGTGCGTAAAACTAGCAACAACAATAATAAGTGCACCAAAAATACATCTGACAAAAAGCTTAAATTTGAGGTTTTAGGGTTTCTTTACAGACCGTGGACATTTTTAAACATTTTTCCTAAAATCTAAAATCACAAAATTGCCATGAATTCTGATTGATTAATACATTAAACTATTGAGGTTGTGTGTATACCTGCTAATCTAAAGAACCCTTCAAGATTTATCCGGCCGCAGTAAAGGAGACTTTAAGTGTGTGTGTTTTGTGTGTAGTAATTAAATCACTTAAAATAGTTGCTATTAAAAACAAGTAGAATGTTTTTTTTTCTAATGTAGCCCGGAGCTGTAGCCTGGGAATTATAGGCATGGGCGCTCCTAGATATTCTCAGCCATGAAAAAAATCCTCATCTTCCCATCATTAAAAAAAGAGAGAGACAGACAACAGCATTAATATGGCTGCTGTATATTTTAATGCAGGTATCAGCAGTGGCCAGCTTTCCCTCTCTCCCTGCTTGCAGGCTTTTTCTTTTCCCCCCTATATATTTAGTGTAGAAATCCGCTGCGGTGGCTGCAGCAGCAGCAGCAGCTATCTGCCGCTCTGCAGCCATGCAGCTCGTCCCCTGAGCATTGGCCAGCGGGCGATAATATCTCAAAGGGAGTGGTTATCGCCACACATTATATTATAATCATTAGTGATCCCAGCCCTTTCACCCCGACTGCAGAATAAGCGCGGAGTACCATTAATCTAAACTAGGGGAACTGCTTTAGAGGCTGCTTCCCATCGTCTTTATGTGTGATCATTTCTCAGGGTCTGATTGCAGCTTTTTCTCTGAGATTTTTTTATTATTATTTTATTTTTTAGGATTTCTGTTAGGGGTGTGTTATCAACCTGATGAAACATGTGTGTGTGTAACTGGAAAGCCAGTGATATCAGTTCTTTATTTTGAATTCTTTTGTTGGATATAAATCACTTTGCTACCACAGGGAAAAAACAGGCCTATCCTGAGCATTCCTATAATTATGTATTTACTCACCCAACATATCCATAATAATTGGATCAATTCAGGGATATTGCCAGTCAAACTTAATTTGGAAATGAGACAGTAAAATAAAAATGTATCCACCACACCAAATATTACTGATAGGGAGTGGTGGGTTTCATTATTCTGGCATCAATAAATTAGAATTAGAGATAGAGTAATAATGTTGTAGCATTCCTAACAGTATCATCACCTAAGCTTTTTTCTTTACCCAGATGGAATTCGCCCCCTAGAGGAGTGTGCAGGACTCAGATTGTAGTGGTGGTGGCCTTGTTTCTGGGTGACCCCTGCGTCTCCCCGTATTCACTGATCTCCATGAGAGAGCGTGGCTGTTGGATGGTTCTGGAGGTCGGATTGTGAACCTCTGAATGCACCGGTTAATATGTGTGGATGTGTGAGGGAGGAGGAGGAGGAGGAGGAGTAGGAGGGGAGGGCGGGGGTTTGACTTGACTTGACTGAGAAGGGACAGCTGTAGGGAGATGATCTATAAATCCCATTGGATTTCTCTCAGCACAGGCCGGGACCGGAGTTGGGGAGTCTGGAAAAATGTTTGCACAGAGTTGCTGTTGGCTCAATAATCCACGTCGAGTTCACATCGGCATATGTTCTGCTGCTGATGTACAGGAGGAGGAAGAGGGGTGGGTCGATTGTGGGACTTTGCTTTGGTATTAGCTGCTGCAGGCTCCACGGTCATGTGGGTTATACCGCTACAGACCCCTTGTGTCTCCGTCTGATGGCCCTCTCGGCTGCGCGCCAGGATGGATAGATGTATAGATGGATATCCTAGGAGCGCGTGATAACGCGGTGAATAATGATTGGCAGGGTGGGAGGGAATGCAAGGTCAGGACAGGGCACCTCCCCTAAAAACTCCACTCCTAAATACGCAGTTTATGAATATGATGCAAAACTTTGCGTCAAAGGAGCGCGCTTTGAGGCAGTTTGCGCCACCATTTGGCGGACATGGAACGCTTCTGTGTACGCGCAATTGAAGAAGACAGTAACTTTTGATCACAGACATGAATTATGATTTTAAATTCGTTATTGGTAGAAATGGAGTGAAATTCAAATCCCTTTGGCAGGTGGACTTTTAGAAGAAAAAAAGAAACGAAATAATTTCAACCTTATTTCTCCTGGCCTTTAAATCTTTTCTTTTTCCAAAATATGCGCATTTTGCCAGAGATTCACCATGGAATAATTTCTCTTATTCCACGCGGGGAGGTTTTCTAAGTAGGAATAGAGATGAAAAATTATACAAATAATCTTAAGTGAGCCAGTTTCACACAACTGGTGCCATTTTTATTACAAAATAAACACATTCATGAGCCAGAATGATCGATGCCTCCGATTATGAATTATGAATGTCAATGTGTTCTTTCTGTAAAAATAAATAACTTTTTTTTCAGAAAGGTTTCAGCAGCAGAACAGAGCAGTGGACCGGTACCCCACCCTCCACACTCCACCTCCCCTTTTCCTGCTCAGTTGATCAAAGCTCCAGGCGGGGGTGATATTTCTCTCTGTGTTACCGGAGTCACCCCCTTCTGCAGCCTGGCTGTGAGGTCGCACAGCCTGGCTCTCACGGCCACCCCCGGTATCTGTCATTATCTCTGCCTCATACTTAACCACCTTTACCTCCCTACCCACGCACACACACACACACACAGTCTAATCACCTGCTCGAGTCAGTATTTAGCCTTTATTCCAAAGTCCTCATTCCTTCCTTTAGCCGTGCTCCCTCACACATTGTTGTAGTGACATTGTGTCTCTAAACTGAGCCTGAGGAGAGAGGGGAGACAAATAAACGTGTCATGATTAGAATTAATGATTGCATGCATCTTCACAGCCTCATTCATTATCTCAGATTAATTATCTCGCAGTGTACCAGTTCACTTGTCAGCACTTCATAAACCCCAAATCTCCTGGGCTGCTTTACAGCACCATGGCCCTGATACAAGAATATCCCCCTTTCTTATCGTTGGGCCTGTACTGTCCACAATTACACTTTGGAAAGCAAAAGAGGAGAAATGCCTTAAATAATAAAGTATATTTAGAGTTCATTGCCTGCTGTCTCCTCCCAAAAAAAAAAACAGTTTTGTTTCCAGCTTGAACACAGACAAATTCTAATTTACAACTTCTGCCTGCATCAGAATGAAAATATGGGTGAGAATAAAAATCTATTGCTACTGAAGGATTACAGTGGTAAGGTTAAAACCATTTTTGCATTTAATAGTGTATTTGCCTGGAGGGGAGTTGAGATATTTTTAAGCCTATAGCCCATATTTTGATTTCCTTCTATTCGTGGATTAATCTGCCTCCGTGAGCTGGCTTTTTCTCTCCCTCTCTCTGTGGCTTATTCTAAATCAGGCAGAGATTATCCCCACTGACAGACTATCAAGGCATCTTCTACACATGGAAATAACAACAACTTTTGTTGTTTACATGCTGCGTTTACAAGTTTGTGTGTTTGGTGGCGGAGAGAGTCGGGCCTTTTCAGACTGCAGGGATAAAAAAAGAAAGAAAGAGAGAAATAAAGTGAGTTTGTAGTCCAAAAGAAAACGCGATATTTCCATTGCTGATTGGCCTTCTGTGAAGAGCGGTTGCGCACAGTTGTCATGGAGCACAGTGACCCCTCTGCCTCTCTCTGATGGGAAACAGAACATGAAAGATGCTTAGATGAGGACAAACAGAAACAAAAAGTGTGCGTAAAAATAAAGGAGAAGTGCAGAAGGAGAGCAAAAGCACCGGGCTGTTTGGAGAAGGAAAAAAAGGGGATGGTGTGTCTGTTGTGAAGCCTTATCTCTCTTTTTCTTTAAGCCAGGAACACATGTCCTGTTGAAGGGGGCGCTCCCCAGACGCCGGGAGGGAGGCAGCTGGACGGGGACGGGCGTTTTGCATGAGAAGCAGCCCATATGCGAGAAGATGCTGCTGGAGAATAAATGTGGTGTCCCCGGATCGCCTTTTAGTGCGCAACTATTGAGCTTGATTCATTTTTAAAATACTAGCAAAGAATCATATTTTCCAACAAAGACAAAAAAACACATTTTACTGCAATAATATTTATTTAAAAATGTCTTACAGGCTGCAATAGTAAATAAACGTTTCATGGATCAATTTTAAAGCTTCCTTGTAAATGTAGATTTTAGTTAGAAAGTGGAACTAAACAAATTAGTTCAACAAGCTTTACATGTCAACTTTTCTATTTTCATTGAGTCACAAAAAGGAAGTGTTAGGCCTGTAAATCATCAACAACCTGATTGCTCTCTTTGAAGGGAAATGACTTAAGCTGGATCCATACTCCGCGAGACAAAGAGCGGAGAACGCGCTCCACGGGTGGTAAGAGATACAAAAAAAAGGTCTTTTCCGCACTGAGGTACCATACTCCGCGAGACGCGTGTGTGCAGAACTCCTCATACGGCCCGCCCACTAAACTATAAGGAAAGACTTTACTGAGTTTTTTAACACACCACAAGGACGTGTGCCATGGCAAGAGGGCATTATACAGAGAGGGTGCCCGCAACAGCGTGAGATGTCCGGCGATGAGTTGTGAAAATGCGACATTAAAAGTAACAATAGCAAAGATTCAGTGTTTGTGCCTTTATGACCACATTTGCACATCTACTGTGTTCCAATGTGCCTGCGATACTTCAAACTGTCCGGTGATGAGCTGTGAAGATGCGACATTAAAAGTAACAATAGCAAAGATATACAGACATTGTTAACGAGCCTATTATGCCCGGGTATGTAGGAGTATATAGAATGGTAATAACAGTCACCATCTGGTATGTGTGAACGGCTGTCTGGAGTTATTGGTGACAAATCACCCTGACTTGCCTTTCTTTCTTTCTTTTATTGCTCGTCATGCAAAACCAGTATGGTCTTATCTAAATCTGTTGAATCAGTGCTGTTTACACACCTACCTATATACCTGGAGAGGCTCTCGCGCTTCTCCACTTTCATCACACCCACAATAAATTCCGACCAATCACAGCATGGTTGCCGCACAGCCTTGAAAGACAAAGTTCGGCCCGGACCCTGTGCACAGGAGTGCGGATCAGCGGGCGGTCAGAGACAAAAAATGACGTCATTTTGTGGGCGTAACGTCTGCAGGGGGGGAAAATGTCTTTGTCTCGCGGAGTATGGATCCAGCTTAATAATCCAGGCTGTTAGGCTCATGGTGTTATTTACTTAAATTGAAGTGGATTGGACCTCCCTAATGAATCGTCAGAGGTGTCTGGGCCGCGAGCCCTTAGCTTGAGCCGCACGAGCTGTCAACTTTAGAGCCTCTCTGTCTTTCACTTCCACACTTCCTCTCCGTCACACCAAAGAAAAAAAACGTGCGCTACCGCTACACCGTCCCATCTCCAGAACCGACTCACCACCTGCTGCGTAATCAAACATTTAGATGGACTCGTGGTGCATTCAAATGCAAAACCGGCAGTTGAGCAATTATATCTGAACACACAGCTGGTTAAAATAATAAGAATGATGATGATAAAATGCTCCAATTATTCTTAAACAGCAAAACAAACGTGCTCAACTCGTGCGTCATTTTCTTGCGCAAAGTAACTTGAAATAAATAAACAGGGAGCGCGCCATGCAACATGCGCCTCCAGCCTCTTTATCCTGTATCTACCTGCTCAGATTCCTCCTTCATGTCCCCCTCATGCCCAGAAGACAATTTGCTCAGCAGCTGAAAAGTGGCGCCTCTCCCTCCGCGCTGCTCGCCCTCCGCCGCGGCTGCTTCCTCCAAACACATTCACCAACATATGACAGTTTGCAGGGAAATTCTTGACAATTGGTGTCTTGAGTGTGTGGCATAAATAGCAGGCAGAGCCCTCGCTGGGTTATGATGGGGCGGCTTGATGGCTGCTGGCATGGCGCTGCGCTGATTGGTCCGGCAGCGGCCTGACGTCAGGAGGCTGGGAATAAGGCTGGGTTGGATCTTTAGGAGCAAGACAGTGTACTGGAGACCCAGCGCATCCCAACATACGCACGGTACTGGAGACTGAGGGGCATCCCAGCCAGCATACACACTGACTACTACCGGAGCCGCCAGCGCGTCCCAAAATCCCCGAGCCAGGATCATCCGACAGATCGCGAGGGGAAAACACTCTTTTTATAATCTTTTTTTTGGCTGTGTGATTTTGTTTCTCGCCGGGTTTTTTGAACAGTGGATACGCTGCCATGTTAAAGTACACTGATTTATTTATAGGCGTGCGTGTCTTGTTGTGTGACAGCTCTGCCCTGAAAGCATTTTATTAGACGCCTCTTCCAGCACTGACTGGCACACGACGGTCTTCTTCTTCTTCCCGGCCGATGCGTCACTTCTAAGAGTGGCAGGGAAACCCAAACAGGCTCCGCTCTCCTTTCCTGAACCGACCCGCTGCTTCCTGTGTGTGAAATCTGCATCTTGGTTGAATTTTGCCTCGGATCCATAAAAAGGACTGTTTGATTTTGGCTTATCTGCTAGAGAGGACGCCATCCCTTCCTGGTTCTTCTTCTTTCTTTTTTTATATATATATTTTTTGGACGCTGAGCCCTTTTTACGCATGCAGGGAGAAATCTGTGGTGACACCTGATCGACTGGCTTCTCCGCGCACATTGACCCGGGAGCTCCAGGCGAATCAGGGGGAGGGAGAAAGCAGATACCCGGTCAATGGTCGGCCTGTGCTGTTGATTTTGTTCGTGCGTGTGCTTCATTTGTTTGTGGGGGTTGTTGTATATAACCCAGCCAAAAGCCATGGTCCACTGCGCCGGCTGCGAGAGGCCTATCCTGGACCGCTTTCTGCTCAACGTGCTGGACAGAGCCTGGCACGTCAAGTGCGTGCAGTGCTGCGAGTGCAAATGTAATTTGACAGAAAAATGTTTTTCTCGAGAGGGGAGACTGTACTGCAAAAATGATTTCTTTAGGTAAGCTCGGAGATGGAGACAAACAACTCAGCAGCAGTGTTTTTGTTTGTTTGTGATCGGACTAGTGTCATGTGTGGAAGACGAGAAGAAGCAGTTCAAACAGACACAGTTTAAGGCTGAAGGAATTTGAAATAGTGGCTAATATAACTGAAGATGTCCGTGCTCAAGCTTTCTTTTCAAATAGACACAAAAACATTTAACTGAAAAAAACTCCTTTAGTTTTTCTTCAAATTTACTTCAGATTAATTTGATGCATTTTGTTATTATTTACAAAATTTACAAATTTAAATAAGCTTTGTTCCCTAAAAGTTATAAAAAATAATTGCAAATATAACAAAATATAACCAAACCAAAAGAACCAAAAGAAAATGTAGAAAAAATGGCACGTATTAAAAAGAACATCTGCAGGCTTATTTACAAAGAAGGCAGAGTTATTTATTTTTCCTCTAAATAGGTGAATAAACCGACCTGTCCGTGCCCACAGGCGTCAATGAGTACGTGTGCGCGATAAGCTTTGATTAGCAGTAAGTAATAAAAGCTTGTTAATTTGGATTCTTATGCAAAAACAACAACAAAAGAGGAGCAGCAACATTAAACGCGTGTGCACTCGCTCTCAGCAGGGTAGGGGTAGGGGGTGTTGGTTTGTTAGGAAATCGAGGAAATCACACTTGGGGTGTATTTTTTTTTAAACAGCAGCAGAGCAGGCAGTGCCGTGGGGGGGAAAGCGCATAGGATCAAACCCCAGGCCAGAGGAGCCGCTGCGCCCGGTGTGTTTGCTCAGTCCGGCTGAGGAGGACGTGATAAGTGGATTTGAATAGTAAACTAGTTGAAAAGATCAAGTCCGCAGACAATGCAATCGCAGACGTGCAGTCAACAAGCCGGTGCACACCACTCAATACACATTGTTTAACGGCTGAAGTCAAAGGCAGGGAAGAGAAAGCCAAACAAAACTGCTACAAACATGTTAGTGTGTGGAAGATAGACTGCAGAGGTTAGGAAGGCTGTAGAACTAAAGCAAGAAATAAACAGCACACAGCAGGGATGACAAATAAAGATATATAAAAATATAGAATAATCACAATATTTTAAAAAAATGTAACTCTTCAAAACATAAAAATAGAACTGTTTTATAACAAAAAATAAAAAAAATTAAACATAGCTGCACAAAACATTTATTATTATTATTTTTATTAGTGATATTACTATGAATTATTTTTAAAATCTTTCCTTGTGCTTCAAAATGCGTTTAAAATAACGTTCTCTCTTTGCTTTGTCTTTATTGGTGTTAAGGTTAATTTTTCCAGTATTCTTTTTTATCATTTACAGATGATATTCCAGAAAGATGTATATGTCTAATATCTCTCAAATTGCGTGTCCATACAACAATGCTATAGAAAGTATAGGCTCCAGTCGCTTCATTTGTTTGAAACAGTAACATGTGATTCCAGGCCTGCAGTCAATATTGATAATCTGTATTCAGTCACCACACCAAACTTCATGTTGATTTTATATATTATAATAGCTTAACATGAAAAATGAATAATAATAATAACCAGGCTTATTTTCTTTCCTGCAGGCGGTTCGGCACCAAATGTGGCGGTTGTTCGCAGGGCATCTCTCCTAACGACTTGGTCCGGAGGGCCCGGAGCAAAGTGTTTCACCTCAACTGCTTCACCTGCATGATGTGCAATAGGCAGCTCTCCACCGGCGAGGAGCTCTACATCATAGACGAGAACAAATTCGTTTGCAAAGACGATTACCTAAGCAACAACAGTGTAAAAGACACCAACCTCCTCTCAGGTACGAAGGGAGACCTTTGCGCGCTCGCGAATCTGTGTGTGTGTGTGAGTGTCTGTGCGCGCGCACGCAGGATAAATTGTGATTGATGTGATGTGTTCAGTCCCGCAGTGGTTTCATCATTTCCATGACCAGGACTTAGACGGCACTCAAAGAGGAGAATCAAAAAAACAAAAAAAAAAACACAGCCTATTGTGTGTTGATGATTCCCTTACCAAATGCGTAATATTTACTTTACAGCCTCATTATCATTTTTATTTGGTCTGGTTGTGTAAATATGCTTTGTTCCATTTAACGTTTTATACATATTTAATTTTATAAATATTTACTTTCGCTGCTTTATGAATATCTTAGGTTAATAATCCTTAATTAAACCTAAAACTGCAATTTAGAATGCGCAATAATTGGATGGATATGCTGCTCTGACTGTCAGCCACCTCTCCCTGACAGAGACATAGGACAGTGATAAACACACATTTGGGGGACTGGCTCCTGGTTTTGTTCTAACCTCTCCCTGTATTTTCTGCAGTAACGGCGTGCAGCGACCCCAGTTTATCACCGGACTCCCAAGACCAGCTACAGGACGACGTGGTCCTGAAGGAAACGGAAATAGCCACTCTGTCTGACAAGGAGACGGTCAACAACGAGAACGATGATCAGAACCTGGGAGGGAAGCGACGCGGGCCCCGGACCACCATCAAGGCCAAACAGCTGGAGACGCTAAAAGCAGCGTTCGCAGCCACCCCCAAACCCACCAGACACATCAGGGAGCAGCTGGCCCAGGAGACCGGTCTCAATATGAGGGTCATCCAGGTAAAGGAGCCTCAAAAGCACATTCATTCATACTCAGATCATCATTTTTTTAAACAAACGGGGTGTTTATCATCAGTCCACGTGGCCCTTCAGTAAACTGTAATTATAGTCCAGTCCCCACCGGTTTAAATGTGGTTCAGGAGTAAATCATTTGGAAATATGGAAATAAAATTCAGAGGACACCCACAGGTTGAGGAGGTGTACCCGCGCTTTTTTTGTTTTATAGGATGTTACGCACCCATTAAAAAGGTGTGATGTAACAGCTTATATTTTATGGAAAAAAATATGTCCCTGCCAAGCCGCCAGACTGCCGTGACCGCGCAGGCCTCATCTCACCAGAGAGAGGCCCCACCTCCTCCCCCCTTCACACACACACACAGCATCACCTTCTCCACACCCTCCCCTCCTCTCACATCCTTCACCCCTCTTTAAAGGAGGCCTCTCTTTTCCCCCTCCAAACTGCGCGGTCACGTTGAATTCATTAAGCCACCGAAAAAAAAGAAAAAAAAAAACGATTGGCCGTCGGACGCAGGCTGATTTAAAACGGGTAATTTATATGGGTATTTTTGATTCTTGGCTTGCGCGACGGGGCAAAGTCGCCAACTGGCGCCGGGCTGCTGGGAGCGCTGGGAGTCCTGGCAGAGCGTTGCCATCACGTTTTGCGACCACATTTAGCCATGCTGTGCGCATTTCCAGCCAAGTGGAAAGGCGGAAAGCTGCTTCAAGGGTCCTCAGATTGTCTCCTCACAACTATGAATTACAGCAGGGCGTCAAGTTAAGCAATGAGCAGCGATAACTCATTATTATTATTATTATTATTATTATTAAGGGGGACTATTTATTTACCCTGTTTTGTTGAATTCGTACATTTTTTGTTGCGCAGAGAAATGAACAGATTCATGCGCAGAAAACGTAGGCCCAAGCGTTTTTATTTCACTAACAGGATTTGATCATTTCTTCTGTTTTTGAGGAATGCTCCAAAATGTGTTTGAGGCTGCGGGGCAGATCAAAGGTAAAAAAGGTTTAGCATATCAGATTAATGGCGACAGAGCGAGAGTGGGGTATCTAATATGTATGAGAGTGGAAAAGGGAAGAGCGTAATTAAAGGAAGCCTGCCTATAGATTAGGAAAAGATAACCTCCAAGAGCCCGATAATATATTAGTAACAACCCTCCTATTAAGTATTAATTGGAGATTTTAAGCCCCCGCTGCTGTAGCCTTCAGTCGGAGTAAATGGAGGGTTAAAAGATCATTAGGGAGGTTAGATGTGACTCTCGCTCCTGTAACGATAATTGGTGCGCAGTCCTCTCCACCGCGCAGCCTTGCGGATTTAACGCACCGGCTCATCACGCACGACGCAAAACAAACAGTGAGCGCGGTTATTGACTCTAACGGGGAGCCAGTGTGCTGCAGGTAAACATAAATTGTAATTAGACAAGGTTCTTTTATTTTAACGCTGGGGGGGAAAAGGCGACTTTTATTTATTTGAAAATGTTTTCACATCACAGGCGCCATCATCTCTCTATGCCCCTTCCCATCTCCTGCACCATATATTGACGTGCCATCAAAATGGCGCCTATTTGATATTACTTGTGTGACAGGAAGTGACCGATATTTGTGTGTATGCGTCCAGGTCTGGTTCCAGAACCGACGTTCCAAAGAGAGGCGCATGAAGCAGCTGAGCGCCCTGGGCGCACGGAGGCACGCGTTTTTCCGGAGCCCTAGACGGATTAGGACGCTGGTGGACCGACTGGAACCCGGGGAGCTCATCCCCAACGGGCCCTTCTCCTACTATGGAGGTATGAGGATTTTGACAGGAAAAAGTGTTAGATCTCATTTGTTTTGAGTATATATATATATATATATATATATATATATATATATATATATATATATATATATACTCTCGCTCCTGTGTTATTATACCTTTATTATCTTGTCATTTCTTATCTTATCAACTTATCAACACATCATCATTTAGTGTTAAATAATAAACAAAGGCACTTCCAACTCAAGTAAATATTAGGCACTGCACAATTAAATCTTTGACAAAAGCAGATATACATATATAAAGTTTTAACAGCCCAGTGAGTTTCTGTGCTCAATCTCATCTGGAGATTTTAAAAAAGAACATTTTAATATGATTTTTTTTCACTTTGAACTTCTGCATTTGGAAATCAGTGAGTTCATTTTAAGTAAAGTTAGTTTACACCTGAGCGATCTGATAGCAGCTCTGCAGCATTCCTTCAAATGCTTTGAAATATCTGATAATTTTCAGAGACTTTCATTTGTTCCTGGGCCTTTGTCCTTCCTGCTGAAGCAAAAAAAAGAGTCTAATAATATTCTGCTGAATTGAAAAAAAAATGGTCTCAGTAGGTAGAATCGCTGATGAAATGGCCCCCATTTTAATTAATTTTGTGGCCACGTTGTTCTCCCCACCCAATTGCAGTTTTGATTTAAGTGTAACGTGCTCTGTGACTAATGTAGCACGGCGAGGGTCTCTCTCTCTCTAATACAAATCAAGCTATGTATATTCAATGAATTCCTCAACGTCCCCAGAATTATTTCTGCACACCCATTGTTCTCAGTCAGAGCTAACTGAGGTTTTTTTCTTCTTCTTCTCTTGGATCTGCAGATTATCAAAGCGAGTACTACGGCCCAGGAGGGAACTATGACTTCTTCCCTCAGGGGCCTCCGTCGTCACAGGCCCAGACCCCAGTTGATCTGCCCTTCGTGCCCTCTTCGGGGCCCACTGGCACCCCCCTTGGAGGTATGGACCACCCCCTGCCGGGCCACCACCCTTCTAGCGATGTGCAGCGCTTCTCCGATATCATGTCCCATCACCCAGGAGACTCTCCCAGCCCAGAGCCCGGCATCCCAGGGCCCCTGCACAGCATCTCCTCTGAGGGATTCGGCCCAAGTCCGCCCTTTACCTCACTGTCTCTGAACGGCAGCGGATACAGCAACCACCTGTCCCACCCACCCTCGGAAATGAACGAGGGCACTGTGTGGTAGCTTGTTGAGATAGTGGACTCTACTGGTCAGAGATTCAGTTACAGAGGGTGGTGAGGTTTGCTGGTGTTGGGAGAAGGGGGTCAAGAACAGGGACATGGATATCGACAGGGTTAGAGCAACGCCATTGATTTTCTTGTTTTGTTTTTTGTTTTGTTTCTTAAATGGGGTGCATTTTTTGATATTTATTTATTTATTCTCCCATTTGATTTTTTTTTGTGGGGTGGAGAAAACGTATCCGGCATAAAGAAATATGCTCAAAAACATTGTCTTAAGTATTGTGTTTGGGCGTTTTAGCTGTTTCTTTCAACCCCGCCTCCCTACCCTGCATCCCATGAAAAAAATGAACTTGATATAAAAACTAAAAAAAAAAAGGAAAAAAAAAGGGTGAGACTGCTGAACTTCCTCCCCTGTTCACCCTGTTTTTGCCCACGGGGGGAGGAGGAGGCACCCTGTCACACCTCCTAATTCCTGTCAGTGTCCAGGCCCAGCGACCAAACCCCATCCCACCTCACCTCAAACACTCAACGTTGGGGTAAAGAAGAAACCCCTTTTTTTCTTTTTTTCTTTTCAAAATCTCTTATAGTACGTCCCCAACATGAAAACATCATTA
The DNA here is from genome assembly GCF_900634625.1 of Parambassis ranga. NCBI lineage: Eukaryota > Metazoa > Chordata > Actinopteri > Ambassidae > Parambassis > Parambassis ranga. Next base: position 2,157,862 of record NC_041033.1, read on the forward strand.
GGTACTGTCAAAGACTTCAATAGCTTTACAGAGAGAAAGAATAAAGGGGCCGAGGGGTTGGTTGTGTGCTGACCTGGGAACTGTAGGAAGGCTGAGCGGCGTTCAGACTATGTCCGAGGCACTGTAGATGTGTCCCCTTGTATTTATTCAGAAGCTCCTCAGACCTCTTTGCCTCTCAAAGGCTCTGCCATATTGACACTTAACCTTTTTCACGCTATGTTTCTGAAGGCCAGAAGAAATGACAGTTCTTTTTTCCCTTTCGCCTGGACTATTTTTTTGTTGTTGTTTTGTTTTTTCTTTTGGTCTGAATATCCACCAAATCTGAAGAAGGCCGCCTTCAAAAGGCAAATAAGTAAAAAAAAACCCTCAATGGATTGCAAACCCTTTATTTAAAATGGAAGTGAACTTGAACTGTTTGAAATGAAGTCTACCTTCTAAAAATCTTCTACTGGGGTTCTAAATGGGACTTAGAACAGTCAACTGTTTACGTAATCTATTTAATTCAGGAGTCCAGAAGTCTCGAAAAACCCGTGTTTTAGAACCTCTTCGATCCATATAAAAATGTTCCAAGCAACCAACCAAACTTTTGTATTGATTTCATTTATATTGTATGGAGATAAAAAAAAAAAACAACACACACACACACACACACAGACATTTGCTGGGGTTGTGGCTCACTGTGCTAGTTTGTACAAGATGTTGTTTACAAAAAAAGTTTGAAAAAAATAATAATAAAAACACAAAGTAAAGTAGACATTTGCCAAATTTAAAAAAAATATATATAGCACAAATACTGTTAAAGTGCTTTGCACCATCATTGCAAAACGTGTTGAGACGAAATGTAAGTGTTCAAAGGAGTAATTGACTTCTTAATTTTTTTAGTATGCTGACAATAACATTCATAAAATTGTTAATATAACATACTTAGACAGGTTTTATTTTTGTGTCTTCAAAAAGGAGAAAAATCCAAACTATTAAAAATTGATGGTCAAATATGCAGCTAGTTAGCTGCTACATCTCTTTGAATATCAAACCCTCATGGTATGTCTTTTATTGTTCCAATAAACCTAAGCTTATGTGACCTCCAGTGCATATTAGACCATTCACTGTATAAATACAACATGTTGACAAAAATGTGTTTTTAATAAAACTAGAAAATATACATGAATTTTTTTTAACATATTTTCTTTGGAGCAGCTACAGTATTGACAGTGTATTCTTGTACCATTGCAGTGCAGCTGTACATCACAGGCCAGTGTCACTCATCTCATAATGAACACTTTTTGTCTACATGTCTAATTTTCCATTCGCGTGGAGTGTGAAATAATTGGCCTTTTGCAGACGTGGTGACAGGTAAACATTTGTTAATTCTGATTAATAGCATTCCAAAACCATGAGTGGGAAGTGAAAGTGGCATTTGGTGGAATAGTGATGGAAGCTCGAGTTGTAGAAAGGAGGAGGAGTTTCGTGTTAAACTGTCAGGAAACATGAGGTTTTTTCCTCTTTTCACAGCCCACTGCTCCACCAGACCCTAAGCAATTCATAGACAAACAGAACAAGGGTTTGAACAACTTTTTTTTTTCTGCTGATTTCACCTTCTTCCCCCCAGCCTTGGAGGCATTTCATGGACCGGCTTGCTGCAGCAGACACATAGGGGGGGAGTAAAATTCACAGCTGATTCTTCTCCTATAACCGCTCACATTCTTCCATCCAGTTACTTGAGGCCGTCGACTAATCATAAGGAGTTAGCTGTGCAACTGTGAAGGACAATGATGAAATTGGCGTGACTGTGGCTCTCCTGCTTGTTATGCTTTTATTAGCCCGCTCCCATTATTCCCTGCAGCTTTCTGTTCTCGCAGTGCGGTCTGGGCGGCTGGGAGGGACTTCTTCTTCCTTCCTAACTTATTTCTCCCGAAATAATAATCAAGAAGCCCAAACATTGAGGCGTGATCTTTTGCAGAAAATTATTCATACTTGTAGGGAAGTGAGTCGGGCGGTGGGATTGTGGCATGAATCCGGGGGAACCTTTATCTCCCTAACCCTGTGCGTGCAGTTAGGACCATATGCAATCCTAGTTTTCTCCCCTGCCTCCAGACTGTAATCCACCATGAATTAATCATGGTCTTGAGAGTTAACCAAGCTTGGGGAGGTGGAGTGGAAGGTGGGGGTGGAGGGTGTGTGTGTATGTGTGGATGGATATGGGCCTCTGTTGAGCCCCTGGGCTTAGCCCCCCCCTGTGGTAACACCATGCACCAGCGACTGACCGCCCCCGGGGCCATGGCTCTTTAAATTCAAATCTCCTATTGATCGCTCATCAGCTGTTGGTGCAAACTGACCTTGTAGGCTAACACTGGAAAAATAAAACAAGCCTTAACAGCACTGAATGGGTTTTAAATGACATTCTAAATCTCTGAGTCAGGACGTTTGAATAGCCCACACACCCACTGGGAGCCAAAATAAGTGTACTGTATGTGCATGTGAGTGGATGTGATGAGAGGGGGGGATAAACGCTTCGAAAAAGGAGGGGCAGTGTACAAAACGCTTACTTTAGGGTATAACAGGGGCCAAAATATTGAGCCAATAGGAAGTTCAGGCCCAGCAGGCGAACACTGAGATTCTTGCGTTCAAACTGAGAAGGGATTTTTTTTAGAGCCCCTCTCCATATGAGAAGCATTTGGCTGCTAGTTTTAAATGCAGAGTGGCTCAGCTGGAAGTGTAGCCTCTCCTTGGAGAGAACGTAGCGTAAGCATAACACAAACACATGGCACCAGGCCCTTCTTTCTCCTCAAACAAACGACACATGTTGGGGGAAGCCAATTTCTTGGCCAGGAATGAGAAAACACTGTTAATCAATGGAGCTGGCTGGTTGATTGCTGAGCCACATTTCCCTGGCTCAATACTCAGTGAGTAGGTGATACACAGTCATGTAGCTGTCTGATAAGCTGACCTGTGCTGACGAGCTCTTTGTTTTGCCAACACGTTACTCTTTACAGTTCCTTTCTGTCTCAAAGACAGACGATGGTAAACTCAGGTACATTTCTTTATTGATTCAATGCTGCATCACTGTTCACCACAAATGTGTTACTCTCTCATACAAACACAGTGCCAGAACGATTGAATTTACAGACTCTACAGACCTCTTCCACCATCCATAACTTTTTCCTAGGATATAATCCTTACACAGAAATTTACAGAAGTTCTATTTTCTGCAATCAGCTTTGTAAGTATTATATTCAACACAGATTACTGATGGCTGGTACAGAACTTCTAGCCATGCTCCCAAAAGTCACAGAAGATGGAGAAGACATGGATGGCAGCTATAACTACCTTCACTCTAGACTTTCACTTATGAGGCTGATGGTACAGTTGCTTTCTTTTTAGTGCTTCATGGCTCATTACAAACACGTATAGCATCTAAGGCCCCGTTCACACTGAAGAAAGTCAATCCAGCTAGTGGAATGGAGTGGAATTTAATCCGGATAGCCTTTAAACTGGATAAATTCAGCTCTATTTACAAATCGTGTCCGCGCTCAATCCAGTTTAACCAGGTTTCTTTGTTATCCTCCAAACCACTAGGTGGCACCTCTAGAAATTCCGTCCAGATCGCAGTAGGACAGCGTGCGTGCATGCGTCATGCGTTTTATTCCAGTGTTGTTCGTTCTTTCGTTTTTTTGTTTTTTTTTCAGTTCAAAAGGCAGTTTATTCCGTTTTAGCTATGTCGAAAATAAACTCGGGGCAAAGCTGTTGTAGTTCGACGGTTGTTTACATACGGCGTTTGTACTCAACTCTGGGAACCTGAAAGTATGATGTCACTAGTGGGATTCGCTAGCCGCATTTGCTTTTAGACCTAAGCTAGATTTAAGCCGATCCGGCTAGATCACACAACTAAAAAAACCTTTCCTAATATGTATTTCTATAGCCTAAGTAATCTGCTAATATTTTACATGAAGTGTGGATGGAGAATCACTCAGTCCCTTAGGTATTCAACGAACGAACAGTTCATAAAGCTAATTGAAACAAAATGTGAGCTATCATATGTATTCGCCTACACCAGAATAAGATGGAAGAGTCAACCCAAAGCACAGTATACCCACAACCAATCAAGGTCATAATGTCAGACAGCATCTCCATCTAGGCTGTTTCTGCATTGTAGGTTAAAGAGAAGGTAACCGAAATATGGGCTAATCTCCATATCTATTGACAACAATGAGTCAAACCTGTATAGTACCTCTACACAGTATCCTGCAAATGGAATTTAAATCTATACTCCATATCTACCTACATAGAAACCTGGTGAGAGGCAATACAGGCAAATCACTCTAGATGTCATTATGCTAACCTGACCTGGTGTTTTTACACAGTTAGCCCTTAGTTATGTCACTCACAGTCTCTGACCTACATTATCAGCAGCTGGGTAAAAGGCCTGATAGGATTGTGCTACATGAAATAAGACCTGCATGTAGAAGTAAGTGTCCAAAGATGGTGAGGGTCACCACCTTAGAGCCAAGACCTTCCATGTAAAGATCTTTCATATTAAAGAAACACACTCTGATACAAAAAAAACATTAACATTTTTCTTCATGTATAATATCTAAAATCCTGTGGATGCAGGGAGAGCAGCAGGCTAGCCATTAGCCCTGGCCCCAAGCTGTGGTACACACAGCTTGATCTTAATGCAAAGGCCTTCCCTTTACATGTATGGCTAAGCCTAGTGCTCATGCAGCGGGTGATACGATCCGCTGACATCGATACGGCAGAGAAAAACTGCATGTCGGTAGTAAACAGTAGTTTGTTTGCCATCTCTAACGTCGACTCATGTTGCTAAAGTTCAAAGGAGGTTGATCTTTCCAGGAACTGTGGATAGACCTGGGAAGCTAGAATATGTATAATATGATGATTTTTTTTAAATCTAACTAAATTGTTTTAACGCTTAAATATAACTGTAAGTGTTCATCACAAAAGGTTATGAAGCACCTAAACCTGCCACATGGCTAGTTCGCTTGCTGTGTTTGACTGAAACTTTAACTGATGAATAAATCACAGAACACTATATTAAGCTCATTCTTTTAGTACGTTGCTCTGAGAAAATGTGGCTTTAATTTGCTTTTCAGAGTCAGTATAAAACTGAATGTTTTACTTATAATTGCTTTGTAACCCATTGTAGTACAATTTACATAAGGAAATTGCCCATAGAACAAACAATGCGTCCACCCAGGGAGGAAAGTATACTCGTTTAGCAAAGTGGAAAGCACTAATTTCCCCCTGGAGGATGTCCTGATGGTATGTGAGGTCTGTAGGTTGGCCTGATTAGCACAGAGCATGGAGTGTGTCTACACCATCTGACCCACTGAGTGATATTCATTTGTCATTCACATATTGGAGACCAACTGCTGTGTTTTTTGCTCAGGGCAAGGGTTTTCTCAATGAGTTGTTTGTGTATGATTGCACTGGCAATTTCTCATCATAATATTACATGGAATACACACTTCAGTGCAAAATCTGTTTATAATTTACACAAGCTGGTTGTTCACTTTTTTTCTACATAAATAGCATTTTATTGTTGAAAGGAAACGTTTTGTCTGAAACTAATGAGCACCAACATAGTTTAAAGCAAAAAGAGATCTGTATGGCCATGCTGAGTGGAGCTTGGATTTCTTCTGTAGCATTGTTTATCACTGGAAAAGCTTCACATGCTCACACTGGAAGTAGATGCTTTAAGAGGCAAATGCTGATCTCACAGTTCTGGTGTCTGTCCAGCAGGAGTCCTCATGTCAGGTAGAACTACATTGTGCAGGTAAGCGCAGGTAACAAAAGTACTGGTTATATTGTTTTGTTGGGGTTACAGATTGTTTTGCATCAATAGAATTTTACATAGTTGTTGAGGAAACCCTTATTTGTTAGTAGAGTTAAAGTTAGATTGCTGCTGTTCCTTCAGTTTATCTGTATATTGTATCCAAGTCATGAACTTGGTTTGTTTGGGTGCTTGAGAATAATGTTCGAAATCCAACTTTTCAGCAGTGTTAGGACCTTTAGCAAGGACTATTAGGCCTGGTCACCTGTTGTTGTGGGTTTGTTGTCTATATCTGTTACACTGTGCTGGTGATCATAGCGTACATCTTTGGGTTTGTGTTAGGGTCTAGGACATGTTTTGGTCTGCCCTTTTTGTTGCTATGTATTCCATTAGTTTAGTTTGTTGTAATTTTGAACTAATGAAAGGTCAGTATTTCTAGACCTTGGTAACTACCAGTGTGTGTGAATCTGATGCCCACCTCTGTTTATATCCTAATAGTGCATAGCTAAGGTGGAAGTCGTTCCTAGTGCTTGATTGCTTTGCAGCGATCAAACTAATAAAGCAACAGATTATACATCCGCAGCCTTCTGAGTGGAAATCTAGAGCCTACTATCACCTCCTAATGTGGATTTTTGCAAATATTTTAGTCCCTTGGCAGGACGACAACAGCCAAACACCAACATGTGCCATTTCGCCATGCATTATAAACATAACTCACTGTTTCTTGGTAAGGATGCATTCATTTTGGCATGGACTGATCAGGTGTTTCACTACACCTCCCTTCCTCTTTTTTAACTGCTAAATATTACTCATGCTAACAGCTAGACGGGTAATACTTTACTGGTCTCCTTCACCTGGTGTTGGGTCAGTCTGTTTAAATATATCATCTTAGTTGACCTGAATCCCTGGCGGTTTCCCAATTCAAGGGAGAGTCTACAACACAGCTTTAACAACACAACATATCATTTCACATTACAGTATCATCCTCTACACTGGGGTACTGGGAACACTATGCAGAAGCAGGGGGAAATAAATCTTCACAACAATGGCTCCATTTAATGTTATGTTCTAGCCATGTGTTTTGAGTTGAAGTTTAAAACATGATCATAATTTGAACCCAGTGATTTAGAAAACTTTCCTTTACTTATGTAAATGACAAAAATGGAATTAGAAAATGAAAACACATTTAAGAGGAAAACCATCTCACACAGGCAATGCTTAACTTTATGCAGCTTTGTATTTACAACTAAAGCTATATTTCTTATTTTTAGTATTCAATAAATATTAAAACAAGGACACCCCACAGCTGAAAAAGCAGAGTTCTAACACTCTCATTTTTAGAATTGTTCACTGTGTGCAGCGCCTCCTGGGCAAATTGATTTTTGTTATTTTCTGCCAGCTTAGCATTTTCTACTGTGGCATTATCTAAGAGTGTTTGAGCAAGTGGCTAAATGCACCACCGTAGAAAGCCCTTATCACCCGAACACACTGTAGCTGCGGCTCCAGGTGTTTGCTGCCATGTTACTGTACCCAACACACATGGCCAAGTTGCTAATTAAAGCAATCCCATGCTTATCCTGAGGGGGGAAATACCTGGATTAGAGGGAGATTTGCAACTCAAACCTGAGACATGCCTAATCAATTTAAAGCCATTAGACAATTAATTCACTTTGGTGGAGGGTGGATATTGCATATACACTAATCTGGCCCCTAAGTTGTCACTGTGTGCTGATGAGTATTGAGTGCTCTGTGTACATATACAGTGATGAGAACCGGCAGGCAACCTGTGCAACAGGAAAGCAATAAACAAATGATGTTTAAACGTTTGAGCGTCAGGTCAATAAGCTTCAGCGGATTACATCACAGTTATGAAAGTGACGCCTCAATTTGCTGCGAGAGCCGTGAAATCTAAGTATACTTATATACACTGTCAACATCATTCATTACAATTCAGTAAGTATGGGGACGCTACACCTTTGAGAAGGTTAAACATGTTTACAGCCTACAAAAAACATCCTTATTTCCCCAGTTATGACAACTGCCTGGAAAGTGAGCTTTTAAACTAACTTATTTTAGGACTTAAAGTTTCACGAAGTTGAGGTCATTGAGTAACAGCCCAGTTCTAACTCAGACTTCGCCCTGCCAACTTATGCAACTGACCAAACATATTAGTTCCACTCATATTGTTGGAAGAACCTGGGGATAGGTGTCGCTGTCAAGATGCCGATGGCCAAACAGACTCACAGCTTGTCTTCAGGTTTATCTATATTCATATATATAGTTTATGGTCAAGCAGTATGTTGTTGTATATGAAATTTTAAAGTGAATCCTAGATAACAAATAACTCCATTATTATTATTAAGTTAGAGTTTATTAGTTATAATCCAAGCTAAGCAGCAATTTTTAATAATGTTATTAAATGGATAAATGGGATTGTAAATGCTGTGTTCAAAATAGAATGTTGAAATTTTCTTTAAATTATTATTTTAATAGCAAAATTAACTATAGTTGTATAAATCATAACAAACTGTGCATTAGGGTGGAAGTTTTTTAAAAATATACATATGTATGTTTCAATGTGAAAACATACAGTAATAATAATTTTTTCTCAATTTAAATGTTCTTTCTCTCCATATATGCATCTACCATTTATATTCTATATAGCTTCAGAGAGGAAGAAGCTAACTAATCCAAAATGCATTGTCTCTTCTGTTTAAAAAAAAAAAACATTCATTCCAATTAAAGCCGGCCTGTGCAAGTGCAACCAAGCAGCTCTGTTATTCAATTCCATTAGAATGAACGATGCAGCAGCATGCAACCATGCAGTTAACAGGAATTAAAACCATAGGCAAGATGACGGATTACACGAGAACAGAGGTGTGTGTGTGTGTGTGTGTGTGTGCACAAAATCCCTGCACACATTTTTTCTCCTTCCTTTCTATTTTGTCAAAATTGTACATATTGAATATTTTTCTCCAACACATGTACTTGAATATTAAATCAAAATAGCTTGAACATAGAAACGTGCTATTAGGTCCACACTGTGGCACGGCTTCAGTGTACTTGTCAGTATTTGCCAGCTGTAGTTATTGCATGATGTATGGCTCTGTTCTTGATGCATGCATGACAGTTGGCAGTCATTAATCATAGTTAGAAGATAGGACATGGTTTAGGCTCCCTTTTTTCTCACTATGTAAGTGTGATGTTCTTGAGGTCCGAGCTGCTATAGGGAGGCTGACATGCACAAACAAATCATTCAGCTGCATGAGAATGCCGCTTTGTGGCTTGTAAACACAGCAGCTTCCATTTCTGCACTTTATTGAACAACCAAAGTGTTTGTCTTTGCGTTGAAAAAAAATTACTTTCTTTCCCAACTTTCCTTTGTTGTGGTTCTCGGCGTCATGTTTCTTAAAGATGCGTGGGTGTGACAGTCAGAGCTGGGCTCAGTGAGTGTGTCTCCACTGGTAAAACAGCATCGCGACACACCCACCTTCACAGAGTAGACTAGCCATGCATTTAATTAGAAACAAAAGCTGGAAATAATTAATTAGACGACAATTCACTTTTTTTTACCCTTGCCAGAGTTTATAATGAAGTAGAAAGGCTGCAGGAATTTTATGGAAAATAATTCATTAAAAATTAAAAGCAAAGGGAGGCTGCAAAGACAAATGGTCACTGCTTTACTTGAGTGGCGGCTGGTCAGATTCGAAAATGATTTGTAGTCCTTTCCATGTATCTATACTATTTAGGCTGCAGCGTGAGCAAAAAAAAAACTTGCTGAATATTTTGCCATGTTGTTGGTTGTAAGTGCATCAAACATGGCTTCCTAGCTGCACTTTAGGAGGTTTTGGGAGTTTTGTGTTTTACAGAATGTTTTTAGTTAAAGCATATCCTTCATCTGCCAGGTATGACACATCGATGTGTTTATGTTTATGGAACATATTATCTTCAAGATTCAGTAAGTGTATCATATCGCCACCTACTAAGGACAGGAGCCGTATGATAAGCCTCATCTGATTTTTCACTTTAATTTGCCATTATATTTGAAGGACAGTCAGCTGTTTTGCAGAAACAATCATGGTCATTGTTTAATTCTTTTACAGCCATTATACACAGAGCACACAACTCAACAGTGTGATTACAGACTTGGCTGCTTCACAGGCTGTTTCTGCATTTTCTCTTGACTCCAGTGTTTTGCAGCAGAGGACCCAGCCCAGTGTGGGTGATGTATGTGAGTGGTCACTGCAGGTGCAGCTAATAGTAGATGTAACTTTTACCTACCGGCAGTATGAGTACAGAGGGTGCTTCAGAAACCTTACCCACAAAAGCCTACAAGTTGTACACAGTTTTTTTTCTGTTGCTTCCTAAACACTGCAGGTGCTACAGCGTGACTGAATTAGGCAGTACACCACAGAACAGATCACATTCCCTTTCCTCCAGCATTTTGCTTAAGGTTAGGACTAGATGATAGAAACACCCTAGGATCAAAACTCATATTCAGGTGTAACTTCAGCTTTGAAATGCTATGTTTATTGGTGCATTCTGTCTACAAAGATAGCAAATCATTATTATTCTAACAATCTCTCTGTGTTGCACGAATGTTACAACTACAGTAGAAAGGCAAAGCAAAACTGTGTGTGTGTGCCACCGCATCAACTGCCCGTTTCCATGGACACAATACTCCAAACTGCCCGAAATGCATTGCCACAGACTATAATTACTTTATCTATCCCCAAACTGGGAAATTTCGCAAAGGGTCCAGCTCAACCAGGTCTTCAACCCAGGATCTCTCACACCCAAAGCAACAACCATACCCTTAGACTACATGCCAGAGAGCCATTGATAGCCCTAATAAATATATATCTGAGTACCGATCGGTAGGTAACGTCCTAATCTGATCGAGTCTGAAACCACCTAATCGGACCCAATGTCGGATCATGTGATCGAATCTGGACATCCCTAATAAAAATCTTGATCAAATCACTTTAAATAATAACACAAAATACAGACATAAATAAGGATTGTTTATTATTATTTGTTACGTTCTTGCGCACATCTGAACACACCCACCAAACAAGAATGAACTTCAAACTCAAACAGTGCTTGTCATAGGCCATGCCTGGTATGGGGCATGCTTTGTTTCTTTAGTTGTGGCATGGACTAAAGTCTCAAAAACACTGATTTGGGCAGCAGTGGCTCAGTGGTATAGCAGGGTTGTCCAATAACCAGAAGGTTGGTGGTTCAATCCCAACTTCTCCCTAGTCACTGTTGTGTGTCCTTGGGCAAGGCACTTTACCTGCATAGCCTCCAGCGTACTCACTGGTGTATGGCGCTCTTTGCTGGGCTGCCTTAAGCAATTTCCCCATTGTGGGACTAATAAAGGTTTCTTAATTTTCTTAATTTCTTAATAAGCCAACCCCTTTTGGTGTTTTTTTGAGTGCCCCCAAAGACATGAATTCTTCCAAACTGGATATATGAGGCCAAAAGACAGGCAACAGATCGTTCCAAGTGCAATTCAGCATTCATCCTCCTGGCACATTCTGTCCACGTTCCATGGTTTATCCCACCTCAGACAACTGACAGCAGTTAATCACAACTGCTGACTAGGAGCACTCCAAATCAGTGACCTGGCTGTAACTACAGGGCCCTTATCAGTCTATTCAAATCATCCCACATCCATCACTTGAGTATGACAACCCTTACCATCTAATAAATCCTATAACCTTACATGCATCATTATTATACCAATCCAAAGTCTCCAAACATTTTCATGAGCACGCCTAATGCAATGTACAATCCATTTACTTCTATGAAGCAGTTGTTACTTCTCTTATTCTTTGCACACTAAGGGGTGTTTATTGTTCATCCTAACTTGCTGCCTCTGACAAAGTGTAGCGCAGACTTCACACTTATATCAATGTCTGATCTGACACAAGCTCATTTCAGTAACAAGATAAAAACAAACAAACCAGATGTGAGAGAAAGGACACATTTACACTCCAATTAGTGTTTTTAAATGCCTGTGCTGTATCAAATGCAGAAAACACAGCTCCTTAATGAGTCATTGAACCATAGCTTCCAATAGGCCTCCTGCATCACTGTCACATCCACTGAGTGCCTCAGTCACATTCAAATTGGCCCCAGGGCCCGCAGACATTGATGAAGGGGTCTCTGTGTGGTAGGAAGCATGCGGACTAATTCCTGCAGGCTGTGCTGAAGCCGTCCAGTTGCTGTCCATCACTTCCCTGTTATTTGCATTGGTCACAATCAGCCCAGAGTGGTGATCAATGCAGAGTCAAAGTGAGCCTTCTTCCAGCATTAGGAGCTGCTTTCCGTCACACTGTGAGGTGTGGCCTGGTAATGCTTTAATGCCAAGTAGATGTAGCTTGCTGCCAAATGTCAGCTTCAGTCTGACTGGAAGTTCGGTTGAGACATTAAAAATATTTCTTAGGTTCAGACCATGGACTCTAAGTACATATGGACAGAGCTTCTGTGATGTCATCCACAGATTTCTATAGAGTGCTTTTGAATCCGTGCAGGAGGCTGAGGCCATCACCATCTTAACACAGTGGTAGAAGGTTAATTGAGCTGGAATAGAGGTACTTTTTGAGCCAGCTCATAGAGGTCATGCAAGCAACAGCAGGTTTTGACACTTCTGCTCGTCAGCTCTGGACACTTTGTGTGGATACGTGTGGACACGCACATTTACACACATTTTGGTGAGTAGTCTTAGGTCTGGTCCCCTGGTGAATGGTGGATTTGGGGTGGCAGTAGGTGCCCGTGAGACAAGCAAGAGGTAGAATGAGGAGGAGAAGAGATTTTTCAATGGGAAGTGACGTAATGATATGGCAGGTATCATGCTGTGATTAGATGAATGAATTATATGGAGTGTAAAAAAGGAGAGGCAGGACCAGGAAGACGCCTACAAAAGAATAAGGCTTGGTCTCATCGCTGAATTACAGCAGTCTTTAGTATTAGTTGTAGTCCTATCAGCTCAAAATCAATAAGATATAATAGAAAAGAGATTGTGTGAAAGAACGACTTTCATGGATGCAAAATTCTGCTTCATCTCCTTTAGTAAATGATGTTTGGTTTCTTTAGTGTCAGCCAGTTTGATCAGTTGCAGCGCATATTAATCACACAGCAAATTTAAGTAATAAACACAAGTGATGAACACACTCTAAGATGCAGAAAACAAAGCTATTAACAAGTAAGGGCTCCATCGCTGCCTTTAAATGATTTAAATAAGTTTAAATAAGTAATTATGCATGGTGATAGTTAATCAGAAGATTATCAAGGCATTCTGGATCAAAACAGTGTTAGACCTACAGCCCTGATTTAAATCAAACACAACATCTGTGGAAAAAGTAGAAACTGAGAAAGCTGGATCAGTTTGCTCAAGGAAAGTCAAACTACAAGAACAATTTACTATTTGGCCTCAAATATGAAATGGACTTTCTAATGACATGGTAAATATTTTATTTCTCATTCAAATGTATTTCTCCAACGCCTCCCACAGTCCTTACATCTCCCTCTCTCTCTCTCCCCCTCCCTGTCTGTCCCTCATCGCTCCACTTAGCATGTTGTCCTGTTTCCTAAAGTAGCCAGTTCTGGTTGATGATTTACAGTAAAATTGCTTATAAATTGGAGTGGAAAATGTTTTGCAGACCTGGCAGCTTTCAAGTCCTGCGCCCATTTGTCACTCGACATTTCCTTTTGTGTAACAGCACCAGAATTAATTAGGCAGTGTGGCGGCAAAAGTTTATAGCTATAATTTATGGGGAGATGAGATTCCTTGGACAACATCTCGGACCTGTGTCGATTTATTATTTTTATTATTATTGTGGTGCCTGTGTGTGTGTGTGTGTGTTTACGGTACGTGTGGATGGGGTCGCCCTGCGTTGATAACACTAAAGCAAAATTCATTTGCAGTTCTTGGGGTTTGTGGCAGGGCAAACATATTCACAGTGGAGTACACACAGGGTAACAGACAGGCATTAAGTAAAATAGACTCCACAGTAATACATTCAAAAGCACATTATGCATAAATATAGGCAGACATAAAGTTGCATATTGCTTACACATTCTGCTTTAGCAACTACATACACACTGACAGGCTGTTTGTGTGTACTTAAGTGAGTGATACCTTTTATTGTACCGTTACCTTATTGAAGACCTGCTTCATCTACATAACTGAAGCCTGGTTATGACATTCTCACTAGAGCGCTTACTGAAATATACTGGTCTGCTGATATTGATATTACAGATGTATTTGTATCAATGTACATGTTGATTGATATGTGCTGATCTGAAATCTTTATTTTTACAGTACACAAGAAAAAATCGTTGTGGTAATTTAAATTCATCTATGTACATATATAAGTATGTACAAATATAATCTCAGCATGTCTCCAGTCCATGTAACAGCTGAGCCAATGTGTTGACAGTAAGTTACTATCTAGCTTGTTAAATACACTGCTGGAAAGTAAATAGAAATAATGACAATTTGTAATTTGCAATGTGACTCGAACAATATCAATATTATATTGATATAATAATATTTTGCAACAAAAATATTTGTATCTGCATCAAAAATCCAATCTCGGACAGGTTCTTAATTTTACATCTTCTCAATCATATCAAAGGGGCTTTAGTCTCTCAACCTCCCCATGGCATGACAGGAAAGTGCAATAAAATAAACAAATAAAGTTAAAATGTCTAAGAAGTCCATACATCAACTTGTTTGAGCTATAAACATAGAGAATGTTATAAATGCTATTTAGGCCACCCATGTCCTCTGACCCCTGGTCCACAAACTCTATATAGTAAACATTTCTTGAAACTACTGTACAGTCTCCCAAAACTTTGATTAGATGACCTAGGAAACCTCATCAAAACATCAAATCTCCTTAAAAAACTGATCAAAACTGACCAAACCAAAAAACTGTTCCAAACTGCAAGGCAGTGCAAATTAGGCACTATCCATCCATCCATCCATTTTCAACCACTGATCCAGGGCCAGGTTGCGGGGGCAGCAGAGTAAGCAGAGACACCCAGATTTCCCTCTCACCGGACACTTCCTCCAGCACTTCCAGGAGAATCCCAAAGCTTTCCCAGGCCAGCTGAGAGACATAGTCTCTCTACTGGGTCTCTGGGTCTCCCACGAGTTCTCCTCTCTGTGGCACATGCCCGGAATACCTCACCAGGGAGGCATCCAGGGGACAAAAGATGCCCGAGCCCGATCCGAGGAGCAGCGGCTCTACTCCGACCGTGCTCTTCACCCTATCTCTAAGGGAGCGCCCAGCCACGTTACAAAAGGACTCATTTCAATTAGGCACTAGTCATTTCACTCTAATCACTAATCTCTCTTATAGGTTTACACATTTTCATGTTCAAGTTCAGTTTTTCTGTTTTTCCTCAAGTGGCCATTTGACTGGTCCAAAGGTGAGTCAATTCCCACAGACCTCCAAAATGTCCAACTTACCAGCAGAAATCAACAGCCTGGTATAAAAACTGACAAGTTAACAGGAATGTTTTTCTGCCTGCGTGCCAACCTCGCCTTCACTCCATCTCTTTGCCTATACTTGGTTTAACCAATAATTTAGGTAGATCATATAAAACCGAGATGGCATATGTCCATTTTTGTTCACAGTATACAGATAATGCTGATATGATATGCAGGAGTAGGCCCATCACCGCAGGATCACTCTGGTCACACAATTAGAAGTTTAGAAGTCATGATAGTTTCAAAGTGTATCTGTAGGAACTGTATCATTTGCATTTGCAAAACCGTCCAAGGTAGGTGCTGTGCAACACACACACACACACACGGCTGCTCTCAGAGCTGTAGTAGGAGGTGTTGGGGATCAATTGTGGATAATTGGGTCTCCACGCGACATAATCTCACATTAGTACAGCCAGCTGTGCAGCAAGCATGCACACTCCATGTTTACTGAAGGTAGGGGTGATGTTTGGGGGTTGCATCTCCTCATGTGTCTGTCCAGTGGTCTGATAAAATCTAAAGGAAAAAAAAACCCTTCCTGTGTGTGAGAGAAGCCTAACCTACACCACAGTCTGATGTATCTCTACTGACAATAAACACCGGGGTTATGTGCATGTGACATCACCAGCCCTATCTTTGTCATTTTCCATCCCACACATACACACATTATATAGTCAGCCATAACTTTAAGGAAAAAAGGCGCTCTGGCCAATTTTGTAATCAATGCCCACACTAAATGGGATTCCTCCGGCCGCCGGCAATTAATACATTTGTGTCCTTTTTTAACACTAGTGAGCCGAGCTTGAAATTACCAATGACTGGCTCCTGCTCATTTGCATATTTATTACAGCGGAGGATGAGGTGGTGGCGGCAGCAGCGATGGTGATGGGGGGTGGAGGGGGGAGGGGGGGGGGGTGAAAACTGGGGCGGATGATTGATGTGGAGCTCGCCTCCTGCATTACAAACAGCCCATTATTGGGCAGACAGAGGGAAAGAGAGAGAGAGACAGGGAAAGAGACAGTGAGAGGGACTGGAAGAGAGAGAGAGGGTGGATGAAGAGCGGTCTAGCATACAGTTGATTAAAGTTGAAGACAGTGGGATCAGTCTGTGCCGGAGGTTTTTGTCCTACACCCCCCCCCCGCCCCACACACACCCCACACCCCACCCCCATCTCCTGTCCTCTCACTCCATATTTTGCAGGAGAAGATGGCCGGGGCGGGAGCATTAAAGGCCTGTTTTAATGGATGTTGACAAGGAGTGGACCAACAAAAGCCCAGGCCTGAGGATTTGCTTGAAAAGATTCAATCAGACATGTTTTCACTGCGATTAATTGGCGGACTCAGAGGGGGAGGGATCGGAGGGATGTAGGGATGAAGGGATTGCTGATGGAGGTGTGAATGAGTGTGATTGTTCCGTGCGCACCCCCACCCACCCCTTCCACTTTTTTTCTTACACCCCCCCACCCCCATGCTTCCCTCTGTCATTTTGAGCGATAGTTTGGAAATGTCCTTTGAATGATGCTAAAGAGCAAACTCCTCCCGCCCTCCCATTTCCCTCCTCCTCCTCCCCGTGAATTATGAGTATTATTTCAGGGAGGTGGGATGTGGTGAGCCAGAGAACAGGACTACACTGCTTTGATTGGATCTGACCTGCCGCTGCTTGTGTCAGATACACACACACACTCCTGCACGTTGATGGAAGTGCTGGTAGGGAGTGTGTGTGATTAGCGGAGACAACCATGTCCCGATCCTGACACAGGTAAAGTAGTATATCTGATCTTACCATGAAGACCATTATGGGTTTTCATTGTTGTTTTACCTATTGATTACAATTACATTTTAATTATTAGTAAAATAAGGCCATCTGTGTGCTTAGAACGCACTTTTGTCAATCAAAAAAAGCAGCAAATGGTCAAAGAATTACAACAAAAAAGGATTTTCACCTCTGAATAACAGGAATGAACTTACTGTCAGTCCTGCCTAAAACAATGTGAGGGGTGGTGGGACTGATAGCATGTGAGACCACTAATACCCCAATCAGACTGAGCAAAGTTAAGTGGGATGAGTGGGATAGAATCCAGATTGATTGAATATATATAATAATATATTGATTGTATAACGGTTTGCACCGAAAACTGGTGTTTATTTGTGTTATGATATTGGTATATGAATTTTTCAGGCGAAGTTCTGAACCAAAAATGTGTGTGTAGAACTCTTCACATGGCTCTCTCACTGCAGCACACATCACACTCAACCAGGTTTTGAAGGCATGCTGAACATGTTTCAGATGCTAAAATGCCTCTAAATTCTTATTGTGCTAACTGCTAGTAGCAATAAGTGTAATTAATGCTATATCCATCCTTTAATAAAAGTAAATTATTCCAGCATTATAAATATGTTGATACATGTGCAAGGTTCAGTGTTAAAATTATACATAAAACACCTTCAAGGTGACTCAATAATGCCTTTTCTACCAGGTGTCACATTCTGCATATTCACCTGTAGTACCTTTGACTCACAGAGTGTATTATGCAAATCCAGACATAACATAAATTCTGCAATGACATTAGCACTGTGATCTTAAGCTTGCGGGAGGCGGCGGGGATCCCAGGCAGCATCCACGGCTGCACGTCCCACCTCCCAACGTGTATCTCCGCCTCTCCAAACTTCTGATCCTCCTCAGAAGTGTTGCAGCAAAGTCGGCTTTGGTTTGGTGAGGGGGAGGGTGGGTGGAAGAATAAGAAGTGGAGCAGAGAGAGAGTGCGCATACAGCAAATTGGCAGCTCCATCAAATTATACTGGCATTAAGGGGGTTTCGCAGGGCGTAATCCACACGCCAAAGCTTGCCCGCCCCTCCCTCCCTACAACATTTAACTTTTGTCGACGTAAACGCCACATTTCATGCTCTGCCATTAATCTGTCGGATTACAGGATGCAAGCAGTTTGAGCAGGGTTTGGGTGGGGGCATAGGAAACAGGGTGAGGGGTTGATTTGTAATGAATTCTCTCGATCATGGCTTAATGTTTGGTGGTGGGCAGCAGAGGTAAGTAGAATATGGAGCTACCTTGAAACTCCATGGTTAAGGTCATATGTGATGTTTGGTCAAAGAAGATTCTGTGCCAGCCACTAGCATGACAGAGGTGTGGAATGTTGCCCTGTCTCCATATGTTTC
Organism: Parambassis ranga; assembly: GCF_900634625.1. NCBI lineage: Eukaryota > Metazoa > Chordata > Actinopteri > Ambassidae > Parambassis > Parambassis ranga. The sequence goes on from NC_041033.1 coordinate 2,176,326, forward strand.
CCTGTGATGGGATGAAGTGATGTTCCCGGGGTTTGCTTTCAGAGGATAACCCACCTGGGGGACAGCACTGGAGGAGGAAGCCTGTCACATGGAGGGAGATTCTGCCCTCTCTCTTCTGGGCATGGAGGAGTTCACAGCATGGGGTTGAGGAGGATCCAGGCATGGTTTCTTAGAGATGGAGTGCTCTGGGAATAAGATGACACATGCAGGGTTTGAAGATGCTGCTGCACAGGGGGTGTGTTCCTCATCCTGGGGGTGGGGACAAGAGGAGACCAGCTGGTGTTAGATTTTGGATTAAGAAAACACCAACTCAATTCTGATTTATTAATATTATTATGTTTTATTTTTCGTAACAAATATGACGTGATTTTTCTGCTATGTTTATACGTCAATTTGGTTTATATATTTAATAATATATTTTAGCTAGCTTTCTGTTATATCACACCTTATCTGACACTATGCCATAACGGGCTAAATAAGCTTAAATGATTACATTTGGTTGAAAAAGCATCAACAATATTTTCAGCTTACTTTATACTTAAATGCATATAATTTCCACTCAGAACTGCCTTTCACCTAAAGGTACCTGTAACTTTCCTTTTGTCCAACTGTTCTACATTTTAGTAATTAAAGCAACCAGAGAACATGTATTTGGTACCCACCTCTGGTCATATTTATATAGCGAACCTCAAATGTGTCATTATTGTGGTCTTTTGTGTATAATTTGAGAATTTACTGTTAATTGCTTTATAAAGCGCAGAATCCCACAAAAAGGGTAATAAAAAAAGCCAAGATGTTTTAATATCTTTATCTGACCCAGTAATTTTGATAATAATCTCAACCAAGCCCTAACGCTTGAGTTGGCTACTAAACTGTTTTAATCAGCATATCTGAATCACTACAGTGCAGATCAGTAGTGATCAACAGAAGAATTAGCATCTGGGAAACATGGGTGATTGTAGTTCCAGTCCTGCACTGATAAAACACAAATGTCAACCTTTAAAAACTAAAGGGTTAATAAATGGTGTGGTTTATCCTCTGGGGCCTGTACAAATTTAATAGGAATCCTTTGCTACCTGAAATGTTTGATTAATTATAAAGTGATTTGGAGTTAAGTGAAGAGTTTCCTGAATATAGTGAAAAATGATTATCCAGATGCCATTAGGCCTGCTCTGAAGGGGGTCTGTGATGGCACTGTCTCTACAGCTGAGAAGGTAGAACTGGCATCTTTCCCCCTGTGGTGATGACGGCCACTCATAACCACATGCCACCACTGTCACCGCTACACCTTCTTGTGAATAAATTGAATGTCTGTGATCACGCCATATATCAAGACAAATAATGAATCGGCCTCTCACAGCTCTCTGCTGGCTCTGTGGATATGCATTCTGCTGGCTCTCCTCTCTGAACCTTATGCTGTCTCTATCAGCCTTTTCAGCTGTCTTTGTTGTTCACTATCTGTGTGAACAGCCTCAGCCATCATACTCTGCCCCCTATCTGTGTTGTCCTGCATCTTACACATCTTTCTTACACTTGCAGTATGCACAGTGCCTTATTTGTATAGTGCGAAAGACTTTTCACTTTTTATATCTCTCAGCTACACAGGAGCACAAACTGACTCCATCTTTTTACACACAGACAAAATAAGCAACTGAGTAGAGTTATGTTACAGTTCATAGAACTCTAAGCAGGTGTGATTAGGTGAATTGGTCTTTTTTGTGCATTTTACCTTAAATTTGGTGATTTCTACACCAATGTCTTGGCAGCAGCCATGACCAGAGGCGTTATTAGGGTGCCTGGAAAACTCCTGAAAAATGAGGAAAAAAACAGTAAATGTCCTAAAATTAATCAATGAATTACCTTGCTTATTTTTCCCATAACTTATGAAAATAACCATGCAAGAACTTACCGAGTGATTTTTTTTTTTTTTTTCAAATTTGGCATACATTGAACTCAAGGAAGCTCCAATTAGGGTTTGGGCGTTAAAGGTCAAAGGTCACGGTCAGTACAAAGAGCAATCAATGGATTGGTGGTCAGAGGTCGAAGTTTACTCTGACCTAATAAAACATATTTTTGGCGGCCAATTCATGCGCTAATTATGACAAACCTTCACACAAATGTGTAAGAAAAGGTAATCCTCAAGCGAGGACATGTTTGAAATAAAGTTTCAGATAAATGTTCAATGATTCTCACCATAGTACAAACAAAAGCCAGTCAGTAATTCAATTAGTGTATGGATCAGCATATTTCTAATTTTTTTTTCATTCTTCTTCCAAAATATGAGAAACCCTGAAACCGTTTGTTATGTATATAAATGGGCTACAACTAATCTTTATATTCTTTATTGAATAATCTGTCAACAGTCCGTTAAACATCGAAAAATGAACTTCATCTCAGCTCTACATTCTTCCCCCTCACATCATGACAACAACCTCTCTCGCATTGTTGGAGAGCCTCGCTGCTCCTCAGGAACGAAGGGGGCCTCTCCGTCAAATTTTGCCGTGACTCAATTCCAGAGCTTCGTCACACCCCCTAACTGATCTTAACACAGAGAGAGAAAGTATGGCTACAGGGTCGAGACTGCTGGTTGGAACCACACGGAACAAGTCTTGACTACTTAAATCCGCTTTGATCTGCGTTTCCTGGAGAGGGGATTGTCTGCTCGGTCCTGTGGTAACACTTTTGTACCAGCCAGTGCATTTTGCATCATCTCTCCCTGCGTGAAGAGGTCTTGCTTTGCCTTTCTCTCTCCTCCCTTTTTCTGTTTTGCTCTATCTCATGCAGACAAGCACACACATGCATTCAAACACACGTCCACAAATCCACATCCGCACATTTTTTCTGTCAAACACATTCTCTTCCTGTCTTTCTCTCACACCCTTACTCTTTTTTCTCTCTGTCTCCATTTTCCCTTTGACTTCCACAGACACTAATTCCTTTTCTTCAAGGACAAGCATCTCACGGCACATCATCTGAATAAGACTTTGAGTCGCCGTGGCCTCCCAGGGCTTAAGTCCGCAGAGCCCTTCTTCCTGATCCCCTTTTTAATGTTCTAACACCAGCCTAGTGCCGTCAATAAATATTAACATCCAGAGGGATGAGATATGCTCTGGTTAGGCCGTCTGTTCACCACATGGGTCTCAGGGTGGCTGTCTTTCAGTTGATAGTGAGGAAGGATTGTTGAGCTAGTGACCCAGACTTGAAAACCAAAGAAAAAAGATCCGGGACCATGCAGTTCTTGTAGATGCTATTCAGGAAACGTCTTTATCAATCATACCATTACATCGACTTGTTTCAGCAAAAGCATGGGTGGAAACATTCTAATTTTCACTGTCTTCAAAGACATGGTCAGTTCTGGCATCCAGAGTTAGCTATCCTAAGTGTTACTCATATTAATACTGTTAGCAGACTTGAAATGGGCAATTTGCATTGCACGATAGTTCCTGCATAGCGGAGTATGAAGTGGCTACATAGTGAAAGCAAAGGGACCACCAACCAATTTTCAACTCTGGCAGCAGAAGCGGCTGTTGATGTTCCTGTTGAAAATGATTCACCCAACAAACATAATGTTACACATCTTTCATCAGCAATACTACTAGTATTCTGCTGTCAGTATGCAGACAGACAGATTAGCTGGATAAATGTTAAATGTTGATTTCAAACAACACTGAAATTCACACACTACAAACACAAACAGTAAAAGGAGTATCCAAATGACACACATAATGTGAAAAAAAATCATCATTCAAATTCATCATGAAGTGGCCATGTTTGGTAGGGGTGCACCAATCGGACATTTCCAGCACCAATAACGACACAGATATCTGGGCTTTGTATATTGGTGTAACCATTACCATTCCCTTTGCAAATATTGCAATTAGTCATCAAACTTGTTCAAGTGTGAAATACCTCCACCACCTGCATCTTTGACCCACTCCATGTTGTTCCTTTATGTGGTTGTTGTGAGCTAAGCTGCACATGACGCTAACGCCTGACCTGGCACACAAACACAGAATGGAAATGAATAGATTGGACCCAAGGATCAGTTTTATTATCCTATAAACCATCCAGTCATTTAGTTAACAGGGCCAATAAAAAACACATTGATATGTGATATTAAAATATCACATATCAATGTGTTGTTATTTGCCCAATGAATAATTAGGAAAATTTCATTACAGCAAGTCAGTCCCACACAGGCAGCAACCTCCACGCTAAGAAGCTCATGTGTTAGTGTTAAAAATTGCAGTTCACTCTGCAGTGCTGGCTCCAACAGTGAGTCAATCCCTATATTAAAATGGCCAACGATGCAGCAAGAATAAACATGTTTACAGCCTGGAATGAGACACTCCACCTTGTTGCCTGTATTAGAAAGTTTAGGTGGATTGTAATGCTGCCAATATGCTAAAGGTCACACATTCCACAGAGACTCAAAATGGCTTTTTCATTAACCTATGGGTGACATCATGAGAGCTTCGTCCTTAGTTACACACTATCGAAGGCCCTCCATCACTTTGGATGCAGTTGGTAATCTATCTGACCCTGCTTTCCTTTATGCTAAGCTCTGTTAACTGTGTCCTGATTTCAGCTCCTCACCACTGAGACATGATTTGAACTGTTTTCTCTCAGAAACACATGTATTTTAAGTGTCATGTTTGGACCCAACTATCACTATGAACCTACAGAATATGACTATGTGTAGCCTTAAAACTATTTAGAGGGCTGTTGAATGGTCTGATTGTCGATGCATATTATTGTAACTTAGAAGTTAACAGTGCAGAGCTATTAAGCTAAATTAGCAATTTAGCAGACTTCAGTCCAGCCTGATTCCCTGATAAAACTATGTAGATGTTATGAAGTGCCTTCTTGTAATGGAATCAGTATCTGATCCACATTAGGAAGACAAACCTGAAAACACTCAGCATTTCTTAGTTTCCCCACCCATCCTTAGCCTGAGGACTGGAACTCCAGCAGCTACCACAACAGGATACTGTCACACTCAGTCCTCCTCTCTTGTCCCTGACTCCCAGCTCCCACCCCTGAGCCCAGATTCATTACAAGCTGTGGCCAGGGTATTAAGATACGGCCGCATTAACAAAGTTGTCTCTGTATCTTAATTGAATCTACCCCCGCCAGAGCCGAATCTGGATTATGTTTACCTGAAATATAAGCGGCTCGGCAGACGGAACACGGTCCCACTGATAAAACACTGGGTTGTCCCTCCCTCTCCCCTCCCCAATCCTAATCCTCAACTGTAATTTGTTCCTCGATGGATGTAACCGCAGCGATGGGAACCCCTGATTGGGATTCATTCCAAGAACAGGGAAAGCATCTGCAGGTAAGTTCATCTATTAAACAGTGAAGGTGTGAGTGTGTGTGTGCCTCTGTGTGTGCAGAAGGTTCATATGAAGACTATATAGTTCAGCTTCTATCAGCCAAACAATATTCACACCACGTGGGGCTTTCTTTCAGGTTCATTTGATGTATTCACAGAGAGGTTTCAGTGTCTTAAAGAACTAAAGAAAATCTCAATTTACTGTCCCCATGCTGAATTAGTCTTGGCTGGTCTTCATGGACAATCATAGCTTGATCACAGTAACACTTCTATGGCACAGACACACAATGGCTGATAATAAGATCATATATCTTATATATCGTTTTAATATATGCAATTAGCTGTTTTATTTAAAATTAATTTAGACTAGCTCAGATGGAATTATTATTATTATTTATTGATTGATTATACCATATCATTTGAAAAACTAAAAGTTAATGAATACATACTTCATCCTTTCCATTAAGTGGATCACAGCAGATTGTATTTAGGCTGATATATGTTTTCCTCATTGCTTTTCACACCATTTATACATTTTAATGAGCAGTAAAACACAAAGAATGCCAGGCGAGGAAAGTCCCCAAAAACACCCATAGACCTTGAAGGGTTAAAATATATCAAAATGGCAGCTCCCTACCTCTGAAGCAGTACAGAGGTCCTGTTACAGGACAGTTCCGATATTTCTTTACTTCATCCGCTGATAAAATAATCTATTTTAAAATCCACAAACATGTTCCAAGACTCCCATGTGAAGTGTTATTCAAAGTTTGCAAACTTTGTTCCAAAACAATTATGCCAACTTCACTGCGGATGCATGCGCTTGTTTTCCTTAACTTACGGTCGACAAAATGGCGTATGACCTCGCTTTGCTGTGTCATTGTTACACCTGGACAGTCCGTGTAGAACAATCGATTCCTTCAAGAGGAGCTGTTATTGGCTATTGAAGCTGTCAATCACATTTCCTTTCTGTCTGCAACTACACTGGAACTGATTTATTTCAGTGCCAGATCACTCCTTCAGCACAGCAGAGCAGATGGAGCCAATAAAGAAGGAAGCGATGTGAACGTCTGACACACACACATATCTATATATATATATTCATTTTTATATATTCATTTTTGATGCTTATGGCAACAATGAGAATACAATTTGTACAAGGAGAGTGCATAAGTGTTAAGACCACCTTGCTCAAGGGTATATTCCACCCTGGGACTGATGCTTCTCATTCCCTAGTCCAACACACACATGCACACACACATACACACAGCATCTTGTGCACAATCTGGCTGAAGACCAGAGACCTACAGTGGCACATCCTTCACACACACACTCTATGTGTGTGTGTGTGTGTGAAGGATAGACAAGCCACCATTGGGGGGTCCTACATGAGGGATGGCTCTGGAAGGCGACAATAGGCAGGGGGTTGAGTCTTTCGCCTTTTTGTCCTTCATAGGACACCGTCCCCACACAACCTCTTTCCTTAACCTCCATACCACCACAACGGTTTCCCCATCCTGCTACCCCCTGCACCTGATCCTTCCTGTCTCAGGTGAAGGGTAGGACGCTGATGCACAGCTCTCACCACCCCCAATAGCACCTCATGCGAATATCAGAGCTTTGTGTTTGTGTATGTTGTTCATGTATATGCATGCTTCAGTCAGTTAGTGCTTATGCATGTGTTGAAAATGATGTCTTTGCATCTTTTTTTTGTTTGCACTGTTGCTAAATATGGCATAGTTCCCAGTCATGAACAGGTGAGGAGTTAGGTAAACATCAACTAAACACACAAATTCATAACTTTATCTTTTTACAAGGAAAATCCTTCTAGTCACACAGTTGCCATTAGTCCCCGTCCATGAGTGATGCAGTATAGAATTGACTTTTCAGTGTAGTCTATTTCCTCTGTATGGTAAAGCTCCAGCATATGTGATTATTCCTCTATAACAGCTTCTCTACAGGAGTTTTTACTGTCATAGTGATTGTGCTCTGACTGTAGTCACTCTCGCTCTAATTGTACAAATGCACTTCAGGCATGGAGAAAGGCTAAACAAAGATACTCCAGCATCTGTACACACTCGTCTGTGAGCTGGAGGGGCCACTTTGACAGCTTCCTCACTCCAGAACCTTCCACAGGCAAGGAAACAGGTGCTGGAGGCTACAGAGACACACAGATGCACATACACTCTTATCTCCTGCAGGAGGGCTTAAGATAGAAAGCTTCCTGTACAGTAATTACCACCTCCCTCCCTTTTCCCCCCACTCCCCCCCCCCCCCCCCCCTCGACTTCTTTACTCTCTCATCTTCCCAACTTTCCCATCTTTCCTTTCAGTGACTGTCCCCCTCATGGGATATCTTCTTCATCCGCTGCCATGTTTGGGCTCATCCCTATACCTATATCTCCCTACACCACCCCCTCCTCTCCACCCCCCACTGGCCAAGACTAAGCCAAGTGTAGCTCCACTGCTGGGATGTTGCAGACTGAGAAACATGGGACCCCCTGGGGCTTCGCAGTGAGCCAGGCACAGCCGGCATGCACTCAACGTGATGCCGCTCTCTCCTCGGGTGACAACACCGCATCCTTGGCCTCCCTCCCCTCCCCGCTCCGTCATCCCGTTCCCCCCATCCCGAAACAGATGCTCGGGACGAGGGCGGGCGCCAGTCAGGGGGGACGTGGGTTAATTGGGGTAGTAGTGGGGGTTAATTTCAATTAAAACTTCAACTAATGGAGGTCAGGGAAGCGTCTGCAAACACCTGATTAAAACAAATGGTCCTGCCAGTCAAAACTTTATCTTGGTCAGCCTCCGGCAGAGTGTCCTAGAGTGAGAAAGAGAGAACAAAAAAAGGGGGGAGCAGGCACAGGGAAAGAAATGACTAATTGGGTGACACTTGTTAGCGCAGCATCTGCAAGGAGATCTGTGAGTGTGTATCTCTATGTCTGCCTGAAGATGTTTATTAGGGTTCAATCAAAGGGGATTTTTGAAATCTGATGATGATATTTTTGCAATTAGAGCAGGTGATATAAAAGCTGATTTTCTTGGCCATCATTTTTGCCCTTTCTGTGGTGCAGCTTTAGGCGTGATATTCCCAAAATCATGACGTAATTCACTGTGTGCTGGAGAAAAGATTTTGCAAAAAAAAAAAAAAAATGCATGTCTTGTTGAGGAAGGGTCATGGGGTCATATCAATCAAAAGACTCTATCCCGTGTGGAAAGTGGCTGTGCTCTGCAAATTTCACATGTAAATCTGACATTCAAAGTCTATTGCTGGTTGACATTTTGGCTTGAGGCCCATCCGTGAACAGTCTAATAAGTTGCACAGAATAAAATTGTCGATCAGTTATTCAGAGAATAAAGTTGTGATTGCCACACAAGAAATCCTGTGTCAGAACCATTGACACTAAGAACTATTGGCAAAGCTTCTGTGACGTCACCCGCTTGTTTCTGAAGCACTGTTTTAAGGCATGTTGCCCTCTGTGGGGACTGCACTTCCCTGTGTGGCCACTGGAGGCTGGCAAATGTGTGTTTAGTGTGGTGGACATTGCCAACAACTTCATAGTATATAACATTATATTGCCTGAGTCTGACACATAGTAAATTATATGTATACAACTTATCAGAAGTGGATTACATTTATCTGTACTGAAATGTAACTAATACCAGTTCTTTCCCTGTGCTGATCCACACTCTAGTGTGTATTTCTCTTGAGTGAATGAACAGCAGTTGCTGCTGGTGGTGTTGGTGCTGATGGAGAAGGAGGAGGAGGAGTAGGGGGTTATCCTCACTGTACCTAGGCTTGCTGTGCCACCCTGCTGCCAACCTGCTCTGCCAGGCGTGCCTCAGCAGCTTTCGACATCTGGCGCCGGGCCTCGGGGAGAAGGCAGGGACGGGAGCCCCGCCGTGGCTAAATATGGCGCAGGGTTACACCACACGTCCCTAATCACTTAGTCGCTGTCTGGCAGCCCACACCAACACTTTCCCAGAACTCTCATATATCAACTCTGCTAGATATCTATACAGCCGCTGGCCAGCTCTTTTTACTGCCTCCCTCCTGCTACCTTCACCGACTTCTCCTCCTCTTTGGTGTTTAGTTGACAGGTTGGGTTTACTTATCGTCCCATGCAGCTACATTGTTTATTTGCATGTATCTTGTCTCACTTTTTGAAACCTCTAGCTAAGTTTTATTATTCTAGTTTGTTTCTTGAATGATGAGCATGCCTAACAAAATTTCAAATGACACAAAACTGGTCCACCTGTCTGCCCATCCACCATCTTTAGTTATTGGATGAGTACTGCTCCCAATGCGAAGCTCCATAAATACCATAAATCATACACAGTGACGGCTGGTACAAATGGGCTAGTGGGGCTAAGTCCTCCATATGTTATGCAATAAAGATGAGAATGTTAGATTCAAGTGTTTATTGTCATGTGCACAGTAAGGAAACAGGTTTCCCTGTACAATGATATTCTTACTTTGCTGTTCAAACTGAATGCCACGAATGTTGAAGGTCCTTATTCCCAGCCGCTGCCCTACCCTTTATTTCTGCCTTGTTGCATAAAGGACACATTACCTACTACAATGTCACTCATCTAAATCATGATCCAACATGAAAATACAGCATATCCTGGGGACATCAGGCTGGTCTTAGTGTAACTACTGGTGAGTATGGGCTGTCATTACCCTTCTCTAACCTTGTGCTGTATCACAGCTACGCTCCAGTTCCTTTTATTCTCTCTTAACTGTTGATTGTAGTTCTTCTCCATTGTCCTCCAGCTTATGTTTTATTTAACTGTCTTTCTTTCTACCTTCAGTTTCGTTGTGTGTCGTGTAAGCCGTTGACTCTCTTTTGTCTTCAGGGATCCCAAAACCTGGTTGGTGACCAGGTAAGCAAGGTAGCTTAATTTGTACAGCACACAGGCAAGTGCTTTACAGGACTAAAATATGCACAATAACAGACAGAGATGTACAGTTAAAGCTAAAACAGATATGTGTAAAAAAATGTGTGGCTTGTAATGTGAAAACAGTGAGTCTTGTTTCCTGTGCAGGACAAAGAGTGAAGCAAACAAAAGTCTTTATTCTTTTGACCAGGGCAGGTTAATCAAAAACAAAAATCACTTCGAGGAGTTTCCAAAGCAAGGCAGGAACAAAAAGTCACAGGATTCTTCCAAACACACATGTGTTACCACACGTGGAGGACAAGGTTGCGAGCGAAGGCTGGTAAGGCTTTGGCATGGAGCACGAGACACACATGGACCCAAATCCAACTGGCACCGAGTGAAGGGAAGACGCACTAGATATACAGAGAGAGGAGGGGAGACAACGAGGCACAGGTGACAGTAAAAACTATGGACAGAGCTTCCGTGACGTCACCCGTTTGTTTCTGAAGAGCCGTTCTGAGGCTCGGTGGGAGGTTCCAGGATGTTGATGACCGCCGCCATGTTGGCAGCGTCACATCCGCCAAAAGTCCAAATATGGACAAAAAGGGGGAGCACGAGCGGGGTTTAGGGGGGCGGGCGATCGTGGAAGCAGGAAACTCACGTTATGATACATCAACTGTCTGTCACTCAAGCGGCAACGCCCATAATTAGGCGTAATTTTAAGTCCGAATACCATTGAAACGAGTGAGTTGTAAAAAAATTCACCGCCCCTACTATTGACACTAGAAGAGAACCTATCATCTGAGACCAGAGTGGTTTTTTGTACCAGGCTGTAGACATGTTTTTTTCTGCTGTGAAGTCCGCCATTTTAACATGGGAAATTACTATGGGAAATTACTCGCTTTTGGAGCCAACCCCCAGCAGTTGCGGCGTGAATTACAAGTTTTGACACTTCCGTATGGGCTTCAAGTCTGAGCCCCGAAGGTTGCCGCTTGGGTGAGACACATTAGGGATCACTGGGAGGAGGAGGGAGAGCATGAGGAGGGGGAATTCAAGACACCTGAAACGAGAGGGGGGTCAGTGATTTCAAAATAAAACCGGAAACAGCGCAAAAAACAGGAACTAAAGCAAGAACTAAAGAAAAACAAAAAAGCTACAAAAAATAAAAGCCCTGGCTCAGACTAGAATCCTGACACCTACACTGATTGTCAAAAAAAAACATTGGTGCTGATAATCGGCCAGCCCGATAACATGGCCAGCCTCTTCTGCTTTGTTGTATTTTTCATAGTGTTCTTTTGTATGTTTTACTTCCTGTCTTTTCCCTCTTTGTATGATTGGCTGCTCCACCATTATTGCTTCCACCTGTGTCTCGTTACCCCTACTGTCTGTTTACTTGTACCAGGTACCACTTTGTTCTTTGTCAGATTCTCTGTGTGTTTCCCTTGTGTTTTGTTTCTTGTCAACATTACATTTGGTTTATTCTTTAGATTTTCCAATCTCTCAGGATTTTCTTGTGGTTTATTCATTTGCTTCTAAATAAAGGCTCACTTTCTGTTCAGTTTTAGTCTCCATTGTCTACCTTCATTCTCAGTCCCATCACATGACCAAACTTTGTTGGATGGTAGAAGAGCTTGCATGGTTTTGTGATCCTCAAAGCTACAGTATGTTGTCTGGAGCTACGTGTTCCTGGTAGCACCTTGCAGTTTGAACAGACCAGAAGCCACAAAATGACCTCTGTGGAAAGGGGAACAGGATATTGTGTATCCTGCCTGGAAAAGGGACGTTTTTGTGTGTATTTTGCCTGCAAAACAAAAAATAAACGCCTAAATAATATTAGACCTCTGTTGGAAAATGCTACATGTCTGTCATGTCTTTACTCATGCACTTTTTTCTGCGAGTGTTTGTGTTTGTTTGTGCCCCCGGAGGCGATTGTGATGTAATAACAGTTGATAAAGCTGTGGATCAGCTGGCAGCAGCATTTTGGAGGGTGGTAAAAAAAAACAGGAGGTTGACATGGTGGGTCAGACAAACACAGCCACATGGAGGGCTGGCTGGTGTTTGGCTGATAATAAACTTGTAGTTGTCTCTTGCTTGTATTAAACTGCAGTGCTGAAGGAAATGCAGGGAGACAGAAACAAGGTGAACCGAGTGGGAGAGAAAAGAAAAACAGGAGGTACGGGTGTGAAGGGAAAAATATCAGAATGTAGAACTAGTGACAGAAGGAGAGAGAGAGAGAGAGGGGGGGGCACTCTTTGCCTCCTCTGTTTCTTTCATAGAAGAGCTGTCACTGTGAGTAGTTTTAACTGATGGGATCCCAGATCTGTGCCTTACCAATCATTATCCCTTGTCACAACTGGAAAGCATCAGTGCAAACACACGGGAGCTGAGAGATGCGACACGCTGATGCCGGCATGATACTGGACAAGTACTGAAGACTGGTCATTGGAAAGATTATTAGTCAGTAGGCCTAATAATGCCTCCAGTGGAGAAGTTCATGTACAGCACTAGAACACATAGAACACATAGAAATCAAAGAGCATTAAAAAAAAACATATATTTGTTGACTTTTGGTTATTTATCACTTTAATTCTCTTTAAATATCTGGCCAAATTATTTTATGCACCTCTGCAAATCAAACCAACCTCATCATGTCATGGTTTCAGCCAGGTCTTTTATTTTGTAGTTCATTTTCTGTTTGTATTAGTTTTAGTTTTACTAGTCACTTCCTGTTTTATTTTGAAACTTGATCTTCCCCCGGTGTTTCAGTTCTGTTTACTTCCCCTTCCTCATGTGTGCTCCCTTCCCCCTCCTGTGATTACCTGCTCTGCCCTAATGTGCTTCACCTGTGTCCAATTGTCTTCCCGCCCTCCTGTGTATAAAGCCTGTGTGTTTCCTGCCCCTTGTTGCCAGTTCGTTTTGTGAGCCTTCCATGTGACACAGCCGTTCAAGTAGCCTTTCCGCTCTTGTGATTATCCCTACGTGTTTTTTGAGTAAGTTTTGCATTCTTGTGATTTTTTTCCTTCGTGTTTTCGAGTAAGTTTTGGATGCTCTTGTGTGTGACTTGGATTGGATTTGACTACTGCTTTTTGCCTTTGCCTTTTTGGATACCTCTGCCTCATGGACTGAACTCCTGTGTACCGAACCTTGCTTGAATTAAACACTGAGTTTGCCTTCACCTAAGTCTGCATTTGTGTCCGCCATCTTACAGTCTCCTGACACATCATGCTGTATAATCTATAAACGTGATGTCAGACTGCCAATGTCTGTTTCTCTCTTTAGTGAGGCCTGCTGATTAAGGGGAGGGGCTTAGCTCTGTGAAACAGCAAGGCTCCAATGCTGATTGGTCCCAAGACTAACCGATTGGCATTTTACATACAAAATAGCAGCAAAGAGTTAAGTTTATTCACTTTCCAATTTGGGAGCGCTTGCTTTATTGCAATAGATGTGCGGATGTAAAAATGACACAGGTAAAGATGTGGATACAGATTGCAGGGTACATAAAACAAGCATATGCAGCGCAAAACCTTAGATAGTGGCGTCCACTTGATGAAAAGATTGCATGCAAAGTTATTAATAACTGGAATGATTTTTTGGTTGATATGGCAGTGTTAGGTTCAGCGGACCATTTCAGTGAGTTGTCTCCCCCTAGTGGTAGTGTTGTTTCAGACGCTAATCTGGAGAAAAGCACATGTAATGGTCTCTCCGCTCCTGTTGATGTTTTTTCACTCTGTATACAGCATCTTCGGTATCTATTTCAGGATACGAAGTTTCAGTGATATTGAGCTTTGTGTATTATTATTTCCTCACAGTGAAGCTATTTAAACTGCTTAATAGTTTTCCAGTGTGACTAAGTGCTAGCTTGGGATTCCAGCTTGTTAGCTCCCTGTGCTTGTATAACTGTTAGCTTGGATTCTAGCTTTGTTAGCACTGTGTTTTGTATGATTTGTTTCTCCTTTTGCAGTTTTACCTTTTTTCAACAATAAAACAACAGCTCAGAAGCTACGTCTTGTTGATTGAGAAGGAGTTTAGCTGTCTGTCAAATCATACTCCGTGTGACAGAGGACAGAACAGGTAGATTGCTGGACTGTTGCGGGCTACATAGATATACGTAATGGAGGAATGGAGTGCTTCAAAGGTAAGAAGTCGCCATTTTTTGTAACTTTTTTGTTTCTTTTGTAGGTACATTTTAAGCTAATACATATTTGGTCTGCAAAACTATCTTGACAGAGAGACAGAATTCAGAAGTGTTAACATGTTTCTCTTCATGCACTGGGTTAAGCTGCTTTGAACAATCGTTGACGACCCAATTCATTAGTTATTACATTACGCAGCAATAAGTAAAACACAAGTAAGGAGTTTGAGGTGGATATGAAAGAGGGTTGGTAAGAGCATTTTCTCTTTATAGGTAATATCTGGGAATTCTGTAGCATTTAATCAGAAACATTATAAATTTAATAGCCCTTGAAGAGCTGAACAGAATGACGTCTGAACGGTGTGTGTAGCTGAAAGCATGTGGAACTAGTTACATGTCAAAGTTGAAGGTGGTCCCGGAATGTCCTCTGTGAGATGAACATTGATAGTTGAATGGCTGAAATCGGTCAATGTATGCTGAAGATACGCTGCGGCAAAAAACGTACAGAAGAAGAAGAAGAAAGAGGGTGAATAACAAGAGTTTGATTGCCTAGCAACTGCAATCAAACTAAACTAGAAAAGGGCATTTCCTGAAGAAAATGCAAGTACGAACCTCTGGATCTCGTGTGCTCCCTCCACACGACCACTCGCCTCAGCAAACGTTTCATTATTTGTCCACCTGTAAATAGTCACCTTAAATCACCAACTCCTGTCCTGCTTTTGGGTCCAATACAAAAACATAACAGATGGTATTTTACTGCAGATTGCTACTACCTAACATTGGTTTGTGTATAGCCTGTGCCAGAATATAGCTAATTAGTGCTGTAGTGTGCTGTAGTGTGCTACACTGGCAAAAATTCTGACTACTCCTAACATAAACGTTAAAGTTCATACCTTCAATTTATTTTGTATGTCCAATACATTTAGTCGGTATTTGGATTTGAGGCTCAGTTTTTGGATTATATATCATCGCTTGCATACACAAATGTTGTGAGTGTGTCCTTCACGGCATTATCCTTATTGCTGATACTTCATCCTCTTAATAAATGTTTTTGTCTGCAAACAAATTTTAATCTTCCCTTCACTCTTTGGTTCACAGCCTTTATTCCCCTCCACCCCAACCCACACCCTCCTCCATCCACGCAGCACTGCTCAGTTTCCTATTCTCCACCGGTTCCCAACCATGATAGTGTTCCTAATCCTGCCTGGGATCGCTCCGGTACACCCGCCATCGCCTCTTGTCTCCACCCTGACAGAATGGAGATGATGAGCCTGAAATCTGCTCTCTGTGGTGAGGGATTTAGGTCTTTGTTTGTGTGTGCACGTGTGTGTGTGTGTGTGTGGTAGGTGGATGGGAGCATGTGTTAACAAGCCTATCTGCCCATCCAAGTGTTAATCTGTGAGATGCCAGCTGATACAGTAGGACAGGGTGGGCTCGGCTCCCTTCATGCCTACCTGCTCAACAGTGCCAGTCTGTCCTTCCCTGTAGAGGCGCGGACTTTGCCCTTCGATCTCTCTGTGCCCGGGCACAGGTGGCGCTCAGTGTGCGTTGACACCCCAGCCTCCCTATGTTTGTCAGAGCTCAGACTGTGTGTGGCTATGTGCGCCTGAGCGTATGTGTTAGCTTCAACTTTGTGTCAGGGAAGATAATCTCCCATCCCCCTCTGCAGGTGGTTATGTTTATGTGCATGTGTGCTAGGGTTACGTGTCTGAAAGATATAGCAGGCAGGGTTGTGTCACTTGTATTAGTGAGTCCCCGGTGCAGTTATCCTCTGGATTTTGAAGCTCTTGGCATCCCTAATTACATTAATATTGATTTTATATCTAGCACTATATTAAGTAAACACCCCTTGACAATCAAACAGTGGATAAAAAAGTTGGCAAGCCATTTTTCCTCAGAAATGGATTTCGATATAGCCAGTGGACACAACATTAAGAAATGTTTCACTTTTAAGTTTGTACCTAGTCATGCTGAAAAGCAGGTTACTAGATAGCAGGTAAACAGCGCTACCAGTATGCCACTGTCCTTGAGGAAAGTATGGGACAAGAGGTTGCTGTTAATTGTCCAGTAGGTTGTGCATTTTGAATCTTATGTAATGAAAGTGAAATGACAAAAGTATTTCTACCTGAATCTGAGAGGTGAATGCAGAAACTATTCCACGTGACTAAAATCATTACCTTCAGTATGTTATTCTATGTGTGTTATATTGCCACAAAGCTGAGAATTAAAGGGAAAAGCTGCAGTTCTTAAATTTCTCCCTTGTGGCTGGCTCCTAAAGTAATGTCATTACCTGCAGACAGAAATAGCAGCAGAAATAAACAACATAACAGCATTGTACAAAACTTTTAGTGGATAATTTCTTCATAGCTGTTTAATTTTTGTATAACTCCCAAATATGATTTATATAATTATTTCTATAATTTAAAGTTGTGCAAAATGAAAGGTGTGGCCACTTTGAGTGATACAAATACTTTAGATATTAAGGCTGTTGCAAGTTACTAGCTGCACAGAATCCAAACTTGCACCCCTTTGCTTAGTTTTCTACTCCGAGAGGTTCCTTCGCTGATCAATACTTCATTTAATTGAATTAATTTCTGATTAGAATTTATTCAACCTAATCGCATCTGCTTTCTTTTATAAACTTAACTCAATATTTCTCAATCAGAACTTTTTCACAACAGTTTGAGGGGTATCAGTTTTTCTGAAACAGAAGACTGTATAGGACATTTTAAATGAACTAAATAATAGTTTGCAACTTCAGACTATGATTATCAGTGTCACCGCCTTGCATGAGGACAGGTGTGTGTTTTTGTGTGGGTTTTGGGTGTGCAGAGCAGCATCCTGTGGCGTCTCTCCATACCCACAGTGTTTTGCTCAGTGTAGCCTGTCCTGGCCATCTGCCACTGTGGGCCCCAGGCAGGAGGGCTACAGGCTGGGCTCTGTGGCCCCCGCAGACCACTGGCGATGGGGTGTTACACAGATAACAGCGGGGCCTGGTATCAGACCGTGCCGAATGAAGACTGCACCAATATAGTCACTCTCAATTTAAGCACTTCAGAACTGTGTATTCTATTCACAATTATGTTGAAGACACTTTGTGGATCTTTTTAAATCACTAAGTGTAGAGTGTGATCTATACTCATACCTAGGGATGTTTGATACAAAAAACGTTAAATACCAAAAACCATTATACTAATATAAAAATACTGTGATGTAGAATTTTGGTCATACCGCCCAGCACTACCTAGTATCAGTGCTTGCCCCTCCTCATATCATAAGGACCATAATGCAACAGTAAAGCACTAAAATGGCATAGAATTCATTATAATATAATTTTGGAGGTTTTACAGTGCTCATCATTTACATTCAATTCATAATTATATTTCAGATGCATTTTGAATTGGCCTTCCGTATCCTAAACAAATATCACACATGGGGTCAGTGTAGAACTTCACTCCCCTGACGCTTGGCCATTTGGGGCTTGAGACATCCCTGAAAGGTACATCTCTAGCCGTTGTCCTCCGCAATATTACAACTCTTCGCTCAACACTCAATCTTATGTCTGTGAATATCTGCATACATCTGCATACATTTTGACCCACCTCTTGGACTGGTACAGCCTGCAAGAATGTTTCGCCCTCCTCCCTTTCCCTAAGTCCCTAGTTTGGCCCCGAGGACTCCCTAACCCTTTGTGCCTTTCCTTGCTAGTTCTGCTGCACTAAAATGACACACATGTCAAATGACAGAAATTGTCCATTTATATGCTCTTGCCAGTCCTACAGAGGAAAGATCAGCGATTAAATTACACAGATAAAATATTCATCTGGATGATGTCACATTATTAGAAACTATCATACTGCATGTTGCTTTTCCCAGAGGCCATGCACCCTCGAAGCTATCTGTCAACCAAACTGTACTTAATATTGATGGCTTGCCTCAAAGACATTAGTCTTGCCATGCCCAGTGACGCACACTTCAGGAGTGACCCATATTAATCCTGTAGGCTTCAGTTAATTTTCCATCCAGTACAGTAAAGTGACTGAACCGTGACCCGCCTTCGCACGACCAGCTCTGTAAATGTCACCCATATGGCCCACTCATTCATTTCCCACAAAACAAATTCCCACAAAAGAGTGACTGTAAGTGTATTTAAAAGGCAAAAGCAGCCAGAAAGAACCCTCTTATCCACTGCTCATTTTTCCCACGAGCTAGAGGTGCTCTTTTAATTTCCCTCTCTGAAAGGTCAGTCGCAATGTTCTCCATCTCCACCTTAATTGATTCTTTAAATGCAGCCCGTCCTGCGCAGGGAGAGCCAGGGAGGAAAACTAGAGAGGTGTTTGCCTACCTTTAGTCACGGTTAAAGGCCTGAAAATGGTTACCCATCTTTTTCCTAATTGTATTGGCTGTGAATAAATGTAAGTTCCTGGAGCTTGAAGCTTGGATTTGTACTCCTCTGGCATATCAAAACCTGGACATAACAATTTGCAAATGGAAAGAAAATTGCCTTTTTGCCCAAATGGGCCAGGTGAGCTTGTTTTCTGATAAATACATTGGAAGTTGGCCAAGCTTTGGGTGTACTAAATGTCAGCCTTTATTAGAATAACTCCCTGCTATTTTCCATTGCAGGATGTGTAATCCACTAAACAACTGATATATCCTCTGATTTTTGCAAGCAAATACAGAGGCTGTACATGCAGGCCTTGGTTTACATGGAGGAGGAAACCATGTCAAATGTAAACGTATATAAATCAGTGCTGAATGCTACCTGAAAAGTATCAAGTCATAATAAATCATTTCACCTATCCATTGCTCATCTGTTGCCGATGTTGCACAATTGACTTCATCAAGAAAGAGATTTGGTCCTCAAAATGTTCAAGCAGCAGCCTCCTCCATCTGTTTGTCGCCAGCCAAATGTTTGGAAATGATAATGGCAATTAATCTGGTTTTTTACTGCATCACTGTGTGGGAGAGGAGCATCTGGAACATTTAGTCACACCAATAAAATGCATGTACAGACAATGAGCCACTCAAATTTGACCATAAAGCTTCATCTTCTTGGGTTGCTCGGCCATCCAGTGCATCTGCCCAGGCAAGTAAGTCATGAAGCAACTGGCTACTGCCTTCTGTTTCGACATTAACTGCTCTTTCCCCTTCTCTTATGGGCAAATTATTTTGTACCAGTGATTGGAGTGAAGGTTTTGTATTCTTCTTGGTAAACATGTGGTTTTTTTAGGATTGTGGGCCAATTTAAGCTAAAAAAATGCTTTTGTTACATTTTGTAATAGGTTCTAATTTTACTTTCATGCCTATACCGGGGTGCATCTGTGCTAAGAGTTGTCATGTGATCATTTCTGTATATGGCATTGTCACCAAATGCTGTCAGATATGTTGCATAAAGGAGCATAAAGATGACAGCTTTAGTTGATGTGCTGACACAATAATTCCAAAATTAACAATTACAATGTTTTTTAGTAGTAGTATAAGTTTATTGTCACTTCCATCATACACATGCAGTTGCATAAATGAAAGTGAAATACTGTTCTCTATTCATCATAATGCTCAACACACATTATCACACTCTGTGAGCACCTCTCTATTAAACAAAAACAATACAAAAATTAAAAACACAAAATAACATTTTGACTAACATTCTTGCAATAACTTACCCTATAGCTATGATTGCATCATTTAATCATTTTATCTTGTGAGACATTTGTGTGAAATGTTTTAACCATGGCTACAGTGAGCTTTAACCATAGAAATCCAGTCCTCCTTGAGTCCATGTGAATGTTTGCACTACATTTGAAGAAATCCTGCCAAGAAATTACAATAGTTTACTTTAGGTGGCAACAAGCATACACATTTTCCTTGAAGTTTTAGCCACAGAAGGGTGGCACAGCAGAATATTAAGAAACAGGTAGAAACATCTGTATAGCATAACAAAAAATAAATTATAGCCAGTGTGTTCCTGCCACTCAGTCAATATCAATAGCATGTATAATTGCAAAAAGGCAATTTTCTTTCCATAAGTAGTATTAAGAGTTGGGTCTGATTCACAGCAGTAATAGAGCTTGTGCTTCCTGAGTCTCTTCACACTCTTTGGAATCCAGTGGCTTGTTGGTGAATGTGGCACCTATTGACCAAGGCAATCTATGAGTGATGATTCACGCCAGGCAACAGATTAATGATGTTCATCAGCTCCTCTCCACACACCAGCACTGACCCACTCCTCAAACCTTCCCTCTGCCACATTCTCCATCTCTGCTTATCTGATCGCCATTTGTAATAGTGTCGCGGTAACTGCTATAGACCTTTCTAGCAGCAGCAGCATCAGCTGTAGCCCTGGGTCAAGTTTCATCCCAGGCGCAAACATTCACACATACTGACTGTAATTACCTTCTGTCTAATATTGTAGAGGTCTCTTCAATGTGTAAGCCACAACACTTTGTTGTTTATTTTTTTAAATACTGTACTATTTTTAATGCAAAATGTGTACAGACACAATGCAAAATAAGTACATCAATGGAACATAAATTGTTTGACTTGTTTGAATGTCTGCATGAAAGCACGTATGACGCAAAATTGAAGAATAACTTTTTTATTTAAAGTACATACATCTAATTGACAAACAAATAAATCTGCTGTAAAATGGTGATATGATAAAATTTAGTTTATTCAACATCAATTTCAGAGGCCTGTTACTTAACAAGTACACTGGGAATAGTGAATAGAGGTATTAAAGGTCGGGTAGGAGATTTCATTTGGATGCACTTTTTGTTAAATTAGTGTCTCTTCTCTTTACAATCCGATAGCAACCAATTAGTTCGGCAGTTTCACTTTCAAAGAAGAATATGAATCATCTGTGGAAGCTATAAAACACTAAAAACATCAGCCAATCCTCTGGGTGGACCCTGTGCGGAGTATTGGCTGGTTGTCACTCTCTTCCTGCTCTGCGCGCACCAGAGAGCTACGTGCATGATGGCCGAAGTCACAGACCGCAGCTCGTCTTCAGGTAATGCGCGTCCATGTGATTGGGAGGCGTGGCTTCGGGGTGAGCTCCGAGAGTTTCAAAATCTGGCTGACTCTCACTGAGTTTTCAAAATCTCCTACCCTACCTTTAACTGGGCACATATTCCTTGTGAAAATGTCCTAGCTTATGCAGTTTCAAACTATTTGTTAGTTCAAGAAGTTGCTCCACTCCTTATGGCTGGATAAAATACATTCATGACTGTGATTATGCAGAATGTTTTAGTCATATGTAAATGCTATGTAAATTACACCTTCAGGCCAGCCTCTGAGAAATGCAGTTTAAATGCCAGACAAACAGCGAAAATCCAAAAGGTCGTTAATTTTATAAGTTGTCACAAAACAAGGTGATCTGATATGAAAACTTGACTTCTTCTCGAATATGACAAGAAACCTGTTTGAAAAGCAAGTTGCAAGTCTCATTATCCACAGTGTAATTAGAAGTCCAAGGCAGCTCATCATGTGTGAATAAGGCTCTAAATTGATGCTTTGGTAGGGGCTTGATATGCGGAAAATGTTCAGGACAGAGCTGCCTGTCATATATCTTGGCCCCAGGATAAGCAAGGTCTTGGCTTGTGCACAAGAGCAAACTGTGTCCCTGAGATTTAGAACGACCTTCCATGCTGCTTCATCTTCTGGCAGTTAGTTTTTTTTTAATCCCATCTAATTTGTTTGGATCACTGTGTTAAGACTGTCTAGAGTTAAGTTTTTTTGGAGATCACTAACCTGATACGGCATGCAAGTTCACCTGGAACACCCTCAAAGAGGAGGATAGCTAGTCCTAACATGACACATCATGGATGTCCCTTTAATGATAAACTGAGGCTGAAAAAATAAAGATGCTGTTTTGATATGCTTAAGATGGGCACTAACACTTTTATACATAGGCTTTGGCATCATGAGATGCATAGAACACTAAATAGATCAAGATAACAAATCTCTAACCTGAACACCTCAAGCCAAAAATTTGAGAATAGGTGGGTTCCCCAGCACTTCAGACTGTGGGATGTCTCCCTCCCAGTGGCTGCAGTCATTAGCTTGCTCTGCGTCCTCAGCCAGGTTCTTTGGAGCATTATTTGTCTGAGCCTGTTATTCCTGGAGACTTCAGGAACTGCTGAGCTCTTGAATTTTTACCTCATACCAAGGTGTAGTCAGCTCAGCCATAACAACTGTGCTGATTATGGTGAAACCGAAGATGATGTCCACTTGTACGGAGCCATGGTTATTTCTTAAGAGGACATTCGAGGTCCACTCTTACTTCCTGCTCCTAACAAAGCAACAGTTAACTAAATAGACTGATGCTAGTGTGGTATGGGAACCTGGTGGGAAATTATCTTAATTATCTCTAACCTAAAGGCATCATATCCTATGAGATGTTTCAAGTAGGTTATACACCTCAAAATCATTAATATAGAGATTGTTTGTTCTTTTTAGGGTTGTGAGGGACAGCAGGATTAAAGCACAGATGCAGTCAGCATCATGATATATAACAAAACATGCAGCGTACAGATCAGAACTTTGTGTATACTCTCGCTGGAAAACTGTCCAATGTAAAATGATTATGAATTGTTGGTTTTTATAGATAGGTTGCCCATCAGAAGTTTTTGATACAATATTATGTTTTACAGATTCGGTAAGCTGGCTTTAGAAATTAGTTGTCATGGTAGATATGACAAGAAAAATATAATATCATATCATGAAATGCTCACTATCCAAATTGCAAAACTATCTACACCAATGCATATATAATCGGCATGGTGGTATGGTCCGTCATGTGTATGTTTTTACTGTAGATTTTGTGAGCAGCAGAAGCATTTCTCTTAGGTGACATGGAGAGCCCCCCTCCATCACCCTCCTACCCAGCAGAGATACCGTAGCTGTTATCTCCACTCAGTAATTCTGAGAAACCCTGATCCTGCTCCATGGGGGGAGCATGCCCAACAAATATGATCTATGGCATACAAATGAGCCTTGTAATTTATTCATAAATCATCATGGCTGCCTTTGCTGGCAGGGCCCTTTTTAATTGTCTTTGATTAACAGTGGCGTGTGCTGGAGATAGGCGCTCGGCTGCGTTCAGGTCCCCTTTTGTTCTCGGGTGCCGTTGCAGGCTTCCCAGGGAAATCATGTGTCAAAGTGGAAAGAAATCAGGTTCTCAGTTTGATATCCATACACTGGTTCTGTGTGCGCATAACCTCACACACACTGTGTTCTGTCTTACATCTGACACAGTTCAATGTGAGAGCGAGAGTAGAAGGATTTATATGTTTGCAAGACATGTATGCATAATCCGTTCATTTGCACATACGGTATGAGGGGTGTAGTTATATATTAGCTGCACACATTTGTACATGTAGCCAAAGCAGGCACATGTAAAAATAAGGTATTAGGAATCACATGTTCAGTGTATAGTTTGTGAAGATTGTAGGCTACTGGACTGAACACACATTCAGGGTACCATACTGCAGCTACTGCTTCTTTAGCCCAAGAAGCACATAACATAGTGTAATTTCTTGGCAACACAATCTCACACTAGTCTAAGGCTGACCTGAATACTATTTTATGGACTCTAGACCTTTGATCAAAACTTACAGCAAATATCTTGTCCTATCGGATTTTTATTCCAGTCATTGCTCCATTATTTGCAGTAGGTTAATGGCATTTAAGTGGTGTGTTTGTTTGCACAGAGGAAGATGGGAAACAGATATCCAGAAATTTCAAAGTTGTTATCCACTGAACAAACAGATTTAAGATAACTGAATATTGCTGAATAATGCTGGTTCCCTTTATCATTTTTAACAACTAAAGGAAGCCCTTCCTCTCAATAGCTAGTGGATGAGGTTTTGGCACAAACACTTAGTCCTGGTTAGAAAAAGAGCATAGCTTAGGCTATAGGTCCTTGTAAAAAGTTCCGATTTGCTGCCTGAAAAGTAGTGACTGTCTTGACGTCATGGCTTTAATCATTATACTAATGGCCTCTCTACACTGTGCGATTTTTATCAATCTTATAAGACCACATGCACTTGCATGACACACTATGCGACATGGATCTAATAAACTTTGGTACAACATCAGGTTGGATGCGTGCAGATTGTACGATGACCATTTACTCAATCGCAGGTGATCACAGGTTACGACATACATCAACATGTGAGGAGGAGGAGGAGGATGTCATGCATGCAGTCATGCTAAATTTCTGACACCGCTATAATTTTGTCTCAGCTTATCTTTGGTCGCAAGACGCTGACAACGGCCGTCGTGGAACCTGTCTCAGTGTGAGGTAAGACCACCGATTTAGAGCCACGACCAAAGATATCTCCACGATTCTCCTACGATGGTCGTCTTTCGTCTGCGACTGCCCAAAATCACACAGTGTAAACCAGCCATAAAGCCCTTCAGTTGAAATCTGTCAGACTACCCTGCCCACTGAAACTAAAGCACTGCCTTTGGTGTTATATTGTAACTTTTGGAGACCCTGACAAAAAATTCACGTGATGAGTGAAAAACTAAGAAATACACAGGTGATTTGACTATTTCTATGGAGCTACAAAATGCAAAGTATAAGGGTTCTATTATTTAGGTGGAAAATATGCAGATGTCAACATGTCTGCCAATCTTTGTACAATGTCTGTACCTAACTAATACCTTCCTATCTAGTAAGTTGTCAGGGTTATCATGTTTTATTGAAAAGAGAAAGTGTGTGAATGTATTAACCTTCCAGCTATGTGATGTAATTTGCAAACAAGACATTATTTGATCATGATGCTGTTACATGTGCTAAGTGCTAACAATACTGGAAACAACAGAAAAAAGTTCAAACTGATGCATACCTATAACATCTTATTCTAAGCCATGTTTAGGTTTAAAATAATAGCCAGAACACACTAATACAATATTTATGTATGGTTAATATTTTTATTACACTTAATCTGATTACTTTTATTATTGTTATTATTTTTCCTAATGATAATGAATAGAATTTGAAAAGGCAGGTGGATGGTTGGTCACCAGCATCATTCCCATCAGCAATGGTTAAATAAACATGCACAATTCAGGCACAGCGGCCACTATCACACAAGAAGTATGGTACGTAAGTGTAACCTCGATGACCTGCACAATGCTTTCATGTCTACAAAATAACAATCAGACTCACTTAAGAACAGCACCAACAGCAACAGCACATCAAGCTCATCTCCAGCCCACTGGACTCCTGTGAAACGAGCTGTCACACAGATCTACATTCGCTCCCTCAAGTATGCTTCTTTCTTCAAGCACCGTATTCTTTTAGCTGTATTCAGCATGCGGCGTGCAATGTCTTTGTCACTCCATCACATCAAAGCCAATAAACAACTGTGCTGAAATTGAGTAGCCAGATACAATGTGCACCATTGATCGAGTGTGCTTCTGTTGGCTGTGATGTTCATTATCAATGGGAATATTGCCCTGACTGCAGCTTCAGTCTAAACACTGAGGAGGTATATTTCCTCAAGCAGCCAGAAGACCTCAAAGCAAATATTACATTGATTTACTGAACAAAGGTTCACATGAGATGCCATAAGATGTATACAAAGAACAAATAATGTTTTTTCTCTATTCTTTTAATGCCAGCACTCACTATAAGAAAAGTATGTAGAGAGGCATTAGAGCAGACAAGGCAGTCAAATTTTATGCATTCATATTACTTAAAAATGACATTATAGACTGGCTGCTGGTTTTTACAACTTTTTAAGGACTCTCATTATGTTTAATAGGACGACATTATGGCAGCAACTAAAGTGTCACACACTCCATATGTAAAGTATGTATGTAGATGCTTTTACACTTACATTTCCGTGCCATAAATTAAATGTGCATGAAGCTGTTTTTCATAACCATTTAGTTGTCACTGCTGATTTACTTAATTTCTCTAAGACTCATTAAATCACTTTGATGAATGTTAGACTCCTTGTCAGACTACTACTTTTTTCAGCAGCTGTCCATTGAACCGTTGCACTAGAGCTGAAATATAACATCATGTGTTGTAGTTACAATGTGCAGAAGAGGTGTAAAATAAGGTTGCAAGTTGAAGAGTATATTGATAGAGGGTAGAAAAGACATGAGCCAGACTTCAAAGGCTAGCATTGTTCAGAAAAGCAGGAAAACTTGGAGAGACAGGGATATAATCTAGTAGCTCCAACAGAGTGGACCGCATGCAAATATCCTATCTTGTGCCCCTAGCCTTAAAGCTATGATTCAGCTTAACCACTGCACACTCTCATTCTTTTAAGGGAGACAGGGCTCCAGCATGAACACCAACAAAACTCTACCTGTAAAATCCTTCTTTGGTTGGTAGTCTGAACCCCCAGGAATGCTCAGATTTGTAACATATTTGCATGATAATCATTGGAAAGAACTGCTCCACTTGAAAGTAAAGCTGAAACTCTTGGTGCATTTTAATTGCTGACTTAGGGCTGGCGCAAGTTGGCACAATAGTTTACAGCAGGGGTGCCCAATGCATTGATTGTGAAGAGGGTGCGGGTCTACTAGGCAGTGTATTTTGAGCCACTGCACATATTTTACATGTAAAAAATCCCACGGCACACCTAATTCTTGGGTTTACACTTCTCTGCTATCTGTATCACACACAGCGGAGCTCGCCCCGATACCTGCACATACACACATTCACAGACTGCACTGACCAACACAATGACCATCACTATACGGTACTGGCATAGATGAACTAAGATAAATTAAAGCTGCAAGCAGCATTGCGGGCCCTCGCGCACCTTGCGATCCGTGGGGTCATCGCAGTCTTCTCTCCTATGCTCGCGTCTCCTATACTCTCCTGTGCTATGCTCTCCTCCTCTCATTTCCACAGATATACAACAAACACATGTTTACAACCAAACTTTCCTGCTACCAGTAGGTGGCGCTATGACCGTATCATCCTATTAGCATATATATCTGTTTAGACTCGGTTCCATGGCAGTACTGTAAGATTTTGTCCACATTGCATAAAGTATATGGGTAGTACTGCATAAAACACAGCGAGTTCCTTTGTAATGGCGAATGGGCAACTTTGAGGCCACTCCCCCGCCACACGGTAATACTTTTGAAAGAGTTTTGGAATGCGTCTATTCCCTATGGTGTCCTGAGTGGACACAGTGAATTTCAGGTCAATTGCATGAAGTATGTGAGGCGTGAAAAGTTTTGAAGCAGGGTCACAAATAGGCAAAAAATGGCCACAAAAGTCAAAATGGTGGACTTCCTGTTGGGTTTGGAGGGGGGGTCCAAGAGAGTTTTTTGTGCGTCTTGGGGTGATACACATGTGTGCTAATTCTCATGATCCTGTGTCAAACTGGCCAGCGGGGCTACGCATTAGGGCAATAAATACAGTGAGTTCCTTTGTAATGGCGAATGGTCAAGTTTGAGGCCACGCCCCCACCACACCGTAAGACTTTTGTAAGAGTTTTTGAATGCGTCTATTCCCTATGGTGTCCTGAGTGGACACAGTGAGTTTTAGCTCATTTGGAGGAAGTATGCGAGGCGTGAAAAGTTTTGTAGGAGGGTCACAAATCGCCAAAAATTAACAGAAATTTCAAAATTGCGGACTTCCTGTTGGGTTTGGAGGGGGGGTCCAAGAGACTTTTTTGTGCATCTTGGGGTGATACACATGTGTACCAATTTTCATGACCCTACTCAAAACAGGCCAGGGGGGCAGGCAGAAAAACCTATGAAAACACAACATTTTGTGTAGCCAGTAGGTGGCGCTCTGTCAAAGCCTCAATATTGTTGTATAGATGTGTTTAGGGTCAGACTCTGATCATACATGTGACATTTCGTACAGATCGGACAGAAAACGAAGAAGTTATAGAGACTTTCTGTGTCCTCAGAAATGGTCAAACTTTGAGGCCACGCCCCGGCCACACCGTAAGACTTTTGTAAGAGTTTTGGAATGCGTCTATTCCCTATGGTGTCCTGAGTGGACACGGCGAATTTCAGCTCAATCCGTTGAAGTATGCGAGGCGTGAAAAGTTTGGCAGCAGGGTCACACATCGCCAAAAATGGCCACAAACCTTCAAATGGCGGACTTCCTGTTGGGTTTGGAGGGGGGGTCCAAGAGACTTTTTTGTGCGTCTTGAGGTGATACATATGTGTGCCAATTTTCATAATCCTGTGTCAAACCGGCCAGAGGGGCTACGCGTTGGGGGCGCTATAGAGCCATTTTTATATGTGCATTTCAAAAGTCAGCAAATTTCAAAATTTTTCGGGCGAATGAATTTTTCTACCAAGTTTGGTGAGTTTTTGGGCATGTTAAGGCCTCCAAAAATGCGATCTCGGAGGGGGAAAAAAAAAAAAAAAAAAAAAAAAAAAAAAAAAAAAAAAAAAAAAAAATTAAAGCTGCAAGCAGCATTGCGGGCCCTCGCGCACCTTGTGATCCGCGGGGTCATCGCAGTCTTCTCTCCTATGCTCTCGTCTCTTATACTCTCCTGTCCTATGCTCTCCTCCTCTCATTTCCACGGATATACAACAAACACATGTTTACAACCAAACTTTCCTGCTACCAGTAGGTGGCGCTATGACCGTATCATCCCATTAGCATATATATTTGTTCAGACTCGGGTCCATAGCAGTACTGTAAGATTTTGTCCACATTGCATGAAGTATATGGGTAGTACTACATAGAATAGAGCGAGTTCCTTTGTAATGGCGAACGGTCAACTTTGAGGCCACTCCCCCGCCACACGGTAATACTTTTGAAAGAGTTTTGGAATGCATCTATTCCCTACGGTGTCCTGAGTAGACACAGTGAATTTCAGCTCAATTGCATGAAGTATGTGAGGCGTGAAAAGTTTTGAAGCAGGGTCAAAAATAGGCAAACAATTGCCACAAAAGTCAAAATGGCGGACTTCCTGTTGGGTTTGGAGGCGGGGTCCAAGAGACTTTTTTGTGCGTCTTGGGGTGATACACATGTGTGCTAATTTTCATGAACCTGTGTCAAACTGGCCAGCGGGGCTACACATTAGGGCAAAAAATACAGGGAGTTCCTTTGTAATGGCGAATGGTCAACTTTGAGGCCACGCCCCCACCACACCGTAAGACTTTTGTAAGAGTTTTGGAATGCGTCTATTCCCTGTGGTGTCCTGAGTGGACACAGTGAATTTCAGCTCAATTGCATGAAGTATGTGAGGCGTGAAAAGTTTTGAAGCAGGGTCACAAATAGGCAAAAAATGGCCACAAAAGTCAAAATGGTGGACTTCCTGTTGGGTTTGGAGGGGGGGTCCAAGAGACTTTTTTGTGCGTCTTGGGGTGATACACATGTGTGCTAATTCTCATGATCCTGTGTCAAACTGGCCAGCGGGGCTACGCATTAGGGCAATAAATACAGTGAGTTCCTTTGTAATGGCGAATGGTCAAGTTTGAGGCCACGCCCCCGCCACACCGTCAGACTTTTGTAAGAGTTTTTGAATGCGTCTATTCCCTATGGTGTCCTGAGTGGACACAGTGAGTTTTAGCTCATTTGGAGGAAGTATGCGAGGCGTGAAAAGTTTTGTAGGAGGGTCACAAATCGCCAAAAATTAACAGAAATTTCAAAATTGCGGACTTCCTGTTGGGTTTGGAGGGGGGGTCCAAGAGACTTTTTTGTGCATCTTGGGGTGATACACATGTGTACCAATTTTCATGACCCTACTCAAAACAGGCCAGGGGGGCAGGCAGAAAAACCTATGAAAACACAACATTTTGTGTAGCCAGTAGGTGGCGCTCTGTCAAAGCCTCAATATTGTTGTATAGATGTGTTTAGGGTCAGACTCTGATCATACATGTGACATTTCGTACAGATCGGACAGAAAACGAAGAAGTTATAGAGACTTTCTGTGTCCTCAGAAATGGTCAAACTTTGAGGCCACGCCCCGGCCACACCGTAAGACTTTTGTAAGAGTTTTGGAATGCGTCTATTCCCTATGGTGTCCTGAGTGGACACGGCAAATTTCAGCTCGATCCGTTGAAGTATGCGAGGCGTGAAAAGTTTGGCAGCAGGGTCACACATCGCCAAAAATGGCCACAAACCTTCAAATGGCGGACTTCCTGTTGGGTTTGGAGGGGGGGTCCAAGAGACTTTTTTGTGCGTCTTGAGGTGATACATATGTGTGCCAATTTTCATAATCCTGTGTCAAACCGGCCAGAGGGGCTACGCGTTGGGGGCGCTATAGAGCCATTTTTATATGTGCATTTCAAAAGTCAGCAAATTTCAAAATTTTTCGGGCGAATGAATTTTTCTACCAAGTTTGGTGAGTTTTTGGGCATGTTAAGGCCTCCAAAAATGCGATCTCGGAGGGGGAAAAAAAAAAAAAAAAAAAAAAAAAAAAAAAAAAAAAAAAAAAAATAATAATCCTAAGGGTTTCAATAGGGCTCTTGCACCATTCGGTGCTCGGGCCCTAATTAAAGCTGCAAGCAGCATTGCGGGCCCTCGCGCACCTTGCGATCCGCGGGGTCATCGCAGTCTTCTCTCTTATGCTCTTGTCTCCTATACTCTCCTGTGCTATGCTCTCCTCCTCTCATTTCCACAGATATACAACAAACACATGTTTACAACCAAACTTTCCTGCTACCAGTAGGTGGCGCTATGACCGTATCATCCTATTAGCATATATATCTGTTTAGACTCGGCTCCATGGCAGTACTGTAAGATTTTGTCCACGTTGCATAAAGTATATGGGTAGTACTGCATAAAACACAGCGAGTTCCTTTGTAATGGCGAACGGTCAACTTTGAGGCCACTCCCCCACCACACGGTAATACTTTTGAAAGAGTTTTGGAATGCGTCTATTCCCTATGGTGTCCCGAGTGGACACAGTGAATTTCAGCTCAATTGCATGAAGTATGCGAGGCATGAAAAGTTTTATAGCAGGGTCAGAAAACGGTAAAAATTACAAAAAAAAATCAAAATGGTGGACTTCCTGTTGGGTTTGGAGGGGGGGTCCAAGAGACTTTTTTGTGCGTCTTGGGGTGATACACATGTGTGCTAATTCTCATGATCCTGTGTCAAACTGGCCAGCGGGGCTACGCGTTAGGGCAATAAATACAGTGAGTTCCTTTGTAATGGCGAATGGTCAAGTTTGAGGCCACGCCCCCGCCACACCGTCAGACTTTTGTAAGAGTTTTGGAATGCGTCTATTCCCTATGGTGTCCCGAGTGGACACAGTGAGTTTTAGGTCATTTGGATGAAGTATGCGAGGCGTGAAAAGTTTTGTAGGAGGGTCACAAATCGCCAAAAATTAACAGAAATTTCAAAATTGCGGACTTCCTGTTGGATTTGGAGGGGGGGTCCAAGAGACTTTTTTGTGCATCTTGGGGTGATACACATGTGTACCAATTTTCATGACCCTACTCATAACAGGCCAGGGGGGCAGGCAGAAAAACCTATGAAAACACAACATTTTGTGTAGCCAGTAGGTGGCGCTCTGTCAAAGCCTCAATATTGTTGTATAGATGTGTTTAGGGTCAGACTCTGATCATACATGTGACATTTCGTACAGATCGGACAGAAAACAAAGAAGTTATAGAGACTTTCTGTGTCCTCAGAAATGGTCAAACTTTGAGGCCACGCCCCGGCCACACCGTCAGACTTTTGTAAGAGTTTTGGAATGCGTCTATTCCCTATGGTGTCCTGAGTGGACACGGCGAATTTCAGCTCAATCTGTTGAAGTATGCGAGGCGTGAAAAGTTTGGCAGCAGGGTCACACATCGCCAAAAATGGCCACAAACCTTCAAATGGCGGACTTCCTGTTGGGTTTGGAGGGGGGGTCCAAGAGACTTTTTTGTGCGTCTTGAGGTGATACATATGTGTGCCAATTTTCATAATCCTGTGTCAAACCGGCCAGAGGGGCTACGCGTTGGGGGCGCTATAGAGCCATTTTTATATGTGCATTTCAAAAGTCAGAAAATTTCAAAATTTTTCGGGCGAATGAATTTTTCTACCAAGTTTGGTGAGTTTTTGGGCATGTTAAGGCCCCCAAAAATGCGATCTCGGAGGGGGAAAAAAAAAAAAAAAAAAAAATTAAAGCTGCAAGCAGCATTGCGGGCCCTCGCGCACCTTGCGATCCGCGGGGGTCATCGCAGTCTTCTCTCCTATGCTCTCGTCTCCTATACTCTCCTGTCCTATGCTCTCCTCTCATTTCCACAGATATACAACGAACACATGTTTACAACCGAACTTTCCTGCTACCAGTAGGTGGCGCTATGACCGTATTATACTATTAGCATATATATCTGTTCAGACTCGGGTCCATAGCAGTACTGTAAGATTTTGTCCACATTGCATAAAGTATATGGGTAGTACTGCATAAAACACAGCGAGTTCCTTTGTAATGGCGAATGGTCAACTTTGAGGCCACTCCCCCGCCACACGGTAATACTTTTGAAAGAGTTTTGGAATGCGTCTATTCCCTATGGTGTCCAGAGGGGACACAGTGAATTTCAGCTCAATTGCATGAAGTTTGTGATGCGTGAAAAGTTTTGAAGCAGGGTCACAAATAGGCAAAAAATGGCCACAAAAGTCAAAATGGCAGACTTCCTGTTGGGTTTGGAGGGGGGGTCCAAGAGACTTTTTTGTGCGTCTTGGGGTGATACACATGTGTGCCAATTTTCATGATCCTGTGTCAAACTGGCCAGCGGGGCTACGCGTTAGGGCAAAAAATACAGGGAGTTCCTTTGTAATGGCGAATGGTCAAGTTTGAGGCCACACCCCCACCACACCGTAATACTTTTGTAAGAGTTTTGGAATGCGTCTATTCTGTATCCTGTCCTGAGTGGACACAGTGATTTTCAGCTTGATTTGATGAAGTATGCGAGGCGTGAAAAGTTTTGCAGCAGGGTCACAAACGCCAAAAATTAACAGAAATTTCAAAATGGCGGACTTCCTGTTGGGTTTGGAGGGGGGGTCCAAGAGACTTTTTTGTGCATCTTGGGGTGATAAACATGTGTGCCAATTTTCGTGACCCTACTCAAAACAGGTCACAGGGGCAGGCAGAAAAACCTATGAAAACACAACATTTTGTGTATCCAGTAGGTGGCGCTCTGTCAAAGCCTCAATATTGTTGTATAGATGAGTTTAGGGTCAGACTCTGATCATACATGTGACATTTCGTACAGATCGGACAGAAAACGAAGAAGTTATAGAGACTTTCTGTGTCCTCAGAAATGGTCAAACTTTGAGGCCACGCCCCGGCCACACCGTCAGACTTTTGTAAGAGTTTTGGAATGCGTCTATTCCCTATGGTGTTCTGAGTGGACACGGCGAATTTCAGCTCAATCCGATGAAGTATGCGAGGCGTGAAAAGTTTGGCAGCAGGGTCACACATCGCCAAAAATGGCCACAAACCTTCAAATGGCGGACTTCCTGTTGGGTTTAGAGGGGGGGTCCAAGAGACTTTTTTGTGCGTCTTGAGGTGATACATATGTGTGCCAATTTTCATAATCCTGTGTCAAACTGGCCAGAGGGGCTACGCGTTGGGGGCGCTATAGAGTCATTTTCCTATGTGTGTTTCAAACGTCAGCAAATTTCAAAATTTTTTGGCCGAATGAATTTTTCTACCAAGTTTGGTGAGTTTTTGGGCATGTTAAGGCCCCCAAAAATGCGATCTAAGGGGGGGAAAGAAAAAAAATTAAAGCTGCAAGCAGCATTGCGGGCCCTCGCGCACCTTGCGATCCGTGGGGTCATCGCAGTCTTCTCTCCTATGTTCGCGTCTCCTATACTCTCCTGTGCTATGCTCTCCTCCTCTCATTTCCACAGATATACAACAAACACATGTTTACAACCAAACTTTCCTGCTACCAGTAGGTGGCGCTATGACCGTATCATCCTATTAGCATATATATCTGTTTAGACTCGGCTCCATGGCAGTACTGTAAGATTTTGTCCACATTGCATAAAGTATATGGGTAGTACTGCATAAAACACAGCGAGTTCCTTTGTAATGGCGAATGGTCAACTTTGAGGCCACTCCCCCGCCACACGGTAATACTTTTGAAAGAGTTTTGGAATGCGTCTATTCCCTATGGTGTCCTGAGTGGACACAGTGAATTTCAGCTCAATTGCATGAAGTATGTGAGGCGTGAAAAGTTTTGAAGCAGGGTCACAAATAGGCAAAAAATGGCCACAAAAGTCAAAGTGGTGGACTTCCTGTTGGGTTTGGAGGGGGGGTCCAAGAGACTTTTTTGTGCGTCTTGGGGTGATACACATGTGTGCTAATTCTCATGATCCTGTGTCAAACTGGCCAGCGGGGCTACGCATTAGGGCAATAAATACAGTGAGTTCCTTTGTAATGGCGAATGGTCAACTTTGAGGCCACGCCCCCGCCACACGGTAATACTTTTGAAAGAGTTTTGGAATACGTCTATTCCCTATGTTGTCCTGAGTGGACACAGTGAATTTCAGCTCAATTGCATGAAGTATGTGAGGCGTGAAAAGTTTTGAAGCAGGGTCACAAATAGGCAAAAAATGGCCACAAAAGTCAAAATGGCGGACTTCCTGTTGGGTTTGGAGGGGGGGTCCAAGAGACTTTTTTGTGCGTCTTGGGGTGATACACATGTGTGCTAATTTTCATGATCCTGTGTCAAACTGGCCAGCGGGGCTACGCGTTAGGGCAAAAAATACAGGGAGTTCCTTTGTAATGGCGAATGGTCAACTTTGAGTCCACACCCCCACCACACCGTAGTACTTTTGTAAGAGTTTTGGAATGCGTCTATTCCCTATGGTGTCCTGAGTGGACACAGTGATTTTCAGCTTGATTGGATGAAGTATGCGAGGCGTGAAAAGTTTTGCAGCAGGGTCACAAATCGCCAAAAATTAACAGAAATTTCAAAATGGCGGACTTCCTGTTGGGTTTGGAGGGGGGGTCCAAGAGACTTTTTTGTGCATCTTGGGGTGATACACATGTGTGCCAATTTTCATGACCCTACTCAAAACAGGCCAGGGGGGCAGGCAGAAAAACCTATGAAAACACAACATTTTGTGTAGCCAGTAGGTGGCGCTCTGTCAAAGCCTCAATATTGTTGTATAGATGTGTTTAGGGTCAGACTCTGATCATACATGTGACATTTCGTACAGATCGGACAGAAAACGAAGAAGTTATAGAGACTTTCTGTGTCCTCAGAAATGGTCAAACTTTGAGGCCACGCCCCGGCCACACCGTCAGACTTTTGTAAGAGTTTTGGAATGCGTCTATTCCCTATGGTGTCCTGAGTGGACACGGCGAATTTAAGCTCAATCCGATAAAGTATGCGAGGCGTGAAAAGTTTGGCAGCAGGGTCACACATCGCCAAAAATGGCCACAAACCTTCAAATGGCGGACTTCCTGTTGGGTTTGGAGGGGGGGTCCAAGAGACTTTTTTGTGCGTCTTGAGGTGATACATATGTGTGCCAATT
Source organism: Parambassis ranga (assembly GCF_900634625.1). Lineage (NCBI taxonomy): Eukaryota > Metazoa > Chordata > Actinopteri > Ambassidae > Parambassis > Parambassis ranga. The sequence continues at coordinate 2,212,100 of NC_041033.1, forward strand.
TTCATAATCCTGTGTCAAACCGGCCAGAGGGGCTACGCGTTGGGGGCGCTATAGAGCCATTTTTATATGTGCATTTCAAAAGTCAGCAAATTTCAAAATTTTTCGGGCGAATGAATTTTTCTACCAAGTTTGGTGAGTTTTTGGGCATGTTGAGGCCCCCAAAAATGCGATCGTAGGGGGGGAAGGAAAAAAAAAAATGAAAAATAATAATCCTAAGGGTTTCAATAGGGCTCTTGCACCATTCGGTGCTCGGGCCCTAATAATAATCCTAAGGGTTTCAATAGGGCTCTTGCACCATTCGGTGCTCGGGCCCTAATTATTTACTGTAAATTAATAATGATCTTTAATGACACACTGGTTGGGAAACACTGTACTATACCATAACCATACCATAACTGGCTTTAGGTAGGCTATATTTCACGTTTGTACTGTAATTTTTGAAATATGTGTTTACACAGTTTTGCAGAGAACATCAAACTTTTTGTGTAGTGGTTTAGCTGAAAAAAAAAAACAAAAGGAAGTGTTGGTTAAACACAACTTCAGCATGAAGGTACTTTAACCATCAGTTCATTTGCACACTTTAAAGGTCAAGCAGGAAACACATTTAGATTTAAGTCAGAAAAATGCTCCAACCATGAAAGGAGTCAAACCCTCAATCTTCTGATCCAAAGTCAGACACCTTATCCACTAGGCCACATGGTCACAGATGTTTGTTGTGTTGCATGACTTTGCAAACATGGTTCTGTTGGACTGCAGACCAGTTAGCAATTTGTGGTAGCCATTGTTGCAGTGTCACGTTGGTCGGTCATTGGGGTTTATGCAGAGTGTGTGCAGGACACAGTGGGACTTTCTAAAGCCGCTATAGGCTATATATATATATATATACACCTGTATGCTTATCTAATGACAATTTTAAAGCTACAAGTAGGATGTTGATGAAGATTCTCAGTCATCCAGGTCATAATACGTAGAGAAGATTGAAGCAAGGCGTCTGGACTTTTCTTGGAGTTTTCTTGAATGACAATTTTAGCATTTTGAATTGATTCAGTTTAATCTTAATTCTCTAAGCTAGTTCTGAGTGATAAGACAGATAAATATTACTAGAACAGGCATCAGAATCAGCTGTCAATCTCATAAGCTTAAGGATAATGGTCAGTAGTACTTTTTTGAAGCTTCTCTTCCCACAACAAATACACAAAGGAACAGTTGTACTTGACCGCCAACCTGATATTTAGTGCAGTGTGATGCCTGCTTAACCTGGTTTGGGAGTATCAGCATGAAATGTTGCTGTAAAAGTTATTGGGCTAATCTGACATGTTTTGTCTCTTTGACAGGACATTGGCCTTATCACAATATGCAACTTCTCTGTACACATTTTGATTTCAACCACAATCTTTTGATCCAAAGCCAGACGCCTTATCCTTTAGGCCACGTAGTCACAGGTGTTTGCGGTTTTCCATGTGGTTTCATTTGTTGTGTCTGAAGTATTGGTAGTGAAGGTGCTAACTTTTTTTATCATAAGATTCCTAACCTTTTGATATCTTTGAGTGTTCACTCCACAGTTTCTCCTTCTTCAGTCTGCTAATAAAAAGGACAAGGCACTTTCTAGAAAAGTGCACCTGAATATCTCTGCAACACTCACCTGTACAAGGTTATGTTGTTTAGGGGAGGTTGAGGGTTATTCAGAGCAGATTGGGTCTGGCTGCAAATGAGGAAGGAGCATTAGTAAAGGTGGAAAAGGTTGCCATCGTAGAGTGAGCATGATTGATGTGAACACAGCAGCATGCAGTGCGGCTCACGCCGGGACCTCGCCGACTGTCGCTGTGGCGACAGGCAGGAAGAGGAAGAGGGTTGACCTGGAGGTCGTCGTGACAAAATGCTTAACAACAGTAGCAAAGTACTCTGGGTTGTGGGTCAGGGTCATATGCGTGAACGTAGAGGATGCTTGCTGCTGCTGCTGTGCATTCAGCTCCTGAATCCAAATGATATCTCATAGCAATGACTTTAAACTGCCTTGGCAAGATGTGAGACCTTGCAATGTTTGGAAGTGCTCTGGGTATGATTATACCCATTGTTATTCTTTGTTATCTCATGATATAAATATAGTCTTAGGTGCTTGCATTATCAATCTGGGTTTTTAAGGTATCATAAATGCCCCAAAAATGCAAAAACATTTTTGAAATTTAGTTTTTGAATCTGTGCTAAACAATGCAAAATACAAAATGTACACTGCTCCACACTGCCCGAGCCCTTGTAGCTAAATGTTTAATCTATTTGATGTGTATGTGCATCTCGTATATGTTCCTGTGTGTCCTTCAAACAAGCTCAGCATGCTGAGCAATAGGTAGCAGTTAGCTGGATTTTATATTCTGAAGAAAAGCCGGGGGGGAGGCAGACCCTGACCTCAGCCTCAGTCACCCAGAACCATGGTTGCAGGCCTCATCTCCATAGGAATCAATAGACTACAGTAATAATGGTGATCTATGGGGCCAACATCAAAGAAGGCACTGACCTTTCCAGGTTTGGGGAGGTTGGGGGATGACCACCTAGCACCACAAGCATGCCTGTGTGCACAGAATAAATGTTTTGTCAAAGAACAAAGCTCAAAGGTGTGTATGTAAGATACACATTTGTATGTACACGCAGCGGTGGCCTACATGAATATAAAACAAAAACATGCATTTATGGAAGCCCCCACAGCCAGGCTTTCATTTGCACATGAAATAGAGGTTATGTAAGGGTTTCCCACTTGATGGCTGCCCTAGCTACATTTATGAAGTATCTCAATTTGCTTGATTTGTGATTTGAATGGATTTATTTTTTCTTCAGTTTCATGTCTGGAAACCACATTTCAAATACTGTACAGTTTTCTGTTGAAATGAGAAAAAACAGGGTGCCTTAGCTTTACAGTATCTTCTCACTGAACAGATTAATGCTAAGATCGCCATAAAACGTAGGGCCAAAAAAACACCTTCCAGTTATAATAATGCTGACTATTATTCAACATATCAGTTTATTGATGGTGATATCTTTAACATTTATGCACCAGACATTACACTCACTCACTCACATTAATGTACAGAGGGGAAAGACATTATGAAGTTCCTGGTCAGTTTTCAGTTAAAAATGTAAGGCAGACAGATTTACAATAATTTGATATACAATATACAATAACTGCACTAACATATTGTGTTGCTCATAGATTTCTGTGTGGCTTTAAGCGCTCAGTGTTACTGCCTGGTCACAAAGTTCTTGGGCTGGTTTGACATATTGGGAAATTTCTTCTGCTCAAGTGGAAACCTCTGGGGCTCAGACTTGAAGCTGATGCAGAAGTGTTAAAACTTGCAGATCACACCACAGCCTACAACTGCAACTGCCCTTCCTTAACTCAACTCTCAACTTGCCAATGGTTGGAGTGTACGGGAGCCTTCCACTGAGCCTCAAACTTCAGACATGGAACGGAAGCTTCGTTCATAATATTACCGTCAATGGTTCTGTTGCGTTTTTTGCATTAAGATTACCAGAAGTTAAGCAAAGTTAAGTATAATCTGGACTGTAAACTGTTACCTGACAATAGCTACTTTAATTACTCCAAAAAAAGCCCCAAAAAGTGTTCCTATGGGCACTGCTGTAAAAAAACAAGTTTTTTTTATTAAGCAAAAGGTGACATTTCATGGGAATTTAGGACTGTGTTATTTTTTGATACATCAGTGGTCTTTTTTACTTAATCTTCATGGGAGGGGGGCTTTGATTCTGTGATGGTCTGACTAAAATATCTCTGCAACCTATGACTGGAGTTTGTTAGGTCTGTCTTTTATCCACTCTTTTGTTCTGCTTTGGTTCTTGGTTAACACTGTAAAGAAGAAGTCATTTGCATGGATGGATTAATTTCCAGGACAACAATATATAAAAGGGCTTCCAATTTTGTTGATTAAGTAGATTAATTAGCACAAAAAAGTCTTTTTTTCTTTTATAAAGACAGAGAAACACACACATACACATCATCAGATAGCTCGGTACAGCAGTCCCTCGCCTCTTGCCACCAGGCCTCCATCAACACCTAAACCCCCAGACGTCCCTCGGCCCTCCCCCAGCCCAGGACCCTCTCTCTGGGGTCATTATGGGCTCTGACATGCCCCGCTGGCTCCATGAATGTTAATGCCCAGTGGAGAGAGATTGTGGTTCAAACACACACATGCACACAGACTCATGCAATTACATACACACGCTTCTGTGTTTTTATAGAGTATGTTCACAATTTGGGCAAATTATGTACACAAACACACACATAGAGTGTAAATAGATTGTGCAGTTCCACATAGTCATGCACATCAGACACACACACCCACGTCTTGCTATCTGATCAGAGATCACACAGATGGCAGACAGGCTGCCCGTGTCATGCAGCCAGCCCAGGGCTCAGCAAAGATCCACGTTACCGGAGAGATGTAGAGATGGATGAGGAGGAGGAAAAGGAGGGGAAAAAGCTTCTTCACCTTCCTCCCTCTTCAGGACTCTTCTCTTCTCTTTCTCTGTATCCTGTTTTCTTATCATCTCCGGATGTTCCCTTCTTACATTTCCTCCTCTCAGTATCCTCCTCCTCTCTGCAGCTTTGATCCCAACGCTTCACACCCTGCTAACTTTTCCTCTCTCCAGTTGTCAAGATACACGTTTCATTTCACATCTTTACTTTTTGAATTATGATGATTATTTGGATTTGATTATTTGGAACCTACCTGAAATTGAAGTAAATGATCTGTGTAATGTGGTCAACTCATGGCAATCTTAAGCAAATGAATTGCAAAAACAAAATGAATTTGTCCTCTTTGCATGTAAGCAATAGCTGTAATAAATAGGCTACAAACAATCTGAAACAGAGATGCATGTGTTGTTGAGATACTGTTTCTTTCTATTTTTTGTGCCTCCAAAGATATATTGTAAATTCACTTGGTTTTGCATGTATTGTGAAAAGAAATCTTTTGTTCATGTTTTATCTATTTTTTTCTTTGTTTACACTATCAAATATCAAATACATCAAAAAATCGGCAGAGGACCAAGTCAATATGTGCTCACTTTGTTGAACTTGCGCTTTAGTTTTGGAACTGACGTCTTTCCATGTTGTCTCCCTTTCTTTTGTTCTTTTTTTTCTTTTTGCTACAATCTCTTCTCTTCAACGTCATCCTTCTTTTACCCCCTTTATTTTTTATGTGTCTAGCTTTCTGTGTCTCTTGTTCTTATTGTCCCCATTCTCTTCTTATGCTTGTATTTCTTCGTCTCCCTCTTGTATCTCCTCTCCCCCTCCCCTATCCTCCTCCTCCTCCTCCTCCTCCTCCTCCTTGTTGAGTATTCTGGAGTCGAGACGATCAGGCGCTCCACTGGAATAAGAATTCCTGCATTATTTGATCATCAGAGTTTATTGTAATCCTTGACCCTGGCCCTGCATTTCAAACACAGATTGTGGATTAGGGTGCTTAGGTGGCCTCTGTGTTTCTCTCTGTGTGTGTCACACTCCGTAGTAGCTCAATGTCCTGCAGTGTGCATGTATTTGTGTGTGATTGGATATATATATAATATGCAACTTTCATGATACAGGAGTCAGAGGGCAGGTTAGTGTGAGCCCTGTTCATTTAAATGCCCCTTTACACACAGAGAGATAAAAACAAACACATGCAGTGCTACAACATTTACAGTGCAGCAAAGGAATGAGTAGAGCTGTGTGTGAAAGACAAGTGTGTGTGTAAATAAGAGATAGCCATCCTCTGGTTGACCCTGACGTTGATCATGGTGATGAACTCTACAAGTAATGGCGGGAGAGAATAGCCACACACACACACACACACCTGTCTTCAATCTTTGGTCTTAGTGCTACCTTCTCAGATGTCAGATGTCCTGTATTTTTATGTAGTGTTGTAAATATTTTAACACTACAGCGTTAACATATTAATAAAAGTCTGTGTTATTGGGGCAGGACTCATCACCACGGTAGCCAAAAATGGCAGAAACAGATGGGAATGTGTCACCTCATAAAACCAGTCAGTGTTGTCAGTGCTTGTATTTTAACTCAACCAAAACCTTTACTTAACACACACAAGTCAATGGGAGCACAAACCTCAAAATACTGGTGTAGTAGTAGAGATTAGTAACGAGATTCAGCACAGGTTTAAATTTTGTTATACCTACTTGTTTTTCTGGTGTGATGTGGCAGTAGAAAGCTTACAGTTTGGTCCTCAATGGAAAATTCTACTTAAGTCTTGATTTGCTTGATTTTTATTTTAACATCTGCTGAACAGGTTGACCCTTGTCTAGTTGTTTAGTGTGCAAGGTTGATTTACTCTAGTTCAAATAAATCAAGCAAACAGAGTAGAACTTGTACGGCTCTTTGTGGTGAAGTAAATACTATCATTCTAGCCTTCCTGGAACACACCTGTCAGCCACTAGTTCTCCGAGCAAGCTTATTTACAAGTCTAGCAAGGTAATACATTAATTGTGAATGCAAAAAATGTGTAGTAAACGGAATGGATTTGTGTGAATGAACAAAAGTCTAGGGACATTCAAATTGTTTAAATATTGCTGTGACAGTCATTGTATAATATTTTATAGGCCTTATCTTAACAGTGGGACTAACATTAGATTAGAATCAAAGGGTTCAACATCAAAGATGACAAATTAGGGGAGAAAAGGGAAACCAGAAGGAAAAATATACACCTGCCATCTGACTTCTGTACCCCTCATAAAACACTCTCAATGAGCTGGGCAGCAGGGAAAACACAGCTCCATTCTCTAACACACACACACAGTCACACACACACACACACACACACCTTATTGACACGTCTGACAACCGATAGCAGGACATTTTTATCAGCATGTACACCACTCTTACTTTCCCAATAACTTTGACAGCTTTCCACTGAAGTGTGCAAGACAGAGAGAAGGAGAGAGAAACAAAAGCGAGAAAGAGTTGCTTTAAAACACACACACACAAGCTAAATAGTGCAATGGTAAGCCAATTGAGTGAAAGAAAAATCACTTCTACATGCATAGTGGCAGGCAACGGAAATTTCCCTGCAACCCCAATGACTGGCTATTAATAAATGGAGTAAGAGCCTAATGAGAACAGAATCCTCTGGAGGCAACTCTTCTTTTCTCTTTGCTGCCCCCTCTCTCATCATTCGCACTTTCACAATCATAGGTGTTAATAAAGTGAACTTCATTTAGACGTCACTCCAGCACCAGCTCACTTCTGTTGTGAACCAGGGAATATGGGCGACTTTTAACTTCAGTTACCAATTTACAACTGCCCAGGGGGCCCCTGGAATAATATGCCCCCTAAACTCCAGGCATACTTTTTGTCAAATAAAATATACTATACAATCTGTAATTGTTTAATTTATTTGATAACATCTCTTCTCTTCAGCTGCACTAACTTCATGTAAAATTAGAACCCTCACACTTTATTCCCTGCTTTTTAAACTTCCTGTATATTTTAAAATCCTGTATATTTCAAATGAAACAAGACAACATATTTCAGAAGTAGCTGATTTAACATTTCAAGGCTTTGTTTATTCATTTTTGTCTCAAACTTTAAGGTGCTCAGACTCTTATGCTTAAACGTGATTATTAAATGTAACATTATTAAAGATAAGTATATGCACAAACTTTTGTTTCTCTTGTGTATTATACCTCATAAACTCTTAACAAGAATTCCAATGTGTTGTACCTGTACTGTAATGTACCTGTGCAAATAGCAATTAAACTCATATTCTATTCTATTCTATTCTATTCTATTCTTAAGCAGGTCTGGTAGAACTCATTGTATCCAAGCACACAACACTGCCATCTAGTGGAGCCCTAGAGGACCTGCTGTGTTCACACACTTTACCCTAACACACATACACACACACTCATCCTAGTGGTGGTATAACCATCCTTTTCAGTGGATTTTGTCCCTGGGAGCCATACAGCCTGCTAATGTTAGGACAATGGTGCTCAAAGTGGAATCTGGAGACCTACAGGGGGTCCTTGAGGAGGATTCCGCTGGGTCTCCTCCAAAATGACAAAATAGGTAATTTCACGATAAATTAATTCATTACAGTAGCATTGAAAAAACAATATTATGATGGTGGGACTTTTACACTCACTAATTGTGATCATTTCCAATTTGTGGACACATGTATTATTCAGTGTTAAATCAGAAATCCTTGTATGAGTGTGTGGGACAGAATTCCACAACCACAGCAGCCAGTTAGGGTGTCGCACCTAAGGGCGCCAGTGTTATTGTGCTGCAGGACAGAAACGCAAATATGCAAGGCTGCATTTTTAATTGCTCTGCTCTGCTTTCTGAACTGTATGCTTTTTGAATTGTGACTAACAGGAGTGTGTAGGGGCTCGAGTTAATGAGGTTGGGTGAGCGATGGGGGGCTAGCGCTGGTCTTTAGGGGCCGACAGGGCCCATTGGTTCTTTTCCTCTCTCATAGCGAGAAGGAGAGAGGGATAGAGACATGTAGAGAGAAAGAGTCAGGGAAATCTCCTCAAATGGTTTTTATTTGATAATAATACAGGCATAGGATTGTATCAATTGAGACATCAGTATAGTTTAAGTAACCTAAATTTCAGAAGGGGGCACATGCAAGGAAAGTAAAAGTAAGAGACGAGGGACCATGCTGGCATGTGTCTGATATCTGAGTTTTACTCCATCAGCTGGAAAGTGTCAATGAGAAACTAACCATAGTTCCTCAAGGACCTTGTGATCCAACTCTCATTAAAATGTAAGTTTTTCTAACTTTTTTGTGTTGCTTCAATTTGGTTAGCTCATCCGAGGGCTTTTGTTTTTAATGCAGGACCATTCTTTCTTTAGTTTACTGACATAGTGCTGAAAGCATACACACAGGTTAGACACAAAGGGACCATTGTCTTCTTTGTTAAGTCCTTCTGTCCTTCTCTGTTATGGAGAGCTAGTGCCACATCATTTTTCATGTGTTAACATTGTGCCACTTATTAAACGTATGATGTCTTTTAATATGATGGTGTTCTCGCTCTTGCTGTGTCACATATGGGTGCATGGTCAGAAAGTGTCACATACTGCAAATCTGACAGAATTCAGAAGTTTGTAGTGAGGCGTCTGGATTGTAGACGTTTCGCTGCTCCTCTGAGCAGCTTCATCAGAACTGCATCAGCATGAGGTGAAACATCAAGAAAACTCTACAAAAAGGTGCAAAAAGTATCTGAAAAAACTCAAACCACATACTGGTAGTTCTCTTGACGTTGTAAGTTGGACAAGACTGATTCATTGTCCAATTAGAGGATCAGTAGGTTTTTTTCTCTTTTTTGTAATACAGTAATGCCCCAAGGTGGCAGAGGGGGTGTAACTGTTTTCACTTTTCTGAATCATGCATACTGCACAGTGTCAAAATAAAAGTTCAGTTAAGGGACTCTTTTTAGCAGCAGTAGTGAGTATTTGTGGTCGCCTGTTGTTGAGCAGTGCTAAATGAATTTTGTATGGCCTAATATTACACATTTGAACAACGTTCTGTATGCTTATAGCCTCGCTTTAGATGAGAGTAACAGTGAAGGAATCTCTGGAAGCGGATGGTGTCTCTCTCTTTTAAGGCAGTCAGAGCAACATAGTAGATTAAAAACATAGACTCAGTTGAGTGTAATCTAATGGCCTTGCATTGAGGGTCTTGTATTATTTTTATAATTCAAGCCTTGATGATTACTCAAACCCGATGTCTAATCTCTTCTTCTTCTATTCATATATTCTTTATTTGTTTTGACATACTCTCCTCCTTCCTTCAGTGAAGCTGATGCCCCTCTCACTCCCTGCCCTCACTATCTCCTCCTCACTTCTCCTCCACTTCATCTCTCCTCTCCCTCGTACCGTGATATTTCTCTTCTATTTAAAGGCCACTAAAGATCAAGCTTTAGAAAGACATTTCAATTTACTTACTGGCCTTTGGAAAGCACCTCCGGTTAGATTTGGATGCCGTGGTACAGTTAATGGTGTATATCTGTTAAATGGCAAGCGTGAGCCGCAGCATCGATCACATCTGAGAAAGAAGATGGCAGTAGATATAACAGCAGGTACAGAGCATTATCCCTCTGTCAAGGAGAATGGAGACTTCTAGTGGATGTGGATTATCTGTTTTAGTGTGAGCATTTTATCCCACGACCTCTTAAAACAAGAGGGTGCAGATCTCCAGCACAGGACTACAGACAACTAAGACTTTTTTTACTCGATTAATCTAAAGAAAACGACTGCAGGCATCAATAATTTTCCAGGGAAATCATCTTTACAGTACAGATTATAAGCAAGATACACAGCAGAACAGGCAGCAGAACTTGAGTCATAAAATAAAATATTAAAATGTGGTTAACATCATGATCATCTATAGCAAGTGAACTGCAGTGTTACTCTGTTAAGGCATTTGTTGGATTGGATTCATTCTAACAGTGAATACTGGGATTAGAACAAATTTTCCTGATATGCGCATGTGGATCTTATGTGCAGTTTTAAAAAATACATTTTTTTACAACAGTTTGTCTGTGAACGCTATGTGTGTTTTGTCTTTCTTTGTTTTGCATTGTGTTGAGCTCTCTGAAACTTCAAAGCGATGTCTTCTGTTTTTGTGGTTCTCTGAGGGCACAAGAACTTTGTGAGCACAGTAATAGCTTCAAATGGTGGTGAAGCTTGTTGAAGAGTGAAAAAGTTGGCCTTCTGAAATGTGTTTAATTATAATGTTTCAAGCATGTTTTCTCTAATCCACCCAAACATAATGGTTTCTACCCCCAGGGACTGATATGGCCACAAAATCAGCTGCCTTATCAATTGCAAATTACTTTGTTAGTATACATCACAACGTCAGCTTGCTGGACAAATTGGCCTACGTACTAGGTTGCGTAATCATAAGCAAAATAGCCTGTCTGAATAGATATGATGATGGCTAGCTTGCCATCATAGGCTAACACGATCACTGTGTTTTCCCAACAATCATTGACCATTTGGTGGCCTGACCTGGGTTGAAGCTAGCTGTAACGTTTGCCGTCATTATACACAGTACACACAGCGTACATACAAACGTAAAGAAGTGCAGTGCAGCAGTAAACAACTGTAGAATTAATCTAATTGATGCTACTTGCTCTTACACATATATAGTGTGGGCTCGTCGATGGGATGTACACTTCAGTTTATTTAAAAACCACAGGTGTCACTATAAACCAAGGTTTCAGAACCCTTAATAACATCTTCTACATTACCTTTTACACAACAACAAATGTTCACCAAAGAGCTTCAGGAAGTAAAAAAAAAAAAACATAAGCATAACAGCAATGCACAAAACCTCAGAGCAGTAAGTTGTGTCATCATAATCATGGTTAAATAGCTAAGAAAGCTTTATGAATGTAGTACCAATAATTTGCCGTCTTGTGGATTTTAACTGGGAGAAAGGAAAGGAGAAAAGTAATCTGGGGATTTTAGAGATGTAATCAGGTGCCAGTCCAAGTCAGTTTTAAGGACTTTAAGGATTTTTCTACATTACCCTTGAGAGAGATGTATTAATTTCAAATACAAGGACGTGTTCCATTTCTGTAAAAGAATCACTGCTATTCTGTCACACTTGACAGTTCAGATGCACTACAACCCCTTGGAGGACTTGTCATCGCTCATCTGGTCATGTCCTCTCTGCACTCTTGGGTGTCTGGGCAACACCGGCCTTCATAGTTCTGCAACCAGCCAGTACCAGCCAGGACCAGGAGCATCTCCAAAAGCACCATATAAAGCAGGTGTGTGTGTGTATGAGTGTGTTAGTAATCGGTTTTCTTTGATCTCTCTATCTTTCTCTCTCTCTTTCTGTCGCACACACGCTGTAGTGAGCGAGAGGATCCAATCAAGGGCGCTCCAGCTAAAGAGGGGAGGGGTGGGTGTGGGCGAAGAGTGTAAAGGGGTGTAATTTCAGTTTCATATGTCACCCCTCCCTCCTCCTTCCTCCCCGACTTGACAATACTTGAAAAACAATGAGAGTGACCCAGTTGCAGGATTCCAATTAGTATTAGATATGCAACAGTTGAGATTAGAATGCGCTTCTTTCCTCAGTGGGAGGGGGAAGGGGGGCCCTCGCTGCTCTGATTACCAGCTCGAGCCCAAGTGTCGGGTTGTGATAAAGACTTGTGTGTGTCTGTTTGTGTGTGTGTGTATGTGTGTGTGTGTGTATGTTACGAGAAGAGGGAGAGGGTTTGGAAAGATAAGGCATCAGGGGGACACAGCTGAGGATCAGCACACCAGTTTACCTACACACACACACACACAGATCTCAGTCTGTCCCGTCTGACCGCCGAGGAAATATTTATTTCTAAAATAGCTTGACTCCTCCCCGACGGGAGTGGAGGTTATTTTAATCAGTGGAGAGGGAATAGAAAAAGATAGGGTGCTGCCTCTGTGTGCATGTATGTATGTGTGTGTGTGTGTATCTGTGTGTGTGTGTGTGTGTGTGGTGGGATTTCCTGAATTAGAAGAAGTGAGTGTCTGGCTTTTTAGCTGGGATGTAGGAAAGAGGGACAGAGAGAGGCTGTCTGCATGACCTTGTTGTGTGTCAGGTTCATGAAGTCAGGAACAATTCTGAAGGTCAAAACATTTGCATGTGAAACAGGAGGCAACTGGGCTTGCTTCAGGTTATCCGGGTGATTCACACCTCATCCATGTGAATGCTTGACAAGTACCATACTGGTAACAGTTTGCTAAAAAAGTAGTAAAACTTCAACACGCAGAATACACTGAGCTTGTTGCCTTCATGCATTTCCAGTAAATCAAACTATAACACATCCATCATATAGACCACGTCTGATCTGACATCACTTGGTTTGTACAGTTGTCTAATCTCAGTCTGACATGTAGCATATTTAAGACACTTTCTCTAATTGGTCCACAACATTTTTTCACTGCAAATTAGTGGCTCATGTATTCCTCCTCAAACTTTTCTACTCATCAGCCTCCAGTGCTGCTGCAGCTCAGGCCCTGAATCATGTTACTCATGACAGCGCTTCCAACCTTACAATGACAGTTTAGGGTCACACTTTTTTTTCTGTGCTCCTCTTTTATAACCATAACTTTGGCCTGAACCACTCCAGCCCCAAAGCAATCAGATTAGGCTATCATGCCATCCTTAGACCCTCAAACTCTGCAACAAATCTATACGTTCAATTGGAAGTGTCACAGACTAAGCTCTCGGCACACGCGCCCAGCGACATCTCAAAAGGCAGCCCTTCAGATGACTCCAGCTGTTAATATATGCCAGCTTCCCCAGATGAGATTCTGAGAGGATAAATAGAGATATGGAGGATTAGTTAGCAGGGCTACGAGGACGGGATCCAAATTAGCGCCAGCCTCAATCACCCGGCCCAAAACCCCCCTGTCCGTCCGCATGCTCGCGAGGGGTTCGTTTTCTTGTGCTGTCGTGTATGTTCAAGGCTGATTGGCAAGAAAATTCTGATGCAGGGACATGGTCAATTTGGCTGCTAATTCGCGCCTCGACTCAACACTCAGAAAACTTGATGACAGACCCCTCCCACCCCCTATTTTACAACCGCAGCCGTGTATGCCTCTGTCAGATTACAGTCTAGTCCTCATCTGAACTCCTCATTTACATCTAAAGTAATCATTTTATCTAGTTGTGGCTATAGAGCTCTGCGAGTGTAATGTAAACATGTAGATTTGTGCTTCTGTGCATCTCCTGTAGAACAATTGAATGATGGTGTGTGTTATGTGTGCTGTGATTCAGCCTGGATGTACAGTTGGACACTTTGTTTAGCATTTTGATTGAATTCTATTCATGATGTTTTAACGTGTCAAGCACATTTGATATTTTAGAAGACCTAGTGTAGCTATATGTCAAACCCTCTAGTCTGTATTTTGCAGCCAAGTCAAAGTGGTCCAAGTGGAACTCTGGTTGCATGGCAAGCCTTAAAGAGAACCTCAAACCCTACATGGATTTTATTGGACTTTATGTTTTGGTTGGACAGAATTACTGTAGGCAGTCGCATTCTCATATGTGCTACATACAATGTCATTTAGCGTTTTAGCATCTGTATCTAATGCGAAGAATAGTCCCGCTGACATCAGTGGAAGGTGGCTAAAGATAGAGTAGATAAGCACAACAACTATTTCTTTCTGGCTAAAACCATATAACGATTGACTTCGATTAGGATGATCATAGTAGAAGGTGTTACATGATGGTGGCGCTTATACAGATTTCAAAACCTTTATATATGAATAAAATAACCTACAAAACAGTGGTGCCAACTCATATCTAGTCTTCTCAGCTTCACGTCTTCCACCTCTTTAACCTTATTTGCATTAACCCAGAGTTAGATGGAGACGACCAAGATTTTCTATTTTTTCTTATTTCCTTTGTCCATTTGTGTTAAAAAGCTTCAGACATACAGATTAATTCAGTAGCGAATAGCAATGCAGCAATGACATGTAATGACAATATCATAAGCCTGTACCGTTCCTGAAAGAAAGTTGAAAACTCATGTAGATAGTGGCTATAGCTTCTATATTACCAATTTGCCTTGCTTTACTTAATCATTTTTAAACACCTGTGCTTTGCTTGTTTTTCTTTACTCTGCCTGCATCGGCCCATTTTACACCAACAGACACTGCTGTTCAGGAAATGGTAAAAGTGAAGCCATACATGCAGACAAACAACAACAAACCGAGACAAGAACAAAAAGAAGCATGACCATACTCTTGTCTCTCACTTCTTTGTTGTTTTTGTCTATCTCAGCACGGTCCTGTGTTTCTCACCGTGAACTGAAAATGGTATTTGGGAGACAAACAACTTCATTCCACCGTGCATCAGTAATTAGCTGTGGAATTAGCGGGCTTGACGTGCCTCCACAGATCAGCCGGCCCTCCAGGGAGGCCTGCAGGTCCAGGCAAGCCGCATTTCCAATTATTGTGTTGAATTGCTAATTTAGTTATTGTGCCTGCCGTAATTGTGATGGGTATTGGGTGTGCGATTCAATTTGTTTTAAATATTTGTGGGCTGGCGGATTGGTAATGGAGCTGACCTATCTGCAGGCCCAGTGTGAGAGTTAGAAAGAACAAGAAGAGAAAAAAAAAAAACAAAAGGAAGCGACTACAAAGATATTGTAGTCCCCCATTACACACACACATGCACACTCTCTCTCTCTCTCATCATCTTAGTATGATCTGCCTCATCCCTTCTAAGACTGTTGAAGTTAAAAGCCTGAAATTTAGAAAAATAGCACTTTGATCATCCTCAGGGTATGAGGCACCGAGCATTAGGCTGGGAGGGTCGAAGGAGACACCGCCTTCTCCTATTGCTAACATTTTAGAGGAGTCTGGCTGCCGGTGAAGGTATGAGACAAATGTCCCATAAGAAAGGATGGCTGTATAAGATGGACTAGACACAGATCAGCTACAACTTTCTGACCACTAACAGGTGAAGTGAATAACACTGATGACCTGGTTACCATGGCACCTCTCAGTGGGTGAGATATATTAGGCAGCCAATGAACATTTTGTCCTTAAAATTGATGAGGGACAGGGTCATAGGTGGCCAAGTCACACTGAGGTGTGTGAGGTGTGTTCAGATGATCATATCTGCTACTCTAGTTCAAAGTGCTGAAAAAGTTTATTCTGATTCTCATGAAAAAAAAAAGATGTCAGAGCACACGGTGCATCACAGTTTATTTTGACTGCAGACCAGTCAGTGCTTAGGGAGACATAATGTCATGGCTGAGTGGTGTAAGTTATAACTGTTGAGTTAACAAGTATTTCATCTGAATATATACATGATTATTTCCTCTATCAGATTGTCCAAGTACTTCAACAGAAGTCACTTGTGGCAGGAATACACACGTGAAGTGTGTGCTGAAGCTTTTCAGGCAGATAATTACCTTGTATGCATGGGAATTTTTGAGATTGATGCTAATATATCAGATGATGTTTTCAATATATGTACAATATATAGACAAATTGTAGCTGGCTAGTTACAGATAGATAGACCTGTGAAGAAATTATATCACACACAGTGCCACCCATCTGCTCTCCTATGATGCTGCAGATAGTGCTTAGAGAATTGTAAACATATTTTTGGTAAAAAAAAAAAAAAAAAAAAAAAAAAAAAACTCACCAGTGCCAATATTAGTGCCAAGGTTATTATATAATATCCAATATAATGGCCAGGCTTCCATTCAGTTGTTTGAAACCCAGATGTAACCATGGGATTCTAAAAGCTAAATGAATATAGAGTATAATCAATCTATTAAAGCAAAATAAGCAAAAGTAACTAGTGAAAATCTGATCATTATTATGTATTCAGTTTGTCCCAAGCTGGGTGTTAGCACATGTGGAGCTGAGTCCCTGACACATCAAGACTTGGGTTTTGATGGGGCGTTGTGTTAGACAGAGCATTCCACAGAATGCACAGTCGGTGCAGCTCAGAGGATCAACAGCATACTGGATGAGGGTGTCCTATGATGCATAATGTATTCAATACTGCACCATCTCATCAGAAATATGTTCTAAGGCTGTGGTGTTTATTTATTTGTTAAGCTTTAACATTAATGAAAAATACTCCCATAGTGGCATACATATGTGTCACAGGAGCCATTATCGTCCTTTTGTTTCATCACACTGAAATGAACCCTGCTTGATTGACTTGACCCATAGCAGTTGTCATGTCTGCTTTCATTTGCATTGTAATGCTGTTGCATGGAAACAAAGTATAGATTTTCATATTGATTGGCGTTTACAGCTGTAGTTGCTTCTGACAACAAAAGGATACAGAGCAGCACGCAAGGGTTGGAAATAGAGTAAAAACAAGACTTCAGCAAAAAAATATAAAGCAGCAACAGTCACTGTTTTCCTCTCTTCAAGCAGAGCTCCCCCATTGTTAACTAACGTAAGAAATGTAAAAAAAAAATACTGCTGTAGTTTCTGGCAGTCCATTCACAAAAAAACCTGCCTGTACATGCCTTTTTCTTTCTAAAAATGTTTAGTTACGATTTAAGCCCAGCATAAGTTCCAGGAAAACAAAAAATGAGGTTGATATTCCAGTCCTTGTAAACAGCCACCATATAATTATCTGCTGCTGCCGTCGTATGTGTTGTTGGGTTGAGAACTCATTACCATGGTCAATAACACACAACTGTTTATGAGTGTGTGTAACCTTTTGCCTGACCTTGTTTTTAACTCCTAACCTTATCCGGTAGGTTTTATGAGTAACCCTAATCATAAGTGAATGAAAAGGAAGTGATCTCATGAGTCTGGACTTCTGGGTTAAAGTTTACCTCTGTGACTGTTTGTGTCCTGTGATGATATCATTTCAAACACCAATATGTTCAGTTCTGGACAACCAGTGTAACCATGTGCTGTTTCTCTGGGATACAAATGTGTCGTTTATTTCTGAGGATGTGTTGTTAGACTTAATGTGTTAACCTACCTAAGTAGATTAAATGGTTACACCTAACAAAGTCATTATTGCCTTTATATCTTTGTCTGTTAGATGTGTTCTCTTTTGTGTGTGTGTGTGTGTGTTTTTTTTAGAACTGGGAAAAGAGTGAGCTTGTGTTGCAAGGGGCACACACTGGGCTAATTGTGTGTCTTTTTGCAGTGTGATTATCGTTCTCTTTTTCTACATAGGATTATTTTCTCTTAATATGGAAAAAATTCTCACTGTTGACTGAAAAAAGGTATTTGTGTGGGAGTGTTTTCTGATGTTGGATTTGAGTGTTACAGCAGTTTAGAAAGCTCTTTTTGTGAAAGGTGATTGCTCACTGTGTGTGTATGTATAAGTGTGTGTGTGTATGTGTCCCAGCTTTCATCTTTAAGGTACAGAGTGTGTGTTTTTCTGTGCTCCTGTCACCCTGAGGTCAATATGAAAGACTCAGGGCTGAATGGGACCTCTTCAGTTCTTTGAACTCCCTATGGAAATACTGAAGTACACACACACAGGCACACACACACAGATTTTCACACATGCAGACACTTATACTGAGCGCAAAAGAACAAAAGGTGCATGTGGAGAAACTCATTCACACAAACACAGACACACACACATACACAAGAAGCAAAAACAGCCATTTACACCTGGTAGGTGTTTGATCATCAATTAAGCTCCATCTCCCTCTCAGGCTGTTTCGTCTTCAGGGTGTTGGGTTCTGCCTCCGCAATCAATCGAAAGCACCATCTAACAGCCAAATCTGCATGTTGTCACTTTGTGTGTGTGCATGTTGTTACAAGCTCATATTGCTGGTTTCCAGAATAGAAAGGATGCACTTTACAAAAAACATCTAATCAATGAAGAACAGCATGATTTTCTTAATATCCAGCCTCCCCTCTGTTTTCCAGTGTATAGTTGTTTCATGTGATAGATGATTTTAAAAGCTGGTAAATTAAAACTGGTATATTACAAGTTGGTAAAATATGTAACGCCACAAGGATCTTTTTGGTTTCTATTTGAGCAATAATTTTGAAAGCACCCCGCTCACACTGGAGAAAATCCAGCTAGGGTAGCATGGAATCCGGATAGCCTTTAAGCTGTTCAGACACGTTCAGACCTATTTTCAAATCTGGCTATCACACACCCGTGCCTGTGCTCAATCCAGCTTAATCTGGTTTGTTTGTTGTCCTCCACACCGCTAGGTGGCGCCTCGTGATATACAGAGTCCATTCAGGCCACGGTAGAACCGCATGCGTCATGCATTTTTTTTTTTTTTTTTTTTTTTTTGGTCCCGTGCTGCTTTACATAGCTGTGCCCTCCTGTGGTTGTAGGGAGAAGTGCCTTTTAAACTGTTTCTGTCACACTGGATTACCATTTGATTACCAACTCAATCCATGAGATTGTTGTGTGGTCTGGACAGATGAAGAGATTAAATAGATCTGTATTTTATTATCTACATGTATTTTAAACATCATATCATTTATGTTTTTCATTCACCTTTTCTTAGTTTTTGAGAAAGTAAGGTAAAATAGGGAAACAATTGCTCAAATCAACTTGATCCAATCAACATGCTGAAATATATGGTTGGCTGGACCCAAATATGAATCAAATTTTTGTAGCCGGTTGTTTCTGACCTTAGGAAAAGTAGTGGAGACTTACATTGTTTATTTTATCTTATTATCGGAAGCACATCACTATATGATTCTTAAAATCAAAGGCAAACCAGACCAATGGAAACACATACTATACACAACAGTATCACCACAAATAAGCACATACTCATGAATATATTCACATGCACAAGTGGTTGAGCATACAGACATGCACTGCAAGAGTAAATCGCACAAGCACCGGCGTCTTATCATGAACATCCAGCGCCATTATCTGTATGATTTGAAAATGTTTATTATTCTGCCACATGCTTTCCTGTCTAAGACAAACATGAAACGGATAACGATCAGGACTCCCCAAAGTTTTGAAAAAGAGCCCAAAGCAGAAAAAAAGGTAGAAAAGACCACTGCAACAAAACATAGAAATGAATAGGCCGGAACAGGAAGGACAGAAGTGGATGAAAAGGGAAAAGGTGTTAAAGAATGAAATACTTCAGAGAAAGAGAAGAAGAGAGATGCTGGCAGCAGAAGCAAATGAAATCAATTTGAGAAGTACTGAAGTAATTGGTTTCTAAACAGAATTCTGGATGCTGGATACCTCTTTCTGTCCTCCTCCCCCTGGAATGACAACATCCTTATTTGTCATTCAGTGTTATTACAAAGGTGTGTGTGTGTGTGTGTGAGAGAGAGAGAGATGGTATAATCAAAAAGGAAGCATATCAACCTTCGCAGCATGTTTGGTTGAATAAGATTCAAAAAGCAGCCAACATGGCCCTTTGGCTTGTGCTATGTAAAATTGGAACAGAAAGGCCTTTTAATGCTCCATAATAGGGCAGAAATGTAATCAAACCAATGCGATTCACGCCAAAATGCATCTAATCTCACGTTAAGATACATTAATCTGCTTTATAATTGACATTTTAAAAATAGCACTTATGAAATTAGCAGAGAAAAGGGGAGAAAAGGCTTGTATGGTCAATTACAACTAACACTTGGACTTGGCACAGGAGCCATTGGACACAAGCCATAAGTATTTAAATTACACAGAACCAGAGGGCCTGATTACAGCAATGCTGAATTTAGAAGCAGTAATTGTAGTCACAGGCTCACAATGATGCTATTCACAGCCTCTTGTTGGAGGAAAGAGGGCTTTCCTGACTCTTGTGAAGGGCCGGATTTAAATTATGAAACCGTGTTCAGGTGTACATATTTAGAAATTTATTACATCAGGATAAAGCCCTTGAAATGTTTCATCTCTTTTTTTGAAGAGGATCCCAAACAAACACAAAGCAGAACAGAGCACTACAGTGGTATATTGTATTAACAGAGCAGGCAGGTGTGTCATTTTCAGATTATTGCCAGCAAACCTTCGCAAAAACAGATTTGTGACGCCTTAGCCCAGAAAAATATTTACAAATGTAATTTCCATCTTTCACTGCAATTGTCCATGGTTTGTCCAAACTTTTTAATATATAGAAAACACCCAGTATACTCAATGATAGATCAGTTTCTGGGTGCATCACCTTTATACATATTTCTTGTTTCGTTCTTATGTTTAATATTTCTGTGTGAATGCACTGACAGCAATATGTAAACGAGAGTTAGATTTCTTGCGTATGTTTGTATACATGGCCATTTAAAGCTGATTCTGATTCTTAGTTCCTCTGCATATCTAAACATTTTTTGTGTCAATGGGAACTTGCCTGCAAGGGCATGCACCAGGAAGCGCAACTGCTGACTGTAAAGAGAGGCTGTGTGAAGTTGCAGTCTGCACCTGTAAAATGTGTCATCAAATGAATACAAAGGCCAGCAAATGAAATGAAAAATGGAAATCTGCCTACATTGTAGCAGAGGAGAGAGTAAGTGTCAGCGGACTATACAATATACAGATGCCAATTTAACTGTGCTTGTATAAAATATGAATTCCAGAAACCACTGTAATAGAGATAACTTTATGTCCATGGATGTATCACAGACTTAGACACATATGGTACTCCTGAACCTAACTGTTTATAGCTGTCTAGAGAGAGGTGTCTTCCCCTTTGATGATCTACTCGCTTACTCTTATCAGTTCCTTAAAGATTACCATAGTTGCCATAGTTTTGCAGAGTCATCCAATATCAGCTGGTTTAGGGTTGTACCTTAAGTAGAAAAAAACCTGGAAGCATATCTTACCTCTGCCATTCCATTTTAAATGTATTATCATTTTTGATGTTTATTTTTTATGCGTCTCCAACCAGAGAGACCCATCTGAAACACACTGAACATCATCCCAGAATTGTCAACACCGGCATTCAGGGTTTTACACACAGACATTTGACATCAGAGCCAGGCAGCCTGTGGCCAGGAACTGGTTAACACAGAGGCCTCAGCTACAAAGGCAGACCACGAAATGTCACAAATCAAAAATTCAAAGTTTCACAGCCACTGAGGGGAAAAATACCACACCACAGCCACACCACGATATTGCCTTTTGGTCTCGACTTGATAGGGGCAAAATGCATATTCATGAAGTAAGCAACTTGTGATCCCAAACAAAGTAAAGCCCTGGCTTAGGGAGATTGGGCCCGCCGTTAATGACTTCTTCGTTTTAAGCCCGCATAAGAAAGCCCCCCGATTTCCCCGCGCTTGTAGTCCATGAGAATATTTAATACCGTTATTAATCATTTTTAATCCGTTTGCTTTTAATTAAGAAACAGCATGTTGCTGTCCTATCAGCCTGTGCCAGCGCACAGATTAATTGTAGCTTAAGATAGCCGGCCGTGATTGGTGTAATGTATTAGCTAACAAGACGCCCGGCTTCTAAAGATACTTGTACACTACCTTGGGAACTTGGCACCACTCCAGGGCCTCTCTCTCCCTCCCTCTCTCAATCACTCTCCCTCTCTCTCTCTCTCCTCCTCCTCTATCTCTCGTCCCGTGTGTCTTTCCTGTTTGATGCTGCAGTCAGGCGTCTTTAGGAAACCTTTTCTCTCATCTCGGCACGCCGCTGTGTTTGTAGCACCATTACTCTGATGGCAAGCCAGGCTATCCCTGATGAGGGAACATGGTGGAAAGGAGTCTTTCATTTTGTCCCTGGCCAGGGGCGATACACTGTAACCTATCGCCCCTTGTGCCAGGCCTGGACTTTTTTTCAGACAGGTTCAATTTGACTCACTTGGCCCGGGGTCTGGATTAGAATGTCGGGGAATTGTGGCTTGATGGTTACATCCTCATTAGGTTGTTGTTGTGTTGTGCTTGTGTTTTTTATGAGAGGGGAAGTGCTTTACCACAAGTATGACTAGGATAAGACTGAAACAAGAGGCAGTCATGGGACAGGAAGGAGCAATGTGATGATATGATGTCACAAGGGAAGTTGTCAGGAACGGCACGCCCTGCACAGTTTCTCCTGTCCTTCGCTGAAACGTGTCTGAACAGTAGGGGGTTCTCAACACTGATCCCATGCTCTGAGAGAGGTTTACATGGACTGTGAGCTAATCACACTATTACAGCTGCTGAATAGAGGCTGATCACATTCATGCTCTGGATCTGGTGGATCTATTCATGATTCTTACTCAGACTGAATGCAAAGCAAACTCTTACCACAGTGTATCCCTTTTTGCCAGTCATGCTGTGCAGAATTACTTGATGTGGTAATTGCATTAATTTTGTCTCCGATTCTGATCACCTGGAACCCAAGTGGATACACTGGTAATGTCTAAAATCACCCACTCACTCCACACTCCCTACTCACTATATGAGAAGTTTGTTGTGGTGGACTATGTAGTGAGCTCATCTGAAAAATGAAAAATAAATTTTGGACCCTACTCGATAATTTTCCCTGCTGCGGTTATTGTTGTTGCATGTTTAAAATTTTATGCATCAAAAGCAGCTAAATAAATATTACATGTAATGCATAATGGTACATATCGCTAATCCAGTAGCTTGTACACTACTTTTTATGATGAGTTGTGGAATACTTTAACGGCAGTATATAGTGTGTAGGGGATTATTTTGGATGCAGCTATCTTCACCCTCAAGAGGTGTCACAAAAACTGCACTTTTTGGCACTACACACTATGTAGTACATAGTGTGTTCGCTATTTTCAAGTGATGTTGTGAGAATCATCAAACCAGATATAGCACACTTAATGTACTCCACAATGCATCATAAATAGAAGTGTACAATGGTCGGTCACTACAATAGCATTATGCATCACACTCAATACATATTTAACTGCTGGCGATGCAGCACCTTTTAATTGTGCGTCAGTAATGATGTAAATAACAGCCTGTAAACCCCTACGGTTGCTACTTGCTTTGAATTGGATATAAGAGTAATTAAGTGCAGTTACTTTAGGGCATGTCAATGTCAAAGTGATGCTTTAGATTGACTCCACAGATAATAACAAGGGTTCTTTTTGAGATAAGTTGGTTAGTTATATCACAAACATGCTGGATATTTACCCTGGAACACCAAGTCCCAGTGTGTTCTCTCTTTCTTTCATTATTTTTTGGCACAAAGCTCACATTATTTTGTGTTTGTATGCCTGTTTCTCTCAGTAAAAAGTAAAAAGAATTTGATATTGATACTGATCTAGGCCTTTTAAACCACCATCGTTTATGTATCTGGTGCCCACCAGTGGTTGTAGCAATATAGCTCAAATCAAATGTGATGTATTGAACCTCATTACCATGGTAGCAGAAAATGTTGGAGAGAGATGGGACAGTTGTAGCTCATAAAATGTGGTAAATGCTATGAAAGTCTTTTATAACCCCAAACCATAATCCTTTCTGAAATCTTGGTAGTAGTTTTAATTCCAGAACCATTTAGTCCTTTGTCTCATATAATTTAACATTTCTTTCTCATGAAGTGTTTTGTTTATTACACATATGAACATGGCAAAAAAAACAAACTGGCAGCACCATACAAATTTTTTTGGCACCTTTGCCAAAAAACACAAGCCTGAACATGGTTCTAAATTGGCTAATTGAATTGTCTTTCCACATTCTGAGGCTTCAGTGTCTAAAGAAAAGGATTATCAACTGACTATTGAAGTGCAGCATCAAAAACAGAATCATTTTGTACATATAGCAGCACACTGTCTTTAATTGCTTTAAAGGCTTTCCAAACTACCGTGATCACTCTTCAGGCTCGCCGTGGGTACTTCCTGTGAGAGCACCCACGGACAGTGCTCGGCAATGTGTGCCAGCCTACACTTGCCATTGATTTGCTCATGACCACTTCCCTGCTACCTATCAACAATGAATAGACTTTGTGTGTTTGTGAATGAAAGTGTGTGCATGTGTGAGTGCATGTGTGCGTGCGTGTAGGAAGTTCATTGCGGCCACTGCTTAATTGATCTAATGCCTAATTGATCTAATGTGTGTTTTACTGTGAGACAAATGTGCGTGTGTGTCAAAATAGAAACGAGTGCAAGCACGGCGAGCACTCACCAGTGAAAACATAAACTGGCGCTCTTGGTTCACAGTGCCTACTCTCATCAGAAAACTAAGATGATTGACTATACAGCTAAATCAATGGCTTGTAGATAGCCAATAGCCGCTAGCTTTACTCGTGCTGGAAATCTCACGAGAGACGTGTATAATTCTCGCCCAGGTTGGGAGCGCATATTAGCTTTTTGCAATCAAACTTACATGAGAATCAAAGTAAGTTAAAAACTGAATTGCGCCCAGGGGTGAATCGACATTGCGATTTTAATCCTTTAAGGCCTGCTCCGTACCATAGATTTATTTCCTGCCACTAACAAACAACTCGCTACTAATGGACACACAATCTCTCTTTCGGTGTCATACACACACACGCTCATGCATGCTCACAACCTCCCAGGTACACGCACACACACTCACTGCCCTGTTTGCCAAAGCACAAAACCTCCCTACTTTCTTATCAAGGCTACCATTGTGTTGTGGCTTTCAGCTATGTTTGACAATTCAGTGAGGCTAGTGTACAGTACCTTGAGTAACAGATATTCTGAGTAACAGAGTAGCCTTACTTTCTTCCAAAGTCCAAAGTGAAAACTGAAAAGTCAAACTGAATCCAAAACCTGAGCCTTAAACTTTTTCTCATTTTTATTTTATTTATTTGTTATATTTGTAAAGATGGCTTTTTTCTTGTTGCACAGATTTCTGGACACTGCTTTGGACCCTGCTGCTATTACACAGCCCTTTTGCATTTCATTTACTGCCAGTGCAGCTTTTCAATATACAGTTAGAGAACAAAAGTACAAAACATTCAACACAGAGCAAATGAACAGTGAAAGCAATAAATGCAAAGAGCAGAATTCAGAGGCTCAGTGCAGCATGGAAGCACGTTGTGTGAATAATCAGTGACAATCTGAAGTACAACTCTGATGAAAATGGAAGCCTGCCACAGAAATCAGAATGTGTATGTGTGTGTGTCTACATGTGGAGCAGGGTGTGACGGTAATTTAGTGTATGAAAGAATAAATAGATGGCTATTTTCAGTACTAATCTCAGCATCTGCCTCAGAGGGACTCTCTGTCTATCTCTCTCTCTTTCACACACATACATCCATTGTACACTTCTCTCTCTTGCACTCACACACACCAAGTCTACTCTCTCCAGTGAAGAGGAGCCCATTGTGTGTGATGAGAGTTAGATTGGATGGCTCCCCGGGGAGCTGCTCTCCATTAGCTAAGGTGATCTAACAGGTAATCAGCAGATAATTAAAAGGCTTCACTTCTCTGATGGGAGGGGCTGAGGGAGTCGCAGTTGTGCATGCGTGTGCGTGATGTGTGCGCACACACACAAGAACTTTTGCATGTGTACCTGTGTCTATGCTGTCATGTCTGTTCTGAATGTCATCAGGGCAGGAGGCTCGTGGTCGTTTTACATTATAGTGGGACATGCATCACTTTTATAGACGCTCCATCCTTCCTGGAAAAGTGTCTTTAAATGGATATTGAAAGGCGAAGTCCAGGTCAAATTAGCCAGAGTGTCTGCTGTAAACAGATACGGACCAGTGCTGCAGTCTGGAGGAGGCTACCGGCTAAGCTGCTATATATTTCTGCCTCACACTGTGCTCAGTCAAACCTACTGTATGTAATGATACATTTTAGATTTTGTATCCGTGCAGAGTAATCACAACAATGTAGTCGCTATCTACAGGAACATTGGAAGGCATGAAGAAGAATTCTGAGGTTGGGTTGTATAAAAGGTCAAGGGTGACCTGAAGGGTCAATTTGTAGCTAGATCAATTTGCTAACTCCCCCTGTAGCTCTTTCTGAAGCCATTAGGTTACAGTTTTGAGTCATTATATTAGCTAAATAAACTAATTAGCGCATTGTGTTCTGCGTCCTGATTGGCTGTAGACCGTTGCCAATCATTCTCCTCCGTGCCGTGTCTCCTGTACAGTGCAGAATGCGTACTGAAAACAGGTTTTGATCTTTGGTTTCATTATATAATACTGGACTTATTTTTTTATGAAGGTTTGAATTTTGAGAGTGTTTAAACAAGAGAAAATTGTTAATGCCTGTTTGAGAAAGGTGTATAAAGTGTGTGGTGAGGGGTTAAACAGCCTTAAAACATCTATAATCATTGAAAAAATAAAGCAATTTTGCCTATTGCAGGTTATGTTTAGAACATAACTCCTGCGATTAACGAGGGACCACTGTAATAAAACAGCCACTTCTCTGTATTGGTCTCTCCCTCACACACACACACACACACACACACACTACACCATACAAAGACTATCAGGCTAGCACTCCTCACACACGTCTATCCACAGCAGCTCCTGACAGAGAGGACTGTGATTAAGCTGATATTAAAAGATAGGTCAATGTCTATTTTCTGCTCCACTTAAAGCTTCACTTCTGCAAAAATTGCCCCCTCTTCCTGAGAGGAAGCACAATACAAACAGAGTGGAGCAGACAGGTGGAGGTGTCTTTGTAAGTGTGACATGTACATGTAAGTAGTTGCGGCAAATCAATGCTTACCAACAATGGATTTGAGCTGAGGGCTATGATGTTAGAGGGATGTCTAGTCTGTTACAAAATACAGACACACAAGCACATAAAGATGAACAATGGTGCAAAAAAAAAAAAACATACAAAAAACAAGACACTGATCATAACAGCACCTGTGACATATTTTAAAGACATTTTATGGTATAATATTTGATGGACTACTTTTTACCATGTGTTTAAAATGAATGAATGCATGTTTCTGTTTGCAGACTGGTACTCTATACACTGTTGGTCAGCATATTGTCTTTTTAGTTGTTGGTTAATATGGTTAATATGTGAACAGTCTCTGTGTTGCCTTCTGTGCTCACTCTGTTTGGAGTTTCATTGTCTTAAATTAACTCCACTTGTGAATGGAGTCAACACTGGTAAATGATGGGAAACCTTGCCAGACATTTTAGATGACAGTGATTTCAACAATGCCAGTAGTGCATGTTCCCACCAGCCAGTTTGCCCCAAAGGCTGCTCTGTGATATTGCAGAAGGTTGGAGGGGTCGTGGAGTTGTGCTGCTCTTTTGACAACAAGATCTGGGTTTGAGCTTTTTTCAGGTGCTGTTATCATTTCTGAACTCTCAGTTTTTACGTTTTCCTGTTTTAATTGCTTGAACTCTGTTTGGTTAGATTTTGGGCATGAAAGCACTTAGTTAAGTTTTGTAATTGTATGTACACTTTTGTACACTGTAAGCTTCAAAAAGACAACAATGACCATAGCATTCTGTAGCCAGCCTGAAGCCAGCTAATCTCAGTTATCTTAGTTTGCATTTGTTTTGAAATCCTTAGTAAAAGAGCTCATCATTGTAGCAGTTTTTTTTAATCAAAATAGGAAAATTAAATGTAGCTAATTGGAGTAGCCAGTATGGATATATATAGTTTATTATGCATTTCCTAATTCAATACCTATGTAGCTGTATCGTTTAACAAGCCGTAGTTTTTAAAGCCTTTGTTCTTCACAGCATGTTCTCACCAAAACCCCATCTAGTTGATAATACATCTGCAACACAGTGTCCGATGTTCGAGTCTCCTTTACATTGTGACTGGTAACTTTTAGTTTTTGGTAACTTTAGTTTTTAGTTGGTCTGACTGACTGACTGTGTCTGATGGGGGGACGAGTTGACAGCCCATTGTTCTTACTGTGAGCATGTGACTTAGAGTGAATGGAAGCTGCATTATATGTGGTAGA
Organism: Parambassis ranga; assembly: GCF_900634625.1. Taxonomy (NCBI): domain Eukaryota; kingdom Metazoa; phylum Chordata; class Actinopteri; family Ambassidae; genus Parambassis; species Parambassis ranga. The sequence goes on from NC_041033.1 coordinate 2,240,343, forward strand.
AAGATGATGTCTGAGTCCACCCCCTTCATATTTCTAGCTTAACACAGATGGCTTCCTTGACTCTTCTGTCTAAGATGTGAACATTGTTGTCCTCAAAGGAGTGTTGAGTGATGATCAGCTGAGTCCTGTCCTCTGAAGGTGGCTCTCCTGTGCTGTGCCATTCTTCTGTGGAGTGGTTGTCCAGTTAGTCCAGATGCCTTGCTTCAATCGTCTCTCGTTTGTCCTCCTTGACTCCACTAAAGCAGTGGCAAGAATCTTTAGGAATAAAACATTTAATTTTTGAAAAGAAAAACATAATAGTTTGGGTATCAGTTACCAAGGTTACAACTGTGTGCAAGTGACTGTGCATTTACAATAGGATTTGCAACCTGAAGTGCAGCAACTGACTCACAGCATCTATTCTTTGTCACGTTCACCATACCATACATACTGAAATGCAACCTTCATATACAGAGAACCCCAAGAAAGTGCAGTTTTGATCTTTATACTGTAAATGTGTTCATTTAAAAGACCAAAGCTGGCTGTGAGAGACAGAGGTCTCTCCCACCTGCTGCAACAGTCCAAACAGACTTACAGTTAAATGGTCCTTATCTTTGCTTATTGCTACTCTCATGCATTAAGATCAACAAAAGGTGGCAGGGGACTTCATTTAGAATTCAGGAGTGAAGATGCATGAGATCATACTTGATGGAGAAACAACACACTGGCCCTTAGAAAGCAGTGAGCACAGGCTGAATATGAGCTGAGAGGAAAGAGTGAAAAAAGGCCTGATCAGAGGAGGATTGATCTCTGCAAGCATTCTGATTGACATGTTTCTCCCTGGGGTAGGTGGCTGGGTCAGTAGCATTAACACACAAATACAATGGTTAGCAAAAGGTAGCAAATGCACTTGAATATAAGTGCAGGCTAGACACTGTGTAGAGAAAGCTTTATGGAAAGCAGCGGGGAGATGGAGCATTAACGGCGGCTATAAAACATACAGAGATGGGTTCATGCTGTATGTTCAAATGTCACCACTTTCCACTGTGTGTGTGTGTGTTTGTTTGAATTGCAGGCATGTTTCCCTTCATCTGCGTGCTCCTACCCATGTGTCCATGGGGTGTGAATGTGTTCGCTGATACGCATTTGCTTAAGCTTATGCACATATGCACGATGTCGCAGTTCTTAAGAGTGTCTGCATGCACGCAGTCTTCAGAGAGGTGGGGGTTAAGTTGGTGCTGAGGCTCCTGTAATGAGTAAGTGTTGGGTGGCCAGGGCTAAGATAAATGGCGGGGGCCTGCCACTAGTGCAGCAGTCAGCAGGATGCACCAGGGCCGCAGGCTTGTTTGTGCCAAATGGAGCTCGCAAAATATCAAAGGCCAGCCATCCAGAAGACGCAAGCGTCTGACAAATTTTAAATTAGCCAGAAAGAGAGAAGTGGGTGGAGGAGGGAGGGAGGTTACAGGGGTGAGAGAGGAGGAGGTGATGGTGGAAGGAGAGAAGGAAGACTGTAAAGTGGAGAGAGAGAGACAGAAGGTGTATAAAAGAGAAGAAATAGGGATGGATGAATGGGATGGACAAGGAGGAAAAGACATACTAAATTATGCAATCTTTTGTTATTGAGAGATATCCATACCCCCCTTCACTCCCACCTCCTGACCCATCTTTCTTTTCTTGGGCTGCAGTAATCGCCAGTGCCATTATCGTCATTAGCCGGTGAGGCTGTTATTATTCCAACTGCATAGTTCCAAGAATTGCTCATTGGGGATGGAGGCTGCAAACAAACACACATAAAAACACACAGGTGCGACATACTGATCCGTGTGTCTGAATGACCCTGTGATGATATCACATATAACTAGTAGCATAGCTACGGTATGTTATTTATTTATAACTGTGTATGTGAGCATGCGAACACAACAAAACCTGTAATAAGCGGACGATAAAAACTTAAAATGATGCGTATGGCAGAATGTTTCTAAACATACAATTCTTTACACGAAAGCTTAAAATTGACATCTCTATTTACAATAAAGTGTTAACTAGCATTTTAACAGATCACCTATATAAAGCACATTTGAATAAAAATGGCAAGTGAAAAACTGAGCTGTGCAACCTGGTGTTTACAGAAGCCATAACAGCTAGCCTAGAAACCAACCAGCCAAGAGAAATAACCAGATGCTGACTCTTAAAGGAGTGACTGGCTCTGTCCCTGATTACCATTCCTGTGAAAAACAAGCCAAAAAATTCATCATATATGTGATTTAAAGAATTTCCTCCAGGATTAATAAAGTTTTATTTATCTTATCGTATGCTCGCCGAACATAACCATCAAGCTATATGTAACACAGTAGGGGTGTAGCCACCTATGTCTTTTTTCCATCTTAAAGGTAGCCAATCATCATATTTGTAGTTTTAGAAAAAACAAAAATTAAAAAGTGCAAAAATTGGCCCCTGATCGGAATTGACCCCAGATCATTTGTAGGTGAAAGCCTGCTGTGGGTGTATCTCTAACACCTGTTCGTCTACTCGTATGTACTTTGTTGTTGCCTTTAAGCAACCTCTCACAGGCTAGAAGTTTGAATGATGTCTGGCATCATATATCATAATTGGCAGCATCAGCGCCAGTTGTATGGTGACCATGCATCCAATATGTGAAAAGATGGGTGTGAGAGTGTGTTGCTTGTACAGCAATTTATGTCTTCTCTCCCTCTATCCCTGCAGGCTTAAGGTAACTCCATAATGAAGAAAAAGCACTATTAAATTATTAACGACAACAAGAGTTTTTCTCAAACAAGTGCCTCTTTATTTGGTTACTTAACAACAGGCCGATTAGCTGTTGACAGATTTTGACCTTATTGAAATTGAAAAAATAATGTCAGAATATACATATAATGGCAAATAATAATACAAAAAAATCTTTCATCCATCTTTACCCTAAATTGAGCACACAACAGTAAGACTGCAGTGCAGCTCCAGCTTATTCACACACTCTGTATGCCATCTCAGTGTTTGTCCCAGCGTCCACCCCCCTCCTCTGCTGTCTAATGAGACTGCTGGGCCCGCCTAGTAAAAGAGTTTTCTTTTACTAATGTCAATTTACGGCCTAGCAAGAGCTCCCTCTAATCTTTTCCTACTCATTACACACAATTTCCAGGGCGTTCAGCCAGGGTGCCTATTGGTTCCTAGCAGTGTGTGCAGCCAGGGGTGCCGTGATTGTTTATTATTTATTTATTTATTTGTTTATTTATTTACACTGATGCCCACTCCCCCCCTCCCCCTCCCCCCATCCTACTTTTCTTGTAACCCCCACCCTACCCCCCATTCTCTCACCCACACCCACATTTTACTCCCACAGTCCCTAGTCTGCATTTTCTATGAATAATCAAAGTGGCGCTAAAGCTTGTGGATCCGCTCCCCTGCATCCGTTTTCTCCAGAGCGGTCAGAACGCTCTCTGAAGGACAAGTTCCATACCGAAAAAGTGTTCCCTGTTTAGCATTCATAAGAAAAATACAGGATGAGAAAGCGTGAGATGCCCATTTTTTTGAGGGTATTGATGGGGCAGGAGTCATCATCCTGGCAGTCTTTGTTGGGTTAAAATTGAGTGTCATTTTTTTTACACCTAACCCTAACCTTCTTTTGCCATTCCCTCCAAATGTGGACTTCTGTTTGGCTTTGTTACTCCTGGTACATAGGCTAAAAAAAAAATACAGATTTAGATCTCAGATTTGTAGATCCGATCCTGCATTACAGATCACATTCTACAGCTTTTTCTTTACTTTTAGTAAACAGTGCAGGTTAAGGATGTATCATCCAATCTTAATATCAAATATTGGCCCTGATATTAATTAAATAAATAGATTAGATAGTGGGTACAGCTCATTTTTGTTGAACAATTTGTGTACTTTAAGTCTCCAGCCTGACTAAAGCACATAATGTCTGCAGTGGTACTGCAAGCTCTGCTAATGGATACTGTATATGGTGTGTAGTACATCATCAGTATCCTGTACCTTAACTTATCAACATACATACGCAATAAAAGACAAAATGCAGTTAAAATGTGCAAATTAACTGTGTTGGTACACATTAATAGAGCTATCAAATGGATGCATTTAAGTGCTAGTGGACACCTAAAAAAATCCTAATTTTAATCATGGTATGTTTAAAAACCATTTGATTTTTATGCCTCATTGGGGACAGCCATTTTTAGACATTATCTCTTTTGAGGCCCAGGACACTGGAGCTTGGGTCGTTAGCAGTGTGGCGAATGTAGCTGCTCAAACAGCACAAATATTGCTTGTGGCAGGGCTAGTACATGACTGTGTATTGACAGAAATATTGTAGCAGGACTGCCATCTTAACTGGTCAGGATATTTCACACTTTGCAGTCTTTATTATGAGGAAGTCATCGACAATGAAAAGACAATTATTGCAACATTTTTACATTAGTTATGTTCTTGGGTTAAAATAATGATCAATGTTTGTCTGCTGTGAAAATCGAGACAAAGCAAATAAAATAATAGTATAACTCAACATGAAAAACCACACTTTGCAAACACATCTGGAATGAACCATATAATCCCAGCTTCTCTGTAAGTGGTGTGGGCTTCGGTGGTAGAGCTGACAGCTAGAATCACTGTACTTGCAGCCGGCTCACCTATTAAGCTGTAATGTTTTGTCATAAAATGATAAAGACTCCCTGTTCCTGGAGTTTGGTCCTCTGAAGGTGAAAATGTACTGGGAGTGAAATCAAAATTGGCATGTTCACACAGGCAAAATGATCAGTTTGAAACTAACAGCAGGTGGTGAATTGGCTTTCATGGCTGCAGCATGTGTGGACTGGGTGGTTGAACCAGTCTGATTTTTCACACAATTTTCACTCCTCCCACTATACTACTTCATTGTAGTATAGTGGGTCAGTGCTGTCACAACTGGTTGTGTGTTTTACATGTCCTGTGGGGGCATGTGTTGTTGGGTTGTTTACAACAACATACCTTTTACAAATCTGTCTTTCTTTTGCTTTTTACTAAAATTAAGGAAATGAGATATTTCAAATGGGAGCTGTTGAGGGTTTTTATTAGTCTTATAGTTCAGTGTATCTGCAGCATCTTCCTAGTGGCCACAGATATAACAGATCATGGATAGAGATACTTTTCTGTGGATCAGCGATTAACGGCTGTCGTATGAAAGCCACTTCACTAAAGCATTGTATTGATAGGCCAACTTTGGGAAGCTGATGGTCATTACTTTTGTTTTGAAGGCGATTTTAAACATTTTGCCTGTAGCTGTAGCTTGTATGCTATCTTATTATTTATATGTATTTATTTATTATAATCATGTTGGAGAATGACTCCATCCACTATCAATCCTTCACCCTTGTGTTTGCAGAAGACACATTGTACACACTCTCTTTATCTTTTGCACATGCTTGGTTAATCAATACTCACTATTCATGTAAGTGAAAATGTTAATTATTTAATTTTGAAGCTGATCTTTAGCTGCCTTATGTCAGATGATGAAATATTTTCAGTGTCCTGCTGAAGCAGCAAGTCACGTTTAGGAAAAGACTGCTGACGCTGGTTAAGAGAAGAGAAACCAGTTGTAATAATAATGACATTTGCAAAACAGCAAGCATATTTATCCTCTCTAATGTTTTTTCAGTATTATAGAGAGTGTAGAGTATATAGAGATATAAGTATTAAAAACCTATATCTCTATAATGTATAAGTGTAAAAAAATGATAAATTCAGTTAGTTGCAAGTTGGCTATGGAAAATCCCTAAGTGACTGGTTGACAGCCCTCATATATTCTTCATGTACATTCTCATAAACATAAAGCATAAACAAATCTGATGGTTGTCGAGGACAACATGATGTTAGACGTAATAACATTATGGGATTTATGTGGAGTTTCTTTAGTAATTCAGGCAATATTTCTTACAAAAGACATGAATTATTCAGTTGTATATTTTTGGTGCTTTGGAAAACAGAAGACAGGTGGTATATACTTACATCACACTGGAACTCATAGGTTGATATCTTCAAATCTTGGGCTTTTTGTTGCCTAAAACCAGATATGATTATGTAAATTTCACCCTTTTGTGTGAGTTAAGTGCGTTTTATGCCCACAATGGACCCTGACCACCTCCTCTTTACTAATTCTGATTAAGACCATAAATATGGCTAGTTCATTTACCTAAAACATAGTCCAACAATCCAGCCAGCAATAACATCATTGTCACAACATAATAATGAAGATGACTTAATTTGTACAAGACAATATTGTCCGGGGAACCCTTTCTTTTTCTAATCAATGTCATCTGAGATAAAACCGATGCTGCAAAATAATTTGTCACTACCTGTAGCTTCAGTAATTTCTTTTACTAATTTTTACCATAAGAATTGCTGACTCTGAACAAGTGAACATAAAATGTCAAAATGACAACTGGCTCAGGCTAGCTAGTGCTATCTCACTCACCACACACACACACAAATGCTATCCACTATCTCTCTGCTCTGCATCAGTCCCAACAGCAGGAGCGTGGATACCCAGCAGTCCATGACTATCAGTGAACAGGACAAACAAAATTAATTAAAGTGCCATCATAAGTGACACTTTGCTGTCACCTGGTGCAGAGAGGTAGAAAGTGTCGAGAGATGATGCCGCTGTCACATGTGGACCTCGCTGCGGCAGCGCTGGACCGCCTCATCAAATATGCATGCATGTATTCATGCACAGAAATGCTGTCCGTGATTCATTATTATTCAGAAATATGAAGTTATCTCATTGTGTAAACTGAGGTCAGGAATCTCCTAATATTCACTTAAACTACCGTCAATTTGAAAATCATTTATTTCTGTGTTTATCAGAGGGAGATCGTGATAGTCTGAGAATAATGGTTATAATTAAATCTGATACTGGGCACACACACGCACACACTTCCACACGCACACACTTCACTTCGTGTTGCTCCCATGATACCAAATGATAATCCTTGGTGCTTCATTAGTCACCCTTAATCCACTGTTCATTACCCTCAACATAGCCTTTGTCAGTCCCCAACTGGCCAATGTAAGTAATGCTATATCATATCTCCAATTCCAATCACATTGGTAAAACCATTTAGCAGCAGCCATCACTGTTGCCGAACACTGCCAGTGCCCGGCCTCTGTCTAAATGGAGCAGAAGAAGGGGAGGGGACGGACAGATTGGAAAGAGGAAGGGAACGACAAACTGACTTCATATCAGCGCCAAGATTACTACTGCTGAAGGCTGAGGTGCAAAGAGTTGTGGGTAATTGTCATGTTTTTCATTAGTGGTTAGATGAGGATCTGGAGATGAGGGAGGAAATGGTCTCATCATCATCACTTTGTGTGTACGTGCAAGTAGGCCTCGTGCGTTTGCAGATCACACCCTTGATCACAACCGTCCCCCCCGCTCACTGCAAAGGGAACAAATTGTTCCCTCTTTCTCTGCCACGGCAGCCTGCTATATTCCACTATTACCTCGGAACATTGAAGGAAACAAGCTGCCATAAATGACGAGCCAAAAGATTGCAGGAAGACGGAGAAGAAAGGAAGGAAATGTGGCGGTGGTGGAGGGTTGGTGGTTGTAGGGTTTAGGGGAGGTGGTGGAGGGGGGGTGAGGCCAAAAATAAGACAGGAGATGAGGAAAGAAAATGAAAAAAGAAATGTCTGCCAAATTGTGATGAGACGACACAATCGCACATGCTGGGATGAGGGGAAATTAGAGCAGAGGAGAACTGAAAAGAAACACAGAACGAGAGCAGTGGGAAGACAGAGAAAGAGAGAGAGAGAGAGACATGTATAAGATAGGAGGAGGAGGAAATGACACATGAGGACTATGAAAGGGTTCTTTCTACTTTTTGGGACAAACATTCCAACCAATCACGACAAGGTCTCATTACACTGTAGCTGGATCTGTCTCTGGGGACAGGGAATAATGGGTTTCCCTGTTGAAAACAAACTTCAAGCTAGCGCTAGTGCATTATACATGCCGCCTTTGCCAGGCCAATTGTAGTAGTTATCCTGAACCTATAAAGATGAACATCCTAGCTCAGCATGGATGAAGTGACAATAGAGACAACGAGTAGTTACTTATGGCTCGAAGTGGTTATTTATAGCTCCTGTCTTTTTTTTTTTTTTCTTTTTTATCAGAAGTCTTGTTCTATACAGTTTCTATACTATTTACACTGGGGTGTCTTTTAAGAAAAAACAAAACACACAAAAAAACACAACAAATGTGTGAGAGAAACAAGCTTACACCACAAGAAGAGGCAGAGAAAAGGTTGGATTGAAAATATTGCATAATCCATACTTCATTCAAATCAAATAATAATAATCATATAACACATGATTTAGTTGGAGTATCAGTCAGATTTTCACGAGGCGAGAAATAACCCAAATGCAAAAATCATCCGCAGCGTCTCAGAGCACTTTAAGATGTTTTCACCTCCAGAGTCTCTCTTTGTGTTTGTGCATGCATGCATCTCTTTCTGTCTCTTTGTCTTCATCTTGGATCTGTTTGGACTGTCAGGACATCAGGTCTTCATGCAATTTTTAGGAAAATTGCAGTTCACCAAGCATCCTCTAGGGGCTGGCTGTGAAAGCAAGTCAATCAAAACCGGTGCAAGGATTACTTTTTTTATATAACATCCTTGGATTTAAGATTGGGCATAATTATGGGTGTGACCACTTTGAGTGACAGGCAGGACTGTTTGCCTGCCTCCACCCACTCGTGTGCCACCTAGGGCTGGGCGGTATACTGGTTCGGCAAATACTGTTTGGAAACTGTTATAATAATAAAACAAAATACAGTGATATAGAATTTTGGTCATTCCGCCCAGCCCTAGTGCCACCTCTTTGCCTGTATTAGGTGCTTGGGCAGACTGTGATGCTGATCAGGGCCTTCTACACAGTCAAAACAGCACCTCAGTGTCTATGATACGTCCACAGGTGGGCATGAGAGGTAGTGAGGAAGTGTTGCATAGATAGCTATGTACATCACTCAAACCAAGGCTAAAATAAGATTTTTATGGAGCAGAAAGCATTGCGGGTTTGTGCCAATCCATCTATGAGATGTTTTAGGTGAAAGTCATAAGGATTTATACCCAGAAAAACAATTTTACTGAGAGCTTTACCTTTAAGCAAAACATAGTATGTATATATAAATTCTTTGCATTAAAATGTTGTTTTGGGCTGCGTGAAAGCGTTTAGTTTGTGAGATGCTTGCTTTTGCAGGGTTTAGCAGGATAAGGCAGCAAACTGACACAAAAACACAAAAGGCCTTATCAGCACTTCTCTCTTTTTTTTAACCTCTCTCTCTCTCCATCTTCCAATCTCTCTGCAGTGTTAGCACAACAGTTTCAGAGGTTACCACTCAATTAAGGCTGGCTGTTCATTTACAGCCATGACAAAGACTACTGTCCCTCTCCCTCTCCTTTCCTCTCGCTCTCCTCTAACCAAACTTGTAATTACAGTGTTGGACAGCACAGTCCACCCTGACCCACTGTAAAATATGACCATCCATTTGGCCCTTATCCCTTCATCGCCATTCCTCCTCCTCCTCCAATGGGGCTGTTGGATGTTGCCCCCCCACCCCCACCCTAGCCTTTCTCAGCCCCTTCCCATCACTGCCGCCCATTTCACCCCCTTCACCTCACCCCTCTCAGCTGCCACGCTGCAAAGCGTCAAGATGAGGAATATTGCCAAGCACTATCTCCCTGTAATGAATTACTTTCACTTTTAACCCCGGACAGATATCCACTTGAACTTACCTCTGCAAATCATCTGTTTTTCTTTTTTTCCCCCTTTTCTTCTGCTTCTTCCTCCTCCCCCACTTCTTGATGACCACCCCACTTTAAAACTACATACACTAAATTAAAATATGAAGTCAGTCCATTCAGAAATTGCTGGTGCAAGCATTTGCGTGATGGGATGATTGAGAGGAGCGTGTGTGTGAGGGGGGGGTATATGTTCTATGTTGGTGTAATTTGCAAAGATTGTAGATTGTTAATGTAGCTGGCTGAATAGAGCAAGAATGGTAAAGTGCTGGCAGCCGTACCCTAGTTAAGGGGTTTAAGGGTTTAATCTTGCTTCAAAGATAAATGGTCTTATATAGCGTGGTTAGTGGTTCTACAAAGTGCTTCGCTCATTCACACACACTCAAAACTAATGTTGCTAAAGCATGATCACCTCACGGGTGATCCTGTGGTGTGGAAGGATTGGAACTAGAATGATCAGACGTCACCATTTTGGTGGCCTGTCCCCCAGCTCACCCTATTTATTTAACTGCATGTTAAAAAACAGACTGAGGAACAATAGAATAATATGTTCCCTGACAAGAGGCTATTATTTAGCCGACAATCAGAGCCGGCTGCTCATTTTAGTGGCTTCATATCTCCTCCCTACATGTAGCAGGCACTGGCTCAACTCATACTAGAAATCTGACATGATAGAAGCTAGCAAAATGGTTAGTAAAATGGTTGAGTGGTGAAATGGTAGAAGAAAGAGTGTAGAGGGGGGGAGGTAGAGGTGATAGGGGAGGAGGAACAGCCCATTCACCAGATTAGTAAACCTGTGTCTGAATCTCTTGCAGATACATTTGTGCATTTAAGTTTCCCTCTGCTGTTTAAAAAAATTATTCATTTTCTAGATAAAAAACACGGTAAACTAGAAATGCCCCAGGAATGTGCTACTCAGGCTCCAAAGGTATAGGATGGTTTTGAAGTCATGGCTCCAAGACTGTTATCACAGTGTCAAGTGCCATGTTAAAACCCAAATATGTCAGTTCTAAAGTACCCCTGTAATATAACAAAATGCACATTGTTTGATTATTTGGCAGTTCTTACAATGAACGTCTATGTAATCTTCTTAGCTACAGATATAAATATATATAGTGTGAGTACCAAAGTGAAACTTGCTGTGTCTTCCAGTCAGCCACATTTAAAATGCTGATTTTAGCTAGCATGCACTACAATGGAGCTGAAGCACAACAGGGTGCAGAGCAGCATGGCTAAAGGAGGACATGCCACTGAGAAGACCAATACAGAATAACAAGGCTCTCACACACACACACACATACAGTGAGGATGAGTGTTGCCTACACAGCTGTCCATAGGACATGCAGTTCCATATGCCCTAGCCAGTGGGGGAGCAGTGGTCCTCCCAGGCCAGCTAATCAATCACCGAACCCCCCGTCCCGCAGAGGTCATCCTGGCTCCACAGGGCAGGGTGCAGAGCCCAGAACACTGTGCCAATAATCGCCGTTTCAGCTGAGCCGCAGTGAATTCCAGCTCACCAGCTCAAACTTATGGGAGGTCAAAAAGGAAGAGGGACAAAGAATGAATAATAAGACAAAACATTCAGGAGAGGTACACAAGATTTAGACTTCTTCACTAAAGACTTTCAGAAAGTATATATGGCATAAAATACTTGGTCCCTCTGAGTCAAACCAGTCTCACACATTACTGATGTAGTAGTTACATAAACAAGAACATGAAAAATAGTTGTTTAAAGGGTGTATTCTAACCCAAATGTGGGTAGTTGTGTTGCATTACCTGACTGAGCAGTGACAAAAAGCCTAAGTAAATAATAAGTCTGCAGGTCAAGTGTACTGGTGCAGTGAATTTAGGAGACGTATGTGCAAAAAGACCTCTTCTTTTAACATATTTTTGAAAAGGTGGGGTGGAAAAGCCATAGGGGAAAATACCATCCAGTATTGACAGGCTTCATTGATTTGGTTGTAAATTTGAGCAGCTTTCATTGGTTCTTTTGTTTGTCATTGTCTTGGATCACTCATCTGTCAATAATTATGCATTGATCACTTTGTTTTATTGCCCCGATTAAATCAGTTGAATGTGTAAAATCAAGTTATGTTAGATCATCTGCTACAGAAAGCTAGTGACCTACACTGTAACTTGGGTAGACTGTAGTGTACTGTAATAGGTTCACAAACATTAGCTGCTTTGGCAGCAGAAAAGATGATGTAAAGCCACAGTCCCTCACATGTCTTAAACTGTTAGTATAAGTTTTCACAAGTTCCACCTGTCCAGTCATTTTAACATAGCTCTGACCAGTGGGCTATAACATGTTGTAAGTAATCAAGCTGTTCCTCACATGCTGTGAGTAGAACACAAATATCCTTGGAATTGCTTTTACAGGCAACAGAACTTCTGCTTCAGATCTGCTCATCAACTTTATGGAGACATAGTGTACCATGTATGTGGCAAGTTTTTGCCAATCCATCTCAAACTTACAACCAAACAGTTCTCTACTTTTGTCTCTCTAAAAACTTAGGGTACAGCAAGTTACAAAATGCTATTTAATCCCAACACGCTGCAGCTTTGAGAGTTAAAAAACAAACATAAAGACCAAAATCACAAGGAGACATCTTCACATCATACTGGTTAGATCAGTGACTTTAGTGTTTGTGCACAAATGCACTACTTGATTAAAATCCTTGACAGTGGCTAATTCTCCTTCAAGAAGTTTACATGGAGGGTTATCGGGCTGCCACTCCTCCCAGTGTCATGTCCATCTGGCCTGGGAGGTGTAATAGCCCTACTAATCTCCCAATAATAGAAGTGGGACTGGGGATATGTCACCGGGGCACCGTGGAACCACAGTCCCCCAAAATCAATAGTTTACGTCCCTCGGGGGGATCCTGCTACCCAAGGGGATGTCAATACTGTCGATTGGGTATTAAAGAACATTTCATCAGCATGTGTGACAGCAAGAGTGAGAGAAAGAGAGAGAGGGAGCGTTCGCCGGGGGTCATGGAGGGCATCCATGGATGTCCAAGGTAGCCTGTGTGTATTAAGCCCCTCAGGGAGCTCCCATCAGTTCAAAATGTCAGCAGACACGTGACAAACTGTAGTACTATGATGATAGTAAATAGTATGATATCTGATTCATATGTTTCATAATGTTTTGTATTCATTCTAGTTGTGCAATATTAAGAAGTAAAGTTAAGTCAATTTGCAAAAAATAAGAAATTATTTTGTCAAAATTTCTTCTGCCTTATTTGGGAAAGAGATAGGAGAATCAGAATCAGAATTACTTTATTTATCTCCGGCAATTCTGTAATAGAGAGATAGTAGTCTGAGGTTGTCAGGTTCCCACATCAAAAGATCAGTGTAGTAATACCTTTTCTTAGTTGTGCTCTCTTTACATCCCAGAAAACAGATACTACCATACCTCACCTCATCTTTCTTAGAAGCCAGAGAAGACAGTTAGTAGTGATGAATCTGGTCTCATTCATGGTTACAAATTGCTGAGAAATGGCTTAAAATCTGCCCAAGACCCAGCAAGCTGACGCCATGGTCAGTTTGGAGTTTGTTGTGGATAACTACATGGACATGTTCCTGGGAGATACCCATCTGTGTACCAAGTTATCTTTCAGCGTTTCATGGATGGCCAGCTTTCCGGGATCTTTGCAGCCTACTTCTTTGCCGCGCTGTAAAAAAGAGCACCCTCCACAATGGTTGTTTTATGTTTGCCTTGTTAGTTGGTCAGTTTAAGTGTGGACTATGCCAACAGTATGATTTCTTGACCGACCTACGGTGTTGTGTGTTGATTCCAGCAAATGAAGTACTACTTTAGGAAACCACTAACAAGAGGCTACTGGTACCAGAGACCTTCTGCCTTTTTAACAAAATACCCATGGTGATATGTTTGCCATCAACTGAAACAACAACTGACCACAACTGGCTGCCTTCCATTTTCTGCAAACATTGTGCTGCGGGTGCAAGTTTTTTCTACCAGAAGAATAATGTAGTGTGTCTTTTTCAGTTAAGAGAAAAAAAAGCCTGCATCAGGATTTTGCTTGTCGAGGCCACAGGATCGGCAGCGTTCACGCTGTGCCCACTGCCTCTGTGCCCTGCTGCCCTCCCGCCCAGCCACCACCATCTGTTCCCTGGCACAGCCCTCAAGCACCCCATGCAGGGCAGGCCCAGAGTGCTGACAACCTCACACCACACACATGGGGGGCAGGGGGAAGTATCTGTGTGGTGTTTGGGTTTTTGTGGTCATCCACACATGTGGCAGCACAATCAGATAAAGAGCAGCACACACATACACAGTCCTAAGTGCATGCAGCTCAAGCTCTGCTTTCACATGGTGACACAGTGGGAAACAAGAAAACCTGCAGTACACAACAGGACAGGAGTGTGCACATTAACGCAGGCAGGACGTGTTTGTGTGTTTAAGGAGAATGAATATGACCATGAATCTAAATAAGGACAAACAGTAATGGCATGATTATGCGGACTGTAATTGTTAATAATAAATATGGAAATCATCTGCAGAGGTGATGGCCAAAGAAAATATGTAATCCATGTGCTCTCTCACAGTACAGATAAGATGCACCATGTGTATCTGTCTACCCAGATGTGTGTTTCAAAGGGCGGTAAGTACTCTCGGTAAGAATGCCACCAAGGCCACTGAACTCATTTTCCTTTCCCCTGCTTCAACCCTTGACCTTTGACCTTCAAGGTCAGAATTGCCCCTCTTTCTCGTCCCTCCATCCATCAGTCTCTTTGTCCCAAATGGGGGGAGCATCTTTTACAATCATCTCATCTCTTACTCTTTTGTTTTAACCTCTTTAGCCATCACTCCTATTGGGGTGGGGTGGGGTAGGGACAGGGGGTTTGGTTTATGGCCGTGGTGGGTTGTGCATATAGGTGGGAGGAGGAGGAGGAGGTGGGGCTACAAATCTCAGACTCGCACCTAAAGCTGTCAGTGGTGCCCTGGGGGCCCTCAGGCGTCAGCCAGCGCGGTCACCTTGGATTGGTGGACGAACGAGACGGAGAGACACACACACAAATACACGCACACACCAGGGCGAGATAGCAAACAGAGAAGATCTCGCCATCACTGGTACGATCCCCACCTCTGCACACAAACAGACACACAAATGCATACACATCGGCAGAAGAGCAAACACTGAGGTCGTCCCTGTCTCTCTCTGTCTCCTCGCACACACACATGCACACCTCCTCTCCCTGTCAGAACCTCGATTAATATTCTAGAAGAGAGGAGGGAGGCCGGCGTGTGTTTACACAGATTACTGCAGACTTCCTCCTCTTTTCCTTTCTGCACCCCATCACCAAAGCCAGCACCCCACCCTTGTACTGGGAGGTCTCTTTTCTGTCCCAGTTTGCTCTCGGCTGAGTGAAGCTGTGCCCATGATAACCAGATCAAGATGACTGCGATGCGTATTAATGAAATGGATGCTTCTTTCTCCCAGGTGCAGGCTGAGAATGAGAATATAGAGTTGCTCCCCTACCACCCTCTATCATCACCATCATCACCCTGCTGCGCTCAGAGGCACCCTGTGGTGGGGCATCCTGGTAAGGTGTCGGTCAAGAGGGCTGAGCTGGGTAAGTTTGGTGGGCGGAGTGACAGAGGTAGAGGTAGAATGTGTGTGTGTGTGTGTGAGGGTGTCAGTGGGACGACCCGATGGCCCCTCACAGTCTGAGGTTGCTCCGCACCACCCACCTTTCCACACACCCTCTCCCCCGCCTGGTGGCAGCTGTGTGGGGAGTGCATCCTTCACGGGCACTGCAGGGGGTAGAGGTGGGTGATAGTGTGCAAATGTGTGCATGTAAATGTGTGTGTGTGTGAGACAGGGTTGGAGTTTTAGTTACACAAACATTTCCCGGAGGCAGGAATGCTTTGGAGGTAATTTTCATCAGTGGAGTTAAACCCCAGCAGACAGAAACAGTCTGACACAGAGAAGGCATCTAATATCATGCAGTACACTCACAAACTGAAAAATAAACACAAAAACAGATCATCTTCACTTTTTTATCACTAAATTGTTTTTAAGCAATGCTGGCAAAGCCCAGATTTTTAGCAATCAAGAGCTATATAAGCTACATACTGTTTTAAAAATCCTGATCTGATGGAGACGTCTGGGATGACAGAACTGTGTTGCACTTGGAAAGCACTTTGAAATGAAAACTTGACTGTATATCATGACCTAACTTTTACCCATCAATCAACAAATCCCAAATGAGGAAACACAACAAGCCATGGAAAATGTAAAAAAGCTAGCAATATCTCAATATTAGTGAGAAAGAAACCTCATCTAAATGCTGGCTTTGTACTACATATGGACACTAGAATAGAGCTTGGTAAACATATGACATCCTGGTGGTGCAGGACCCAATGACCATTGTCTTCTGAATAAGAGACTAATATCGGCCTCCTATATCGGTGTAACCTTACATGGCATCCAGCCTGGCACAAAGCCCCACGACTTGTCTGAGCACATCAGTGGAGCGGCCAGTCAAATACGCAGCGCCAAGCCAACACCGAGCCTCCCTGCCCGAGCCGAGCCACACAGCTCAGCAGCAGAGCAGTCACACCAGCTTACCAAGGGCACGCGGGGACGGGAGGGTCCGTGTAAACACTGTGATGTAGTTTTTCTCCACAAAACGAGAATCAGTGGTGATTTACAGTGAAAATCATATATCACATAAGTAGGAAAACATTGACTGCACAAATATTTGAGTATTCTTGGTCATGACCTCATGTTTACAGGTAACAACAGGTATGTTTGTTTTAAAGGCTGATGAATGCACATCAAAACTAAAACTTGTAATAATTTACTTTATTCAATAGAATTTATTTGACCTATTTTTAATTGTTCAATTATTACCTATTTATGTAAATGCAATTTTAAATTAATATATTTTATGCTAATCACACAATAAGTAAAAAAAAAAATTCTAGGAAACTAGGAAATCTTTTATAAAATATGCAATTTAGGAATATGTAATTTTACATAGAATTATATACATAAAATGAAAGTATTTAATTATAATTTTCTAAAAAATCTACATAGCCTATATTGTCTTATGTGTTTTAATTTTATTTAAAATTTAATATTTAAAATATTGCATTCACATTTACTGAACAAAAACATAAAAAAACATTACTTTATCAAGAATATAGCAGAGCATTTTCTGTCCAAAGCTGCTGGCACTGTTCTGTTGCGTGTGATTGTAATTCTTCACTGTGTGTGTTTGTGTGTGTTTCCAACACTTCACTGGACATTTTACCAGCTTGAAACCACAGAGACATCTTGAGTCGTCCATATTTCCTGCAATGTTTGACAAACCGACTGACGCAATGGTGGTGCACAGCGGCACAATACTGATGTGTCATCTCATTTCACATCATACTGTGCTTCCACATAAGGGGAGAATAGAGACGAGAGGATCGAGCAGGATGGAAGGTACGGAGAAAAGAATGGAAACTAGGGAAGGAAAGGAAAAAGAGGAGGAGGAGGAGGAGGAGGAGGAGGCAGGGGTGGGGTGGGGGTGCAGAGGGAAAGAAATCTCTGTCTCAGCAAAAGTTTTCATTAAAATTTTGAGACAAATGATCTCTGTGTCCTTCTCCTGAAGCTGCCTGGGGCGTCATGCTATTTCTATGCAAATAACAACCTCACGCCTTTGCTCCTATTATTTCTGCTGGAGCTGCTGCAACATGACCCAAGAGAGAAGGGGAGGGGAGGGGATGGAGGACGGGGGAGAAGAGAGAGAGAGGGACATGAAGTGAGAAAGAGAAATAAGAAGGAAAATGCAGTAAAGGAGGAAGAGGGAGAGAAGGAACAAGGAGGAGGAGGAGAAGGGCTGAGGAGACAGTCAGACAAGCAGAGTGTGTGTATATGTGTGTGTGCGATGGACTCACTGAGGTGTGAAAATATATAACACTAGGAAAGTGAGAGAGAAAGAGAGAGCGGGAGAGATGGAGGGCTAAGAACAACACAAAGACACAGCCATAATTTGTTTGGAGGCTGCCTTTCTTGTAATATATGACACCCTCAGCACGGGTGCTTCCTCACTGCGCACTATTGTTTAACTGTATAGCACTTACAACACTATCAGGACCAGTCCATCTCACGCATACACACACCTCAGGATTTACGTACTGGGCCGCTACTGCTGCTGCAGTCTGCTGCGATTATAACACAATGTGTGAAGACCGAAGCAGCAGATATATGAATATACAGCAGCACATTCAGGCTGGTTAATGGAACTGTAACTATGCACGCACATGGCGAATAAGGTGTTGAGACAAGGGGCCTAAGATCTTAAAAAATAAAAACATATAAACTTCTCTATACATTGTACCACTGATTATTTTAAGCAATTGTAATATTTCTCTCCAGGCCTGAAGTGAGCTGTCCATGGTGCTGAAGGAGCTCAACACATTCAGTTTCAGACTACCAGGTAAACATTGTCATGAATCCAAAGGGGACATACACATGGCATTCTCTAGCAATGTCACCTTTTTACCTCAGATTTTTTTTAGGTATCAATTAAAATGTAAACTACTTTTTTTAAACTTTGACTTCCTGAATAAAGATAATGTCAGGTATACAATATGACCTGTGTAAATATGTAGCTGCACATGTGAATGGAAATATAAAACCTGTACTGCAAATTCCATTCATATTCAAATAACTCCATGTTTTCCATATTTCCATCAGCAGATAATGTCAAATAATGAATATTGATAAATGGCAGCGTGTCCAAAGTCTACAGCAGCTGTGCTGTCTGGCAGGATATAATATAGAACATACCTACACTGTCTACTGTATGCATGTCAATTAAGTTGTATTTATCAGCCACAATGCTTTTTTGGGAGCTCCAGCTCTCTCTTTTTTTATACTGCTGAATATTACTGCAGAGTGGAACAATATTTCAATTAAACAATATACAGCTAATATACACTTACATGTAAAAAATGTAAGCGTAAAATAATATAACTGGTTTCCAGTGTAAATGTAAATGTAAATTTTAAATGTACTTAAAAGGCTAAAGGTAATATTTGGTGAGGGAGCTAGCAAACTAACCAAATATCTACAGAGAATAAAATGTTTGCACTAGCATGCCAAATGGTTTTAACCATAACCCTAACTCAACTACAGTGTGGTTACCATATATATAAAATAAAAAAATGATCCTTGATTTCATTCTGTGTCAAATATGCATACATCGAAAACAAAAATGAGCATACAAATGCCAGTATAACTGTGCGTGTTTGTGTGTGTTTCCACACACAGCTGTTGGTTTCAGAATGAGTGATGGAGGAATGAGTCAAATATCCACTCAGAACCAAGTGATTGTTATCAGATGAGTGAGGGGCTGATGAAAGATGGAGGGCTGTGTGTGTGTTTACATTCGATGTGAGTGTGCTTCTCACCAGTGATCTATTCAGTGGGGGTGCATGTGGTAGAGCTAAGGCTTAAGAACAGATTGGTCATGGTTGAGGTGAGATTACACCTTCAGGTAGGTCACTGTCCTGCAGCCATCCTAACATGTGTCTGTGTGTTGCTGTTTGTCTGTCTGTGTGTGTGTGTGTGTGTGTGCGCGAGTGGGTGTGTATCCACCTGTGCAAGACGGCACCCTGCCAGCAGACTCACCTGCTTCCCTGTGGGGGGTAACTAACTAGCAGCGCTGCTAACCCAAACATCTAGTGAACTGTGAAACAACTGCAGTCAAAACATCAAGTCGATTAGATGCTAATTACGTCTGCTGCCATATGGTGCTAACTGACCTGTGCGCGCGCACACACACACACACACAAAACTCTCAAATGTGTTTGTTTGTGTGTGCTGCTTGGAAAAAAGGAGAGCCAGGCTGCCTTGACACTTCATTGCTAGCTATTAGCAGCAACAAATTGAATCCATTACATTCAGCCACTTTTTGCAAGTCACCACAAATACAGTGTACACAAGTACACTTTACTGTAACAGTGGGGAAAAAACACCACAACTATGACCAAACAGCATTCATTAATCATGACCACTAAGGCCAACGGTACTTTGCTAAGCTAGGTGACTTTAAATAATCATGATACTTCAAACTGCTCCATCATCATATCTACTGATGTAACTCACATAACAGTGTTTAGTGGAATCAGAAAAAAATTGTCATATGCCAGACTGAGCTGTTATTTTATTTTGTATGACTTTTAATAGTAATTATATTACTTCTTTGTTGCAACAGTCGGTGTACAAAAAACACATATGGAAAATAATTCTGTAAATCCACCAGACTCCACATTTATTGTGAAACACAGTAAACCTTAGTGCACAGTTTGATTTATTTAATGTGACAACAGATGCATTAAAGATGAGATAGGTAATGAATATCTCAGGATTTTTATGTTTATACTGACAGCATGAGGGAAACACTACTCCTGGTGGATCCTTAAATGTAGGGTAGGAGATTTTGAAAACTCAGTGAGAGTCAGCCAGATTTAAAAAGTAAACACACGCCCCTTTCTCTGGAAGCTCACCCCGAAGCCACGCCTCCCAATCACATGGACGCGCATTACCTGAAGACGAGCTGCGGTCTGTGACTTTGGCCATAATGCACGTACCTAGCAGGAAGAGAGTGACAACCAGCCAATACTCCAAAGCCTCTACTCGAAACTCCCACTGAATATGTGAGCTGCAGTAACACTGTTCTCTGACCACTCGTACTTGCAATCTCATTCTTTCCACCCAAAGACCGTGCCCCTATAGGTGAGTGTTGGAGCATAGATGAACTAGTGAATTGAAAGGTTAATTCATTCCTAACCAGGAGGGACAAATCAAGAAAAGTAAGAACAGATTGTAAAAACATTGGAAATTATTTAAAAAAATGAACCCTAAGCTGACAAACAATGGAAAATTAAGTCTTGTCATAGTCTGTAAATACAGATAGTCCTTCCACAGGGAGTTGAGGAAGTACAGCAAAGTCTAATCTGATAGGTGACACTTCCTTATACTGAGAAACTGTCAGTACACACCCTCCACCACTACAAACACAAACTGAAAACATGCTGTCAAAGGCCCAAATAGGCAACTCTCACTTCTCTCTCACACAAACAGGCATGTCCCTCTGAATGCATCAACCCTGACGGACAATACACACCGCGCAGTAGCCCTGTTCCACACACACATACACACACTCTCACACAGAGTATCTCTGCCTTAAAGCTACAGCCAATGTACAAATAAAGGCAGGATGGTCAAAGCAAAAAAAAAAAAAAAGATACACACACACACACAGCCTTTCTCCCCCCTCCATCTCAAGCTTTCCATGTGTTTCACGTTTGCATTTCATGCCTGCCGGTGTTTTTTTGAAGTGGCAATACTTTGATGCAGACTGAGGGACACATTATCATTATTTCAATTTCCATGCTGAGGTATTGTGTGTGTGGTGTGTGTGTGTGTGTGGGAGAGAGAGAGAGAGAGACAGGGAGGTGTACCAATATGCACAGTGGTGATGCTGTCTTCATTCTGCTGTGTTTGTGTGAAAATAAGGCACTGTAGGAGAAAGAGGCAGAAAACAAAGAGAGGGGGGGGGTGAGGAAGGGAGGACTAGAATGCAGATGGAAGGGAACCACAGAGAAGGGGAAGAAGAAGAAGAAGAAGAAGAGAAAGAGGAGGAGGACAGAGATAGGAGAGAAGAGGAAAAGGCAGTGGAGAGATAAAGGCAGAGAGTGCATTGCATTTTGACATGGCCGTCTAAGCCTCTCCTGCAGCTATGTGCTTTGTGCTGGGCTCTTCCACCTCTATCTCTCTTTCTATTTCACACTCTCTCTACCCACACCCCTCTCGTTTTCCCCCGTTCTTTTTCTTCCATTTTAATCCCCCCCCCCATTCCTTCTCTCTGTCTCTCCTGGCCCGCACAATAATTCAAGGCAGAGCAGCTGCCAGCACAACATCTTAAATCTGACTCAGTGGCGGACTCCACATTTCAGGTGGAGGAACAGAGATATTTAGGCAGTTCCTTTTTCAAGCTTGGAAGAATCATAAGGCTACTTAGCAGCAGGGTCCAGGATTTAGGAAGTCGGTCTTATTGATGGCACACCAAGATGCTTTTTAGGAAACTGGCAGCAGCATTTTTTCCCTTTATTTTAAAGCAGCATTAGTGTTGACTCTGAATATTTTTTTATAAATAAAAGCAGATTTTCAGTGTAGTTCTCTAAACTGTGCATGCAGAAAAACAAAGATACTAAACAAACAAAGTGCCAGTGTGCCTTCATGTCACCTAATGTAAATATATACCCTCACTTCCTTTAGCTCCTGTTGCATTAGCACCACTAGAGGGCATTGCCACTTGAACATGTACAGTACATGCTGTATAGGTGTTTTTTAACTCCAGGGAATTAAGACATGATTTGGTGAGATTACTGAAGCCAACTAAACCTTGCCTTTTCACTTTCCTCCCATTTCTTTCATGCTTTCTTCTGCCATTTGTGTTTTTTTTTCTCTGAGTTTTACTGTGAAGGACTCACACTGTTGAGCCCTGTCCTGCAGCTTTCAGGGCTGCTAGAAACATCCACCCCAGGGTAGATACTATTTTCAGCCAGGCAACTGGCCCTGATGGAGCCCCTATAAGAGAAGTTCCATGGGCAGGAACGTGGTTTTGGCTGGCCTATACTAGTCAAAATGCACCTGGTTGCCTAACCTTTACGCACCTTTACTGACACAATGTAACATATTCCAATATTAAAAAAACTCAGAGAGTCAGCCATATTTCGAAAGTGAACACACGATTTCTCTCGGATATCGGATTGTAAAGAGAAGTTACACTAATTTAACAGAAAGTGCATCAGAATTAAATCTTCTCAATGGATAAATGACAAATTTGTCACTTTCTAGTAAGCTACCTTAGGTAGCTTAGCATGAGTCATATGATGCTTTTCAAGGACAAGGTTCTGTCATTAGAGCTATACATTGTAACTAACTTAACATATTGGCCAGCAAATATTAATACAGCTATATCTGTGACTGATATATATTGCTGGAGCTTCATTACCCTTAGTGATAATCTGGAATGTATCAGAACTGGAGATGTCATAAAGAACCAAAGTGTTAGATGCTGAAAAAAAGGAAGATTAAGAGGTCTGAATGTTTGACTTCATTTCTGATGCACAACTTGAGAGCCCTTTTTTGTTAAGTGGATTTTCTGCATACCTCCAATTACTGCTTTGTGCAATGACATGTAACTTTTGCTCGTTGAGAATCAACTAAAACTGTCAGCTAGGAATGTTACACTTAACTTTCCACCATTGTGACTATTGATTCTGTTATCCTTTCAAAGATCACACATACCTCCTACACGCCGACAGATCCTTCGTCCTTGCTGTCCATCAGAATCCTGTTTAAAAAGTCCCTCTCAAATGCGGAATTTGAATTTGGCATTCCTAAATCTATTATTGTGTATATGTGATTGTGAAATTTTAGCATTCCAATATCCTGGGTGAACACGGCAGAAAACCACACACTGAAAAATGAAAAATGTGTGTCACTATGTGTGATTAACATTCCATATAAGAATGTGGAGTGTGGCATTTACAACTTTTATCAACAGTCACACCGCTTCAAGACACAAAAGCCGCCAACATTCTTTCAGTCACTAACTTTAGCTGGAGTCTACTTAGCTTCATGTTTCAGCTAGTAGCTTAGTTTGTCCTGTTGACTTAAATATATGTTATTTAAAGTGAGACATTATAGTGTGACTTATGAATGAGAGCATCCACAGATATAGTGTGACTTATCCAATCTGTTAGAAAAAAACAGATTTGCATATTATAAAAATGAGTTATTTTTAGTCTCTTCCATGGCAAAGTTTTAGACACTACAAGTGGAGTGAATTTTTAAATATCATGAAGAATCATTTTCATTTATCAGTGCTAAATAACTTTGATACAAAGTCCAGTAAAGAGAAGAAGATCAATTTAATATCTGTGTGAGTTCCAAGGGGCTTTAATTAGTAAACCTTTCCCCAGTTCTTGTGGATGTGGTCTCAGTGCTGTAACATATAGTATATTGGTGATAAATATCTTCACACATTATACACCCAAGCTTAGCAGAATGAAACTGAATGTAGCTGATCCTCCTGCTATTTTTCTAATACGTAAATTAAAAAAATTAAACTGAGCTCTGAGAAATTCAGTATATCCAATGAACATTTTGACACTTTGCCAATGATTTCAGTAAAAGTATTTTTCTCATTGTGTTGATTTCAAATATAATCGGCAGCACCACATTTATTTCAAAATGTATTTGTGCAGGGTCAACCTCAAAGCCAACACAGTGGGACAGGTTCAAGCCCACCCTGGGCCCACTGCCCGCTGTCTCATTGCATCGCTTCCTATTTAGCTCCACTAATAACCAAATAAATGCCTCCTAAAAATAAACTCATGAACATTAAACATGAAACACACATATGCCACATTCATGATGAGCAATCTGAATGTTGTTCCTCTCTGGGTCAACATTATCTATAGGGACTTTATCGAATATGACCCAAGCTAGATTATACAGCATGTGTGTCAGGAAGGAAGATCTGTGACAAAGCACATTGTCTTCAAGAGCAACAGTCTGCCCCCTCAGTCTGGCCTACCTCCACAAGTTTGAATAATTTCCTGGATAATCACATTCTATATGTATTGTGTAATAACGTGTTTTTTTGTATGCAGTTCACTGCAGATCTTCCTGAAGAGGTTAAATCTACTGTATAACATGTACTGAGGGTGCTTTTTAATCTGTGCTGTTTAAACACCACGTTGCCATTTATATACTCAGAGCCTTCTCTTGTGCACTCTTTTTTTTTCCTTTAGAAATCTTAAGCTGCTCTCAGTGCTGCCATTTGTGTGGTAAGAAAAACAGGATGGAGAGAGCCCTATTAGGAGGTTATTATGCTGCTCCACCATCATCGTCCATTTAGAGGTAAGCTTTCCATTCACTTCTGCTTTAAATGCCAGTCCACTACTTGTGCTTTCACTATGGTTAAACACAAATATGATATTTCAATGCTATTCACAAAAACAAAGGAGGAAAATTTCTCCTTCATTTTTCATGTATGTGAAATGAAAATAGGCAATATTTGAGTTATCTGTGATGATAATAGGCACCTTTAACCAGATAAATACCACGATATTACACAATTGTTCTGTCATGTTGGGGAATACATTTTTTGAAAGGCTGTAACTTAAGGTAATGAGATCCTCTACTTAAGTAAAAGTACTAATTCAGCAATGTAGTAATACTCATCCATCTATCCATCATCTGAAGCCACTTTGTCCTGCAGTGCAGGGTCACAGGGAGCTGGATCTCAGCTATACGGGTGAGAGGCGGGGTATACCTGGACAGGTCACCAGTCCATCACAGGGCGTAAAAATACTCATTTAGAAGTAAAAAAAAAATACTTAAATCTAAACTAAACACACAGATTAATATTGACACATTAATTATGATTATAATCATCAATACTGCAGCAGCAGTGTTAAAGCAGCATGTTGCTGTTGTTGCTGCTTCTGCTGGAGCTAGTCCATACAGTTTTTTATATTGTACTGGGACAATAAAAAAAAAAAATAATACACATTTCTGAATTTTTATTTTTGTTCAGTTTTGTCAAAATGAAACCATGGGGCTGAGCTGTTAAGTTTTTTAACCCTGTGTATTCTTTCCTAAAGAACTTGATAGTTTATATTTACAGTCTTTAGCAAACTGGACATTAACCTCCTCATGATCAGAGCAGCGACCATAGTAACGGCCATTTCAGCTTTGCAGAGGCTTGTCCTTTAGGAATAAATGAGATGAACCAATCAGGATTAACCATTTCAGTGACTGAATACACACTGCTGTCTGGAAGACAAAAAGTTGCAGAACACAGGTTTTATCTTTAACAACTTACGATGTGTAAAAATTCTTAATATAACTTAAGAGCAGAGGAGCAGAAAGTACAATATATATTTGCCTCTGAAAAGCAGTGAAGTGGTGACTGAAAAGTCACTGGTTTCAATAGGAAGAGAATACTTAAAAAGAAAAGCTTTCACTATACTTTGTAATGTAATATTTAAGATCTACTTAAATTAACTTATGAATATCATATGGATATCTTTTTTTCACTAGACTGTAAACTGCCTGCATTACATCATTTAGTTTAGAATTCACCCATGTATTTAAAAAAAATCAATAATATATTTTTAAAATGTTTTTACAAATAGTTAAAAACACTCTTACATGCTTATGAGCACAAAACTCACTATTTATCTTTGTACAATCACATAACTGTATAACAACTGTATTTTTTGTATTAACTACACATTCAGGATGTAACATAATATTTAAGAGATAATATTTTTGAACCTGCACAGGTGCTTGCTCTGTATTAAACACACACACTTGGTCATTCCTGCTACAGCATCAGGCTGCAGCAGCACAGAAGAATGACTTGTGAAGAAAAAGAGGGACACCCATAGGTGCTGTGAGGGTACTGCAGATCTTATTCCAAACTGTGTGAGCATGCAAGCAGTGTCCAACAGGCAAATATGACAAAGAGGGTGGGTTCCATGTGGAAATAATACAGCAAGGACTGCACGGTAATGCATAATAACAGTTTTATGGGGAGTGTATAAGGCATACAAACAAACTCTTTCTCTTTAAGAAGATAAACACACACACACACTCTTCATTACTTTTGCATAACGCAGCTCTGCATTTCTCCTGCTCACTGACTTCACACGTTGACAGAGTGACAGGTTGGCAGTGAGTGAGCAGGATAGTGCCTTTGTGTTTGTCTGCCCCTCTGTATCAAACCACGTCAAACACGCCCTCACTGTAGAGTGACAAAAAAACCTGTCCGTCCATATGTTTCAGCATGATAGCACCCAATGTAGCCATGCTATGACACACTTCGGAGGTAAAGTCTTTGTCCAGTACTGCAAGACAAAATGCTGTGCTATAACATAAGGTCGACTTGAAGTGTTAATTAATCCCAGCCAAACACAATGCATTCACAAATGGCTTCTATGTGTAATTAGCTCTGCCAAGAAGATGCTGGATGAAATTCAGCTTTTTGGTCCACGGATGACCCAGCAACACTACTACTATTGTTTTGCTTGTAGTCCTTTATAACCGTCAACAGTGTGTATATTTCCCTGTTAACCTGCTTCCACTTCTTGTTTACGCACTCATAAGAATTACCTGCCAACCAACTTATGAATCAGCAAGTCATTGGTTTGCAATTCAAATCTATTTCCACACCATGTTGTGCTCATTTAAGACCACTGTTGTGCAACAGCTCTAATACCATAATAATAAAATGCAAACAAGCTTGGTAATGTTTCTTTCAGCTTTGATTTGATACGAGGATAGATAAATTGTACGATCAATTGTGTAATTAAAGTAAATATTAAAGGGAAAATTGTTTTTTTTTCCTTGTTAGGATTCTAGAAGCGTGGATACTAATTGCTGATTGATATAATGGTCTTACATGGATGCCTTCAAAGTGTTTTGCAACTGCTACTTGTTAGCTCGTAATCTAGAGTTGTAGCACAGTGATAAGGTAATGAGAGGCGGTTTGTATTAATGTTATTAGTTCAATGAAGATTTTGTCATTAGGAAGTCAAACTGCAACATATATTCACATATTGTATCATAGCATCATGTAGCACAGGCAGACATGTTTCCTAATGGGCTATATTAGGAATATGTAAACACATGTTTCATCTCGTGATGATTTTTTTATATATTTTTCTATACTATACTAAACATTTTGATCAGATAAATCTGTCTTGGCTCTATATCTTTACCACCTGTCAAACCAATTGGTGTCTACATGTCAACATCAATGAATTACAGCTTTTATCATGTTCTATTTCAGCATATAAATACATTTTTTTAAAACTAAGAATGTGGTGGGAACAACAAATTGCACGCTGGGATCTGCAGTAGCATGCAGTATGACACTGTTTGACCAGTGTATTTGCAGTATGACTTGACATACTGATCATATACATAAAGGGGTGAGAAGTGACGACGGATAGAGATTGAGCAGATTTAGATCGGTTTCTATCAATAGCATGGCTAATGTGTAGCATCAGTTTGTTACATTGTGCAGTTATGTGAGGTAAACTGGTACTGGTGCATCTGGCCTTCTAATGTATATGGTCTGCTGCATGGTACATTCTGTCCACATCAGTAAACACGACACATATAGAAAGCAGTTTTGAATACAGCCGTTGTCCACCTATAAGTTAGGATAATTCAGCAATAACTGCATGGAAATAAAAGTGTGACACACTTCCACTATATGCACAACATAATTTTACATTTATTTAGATATATTTTAATTGTGACATTTTCATACCATGTGTCTTACTGTGTGACTTAAAGGTAGGGTAGGAGATTTTAAAAACTCAGTGAGAGTCAGCCAGATTTTGAAAGTAAACACACGCCCCTTTCTCTCGGAGCTCTCCCGAAGCCACGCCTCCCAACCAGTCTGTGACTTCGGCCATCATGCACGTACCTCTCTGATGCGCGCAGAGCAGGAAGAGAGTGACAACCAGCCAATACTCCACACAGGTGCGCCTCGTAGGATTGGTTGATGTTTTTAGTGTTCCACAGATGATTCATATTCTTCGTTTTAAAGCGAAACTGCCGAACTAATCGGTTGCTATCGAATAATAAAGAGAAGTTACACTAATTTAACACAAAGTGCATCAGAATGAAATCTCCTACCCTACCTTTAAGCCAAGAGCTGCTGGACAATATTTCATCGTGCCTTGCATAATGACGATAAAGATTCTAGATTTTTTGTGGATTTCAGCACACAGTGCACCTTACATGTTTAACGACACACATCTACCAGCAAGCGCTAGCTGCTGAAAATTGGCGTAACTATCTAACCAAGGTTTGAGCAACCAAAAGGTCTGGTTATGTCAGGTGAACTCCTGTCCTCAGTAAGCTTCAGGTAGCAGTTGTGAATCAGCCTAAAGTCTGAACTGAACCTCCTTATCACTCTGTTTAGTAAGGAAAGTCCTGTCAGTCTGAGGAAAGAAAGGAAGTGTTGTCAACAGCTTGAAGGATGTGGGGGTTTATTGAGATGGAAAATGGCTGCTGGTTAGTGTCCTGGGCTAAGTAAATGATATAAAAGCCAATCCCAGTGTCTTAATGGCCTTCATTCTTCTCGGAGGGGGTGAAGGTAATTATAAAGTTCATTACAGTAATGAGATAGGCAGCGTTTGAGAGAGAGCCATCAGTAACTGGGCTGAGACACAGCGATACAACTGTTGATCAAGTCACTGGAATAGGACATGGATGAGGTTAGGACAAGTTCTGATGATGTCATTTGTTCTTAATGTTTTCATTCTCCTTCCGACATGATGGATGAGCCGCTAAGGGCTTTATATTAATGTTTTTTTAGCATTTATGCATGGTCCTCTCTGTAATCCTCGGGTTATGCTTTGCCCTGTAGTCCTGCCATGAACAGTCAGCTGTATGCTCAGACTGTGTTAGACACAGACATTGCATGCAGCACAAGAAGGACGATAGTTATATTCAATAACTTCCCAGCATTTATGTGATAGCTCCATATATAAATATATTTGGATCTACGGGCAGCATCAACAAAAGAGTTACATCTATGTGCTGCATGTGTGGACATATTTCTGTTGGCCGACCAGGAAATTAGCCTCACATTGCTCCATGTCAACAGCAAAAGTTAATGATCTATACTGTCTAGCAAGACTAAAACATATCATCATTCGAGCTTTGAGGATATTCTAGCAGGATGCTGAGATGCTGTGACTAATTAACCCTAAGAGGTACATAAAACATATTACAATGCAGAAACCAAACCTGCTGAATTCATTCTGGATGATCAATGGCCTGTTATGTTAGTGGATGTCTGAGCTTTGACAACTTGCTTCTGGTAAAACTGGAACTTTTACAAATTTACTGGGAATGCTCATACGCGTCATTACTCTTCAAAGTCATTACATTTAATGAACTCAATTCAGCTTTTAACTAAACCACATTGTCTCTGAGGACTAATGAATACAACTGTCCTTATCTATATAAATTAACACCAAACAGAATAATCTAGATATTTAAAACTTTAGAACACTTTTTAAGACATTAGGTCAGTCAGCTGCGCAAATGCCCAAAGTAATGTTAAACAACAGGTAGCTTGGTGACCAACACCAACACTAACAGGAAACCTTCATGATGTTTTCTCCCTATTCACCCTCCTTCTCCTATCACTCTTTAAATGCATGTAGCCAACCCTATTAGCTACCTGTAGTAAAAGGTTTACATAAGTTAAAGCGATAGAGTGTCTCACTTTCTCTACTTGAAGCTGAAATAATGGCTGATTTTGACTCCGCCGGTGTAAAATATTCCTGATTTCTACTGTGAATTATAGCAGCTTCTGCTGGCAGATTTATCAAACAGGAGGGCTACATTTGTAATAAAGCAGAAGGAATTATTGCTCAGTGTTAATATTGGAGATTTGATTGAAACGGATACAGGGGCTGTTGAAAATTGGACAGTAAATCACTATGTTCCAGCCAGGCTTGCTACTCTGAGAGGCCCGCGCACAAATTGACAGTTAATGAGTTTTTCACTCTCTCTTTTGTTTTTATTGGTCAAACGGAGCACTTATTTTTTATTAACATTCCTATAACCATGGTAATACTGTATTTTGAAACCACTAACGTGACTTTTGTGACAGCAGTGTGTGTGTGTGTGTGTGTGTGTGTGTGTGTGTGTGTGTATTTTTGGTACAAGTAGGTGTACAAAACAGTAAGTAATCATCCACAGTATATGCTCCATCCACATGTTCATTTACGTTGCCTGTGACTCTGACTGGGGGCATTGAGCTGCCCAAAAAAAGTTAAATTTAATTTTTGTTAAATTTGGATAGAAATCTAGCCTTAAAAGAGGAGTAAAGAACACAGCGGTAGCTTATTTGAATTTTCTTTTAAAATGTGGAAACACTTTAAAGGACAAAACTTTTTTGCTGAGGCTTTCTTGTCATTTGCCACAGATGGAAGACAAAAACATAAAACAGTTTAAAAACATGAAGCAAGGCTGGAATATATGTTTCCACTCTTACATGCTAAGCTAAGCTAACTTGTAGCTTAATAAAACCTAATATTTTTACCTAAAATATACCTAATATACTTTCTCTCATCTCTCAACTCAACAAATGAGAAAACAAATATAGTCTAACATGTCTTTAATTTATTTGTTCACTTTTGTATTTTGTATTTATTTATTTATTAAGCAAGTTCATTAATTCAGGCAGTTTCAATCTAAAAATATTTGAATAAGAGATAGTAGTACTATGATCAAGCCACCTTCAAAGAGCAGCCTTTGAACGTAGATTTTTTGTTAAGTAGATAAGCAATGCAAAAGTGGTTCATTTTTTAAAGTCTCTTTCTGTTTATTTTCTTAATAATAATAAAAAACTTGTATGTATATGAATTGCTGCTCTGGATGAGAATTCTCAGCTAGCTTTGGAGAATGAAAATAAAAATGATCCATACAGTGGAGAAGTGTCTGCAGGATGATAAAGTTTCTTCTTTTCTCTACTTTATTTTTTCCATTTTCCTTTTTTTGTCTCCTTTTCAATACAATTTACAAATGCAATCTGGTGCGCACATTTACTACTGTAAGTTCAGGGATGAACATAGACCTGGACATCATTGCAGACTCGTATGGTCACCAAGACAAATTTGTCTTTTTCACCCACTGCAACAATTACAAGGAAGGACATCCTAACCTCCTGATGTGTCCCTTTCAGACACAATGTTTGCATTGTTTTTTGACAAACTAGCAGCAAGTATTTGTAACTGCATTGTTCTGTTAAGGTTCTCTTTTAATACACAATGTAATAGTGACTATACATTCCCTTCACTTTCTTGCTATACATTGCTGCACTATCACTGCAAAAACTAGCAGTTAAAGAAAGTCCTATTTTCATGCTAATACTGCAGTAAACATGCACTGTGTATTTCATTGTATGCTGTCCCAGCTCTCATCTGAATACAGTATGCTTGTTTATAACTGATTACATTTTCTATATCCAAACAATTCTCAGCATTGTGGATTCCTAATATGCATGCATTCTGCAAGTATTGCAAATGCAGATGCATATTTACCGTGTCAATAAACCCATTACAATAGATTTTAATTGCCTGACGGAGATAGAGGGGAAGTAAGGGGGGGGGGGGCAGAGAGGACATGCTGCTGTGGCATGGAGAGCATTAATTGCCCATGACTCTGACTGTGTCCCGCCTTTACTTGACTCGCCTGACACTGGCCAATCAATACACAGTGTTGGCTGATTATAGCAGGAACACCCCTTCTTTTTACAGAGGTCTGCGCCTCATCCTGATCAATAGCTGCACTGAGGGGTGGCTGTCTGTGCTATATAAGGGCACTCAGGGGATTGTAATGCACTACTATGGACATGATTGTAGGAGATTTCATGCCTTTAATGTCCAATACACGGACAGTCATAAATGCTTTTTAATTTCTGTCTGTAATGCTTTATGAGTGGTTCTGTAATGTACCACTGAGCATTATAAGGCAGATAGTTCCTCAGCACCTCACATGCTACAGACAGGAAGGACTGTGGCAGTAATAAGGGGCAAGTTTGCTGTGCAGTCTGAGCACAGATACTCAAATCAAATTATGACCCAAAGTTTGGACATGCTCATCCACACCTATTTCTGGCTGCCTAAATTACCCAAGTTTTCTCCCTTCCTGCCCTCAGCAATTTAAGCTGTTTGAGTGAAGAAAAAATTACCTCGAGGAAGTACATTTCCTTTATTTTTGCACTTCCCTACAAGAGATTCACACCAATTTTCTCTCATTTTCAAATTAAGTATATTTTGTGAATGTGAAAATGTCATGTTCAGATTATACTGTGATATACTGTATTTAAAAGGCACGGTCCTAGGAAAGCTGGGTGCACAGATTCAAATCATTATCAGAATGAGTCAGTATTATATAGATTAGGGAGAAGAATTGAGATGGAAAGAATAAAGTTATATATAAGATATGGTCACAATGTTGTAAGGATTTATCAAACACTGTTGCACATATGTCCTCTTCTAGACCTATCACTAATTAAGGTGAGATGTCCTTGCTGATTTTTGGTCATTTAAGCAGGTGAAAGATGACACTGACCTTTGGTGCTGACTGAGACCAGAAAGATTAGAGTGTGGCCTAACTACAAGGGTATCACACTGGTCAAACCCCCCACTGGGTTCCATGCAGGGTTACTGGGTACGAGTTGATCGAGTCAAAGAGGAACACCCACCTTGCAAGGCGCCAGTTCAGGTGGTTTGGGCATCTGGTTAGGATGCCCCCTAGGTGCCTGTCCAATGAGGTGTTCCATGCATGTCCCACCAGAAGGAGGCCCCATGGAAGACCCAGGCTGCGGTAGAGGAATTCTATATGTAAGGTGGCCTGGAAACGCTTCAGTACCCTCATGGATGAGCTGGATGTGGTTACCGGGGAGAGGGATGTCTCTTTCACTGCTGCTAAAACTGCTGGCCCCACAACCTGACTCTGGATAAATGGAGAAATGAATGAATGGTTGGATGGATAATCACACATCCTCACAAAGAAACAGCAAATTCTAGATGCTTTACTTTTTCACCGGATGTCCAGGATGACACCAGTCATGTGGCTGACATAAATGTCATCTAAAACCTACAGCAGGAGCCGTAGGAGAGGTGGGAGAGAAACATAGATTCTTCGATGCATAGCGATTCAGCCATGGACGATTCTGAAACTATTAATAAATGTTAAAGCATTGATAATCTAAACATGGAACAATAAAGTAAAATACACAGACTGAAAAGGCGAAATTTTAATGTGCAGCGCACCGTCACCCGGACATTTTTCTGGGGCAGGCACAAACAATAATCCATTCCCATGGAATCTTTATAACAACGATGTCCCACTCTTCCCTGATCGCTTGCATCAGTGCCTGCTTTTGTATGTATGCAGCAGCGTGAATAATCTGTGAGAGCTCTTACAGTTAATACAAGTTCTTTAAACAACACGCATGTTTTTGGGCATGACAACAAACCGGACAGACATCTGAGCACTCTACTGCCAGACTGAGAGTTCAGACTCTGCATGTGGATGAAGAGTGAAGGTGTCCGCTCTGCGCACTCTGTTTCTATAACGTCCCTCAATCATGATGTTGGTGTGCTGGCTCGTTTTCACTTAAGTGAATTAGCCAGTTAGCTACTGTCTGCTAACATAAGTCCACCCATCAATGACAAACTGATTAACATTGCTGTCAGCTAGTTTTATGAGTTAAAATAAGTGGTAAAAAGTGGAGAATGTCTTTTTTTTTATTGCCTTTTATTTCCATCCATTTACCAGCCTCTCTCTTCACTTGATACCCACAGCCTGCCCCATGACACACAGACTTATCAAAATTATTTTGGTGCAGTGAAATATTTTTGTTTTGACTGAATAAGCTAAGACATACTTTTGGAGATTCCCCAACAAATTTAACAATCAGCCTGACTGTATGTGTCATTTCTGTAGGTTGTTGTAGTATGTACTCTAAGACACACGTTGCGTCCACAGACACACTACCTGCATACATGTTTTTCGTGCATGAATGGCATCTCTATATGGATACCTGTCATGCAGGTGTGCACATCTTTACAGTGTGTGCAGTATTTTATCTGTTTTCTACATGAGATTATTTGCAAACACAACACAACTTTTGCATGTTTATGTATTATACATATGCCTAATGTAATAAATATTTGTTCCAGACATTGTCAGGTTGGATGACACAGAATCAAGTTTGCTTTTTTTCTTATTTTTTCTTCATGCAGACTTTTCCTGCAGGCTCAGTTTGTGACAAGAACAGCCTCCTTTGTCAACTTAAGAAGGTACCAGAAGGCAGAAGGACCACAAGACAGGCAGCACGAGGGGTAAGGCTGAAGAAGACTCACTGTTCACACACACACAAACACACCGTGTCAGTGTTGTGTGTGTGTGAGAGAGAGTCTGTGTGTATTTTCCGCATGGCAAAGGGTAGGGTTCCAAACTGTAAGAGGATTAGTGACTTGAAAAAGGTAGCTGTCATTTAATTGAAGGCTTACCAGCAGCCGGAAAAAGGCTAGCAGTCAAAGTGAAGGTATAACCCAGCCCAGAACATCCTGTTGAGACCACATTTGCCAAAGTCCATGTGTTTCCCTCCGCCTGCCTCGCCCGCCTTCCTCTCAACCTCAGAGGCACGCATCACGTTTTATCACTGAGCCTCAGCTTCTTAAAGACGTTTACACGTTTTGCAATTTTTAATCTCTTCAGCTGGCGAAGAAAGGTGCCTTCAACTCATATTATTCAAATGCTGTGATCTTTGGAAACTGCTCGGACCCTGAATCCCACTTCCCTTTGCCTGGGAGGGAGCTGGGGCAATGTCGAGAGTTTATGATACATTAGCTGAGCCGTCGGTGTAACACTTTTTACTGGGATTGGCACTATTCAGCTGTACAAACAGTGCCTGTCAGTACAGCCAGTTGTCTGGACATTTACCCACGCAGTACAGTATGAGGATACTCAGCCATCAGGGTTAACTTGATGTCTGGATTCAGTGTGGAACATCTTTCTCTTTTTAAGGGCAAAACAGAGTTTGACTCTGATTGGTCTGCACCATGTGTGGTTTGCCACAAGCGTAGCTTTGAGCCTAGCATAAAGGATTTTTGCAGTTTAAAATCTCTCTGTTTAGCATCATAGCTTCTATCATCTTGTTTAAAATGAATGAATCTTGACTCAAAGGTTTGCTGCTAGCAGTTGTTTATAAAAGTCAACATATATGACATTTGGCCACACACATGCCTCTAAATCTTACACTTATGTTACTACTAGTTGTGTAAATAAACAATTATTAGCTAACATTAGTCATATCAACTTTACAAGGCAATAGTTTGTCTGTGTTTGTCAGCCACAGGCTGAAATCCCATTAAATCTCCTTAACTCCCCTAGTTATTTATTTAGTGTTTTACAGTAAGAGATCCTGGCTGCTTCCACCATGGAGAGCGAAAGTGGATTAAGTATTGAGTCACTCATTCTCCTTCATTCATGTTTATTCCTACCAAATTAAGCAAAATGTGAGGGGATTGCACTCACTCACACACACATGTTTTAGGCTAGGATGTATAATATGCCAGTATTATAAAGCTTTCTATACACGACACAGACCTAAGAATTAATGCAAGAACCATGAAGGTGTCTTTGCTGCAACGTTGCACTCTTTGTTTTGCATTTGGTTATGGCAGGTACACAGTGCTAAGTAAAACATATGATAATCAATAAGCTAAGTTTCTCTACATATAACTGAGATTTAGAATGAATCTCTTTTAAAGTAGGAGTGGAAAAGCATATACGTACGTTTTTACAGTAGAATTTATATCAAATCTAACTCCAGTATGTATTCGCCTACAACTTAACCACATAGTAACCTGGTTGATTGGCTGTCTATAACCATTCTAAACCAATAACACTTTTCCTGACATTGTTTTGCATGTCTATCTGTGAAAAATGAATGAAACAGATATGATAGCACAAGATAACAGCAAAATGCTGCTACTACTACTGTTAGTACTGTGTACTGGTGTCAGTAATTAGAAAAGTGGATTTCATTTTTTTTTACATTTTTACATATTTGAGAAATGTAAGAGGAAAAAAAACGCCCTCCACACTGACCTCGAGCTGCTATTCAGTAAATGTCTCCATTAGCATTCCTAAATTACATTTTTGCAAAATGAGGACTTTTGTATGATAACACAGCATTTTCTACCTACAGAGACCACTTCACATTATATTATAAAGTTACAAAATAAATTCTTGCATCATCACCAATACTTACTTTAAAAAAGAATTTAGGTTAATTACTCGCTAGTAGCTTTTTATTAGCTGTTTTGAGTTATTTTATGATCTTTACTATGACAAATCCTACTTCCTAACTCCACCTGTAGAACCGTGTACAGCCCCAAGAGCTCCCTGCATAAGGTTGCAAATAAGAAGCTAAATAAATCTACTGTGCACTCAGCAGCTATGTACATCTTTGGTCAAACTGGCCCTGATAGATCTTCCTGCACATGATAACACCATTATAGATTTATTATGGTCATTTATCTGTATAGCAGGGTAGTAAAACTAATGTTTAATGTGCCTTTAAAATACATAATATGATAGATTTTCTGTATAATTGATTCATTTTACCTACAGTTATTTGTTCTGTTCTGCTGTATCTGATTTTTTCTAGCCCTTACTCTGTATGCATCTCTGTTATCAGTGCATACAAAGTGTTATCACACAGTGTCGGCTTGACCCAAACCTACATGCTCAACAGCACACACACACACAAACACACACACAAAGAACTATTTGGCTAAATCCTTGCTCTAAATTGTTGGAAGCAGTGATACAACCCACAGGCCGGCTCTTCAGTAATGAAAATTACAGTGTAGCTGTCGTTATTTATGGCTCTACCAAATCACCTGGCTCAGCCAAATGCAACTGGACAGCCTGTTGAACACGAGCCAGCTCAATCTCCAAACCTGTAATTGTCACCGTGATACCAGTGTTGTTTTCTATCAGTATCGATCCCAGACATATGATTGCCCAGTGAGAGCAGATCCAGCCAATGGGAAGAGATGCTAGCCGGCGACCTTTAACATCAGATCGTGACCTCTCATCACTTATTTCTTGAAAGAATAGAGACAATGTTTTATTCATTCAAGGTTTGAGAGAGTGATTGAGATGGGCAGATGAATGCTATGATTTAGTGCGATTAACTCTTAAACACAGACAATCTTGTGAGCTGGGGGGTTGTTGAAGTGCAGTGTTTACAGCTGAGCAGACGGCGTGATTGCAGATAAATTCACAGTGAAAATCAGGCAGTGTTGTCTCATTCGAAAAAACAAGAGCTGAAGTTGAAGTTTTAATGACAAAATGACAAAGAAGTGCCACCATCTGTCCCAGAGATGAAGATATTTATTATGTACACTAAAGGAATAGGTTCATTTAAGCATCAGTTTATTTTTGTTTCAATGAACCTTTGATTTTTTTTTTATTAAAAACTTTTAGAATATCTAATGAATAGAAGTATATAGAAGTAGTTTCTTTGGGAAGATTATTTATGGTCACAAAGTTTAAAAACTTTAATTAATCCAAAATCTTTGGTATGTAGGAGGAAGCAGGGGTGCACGGAGAAAACCTACACAAGCACAGGGAGTACGTGCAAACTCTGCACAGAAAGACCCCAGCCTGAATTGAACCAAAAACCTATTTGCTGTGAGGTGGCAGTGCTAACCACTGTACCACCTGTAGAATATGACTTTTTCTGAAATTCTGAACTGAAGTTTGATGGCTTGTTGCATTGGGAAGTCCTTGGAAACTGTTTGGAATAAGCCGGCGCCTTTGAAGACGTACTTGGTTGACCCGTCTGTCGCTCATAGGGTGTTCTAGCACAGCAGGTCTACCTAGCTGTTGAATGACTTTCTTTGTGCTCACTGTTCTTGGTCTCTCTGTGTTGTCCCTGTCTTTTTCCTTACGCTGGAGTGTAAGGTCCTAGAACATAGTAATACCACCTTTAATTTAGCACTACTGACTGAAAAGTTATTTTATACATTTCATTTCTTGGGGATTTTTTGAAATGAATAGTTAACATATAGACATTTTAAATGTAGATATCCTAAGAATAAGGAAGGAAGGAAGCCTTAAAACAGGTCATAAGTAAATGTCTGAATTGAAAAACCGTTTTATAAATGTTTTCTGCACTAATGTTAATAGCAGATACCGACATATTGATATTCTTGGCTGATGACAGCCTGTCACACCAACAATACCCTGGTGTTTATTTAGTGTATTCAGCCAAACATAATGCAGAAAAAGATGCTATAGGTACATTAACAATTCAGTTACTTTAACACTTTAGCAGTGTAAGCAGTGTTAGCATCACAGTTGAGCATAAGATGGTACATGACTCACAACGTCATTTTCATTTTACAATATAACCCACACAACCTCAACAGCTAATAACGTAGCTAGCTGGACTTTTTCAGTACACTATACATAATGTATTAAACCTTTTGCCTATATGTCAATATCAGCATAAATGTTTGTTTTTTTTACTGTCCCCAAATACTACTCCCCAAATATGAGTATTGCTTAGGGTCTATTAACAATAGAGTCCACAGAATGCCAAGAATTTGCATGCTTTTTGAATAATAAATGAAAATGTTGTGTGAGATTTTATGGATTCTATTCTTCCAATCGGACAAACCCACAAAGCCACTGTGCTGTACACTACAGTATTTCACTGCAGCTAATTGGCTCACAATGCATTCAATATTTAGGGCTCCCTTAAGTACTATTCAAGCTCATTTTCGCAGCCAATCTGAGTAGTAAGCCGAGTCATTAGTCTAGGCCCGCGTACCGTCGGTTTCAGATGTAGGAGTCGACGGGGGGCTTAGTTGGTTTAATTCCACAGCATTATCAAAATTGTTTTCACAACATTGATCAGATTATAGCCCAGTGGGGGCCTCTTACAGCGTGGTACACACAACTTACTTCCCCGGGTGGATTCCATATTTACTTATTGAGGAGGAAGATGGCGGGAGCTGGCGGTTTAAAGCAAATAAGTCCATCCAGTAGTACACTTAGGGCCAGTTTTCAGTACTCACTCAGAAGAGCAGACCTGCTTGCTTAGGCCAAGCTTTTTTTTATGTTGTGTACGGACTATGGTGAACATCCATCTGTTCTGCTCTTTCCAAATTCTCATGTCTGAGTAGCTACTAGCCAAAATACCCAATGATTGGCAGTCAAGGTTGTCCTAGATATTTTGGTGACCCCTGGTTGTGAGCTTTCCACACTTGCTTTGCAAGAATTATCCAAATCTGTGAGACCATAGAACCGTGGACATTTATGTCTTGCACAGATATGATGCTGCTGGTATCAGTTTTCAAGATTTTAATGAGCATTTCAGCCACCTTGACCCAGCACCACCAGCAGCAAAGTCAAGCTATAGCCAAAAAAGAACGAACAAAATACTCTCTCTACTTCTTTTAGACCATGGCTGCAGCAAACATACTGCCAGGACTTACAGTTCAATATATATATATATTTTTTTATAATAAACATTTGTAACGTCACAAGAAAGCTTTCGGCCACACATAGACAGGGGAGTGCTGAACACAAACTTATTGATCCCCAAAAGAAACAGGAAAAAAACAACCAAAGCTAATGAAGTGAAATGGATGTAGCATACAGTAAGCTAATAAAGTAATAGCGCAAAAGTTTTGCTTCAAGTACAGCAGGTGGTGATTGACATGTTTTCACCTTAGGGCTTATTGCACTGTACTGTACTGTAACTACAAACCTCAACCAGAGTTGGTATAGATTTGGTTTATTGAGCGTAAAAATAATACAATCACAATAAAAACCTGCTATGTATGTAGCCTCCAGCTTGAATCAGAGTCCAACGTAACACTTCT
This sequence comes from Parambassis ranga, assembly GCF_900634625.1. Taxonomy (NCBI): domain Eukaryota; kingdom Metazoa; phylum Chordata; class Actinopteri; family Ambassidae; genus Parambassis; species Parambassis ranga. Next base: position 2,280,684 of record NC_041033.1, read on the forward strand.
TTTAATGTATTTGCAGACAGGCTCAAACACCACAGGGCTTGAAAAAAAGTCCGTCCTCTCCTGACCTGTCAGCACCAGGAGCGTTTTCTCCTCCAGAAAAGAGAACGGAGTAAAAGAGAGTTTCTCACCTGGCCAAGTAATCATTAAGTCATCCGTATTGATCAACATCTCTGTCACGCAACCTGCAGATATATGAGGGTCGTTTTGTGTTATGAGGCAAGAAAAAATCTTAGTCATATCCTTTTCAAGTTGATTGGAGTGAGCTGACAGCCTTGACCTGGTTCAACAGATGGGATCGGTAAGAGAGAACACTTTGTCATGGGAAAACATTGTATATAAAGCTGGTATTGGTAAAGAAGTTTAGTTACATCTGCTATAAAATCTAAGTTCCATAAGCAATATTAGTAATAGTAGTATTGAAAATAGCAAAAGAGACTTTGGTTGCACTTGTTGTATTTCACCTCTTTGCCAGTGTTCATAATTACACAGCTTTGATTGGCATAATGGAAGCCAGCTCCTGCACATTTGTATATTTCCGTGCATGTCAGTGTGATGGAGACAAGGTGTGAAAGGCAGTCCCAGCCGGTTTGTTGTTGTAATTTAACACCTTCCCAGTGTTCTCGCTGCAGTGATGAGTTTCAGCCTGGATGTGAGGACATAGTAAATAACACAGCGTGCATACAGGCCCAGTTTTGCCATTTTATTAAAAACCTGGAGGCTGCTAATAAGGTAGTACTGCTTTCTGGGCGAACGGAGATTCAAGGAGTTTTTACCTTAGGATTGCAAAATATCTGATTATTTGAGCATGTACACATTTTGCTAATAAAGCAATTTGTGTGTGTGACAACCAAGCAGCAACATTCGGGGCTCAGACTTGAAGCCCATGCTGAAGTGTCAAAACTTGTAGTTCACACTGCAACTGCTGGGGACTGGCTCCAGAAGTGAGGCATTTCCCATAGACTCCTATGTTAAAATGGCCACCTTCACAGCAGATATAAACATATTTACAGCCTGGTAAAAAAAAACATTCTGGTCTCAAATGATAAGTTCCCTTCTAGTGCCAAATTCCACTTATGGTCCCCCTTTTTGTCCGTATTTGGAGTTTTGGCGGAATGAGGCGCTGCCAACATGGCGCCGGTTGGAGCGTCCCGGAGCCTCCCACTGAGCCTCATAACGGCTCTTCAGAAACAAACTGGTGACATCACGGAAGTTTTGTCCATAGTTTTTACTGTCAATGGTGACAACTTATCATCTGCTTTGTGCTTAGATGGGGTGTTGTAATGAGGTGTTGTCATAGTTTGAAGAAAGACCTGATACACTTTCATAAAAGTTATGTAGCATTCCACATGTAGACAATATAAAAATGGATGATGTGGGTCAACGTCTGTCCAAAAATATCTCATTTACGGGGCCTGCCAGATTGGAAGAAGAAGCCATTACTTCTGTGCAGTAGGGGTCAAGAGTTGCATCCACATTATTGCCGTTTCTGTGTCAAGCACAACCCTAACACAGTTTTATGTGGCTTGGCTGCTCGATTTACATCACTTCATCCTGTTTTAGTCAACAATAACTAATTCAATACAAATGGGCATTTGAATCCAAACCAATCAGTGTGATAAAAACTAGCTAAAAAACCACAAACCATCTCTGGGAAAATTAATTTGAGGAGTGTTTTTAGTTTGGCTCCATGTGACCAAAGCTGTGGTCATATTTAAGCATATGAAGCTAAGCTAAGCAGACTGAAAAAAAAGATAAAAATATCACTGCCTTTTAATGTTTGGTGGTTCTTTGAATGATCTTAAATAACATATTATTACTTTATTATCTTTTGTTCTTCATGTCTTTTTCACTTCATTTATGTGCTCTTATTCATCTCTCTGATGCACACCTGTTTTTCTTCCGTTCTTCTTATTTTAATCACTCACAGACACAGCTTCTATTACATTCTTTGTACAGAACATTACTTTGTAAAATGATTGAAGCAGATGGTTGATGACCTCCGTGCCAACTGCATTAAGACAAATGTGTTATATAATGTATATATATAATAATAAATACTATTAATATTCATTTCTCAGAACCTGTTCTTACATTGAAGTTGTGGTACATTCTAGGAAACAAGGGAAAGGCTCAGATGATGAGCTGTGGTATACCATGTTCAGTCAGGGAACATCATGTATTTCTGACCATTTGTCTAATAGTTTATTAGCCTGTACACCCAGTCACACATGATACACGCAATATCACCAACATTTTAGATAAAGTGGAATATCAGAGTGTTTGCATTTTACAATTATTGTATGGACCTCAGGAAAAATGCAGATGTCTGGACCTCAGGGACTTCAATGGTGTCTTGGAAAGAATACACCCGCTAGCCCTCTACATTGAAAGGAGCAGACACATGAGAGGACATTTTTTGGCTTCTTCAGAGGTCACTGGAGGGATTGTATTCTAAGATGACCCTGATCATGATGTGAGCTTAGAATTCCCCCACAATAAATGGAAAGAAGGTGACTAAGCTCAAATCTGACTGGCTTCACTACACATTTTAGTTAGACCTGATCAAATAATGTAAAAATTATATGCCAATGTTTAGACGTATTTAGACATTAGCTTTTACTAATTTTTAGATTTGATTTTGACCCCGTGTGTGTGGTGGAGCTGAGCCACAAAAGTATTACTTACACACTGTACAACAACCAAAAACACTTTGAGAACCCAGCTGCAGCCATTCAGCCGCACAGGACTAACTCATCAGGATTTGAACATCTAAATCTTACCCAGCTCAGGCTGAACTCCATCTTTTACAAGTCATTATTCTCCACCACACTCTCGAGCCTCTCCACCTCTCCCTATATGAGCTGCTCTCTCCTCTCCGATCTGCCTGTGCTGTCTTTCTAGTGTCTCCTTCAGACTGCTGCTTTGCATGCTCAGCGACAGCCGATCGATATTCCGCCCTCTGTGTCTGGTGAGCCAGGCGTCACCACTGAAATAACAACCGCTCGGCCTGTTTGTATAGAGCAGTCTCTCAACTCGTCCAAGGCACTCAGGAAACTCAATGCAAAACAATCATTTACAACAACACGGCCGACAGAGAGCGCAGAGGTGCTGGAGCTCATTCATGTAGGAGAATAGACGTTGGACTGGCCTTTAAATAACAAGAGGTACATGAAATGATTGGAATTGATAAGTTCTTTACGATGCCAAAGAAAATGCTGCATGTTGCAGCTGAGACACGTGGAGACCCTCCTGGGAGGGGGTATGGGCGAGAGCCCTGCGGGATGACTGCAGTGTTCCAGCACTTATTCTGTTAATACAACAACATACTTCTGATAATGCAACCCAGATGCCAGAGCTCCAAACGCAGGTGCTCTGTGGGCTAGTGTTAATTGCTGCTAATTGGTGTAGCAACACATCAAGGCATATGTGGTCTGTGTGTGTATTACAGTGAGAACAGAGGGGATTGTCAAGTGTTTCAGTGCTAGGACTATAAGATTATCCAGGAGCTCAGTGCTCTGTTATGATGACAGAGGAGCAGACTGTAGCAGTGTTCTTTGTTACACACAGAAAATGAGACATTTGTCAGAACAAAGAGAACATTAGTTACATTTTAGTATGGAAGAATGATTTTCTTTGAATTTGGATTTCCAATGTGAAGGAAAAGTATTGAAATAAAACTATACTGTAGTGTTTAAACCAGCCCAGAATACAGCAGGCTATACTGATGAGTGTTTAAAGTTGATTTTTCCAGGATATTTCCAAATTAATATTTTTTCCACAATGAGTGGACTGTGAGACATGAATCCACTTCTTTGTTTCTGTGAAGGATCTGATGTAAGGGGTTGGATAATGATCACACATGATTTCATAACAGTAAACACATTTTACAGGGAAAATTGTTCCTGTTGCATGGTCGCCATTTTTGTTTTGGCATCTAATGGAACGAGTCATCAGCATGTAGGGATGTGGCTGGAGAAATATTTATAAGTTACGTTTTCCTGGTGAGGACATGCTGTCATGTTGAGGTATAAAACAAATGTCTGGAAAAAAATAGCACAATGTGTGTGAGTTACATGATCGTTTGCATGTCTTGTTGCATTATATATTACTATTGTAATACACATTTGTTGTTGGGGTTGCTATTGGGAAATTTCAACACAATTTTGTCAAGGCCATTGAAAAAGCATGTGGGCCTACAAAGGGTTGGGAATAGCTGTCTTTGCCTTTTATACTCCAGAGTTCTTTGGTTATATCTTTACTCATTAGTATAGGAGCTTGTGCACTGCTCTAGAAATTATTTGGAAAAGACAGGTGTGAAGGAAGGAAATCTGTGGCTCAAAGGTTCTTTTATCTAAAAACACACCCATAAGTACCTGCTCTCCCTGGCTGAGCCCAATCATCCATGGTTCCACATAGCTTGAAACCTGGTGGATTTTAAATCCAGTTGCATTACAACGTAAAAAAAAGTGTGTATAAAAGTATAGTAATATTGTTTGAAACAGGGCTGCTTTTGTATTGTTGTTGCTCTAAATAAACAGAAAGAAGCTGAGGATATTCACAGTGTGATGCAGAATGAAAATCAGAATGAGATGGGCAGTGCTCGAGAAATAGATACAACTTCATAGGAACTCCCTTTTGTTTGATCTTAATGATAGCCATTGTATTGACGCCTTTCACGATTATTTCCGCTTCCCGCAACCTGCTTGCCCAGCTGCAGGCCGGCAGCACACGACTTCTTTAAAGAGCTTGAAGGGGTGCTGGAGACGGAGCGAAGCAGCAAGAGCAGAGGAATAGAAGAGGACAGGGGTAGAGGAAGCGATAGGAGGAGTGGAAGGAGGAGGAGGAGGAGGAAGAGAAGGAGGGGAGCTGGACAAGATGAAAGAAACAGCTGTATACAAATGACAGCCTTCCATACCCCAGCACCACCAACGCCACCACCACCCGTCTCCCCCCAACCTGCGGTGCTGTTGCCCTGTGCGGTCATCGAACAGCTTCAAAGAGCCAGGCAGGCGAGACGAGGCGAGGCGAGGCGAGCAGGCCGAATCCTCAAAGAGACAGCCTCCCTCTCCTCCTCCGCTAACACCACGGCCTCTGACACACAAGCACAATCTGCCTCGTCCACGCCGTGCACACCCCCCTCACCCCCTCAGCCCCCCCACAATTGCATGTAAAGAGCCAGGAAGAGGAGGAGGAGGAGGAATGAAGTGACTTTATCACAGCCATATACTCTGTAGAAGTGACAGGCTCTGTTGTAGACCAGCATGTGTGTGGCTGTGTGTTTGTGCTGTCTACTCTCATTTTATGGAAATCCTCATAAACTTGAAGCTGGCGCTGTTAGTTCAGGTGAATACATTTTCCTACATAGTTGTTTGTCTATGACAAGCCTTTTATTATATAGTTAAATCTTGCTGATATGGTCTTGTCCATAGCCATCAGGCACAGAGGTGTCTGCAGAATGTATGTCCAACAATCATACAAGTCTCTTTTTAGCTGTCTTCACTCCTTTCCTCAGACTAATTCTGTCATTTATTATTAGTAGGTGACAAGAACTATTGCCTTGTTGCAAATACAAGCTAAAAGGCCACAGAGCAAAGAGCACAATATAACTGAATGGGTATTTTAGCTGCAAAATGGAACATTCTCACATGGATGCTTTCACTTGGTGTTGGTCACATGGAGAATTTCATTTTTTTTTGACTCTCAGCTCCAGAGGCTGCTCGATTTGTATTTAAAAAGTCAGTTTCAAAACGCAAGACAGTGTTATGTGCCGGTATTACATTATTGTTGCTTCCCCTCATCCCCTGAACTCACCGGGGAATGTAACAATTGTTGGCTCTTCTGAGATTCAGCGAGGTCTCAATGACTGTGTGTAGTTTTGTGGTAACCACGTAGCCTGTTGGGAAATGATGAGTGTTGAGCTTTAACCCTATCGACTGTCTTCCCAGTTTAGGATAGGCGAGTGCCCAGCCGGTCTGCTCGAAGTCCTTCCATCGGTCACTCTTTTGTTATTTTGCCTTTCTTATATTTTCAGAGCTAATCCTGGGCAGGGATCCATTTCCCTGGCAGGGTTAGGCTTTTCAGGGCCTCGGCCGCTGGACAACAACAGTTTATAGAAACCTAGTTAAGATTGACCGAATATACTGTGAAGTTCATCGTGCTATGGCACAGTTTTCAAATGCAAGTTGAACTTTATCAATGTATTGATCAACCAACGTCAAGCAGGATTCAAGTGTCTGCAAGATGCACAATCATGCCATGCAGACATTCAAGGAAGCTATTGATACATTAAGCTGGTGTAGCTATATGTAATGTTTTATGTAATGTGCTTTTTGATTCCTATTTTGTGACTTTTAATTTAGATAAATAAATATAAGTAGTTTTAGATGATGGTGCATTTGAACAATGGACCAGCCTCATCTTTGACACCAGTACATTATGTTGTGTTGTCCGGCTGCATTAGAAATCAACATCAGTACTAGAACGTTCACGAAAACTGCCTTTAATCTAGAAAATAAAATAAAGAAGACAAATAAATATGCATAAAATGTAGTGGGGAAATATAGTTTCAAAGTCAATGCTGTTTGTGCTGCTGTATAGTAGCGATAACTGGCATCGTGTCACAGAAACAGATGAGTAACAAATGCCAATTTAGCAGTGAAACAAACCATCCTGCACCCACCCCCACCCACCTTCTACCACACCTAACCATCTTGATCAGGAATGACAGTTTTTGGGTGCAAGCCAGGGCCTTCCCAGCACAGACACATGATGGATATGGACATGCCTTTCCAAAGGGGAACATGGCAGAGTAATCAATGAAGGCCATGTTGTAGACATCATATCAGGATCCCATCCTCTTTTTTTTTCTTTCTTTCTTTTTTTTAACCTGCAACCACCTGAACCTCCTCAGGATGGATGATAGAGGGAGGGAGGGAGGGAGGGAGGAGGTATTTTGATTTGAGGATGTCATCATTGTGAAGACAAGATGGCTAGATGAGCTAATATCACTACCTTCAAAACACGCACACACACATACACACATACACCAAGTCCTTCACTCAGTCTCACCCTTTATTGGCCTGGGCTGGTAAATAAGGCCGGGTGTGTGAGAATCTCATTACCACAACACAAAGCAGAATTTCCTCAGAGGATTGGTGTGTTTGAAAGAGAGAGGGAGAAAGAGTGAGACAGTGCTTGTGTATGCAAAAGTGAGAGTGAAAGTCTGCATGTTCTGGCATGGCTATCTTCAAGCATATATATATATATGTGTGTGTGTGTGTGTGTGTGTGTGTGTGTGTGTGTAAGGCAAGCTCAATCAGCAGCAGGCTGATGGGGAGGGAGAGCAAGGCAGCTGGGGCCTCCTGCCCAGGCCTTCAATTTCCCTCCCAGTCCAGCCACTGGAGTGTGTAATTACTATGGGGCCGGCCTGGGGGCTGGCATGGAGGTGCACACACACACACACACACACCATTTCTCAGTATCCACCCTACCGCAACCACTACCACCCCCCAAGTCACACACCTCCCACTAATAGTCCCCTCACTCCTCACCACCCACCCGCACACACACACACACACAGACACACACAGTTAAGAAACACATCAGCCTCCCTCCCCTGGCCTGTAGTTCATCCTGATGCCCTGTGTTGCCCCGAGGTGGCTGAGCATCTATGATCCGCAACTGAGAGCACACTATAAAATCCCTCTCAGCTCTCACTTCACAGACACACAGGAAAAGTATCCACTTCTCCACCATGACACAAAGTATAGATTACATATTAGTCTACGCTATATTTCTTCTTTTGATTTGCTGCCAAGTGGGCTGTGTTTGCTGTACCTTTAAAGTGGGGTTTCTGTCATTTTTGTCCCCCAAAACTTGCTCTCTGACCTACTTCACACCTGCCATTTGCAAATGATTTTGCCTATTTTAAGCCAGCTTTAAGTGTGGTTGGTGTGTGTAAATGTCTTCCCTTGCTCCATGTGGTGTGCACCTGTGCATGCACTACAAATCTTAACCTACCAACCCAAACTTTCAAGGCTGTTAATGCAAACAAAACAAACAAAAAAAATACACAAGGGCAGGGCAGCCAGTCAGGGCAGCCAGTCAGACACAGGTAAAACACATTAAGGTGGGGCAGGTGATCAGCAAGGAGGGAAAAACACTAGCAAGTAACCAATTGACAGCAAAAACTATGGACAGAGCTTCTGTGACGTCACCCGTTTGTTTCCGAAGAGCCGTTTTGAAGCTCGGTGGGAGTCTCCGGGACTATGTTGGCAGCGTCACGTCCGCCAAAACTCTAAATATGGACAAAGAGGGGGCAAAGAAGGGATCATGACACATCTGTACACATACTACCCCTGTGTATTTCCATTGTCGTCAAAATTTACCTTCAATTTAATACCTGTGCCTGGCTGTGTGTTGTAGCCCATTGTGTGTTTGATAAAGTTTTACTACCTTGTTGGCATAAATGAACCATATGACCTCTTATCTGGGTATCTCTTGTCTTAACTGGCTTTCTCAGGATCTATGACAAGTTCACCAATTCTAAGAATGACTTTAAACATGTGACAGTAGTGATAGAGATAGTAGTGATAGCTACTAAGTCATCAGTGGCAAAAAGTGTTTTTTTTTTTTCATGGCGTTGCCTCAGTTGACTTCATCCGATATTTCAAAAAAGATATAATCATGTTGCCATTGTGAAAAGCTAGTTGTGTATTGTTGCATGAAGATGCAACACAGATGTGCAATTTGAATCCATGAGTGAAAATATTCTAAGTTGAAGTGATTAGGTCTTCCTTATTTTCCAGCAAGATTAGTAGTTGCTATGGTGGCATTGCGGTAGGACATTGCCGCCAGGGTTGGAGGTTCATTAGAAGTACATTGATTTGAGCACACTCAGACAACAGGATGTCAGCCTTAAGGGCCAGTGAGTTTGCCCTCCTTGGCTTCCAGCGGTCTGAAGGCTTCACATCTCCCCCTTAAAAAGGATGCTTGTCATGTTTGATGATACACAACTGATCTGAGCAACAGACTCCAATCATAGCGTGTGGCGTTATATGCAGCGATGTGTCTTCATGTCATTGTGGCAGGCACGAATGATCTGTTGCATGTCTCCCTGTTGAACACAGGTCTTTATAATTATGTGATCATAATAGTATCACTTGCTGTATCACATTTTCATCATGTCATGTTACATGGCTGTGCTAAGTTTGCTGTTTAACTGTAGCATGACAATTTGCCACTTCATGTAACTTTTTATAAGTTTTGCATCGCCATAGTAGACATGTCCCAGCACTCATGTTACTGACACCTAGCAACACTCAAGTGACCCAGTGAATTACCTACGAGCAACCAAATGAGAATAGTGTGTGCATGCAAAAGCTAATGTAAGTACACGATATGTGATGCGCGTAATGCTGAGAGTGAGAAACCAAGTTATTTTACAATTATGCTGTACATGTATTTTACACAAGTCAATATGACACAGCTTTATCTAATATTTACAAAAGAATATCATTCGATTTAAAGTGTCTGCTTTTAAAATGAGACATTGAACCACTTTGACTCAGTTGCTACATTGTCTAAATGGACCGGCCAGCGTGTGTGCACTTGCCTCGGCGTCAAAACAACAGCGGGCTCAAGTGAAGCTTCTTGATATGAGCACACTTTAATGGGACACACACTTACAACGTGTACCTGACAGTATCTAACAGAGACAGTGTGCGCTTTTTTCTCCATGTTTTAATGCTCTTCCTGCTTGTGTGTGTCTCTTGTGTATGTGTGTGTGTGTGTGAGTTGTCGCCCTTGTCCTCCTCTGCGCAGCGTGATCGCACACACACGCTCACCAGTGGGCCCTGGGACAGGCAGACAATTAAACAGGTCAGCGTGGGGTAACCTCGGCCAGCCTGCGGGGGGCGGTAGACACGCAGCTGGAGGTAGCAGGACAGGCGAGAACAGCAACACCTCCGACGGACATGCTCTCTGTTTCACAGGCAGACACTGAGGGACACACACGCACATACACACATACATACATACACACACATGCATCTAGCCAGCAGGAGAGAAAGATGATTAAGAAGCTAGAGAGTACAGGAGCAGGATCACTTCTGGACACTGACCTCAACTATGAACCTCTGAAATTACACACCTTAGACCAAAAAATCCAACAAAGAACTCTACCGGCCATTTAAAAAAAATATTTCATACTTACAGAAACCATCAAACATACACATGCAAATGAGTGTATTGCAATAGAGATGTACAGTAAAATATATATTTAAATACACTTCATTGTACTCCCCACTCAGTTGTTCTGTAACTCCTCATGCTGAATGCTATTTTACATCTTTCCCTTTATCCCTCTGAGAGGTTTTTCCTGCTGCAGAGATGTTACAACAATTAAGAAAACAGGTGCCTCGGTGTCTGAACAAACTTCAGCCGTGGCTCCTCTGTGATAAAAGCAGATTAAAGCCTTTCTCTGTGTTTGCGTGGTAACTGATTGCCAAGGCAATGCTATTCTTGTTTGCTATTGCAGCCGAGGCGGAATTACCTCGATTTTGTACAAAATAGTCAATTAAATTAACTGTGAAAGGCTATTTATTTTAACCCGGGGATACATTTTTTTTCTCTCTCCTCTCATAGATGTTGTAAAAGGAGGGGGGAAAGAAGAGGGAGAAATTGGCAGGAGAACAAAGAGGGAGGATTCGGTGGAGGGTTCAGAGTTGGAGTCATACTGCCATCAGGTGGGTAAAGGTGAACACTGCAGAGTCACATCTGACTGGCAGGGTGTGATGTTTTCACTCACAGGCTGTCAGTCTCTTTCCTGACATTAGTTTATTATATTTTAATTGTGTTACCCTCGGTGCACTCTCAGTATCAGATTAACACAAGGGGAGTGAGGGGTAATTCTTATTATTAATATATTCTTTCTATATTAATTTATTATTTCTGAGATTAGCTGTAAATTTATGAGGAAAAAGGAGAGCCACTGATGAAACACAGGTGGCATTTTGTGACAATCAGATGAGGTAGAAAGAATTTTGTGGTAATTTGGTGTCAGAATCACAAAATATTGACATTTGACATTTTTTTCATGGCTTCTACAGTTAAAGAAAACTTTTTTCCCTCTCAAATTTACATATGTAAATCCATGTGTGGATCATACATAAAAGATCAAATATAGAGTTCTTTGTTCTGTTCTGATGTTTAGATGCGTGTGATGCCACAGCACAGATGTAAACAACAAATGCAGACATTCATCAAATGCTGTAAAAGGGTGGGATCGAACCACCAACTTTGTGCTTAATAATTAAATAAAATGACAAAAAATGATGCCCATTATATATCTTCATTTGAAACAAACAGGAAAAAAACACATATAAAAAAATAAATATGTATTTTCATAGGAGGCATCCATATATATACAGCACATGATCCTGTCAGGTGTAAATGGGGTACAAAACATCATATAACACAATGATGTCTGTTAGCACAGCTCATCGAGAGTGACATTCATCATCACACTGATGCATCCAAACACCAACTGACATCCAGATGAAAACAAATAAAACAAAAAAAAACAAAAAAAACACAATGCAGCAGCAGTAGAAACAGAAGGGGCCGCACACACGCATGCGCACACCGGTGTCTAGTTAAATGAGGCATGTGATACACTGTAGCGGAATGTGTATGACAGTAAGACAGAGAGAATAATTGTGACTGCGAGATAGAGCAAATGATGTGCTGGAGGGGAAGTAAACAATGCCAGTTCCTGTGATAGACTGCAGAACACTTTCCGTCTCATTGACTTTGAATAATTTTTCACATCAAATGAAAAGTAATTACATCACAACAACTCATGCTGAATGGTTTCCTCCCTCTCCGCCTTTGTGTGTCTGTGCGTGTATGCGCGTGTGCAGCGAGACGTGCGTTTATGTTGGTCAGTGATTTAATTGAGCCATTCATGGTGTCAAACAAGAGGTGATGCCAGACTTCACAATAGATCCTATAGTGACAACCAAACCTTGATCAGACACCTCATACATACACCAGACTCTGTTATGTTTACAAGGTTCTTCCTGTCCTCAAGAGACAAATAAGGAACATATACACAAATTACACTGCAGATGGAGAATGAAGCATTTACATTCATTTCTGGTCCGATACAAAAATAAGCTACAGTTACACACAAACTATCATCAGTAGTTATCATCAGATCATCACCAGATTATGTGTTTTATATAATCCAGTTGACTCCTGCAGGTTAATGAATGCCAACAGTTTGTATTCTCATTGTCTACCGTACATATCCTGATTATCTATCTCTTGCTAAAATACAGTAAACTCAACAAATACATCACTTGTATCACTGCTAAGAGTGGCTCATAGTCATATTTAACTTACACTGTTTTGCTTGAAAATGAATAACCTTACAGGTGTCCTAGGTCTTCCTGGTTTTGATGACCTCTACCATCAGATTTGGATTTATGACCACAGACTGCTTCATCCACTTGTCTCCACCTTCTTAGACAGCTGATATCCATCAGTGTGTTTACACTGTCGACCCTTTACCAAGACCCAGCAGGTGTTTCTAACCTGAGAGCTGTGGAGACTGACATGCACACAGCACGTTTGTACATTGTTCTGTCTGTGAGACATCAGTGAGCAGCATGGAAGTACCTTTAGGTCCAGTGGATTGGTGATCATGTTTAAAAGGAGGTGGTCAATGACAGAGCAGCAGGTTTAAGCTGAATCTGAACAAAACCTGCTCCTGGTTAAATTTACTGTGGTGATGTAAATCACCACCTAATCCTGAGGCGGACAGCTAGCAAACTCAAAATGGCTGAGAAATGTAAACATCTGTGATAAAGTTGGACATATTTACATGGAGGTCTCTGGGGACTGCCTTGCTGCTGAAGCCAGCAAGCACAATCACATTTCCTGTTATTCCTTATTGTTAAATAAAGCAGACATTGCACAAATATACACTACCGTTCAAAAGTTTAGGGTCACTTGGAAATGTCTATTTTTGTTTTCAATGAAGATAACATTAAAGTAATCAGACATACAGTCCAGACATTGTTAATGTGGTGAATGAGTATTCTAGTTAGAAAAGGCTGATTTTTAATGGAATATATACAAAGGTATACAGCAGCCATCACATATGTTGTAATGGTACATTGTGTTAGCTAATCATGTTAAAATTAATTAACTCATTAATGATTAGAAAGCTCCTGTGAAATGATGCTAGCACAGCTGAACTGTTATGCTGATCAGAGAATCTGTAGAACTGGCCTGGTGACCCCAAACTTTTGAATGTAAGTGTATATTATTTTCCATATAGTTATTTTATAAACATCAAACTAGAATAGAAAAGGTATGAAACAGTATAGTATTGCTTATGCTAAAAAGTTTGTGAAAAGGCCTGACTGCCTGAGAATGTTCCTGATGGCGCTGTGGATGCTTATCAAGAAGTACTGTCCATCACTATAGTGATAATAATACAGTCTTCATGTCTTGCTGTTGTCCATATCCAATTGTTCTGCTTGTTGATGAATCCTGATGGAGGGAAACTCTCCATGGAACTGCATAAAATACATCTTTATGGAGAATTAAAGTTAATTGGCTGATAGAATTCCCAGATTGATTGACATATATGTCAACTGACTGATGTCTGCAACCTCTTCTTCACAGAAAGCCTTATCTCCCTTGATCTTACACCTACAGAAGACCAGGCTTTGGTCTCTTGGTCAGACCTTTATGCTCATTCTTATGAAGGTGAATTCTTTATTTTAATCCTGGGCTAAGGGGGCTCTTTCTCTTTGTCTGCCAGTGTGTCAACAACTGTTTTGTTTTTGAAGTTGCAGCGAGCACTTGCACAAGTGCTCAGTTTATAGTCATTTTTAATCCATTGGTACGGTATCAAAACCCTCCTTTCCCTTGCTCTGTAGCTTAGATGGCAACAACTGAGGGTACAGTCTCACACTCACCTTCTACACTTTAAGAGGACTGGTGCTGCTTGCTCTCCAAATTAATATCAATTAAATTAAGTAGACACTCAACTCAACTATTAATATGATGAGGGGAGTGTAACCATCTTCTTACATTTTGAAAGAACCTTACAAATTGATCTAAAGATAACTCTTCCCCTAAAATAAATAAATAAATCAACCTTTAGTGAGGTTCTCAAAGAAATGTAGCTCCTTGAATATGATGCTGTTGTGGTGATAAAATTGTTTTTTTTGTACTGCCTAACTAAGCATGGTTGTGTTTACATATCTGTTTGGAATTTGTGTATTTGTTTTTATAATTTCTTTTTATGAAGCACATAATAAAGCAGAAGGTTTCTGACAAATAATAAAAAATAAACACATTTAAAAAGTTATATACATTTCTTATTTTTTCATTTCTCTTTGATTTGTATAAAATGTATACAAATAATTCACATCTGTCTAATAATAACATTTTTAAAACGACTTTTTGTGTATGACTTCATGGTTACAGCGCACCCTCGCGAGAACACGGGATAATTACATTCTGTCTTAACTATTGTTTATTGTTTATTTGTGACAGTATTTTTTTTTCTTTATCAGACGCCACGATTTAATTTTTCATTTATGGAGCTAAATGCTCAAATGTGATCACAACATATATCTTATTTCACACATGCCTTTGTCTACTTGTTCCTAAGGTGACGCAGCATTAGTCCCGTCTCTTCTGTTCCTTGATTGGTTTGACGACGACTTCCCCGTGCTTTGATTGGCTCTCAATTACACAACACAGTTCCGCAAATCTAGTCTGTTTGTGTTTTGACGGTTTTTTGTACAGGGATCTTCAGACCGACACACAAGTCCTTATCATAAGGAGACTGTCTGCGCTTAACGGCACGGTTCGTGGCTACATTTACTTGAAAAGAATGCACATTTAAAACGTGGCAAATGACTTAGTTCAAGGGTTTTAACTGTGTCGTTTTACCACTAAAGGGGAGTTTTATTAGCTAATGCTAGCTAGCTAAGTTAGCTTCTAGGTACTATCTACCAATATAACTTAAGCGTTAGCCCACAGCTGTACTGTGTTGATTTGACAGTTGTCACAATGGTTACACGTATGGTTCCGCTGCTTGTTAATGGTGCAAGGTAGCAGAAGAAATGTTAGGGAAATGTAACCAAGGCTAAAAAAGCCAAGCTCCCCTCTAAAGGCATGGAGAGTCTCTGTTGTTGTTGAGACCGTTGCATAAGCATTTGGCTAGTGATGTGATAACATCCATACATATTGTTAGGTCTTGTTTGCCTCGCTAGTTTGTGTTTGGGAAATACTTGCAGTGTCTCTTCAGTGCTGTTTTGCTGCGTGAATAGAAGCGACAGCTAGCTGAAGGGTTAATTCATTTGCGAAGTCAGTTCTGACAGGGTAGCAAGGTTTACGATTTCTTTAGTAGCAGATGTTTTCACTGGATGGTGTGATAACCTGCTAATTAGCCATTCTGAAACATTGCTTGCTGCACACCTCCTGTGTCTTAGTGTGGATGAAAGTACCGGTGCCTGCAGACTGCATCCTCAGCCATTTTGTACAGCTCCTCCTGGGGGATCCTGGCATGCTCACAGTCCAACTGTAAAACCTTTTTGGTATGTCAGCACAGGGATATCCTAGCTGTTTCCTCCTTGTAAAAAAGCACTGAACCAGCCGTCTGTACTACCTTGTCCAGCTGTTCAGTGTACTTCTTTGTGAAACTGGTTTCCCAACAGACTGAAGCATAAAACAGTGCGCTCTCCACTGATTGATAAAACATGTGCAGAATTTGACTGGCTGTTTGAATGACTATGCAGGAAGTCTGCATTTGTCTTTTGGGACTGTCCAGTTTGTTTTTAAGATGCAGACATTGTGGGTCTGCAACAACAGCAGTATCCACCCCCTGAAACAACTGTAGCTTCATTTAAGTATTTCTTAATGTAAGCTGACTCTGTTGCACTTTCACTGTAGGAAGCAGTGTTTCTCCAAGCTCATTGAATATAGCCAACTTACTATTAGCTGAACTTAAAGTGGCCTCAGGCAGGTTGTTTCTAGGCATCAGATGTAGTGCTTTTTGAGTTTTTTTTACAGAAAGGTAAAGAATTATTTGTACAGTGGCCAGTCACTGGTCTTCTGGTTGTGCCATTTGGACCTTGGAACAGGTGAACAGGAAAGGTTGGACTGAGATCAGGCTGGACAGATGACATGAGGCTTGTTCTAGCTTGCACTGATCTGATCACTGGTGTAAGTGTATGCATACAGTGTGGTCACATACTTAGAAAAATGCTTAAAGTTCAGTGATGCTCTATTTGTATTCCAAATTCTCACATGAGTTCCTGACATGGCCAAAACACCACCAACATTTGACTTCTGTTCCCATGTCACATGTTTTCCCTTGTTTTAAAGAGGATAACGCCTGTCAGATTTTACCTTGTTCTGATACATCCATATTGTACCCAAGAAGGTCATACAGTGGGGCTGCCCATGTGGTGGAATGGTTTGCGATGGCAGTTAAATTGCATCATAGATGTGAAAACCCAAACATACTGCTATCTGTGGTGATGGTTAAAAGACATTACTTTTTTATTGATGATTTGATGCTGCTGACATACAGTCTATTTGACACTGTTTGTGACCATAGTAAAATGTCCCTTCTTTCTTTCTTTCTTTCTTTTTTTCATTAGGAAACAAAGCAAATCAACATGGCATCAGACTCTCCACGCAGACCGAGTCGCTGTGCTGGAGGGGTTTTAGTGCGAGCACAAGCTGCTACGTAAGGATGAAATGTTTTCTTATTACTAAACTGTACTTTAAGTCCCTGCGCCTGCATACCAAGAAAAAGAAATGCTTGTGTGACAAACATCATGTCAACTTTGCAGTCACTCCTTAACGTTTACTCCTTTAAATCGTCCTTCACATATATTTTTACAACTTGTTCTTCACTCATGTTGTATATTGATTTTACAATTTAATTCTCAATGCCATTCTTTATGAACGTTTACTCTTACAGGGAGCAGTCGTACATGGAAAGTGTTGTGACCTTTCTGCAGGATGTCGTCCCTCAGGTAACTTCCCTCCACTTGCATATTATGATACTGACTTCAGTTATATATGTTTTCACTTTAAATAACTGGTAACTACATAATAACTTCTCTACAGAACAGTCTCAGAGGCAAAAAAACCCCAACAAAACAGGATTGTAAATCTTGAACATTTTAAAGACCTGAGTCCCCAAACAAAATAGTGTAGTTTGACATTTATTCTACTGTTCTATCAGTCATATAACTTGTTTTGAAAAGAAAAAAAACAAATTTACTAGTAAAATGCATGCCGTAGAATTAGAAGTACTGTTGTATATATTTTACTCATTTTCATCTCAAACTTTCAAATTACAGGCATACACTGGGGCTCCACCCACCGATGAAAAAGAAAAAATCATTTGGGTTCGATTTGAGAAAGCTGACATCAATGGTAAGTCAGTGTAGAAGTCACATTAAGTCAAGGTCATCCCCTATTAGCAAAGTCAAGTTTTTGATTGCTTGAATTGTGTTGTATACTGTGTTACAACCTTAAATAAGTCCTCAAGCACACTCAACAATCTCTGTTACATGCAAGCACAGGCTTGCATTTGCACAAAGGCCAGTGTTGCACTGATATGTCCAAACTTAATTACTTAACATGTATAAAATTCAATATCAATCTCCGTTGAGTTCAACGCAGTGTCAGACTAAACTTGACTGTTTTACCATCTGTACAGACACTGCTCGCAACCCAGAGTTTATGGAGATGCACAGCGGAACTACTGACCCTCCACTCTGCCTCATGATCGGCTACACTGACGGAATGCAAGTCTGGAGCGTATCTGTAAGTCATATCACTGCCTGTAACAACAACCCTTTCCCCTGCAACGCCTTCCATTTTTGTCTGTTTGCACCTGGGTGTTTTGTATCTTGTATGTCAACAAATTTGGATGGACAAGTCAGAGTAAACACTGAAGCACTAATGTTCCATGAATCTCTTGCACAGCTCTAATAATCCCTCCAAAGGTTAATGATAAAGGTGACATATCTAGACTAATAACAGCCAGAAGTCTTCAGATTCCAAAAATGCTGTAACATTATTGCATGTTAAAAGTGGTCATTGTTAACTGAAGAACTTTAAAAAACGTATTTCTAGGGCAAACTTTTCAATTGATAATAGATAATTGATTGGATAATGTAAACACTACTGGATTCAAAGGTCATACTCTGATCACTCCCTGATCTTGGACCAGTCAAGACCACCTTCTCAGAGAAACTAATGAATGCACCAGAATTTTTCATGTATTTGTTTTATTCTGAGGTTTTGGCAAACTGCAGGCTGTCTTGGTGCAGTTGTTCAGTTTCCTCGACATCTGGTGATCCAGCACAATAAGCAGTAAAATAAGGATAAATACACACATAATATACACCTACTGTAATTTGGTTCTTATAGATAATCCTCATGTTTGAATAATCATATTTACAGTAACCTTGACTGTGCTTAGTTGGATCTCATGTCACTGATTAAGGTCACCACTTATATTTGCAGTGCAACTGCCTGACCACTAGATGTCAGTGTTGACCACACTATGCATCCTAGTCCATTCCAGTAGCAGTATAACGTTCCAATTTCCTATTTTGAATGTGTATAAAGAGTGATGCTAAATACATATTCATTGAATTTAGCAGAATGTAAAAGAGAGTGTTTTTCTGAAATACTGATTACTGTACACTGATAGCAGCTGTATAGATGTACATGTTATACCCCACAACTTATACGCAGACATCCATCTCTGGTACATTATGGTAAGTCTGTTAGGGAATTTGATGATAGCGTCTTACATTACCTCATGATAAAATAAAACAAAAACTATTTACTAATTATGGATAACATTTTTTAATCTGTATGTTGGACTGGGACGTATTAGAGGTAGTTTATGTGCACCCTGGTAGTTTATGTGTTTGTATGTGTATTGTTCCCTGTGATGGACTGGTGACCTGTCCAGGGTGTACCCCACCTCTCACCCATAGATAGCTGGGATAGGCACCAGCCCCCTGTGACCCAGCACTGCAGGACAAAAGAGGGTTTGGATGATGGATGGATGAATGGTAGTTTATAGTACAAGCACTTCTAATGTAATGCCAATTGTGGCCACAAGATGGAGTCCTTGAAAGTTGATTTGAGGACTATTTTCAGTACATACATGCACCACAGAGCCTAAAATGTATGTATTATTAGATAAAAGCCAGAAACAGCATATACCAGTAGTGTCCTCTGCTTATTTGTTTTCACAAACTGGATGTTGAAATGCATTTTTCTTCCATTTTCATTCATTTCTTATGATGAGCCAATGTTAAACCTCAAAAGTCTTACCAAGCAGAATGGGCAAGTTATTGACTTTTTTGACTTCACTCTTGGAAAATCATTAGAAGATTTTGTCAGCTCTGTAACGTAACAAATTATCCACAACACTGTGACGGCTTCGCTCAGCGAGTATCGCCTTTCATGTAGAGGCTGTCACTGAAACATGCAAACTTCACATACATCCTGTGAGATCTAAACACACCAAAGTCCTTAATCAGTCTCTTTATAAACATCCACAGGCCGCTGGTAGAACACACTCTTACTTCACCCGTGATCACACACATCGGCCACTGTGATGTGGCAACTCCTATGCTGCGAGCAGATTTTCTGTTGCAGCTATTATGGTGGAGCGGAGGATTACAGCTGTTTTAGCCACATTACACACACCCAGTAAAAATATAAGCTTGGTGAGCCTCATCTGCCTTTTAGTTTCAGTTGACACTATTCCTGATTCACACGGTTTAGGCCAGGCTGTTATCACACGCTGTCCTTCCTCATTGTTTTTCTTTAAGTTTTCAAAGTTTACGGGATGTTTCTGGGTTGTTTTTTTTCGCAGGGTTTTAAGTAAGCATTAAAGGTGCCTCGGTCTCTGGCTCTTGAGTGGCTGTGAAGTGCTTGTGACAGTTGCTAAGCCAACACCCTCTATAATGGCCCAGTAGATTATGAACATACACGTGTATGCACACGTTTTTGACACACTGGTGAGATGTGGACTCTGACTGGTTGTATGGATGCTGACAGAGGTGTTTAGGTGATGTAGATTCCTGTCACCTCACACTGGAGAGGTGTCATCCCCCACAGTCTGATAAGAGACAAGATTGTCAGGGACTAATTGTCTGTCTACATACGTGCTGAGATGATGTGCTTGGAAGAAAGAGGCCTGTGCCAAGTCTCTGTAGATGTATTGGAGTATATTAGCAGTCCATCACCCTGTCCTAAAATGAAGCAATACTTATATTATTTAAGTATGAATGAGAGCAGGTAGGAAGTTTCTGTAATGCACATTCTCCTTCCAAGAAGCTTTAAAATCAGCTACACTTCAACTTTGGATGACTTGAAACTAGTGTCAGCTGGAACCGTGGCTTATAGTGGAACGTGATACAGGTGTGTTTTTAGGTCAAATTTGAATGTTTAATGAGTGGTACAGGATGAATTTGTTCTAATGGGAAATGTGGATCTTAAGCTTAAACAGTGACCCTCTGTCAAGGTCAAAAACTGGCTCAAAATAAACTGAATGTATTAACAAGATTTTGTAAAAGAACTAAAATTCTGCAAACATGGGTGCAACCAGTTAATGCCATAATTGACTAATTTCTGGCTGATTTGCAGGTTCTTGTGAAGCTTATCTTATCTTAGAGTGAAATCTTGTAAAGTCTTTAAAAATGTAAGTAGTTTGATATCAATACCATGTGATGCTCCTATTTTTCTGGACTAAGATTAGAACACCTATGGGCACTTGGAAAAATATACAAATGTGAGTTTATGTTTTTCAGTACAATTTCAGTTTCAATAGCAGCGCTAAATGAAATATGCAAATACTGCCAAAACACCCGCTTGCCAACTTTGATGTAACGATGCCTGATTCAAAAATACTGACAAACATTTAACTGAGCAGGTGTTTTATGAAGAGGGAAATGCATTCCATGTTTGTTAGCTCAAGGATGCACTTCAGTTTGTTTACAGTAACTCTCTATGCCTCTTCATTCTTGTGTTAATTTTATGATATGATTTGTCACGTTACATAGACATGATGCACTCCAACAGCTGAGCCTTTACTGAGTATTGCCTCTTACTTCATCTAGTGGAAACAATGGTGTATGCAGTTTGTTTTGCAGTAAAGCCGCAGCACTCTACTTTTGTGTTGTAATCGTTGTTATGCTGCATGTTATAAAGGCCTCCAACAGGCACCTGTCATCGTCCGATCCCTGAAGCACCTGCTCCCTTCAAACCTCCAATATGTCCAGCACTGTGCTAGTGTGCACTTGTGAATATGGCCCAGATATCTGTTCACAGCTTATGGCATTACATTTGAGAGATTAAAACAGAAGAGCAGACACAAAAAACATCCGAGCCACAAATGAAATGAAAGTAATGAATAACTGTATGCAGGGACAACAACTTTGAAAAAGCAATTTGGCATATTGCATACGCCGGAGACTAATGTAATGCTGGGAATGTTGTTGATGGCAGAGGATGTCACACAGAGCCATGTAAGGCGAGGATGAGCGGCAGGGTAATGCACAATAACCTGCCGCATTAACCTCCAGCCCTCCCCTGTTCTCATTTTAATCCAGCAAATTCCATTATTCCTCCTCACAGGTCCATTTGCCTGTATAGGCATTCTACCCTGCTGCCAACCTCCTTTTTATTCCTGCTATCAGTGTTCGTATAACCTGCTTGCGTTTCCAGTGTTAATCTACCACCGCTGGGCCTCAAGCACTTTGAATAAAAAAAAACTGCTTCAAATCCGCCACTTTGAAAAGGCTACTAATTGCACAAAAGAGCGATCATCCCCTCAGATGGGTTTAAAGACTTAAAACAAACAGATTAAAGCACTAGTAAAGTGATAATGCGGGTTTCACTGTAATTTAACGCATTAAAGAATAACAAAAGTGGGGCATTCTGCGCTTAGAACAATGTACCATTACACACGGCAGACACCACCAAGAGACACACAGGCCATTGACCTGATACACTGGAACACATGAAGTTGGAGTGGGTACTCACACACACACACACACACACACACACACTCACAGACATCCATTAAAGTGCTTTACACTGTGCTTTTATTTCCTCTGTAATAAAGCAAGCAAACTTTCACATCGACTCTAATAGGGCAACCTTTAGTGTTTATCCCTAAATGTAATTTCAAGTTTGCTGGAATGCACTTGTTGTGAGTGAAGCCAGATGATGAACAGAAGTTTTAGAAAAAAAAACACACTAAGAGACAAACGCATGAACAAACTGCTACCTGTAAAACTGTTATATTTACAATAAAATGATTGGATACTATACATGTTAAGTCTTTGGCTACCACCAACATATGTTTTCACAGAGATTAATTAAAGTAGATATGGAAGGCAGAAATAAGATGGATTGTTATGTTATTATAGGCTAGAGATGAGTAAAAGCTGTTCTGTAGTATACACTGATCCCGAAAGCTTGGACTTTGCACTTTTATTTGAATTAAATTAAGAATTCCCTGATTTTTCAAAAAGATAATTAACTTCATTAATAATCTTAGTTAACTTCCTGTTTTCAGTAAATCTGTAGTAGGAAAAAAAAAAAAAAAAAAACGTATTTTTAATCTTTGGCCTAGCAGTTGTCATTAGTCGTACCTTTATAATTTACATGCAAGAACAGAGACTCCAGTCAGACTTGTAATGGCCCGTTTATATATTCCAATTCCAAGACAGCTTTTTAAAAAAAATAAAAATTGTACAGATGCAGACTGCACTGCACAAAATCTTTAGTTATTTGTCTGTCTAAACTATTGTGAATTCATGCACATTATGTTGTTATTGTTATTAAGATAGTGTCTAATTGAATAATTAAAAGAAATACATATGATGGAATGCGGAATGCTAACATAAATTCATGACAACACATTTGAGGATTAGAGAGTCGGTTATGACATTTCCTAAATAACAAATAATAATGTCTGTTTTCTTTTCAGCATTTGCTATATCTATCTACACGAGAACATTCAATTTTTTTATTTTAAGTGATAGGGCTTGCCAACTATTTGACACGGTTAGCTTTGGAGCAAACAGCTTTAGAGAGCTTTATGAGTATTTTGGGAAATTAAGAATATTAATGAGCGAGTCGGTGGAGAGAGTATGTTAATGGTCTTTTATATTGACCCTTTTATGTTAATGGAATTAAAAAATAGAATAATATTTTAGGTTTTGTTGGAAAGACTTGTCAGGGTGTTTCAGAAGCTGCTGCCTACTTGGCACTAGCTCGTATCCTCGACCTTTTCTTGTTGGCTCTGTCATAATATGCGGAGCCTGCTCGTTTGTATTTTAGTGCCACTGGGCCTTTTATTCTGTGCTTGGTAGACTTTATTTTGTGGTTTGGCAGGAAATTCAACCATCAGACCGCCATGTTGTTCCTCATCCTCTCCCCCCCCGCCTTACCCTGTCACTTTCTATAAACATTTTTTTCTATTTGTCTACAGAAACCTACTAAGCTTTGTGGCTTTTTAAAGCTTTGTTCTGGACTGCCTAATGGCTAAGTTAAGGCTAACTGTCTTAATTTCTGAACACAAAATGTCTCTTTCCTTGTCTCTAAATGAATTGTTATGTTACCGGTTACATTTTCTGACTCATTTCTTTCAGTTGGCAGGGGAAGCCCAAGAGTTGTTCTCAGTGCGCCACGGTCCTGTGCGAGCTGCTCGCATCCTGCCAGCCCCTTTTGTTGGTGAGTATCCTCAGAGCCCTTTATACTGCATATTCTGACTTCAGACAAGGATGTGATTGTGTTTATTTTATAATGATGATGAACTCTCACTACAGAGTTTTATGTACGATGACTGGCATTCGTACTGCTTTTTAAAACGTGTTCAGTTCTAGTTATTTATTTTATAATTGAGTACATACATACAAAATAAACTCATTTGGTTTCTCCTCTAGTTACTAAAGTCTGTTGACAGACTTTTATTTCATCTTTAAAACAGGTGTACAAAGGTTTTGCCATGGTTTTATAGAAAATTGAAAGTGCTATAAATCTCTTTAACATTAACATATTTCGGGGAATTTTTAAGTATATATATAAAACAAACACCGACTTGGATGAGAAATGTGTTAACCTTTTATATCCGTAAACCCTTTACGTAAGAAAGATTTTCTTTTTGATTTAGACATCAACACAGTAAAGTTTGCATAAAGCATCACTTTTCTTTAAAGGCCACATCACAGCCTGTGTGTCATGATACATAAAATGTAGTTGGTGGTAGACATACCACTGTGTTTCTAAAAAATACCCTTCTTAATATCATAAATATATTTCAAGAAACAGTATATTCTGTTCAGTGAATATATATTTAGCAACTCTCCTATCTAGTCAGCTTGTTTTATATGTACATCAGACAGCTACATTAGCCTTACTTAGCTAAATATTGAATTCTGTACATAGATATGTGTTTTTAAGGTATTTAGCTACATGTTATGTGCTGTCGGTACCTTTGACACGTTTACTTCTCTTTTTAGTGATATGGCTCACATCCCGAAATGTCTCCATACAAAATTCTTTTTTCCTCATAAGCTACAGTCGACCTGTTGCTTCACTCTCACTTTCTCATGTGGGTAGTCAATGGTACAATCCTTTCTATTTTTCTTTCCTTGGAGGAAACACATCATTCTGTCCCCAGGCTAGAGGCAGGTAGAGGCAGTAACTCTTTGGTAACTGACTAATTTCAAATGCAACTGTATGTAGATAATTTTGGAGCTTGAAGACAGCAGCACAAAACCTTTACTTTGGTATCATCTTATCACATGTCTTTCTACACTCAAATTCTTCCTCAGTTTGTTTTTAACACTAGAGACTTCTTCTTACACAACACATGGATATAGAAGAAGTTGTCTTCATCCTCTGAATTGCCCATGAATGGTGCCATTTCAGCATAGATCTATCTAAAATACATGTAATACATAAAATGGACGTCTGTTCCAGTCCAGCATCCAAAGTCAACACTTAAAATTAAATTTTGAATGACACATCCTAATATCGTCCTGGGTTGTGGCTACTTTAAATGGTGCTACATCATTAAAATTAAAGAGTGCTTCTTGCTGCCTCATCCTCATGTTAAATCTACGATTACTGTTGGCGTGCTCACAGTCAGCGGTGGAAAGTCTCTGAAGGCAGCACGGCTGCCAAAGCTCTGTTGGAACCCTCTTCAGTATTCTGTTAGTGATCTCTCCTGCTCTGTTAAATCTGGATTGGTCAATAGGTTGTTGAAGTAGATTTGTATATCTACTGTCTCTAACTTTTGGGCATTCACTTATGAGGGTTAGGGTCTTACCACAGGATTTCAATTGGATTGACGTCTAGTCTTTGACGAAGCCATTCCAAAACTTGATTCTTGATTCTTCTTCTTTTTTTGTAGTTATTCTGATGTATATTTGTTGCTGTGCTTTGGTTCATTGTCCTGTTGCATGTTGATTGGATCCCTGTCCAGCTTTAACAGTTGGACAGATGGCCTCACGTTTGTCTCTAGAATACTCTGGTATACAGAACAAAACAAGCCCAAATCATCACCATCACCTGACAACCCTTCTTAACAAACTGTACTTGTCCAGTCTTCTTCTAATTGTGCTGTCCAGGACATTAACATTGACCATGCTCGGTGAGGTCTGTAGGCTCTGAGGTGTAGCTGTAGCTGAGATGTTTTTTGTGTTTCTCTGAGCTTGGGGTGAATTTGCTGGGTAGTCCACTCCTGTGAAGATTGACAGCTGTCTTGAATGCTTTTCACTTGTAAATAATCTTTCTCACTGCAGAACTTTGAACTCCAAACAGTTGGAAATGGTTTTATAAGTCTTTCCAGATTGATGTGCAGCAGCAACACAGAGAATAGTTCTTCTCTAACACTATTGTCTATGTCCTTCCCTCTTGTCATTGTGTTAACACACACCTGATGATTTGTATTATGTTTTTACAAATAGAATATAAAGAGGTAGGCTTTGTAAACATAAACCTCTTTTTTACCTCTTCATAAAAAATTTTTCTTCTGCAAAATCTTTGTCTTCTGCTGCGTCATTCTCCTCTACTAAGACATCGTCTTCTACTAAACTTGTTAAAGTTTAGTAGAAGACGATTTGCAGCCTCATCTTAATGTTAAAGTCAATGTCCAATTACTGTTGGTCTGCTTATATGAGTTGTTAAAGTGTGTTTAAAGTTTCCATTGTGATTAAGGCATTAATGCTTTCCTCTGAAATGAAAATTACCAGACAGAATGTCTGTGCCTACATTTCTGCAGGCACATTATTTGCCTCCTGCTTTCAGATGTTATTGGGCAGAATAATTTGTCCCATAACAAGCTGCTAGTTTTACGAACGTAAACGTGTTTATTAGTGTGTTTAGTAGTGATATATGCTTCAATTCAAAGAATCACGTGAAGTTGTGTGAAGTGACAATACCACTGCATAGTTGTACCAACAATTTAGCAAATGCTTTAATTCCATTTAAAACGTCCCCTTTAGTAGTGAAATGGTCACAGTGATGACAAACAAATGTTTCACTGGTTCCGCTGTCAGTTCAGCGACACTGGAAAGTTGAATGCAGCATGAATACCACAGTTCATATCCTCAAAGATGTGGTGCGAATGCTTTAGTTGTTCCACTGATTAGACCCTTTCCAGACATGAAGTTTAAATTTCTTCTCTGCAGGTGTCAATCAGTGCTGTGAAAGCTGGTTTGTGGCATTTTTTTTGGTGAGAAAAACGCCTTTTTTGTTCTCTGTCCATGTTCCGGTCTTTTGGCAGAATTCAACAATGGCAGCATTTGAAGAGCTCTGGAAGTGGATGAAAGCAAACCGCAGTAATAAGAAGCAGCAGATAGCCCCGACACATGAGGGGAGTAATTCTCTCAGCAGAAAATAAATATGAATTGTACTACTGGAGGGAAGGACACTGATTGCAATCTGCCAGGGCGCAAACAGTGTTGCACTGTGGTGAGCCATTAAAAGGCCAATTGTTTGGGATGCAAGAAGGCCGTTTGTGGGCAGGCTTGTACAGACTGAAAATAGGTGTTGATTATAATACGGCAAGGTTCCCCTTTCCCTGAATAGAGGAGGAAGTACTGGTTTTCCAAAGGGAGCAAATGCGTTTATCCACATCCTCTCTGGAATTTACAACATATAGTCTTCCGTTGTCTTGGAAAGTGGGGCTATGTGTTCCCTGACTGATAACCAATGAGCAATTGAAGAAATATGAATATGTACACAGTCATCTCAACATGCACCCATCCTCACTGTAGCATTCAGAGCATGTACTCCACATGCAATACTCACTTCAGTTACTGTCTGTTACAGTGGTAATCAAATCAAAGTCTTTCTATTCATCAAATTTTTTGTTTTCCCCAGAAAGTTCATTTTAGTAAATGCACCATTTCACAAAGTCTCCAAGAGGCATATTTATGTTACGGCTAAATATCTGGATGTCTGATGACAGACACATGAAAGAAGAAAGAGCCCTGTTGCGAGTGTTAAAGGCTGGTAGGGAAGGCACTTTTGCTCTCACGCCATACCACAGGAACTCAGGCTGATTACTGTCAAGCCTCAAATTACAGTCCTCCAACGGGTAACATCTTCAATCGCAGCACCCCCATCCCCTTAAACCCCCTGATCCTCTGCCCAACTTCAAAACTGAGACAATTAAGGAAAATATGGGATCAGTCCTCTCAATGCGACATGTTTTCTCTTCGTTTATTTAATATGCCTGCTTGGCTTTTGCAGCACCAACCCGTGATTCCAACATGTAACCCAAAAACAACCTGGGAGACAGACCGACGGATATCATTTATTTTCTATATTTCTGAATGTACAGTATGATTTGGATGGTGAGGATAGCAGTGAATTTAGGAGAAAAAATGCTTTCATTTATCAAAAATGTTTCGTGACCATAATTGGGTTACAGGGCAACAGTAGTAATGAAATCAGCACGTTTCCTGTCATGGTAATGGGCCGCCTGTTGAATGAGGGTGGGCAGCAGTAGAGCGCTCACATGTTTGTTAGATAATGTGCCTCTTTGTTGTGTGCAGATGATTCTGTTTCTCATCTGCCTCTTCCTCTGACTCCTCTTCCTCCTCAGGTCCTCTGAAGACGGACAGTTTTGCTGAAAAGAGGCCCCTCCTGGGGGTCTGCAAGAGCGCAGGGTCCTCTGGGTGAGTTCATGCAGCATAACAAACGCTGACATCAGTTCCTCTTTCAACAAACATCTTAACATGTTTTCATGGCTATAGTTCTTTGCAGTTCACAGAAGCTCTATGCAGACAAATGAGTTTATATCTAATCATAGTCTCACTCCATTATTGCTTTGTTCTTTGAGTTGTTATACCTGTATGATGAAAGTAACTAAAACTGGTGAAAGAGATTACAGGGGCCATTATAATAAAATCTTATGCTAGCCATTAAAAAACCTCCTTGACTTAACATATCTTTGGGTTGCAGTACGTGCATACTGAAAGGTGGTATAGTGTGCTCCCTGTCATGGCCCATGTATTTACATGTGTTGGAGGATAGTCCCTTGTAATGTAGCATCTCATTTTCGAGGGATTCCTAAATATGTACAATGTCCTGTAACCTGCATGCACATGAAAGAATGGGGAATTGGGATCTCTCTACCATACCTTTCGTGTATGCATATGTAAAGGTGGTGTAGTACACTCCCCGTCTATGGCTTCTCACATAGGTACATGGAAAGATGTGGATCTGCCCTCTCCCTGCCTTAGGCAGGACTTGAATACACAGGTTAATATGGTATTAATATGGCTTCCTGTCTTAGGGTTTTCATACATGCACATCAAAGTATAGGAAATATTGCATGTAAAAAGAATACATAGTTCCTCAGTGTTTCTATTATATCAACCTGTCATGTTTGTCCTTGTAATGTATGATGTTCATTGTATGTATGTTCCTCTCTCTCGATCTCTCTCTCTTCTTCATCCTCTCTGTCCTGTCTACCTCTTCTTCTCCTTCACCCAGCCGGCTATCAGCAGGAAGGTTCAAAGTTTCTTCCTGTTAAAAGGGAGTTTTTCCTTGCCACTGTCTGCTTGCTTGGGGGTTCAGGCTCGGGTTTCTGTGAAGCACCTAGAGAAAATTTTGATTGTAAAAGGTGCTATATAAATAAAACTGAATTGAATTGAAAATGGAATTGCTCCCTCTGTCTTCGAAAGGCAGAACGTGATGTATTCAGTGATGTGGGCTTAATGACTGTGTTTCATGGATTCTTAGTACCACTATGGCTGGAATGTGAGCAGTACCTGAGCGCCCACAGGCACACACCAGGAGATTAAACAGATGTGTAGATCCCTGGGATTGTTCTGGCTACCACTGGGAATGTCATGTCTTTGTTTAGTAAAAGAAAGTGAATTTAGGATGTGACAGCACTCCATACCCAGTCTATGCCCTCCCCTTTTATGCTGCTCTTCCAGAGCAACACAAAATTTAACTCAATATATCCTCCCCAGGAAATGAAATAAGGAAGTCTGTCTTCAGCTGGGCCTTGATGGAGACCACCTTCTTGATGTCTTCCAGGAGCTGCCGCCCTGTCTCTTTGACGCTGCTTCTGCTTTTCCTATGTCCTCACTGACACTGAGACAGGCAGAGTTTTGACGGTTTGGCGATTCACCCAGGCGTCGCTCGACACTAATGCTGAAAACATGCACTGTGTTGAAAAGCAGAAACCCTGACCTCTGGCTGAATGGCACAGCCCGGTCGTTCCATGTACAGAAGTGCTTGGTAAATAACACTCTGGTCAAAGACGAGAAGGAAAAAGGCTTCCGGGTGCGGCACAGTACTTTCCATTGGGCCTGTTCATAAACTTACTAAGGTCCTCACACAATTTTTAGCATATAATCATTTTGAAATAACAGCTTTTGTTAACCACCAAAAAGGATGCCGTCCTGACACTTAAATGGAAAACAGATTGGAGCCTTGGCTGCTACAGCGGTGCTGGTTTAGAAGTTGGTTCAGTCAGCTCTAGGCTTAGATTACAAGATTTGCAAATTAAAGGAAAACCAGAGAAGGGAAAAAGCATGTGTGCTGAAGCTCTGTACTTGTGGATTTCCAGCCAGGCACACTCAACATAATTTTATCAATGGAAAGGATTATGCGTTAAGTCCAAACAATGTATAGATCCCGTGGTTTTTTTTGACAGTAAAGCTACATATGCGTCCCTTTCACTGTACACTAGTTCCAGTGGGCTTTGGGAATTAGTAAAGAATGCTGGTGCCATGCAGACCTTGGTATGTCTGCTTGTATTTCTGGAAAAGATTTGTATTTCCTTTCCCGCTTGCTGTTGATATTATTTTCATTCATATTAATTACAACTATAGGTATTATAATTCTTGGAGATTTAGGGCTGCTCTTTCTCAATTAATGTACATTTTATGTCCAAGACTGAGGCTGCTTAACTGTTTGAGGGTGTTTGTGTGCACACACTTCTTGGGCAAAAGTTCAATGATGAATAAGCCTGCTTTGTTCTCTGGAGTTTGGGAACTGTCAGTGACATTTTCAACCTCCATCTACCCCCTCACAGCATCTCCAGATGCCGAGAGGATGTGGTCCTTTTTTCTTTCAGCCAATGTAGTTCTCCTTCTCCATGAGGCTTACTACTGAATGTGCTATTTCAGGGTTTTGGCGAATGCATATGGATATTTTGAGTAGATATCCCAGTCTCCACTGAAGCTGTACTAAAGGACTACATATTTGGTGTTCTTTTATATGCTAGTAAATATCACCACTGTCATTCCTGTTTTATAGATCCTGAAGGTAATGCCAAATAACATGTAAGGAGGCAGACACACTGCACTTTTTTGCAGTCTCTTTTAAATAGGAGGAAATTTGAAATTTCAGATATGTGTGGACATGACGTCAGAGTTTCTGATGATAATTTAGAACAGCATGTCAGTTGAAATTTACTTAAAAACTGAGGCAAGTTAAAAATGTACAAAAATCCCTGTGTCAGCACAGTGTTTTGTTTGGATTAGCCCTTCAATATCTCCTTGATTAAACTTGGATCCCTCTAATAAGATCAACTATAAACAATATACCCACTTCGACTCTAAGATGTAATGGTTGGAACCTGAGTGACCTCATGAATGTATAGTTAATAAAAATGGAGCTATAGGTGGTTCAATACGATTGTTGGAAACACAACAGCATTCCTAGAATACGCTGCCGTTATATATAGTTGCCAGGACAGAGGACCTTTGGTAGTGTTCTTTCTTGCAGTTACAGTAAACCGGCACATTTCTGATTTGCTTTTAGAACATCACTGGGGCTCCACAGTATAGCATTGCAGGTTAATAATTACATGGTCACAAAGCAACACATTTACCTTAGACCATAAAAACACTAGTGATGGCCAAAGCCCATTGTGGTACTAAGCCCTTGTGTTTCAGTGCATTTTCATGACAGGTTTAGCTCTGTGGACCGGATGTATCCATCTTCTAAAGTGTATTAAATGGAAATCATCAAGCATTTGTATAAAAGGAGCCACCAGATTAAAGGGATTTAGGGAAGTGATGCTTTTTATCCACCATGAGGTTATGATGTTTTTTTACTGTCACATTATGGTCACAAGCACACACAATGTTCAGCTGCCCAAGCACAGAATAGATAGTCTCATCCCACTCAGGGAAGGTATTCTCACTTTGATTAGTTGTGAATGTGTAATTATTTGTGTTCATGATATCAGTGGATGTCGCTTCAGTAGAGAATCCTGTTTTAATCTTGGTAGGCAGGATTGTCATGTTCTTCACAAAGGGGGGAATAAGAGTTTTGATGGGGCTCTTTTGTCATACCCCTGCTTGGAAATGAGAGTGGCTATAATCTGGTCTTTCACTTCCCCCTTTTGTCTTCATCCCACACACATTTATTCTGTGTAGAGGCAGAGCTCTGGGGCTCAGGCTTTACTCTGAAAAGTTTATTTTGACTTGCATGTCTGTTTTATGTCTGTCGAAAATGTGTTCTGCCTCGCCAGTTTTCCCCCTTCAAATAGGAAGTCAGATTAAACTCAGTAGTACTGGAAGTGGTGCATATAAACACACCCGACAGGCTGAATGATTAGTAATGACTTTTCAAACTTTTACCACAACCTCATGCCCTAAACCAAGCCCATGTGGTCAAAGCAATTAATAGTTTGTGTTACTAAAGTTTACACTTTTCCTTTCTCCTGAGATTAAAGTGCATAGCAGTGCTATTGTGAAATATGTTATTCTTCACCAGGGTCTGTATTTAAGTCATAAAAGACCAGATTCTCTAAAGACATCTTGTAAAAAAGTGCTATCTTTGGCAACATTTAGTGCGCTCCAGAGGTGGCCTTTCTGTTTGGGAGCAGAGTACAGATTAAAGTCACTGATAAAAAGCTTTTCTTTATAATTATCTGGTTTTCTGTTAAGGTTTTTATTAAGAAATCAAAATCCTGTAAAGAATACATGTGTAGGACGTTGTGCTACGCTGCCATGGAAACAATGGTTTTAGTCAGAGTAATAATAGTAGTAGTTATTAGCCTGTTATAGTTATGTTACTGTGCTAACAGGGTTGCTAACAGGCTTGATTTTCTTATGCATGTTTTTGCCAACCTTGAAGGTGAAGGTCACGAGTTGTTGTTTTGAGAGTTACATTCTTCCTAAAAGTGCAGCTCAGAGTAATCCGTTGTCATCTATGACAGGACTCAACTGTCCTGTAAATTGCTGCTTTGAGTAAGTCCATTAAGGTCAGACAACTTAATTTCCAGTGATTGCAAACCTGTGCCTTTACAGGCTGGAGAGCTGTGAGGTTTCATCTATGAGTGGTGTGAAGTGGTCATCAACCAATCAGGCATTTTGCATCCGCTTCACAGTCAGACGGCTCTAGCTGTCAAAATAAATGTAGTGCTAATCTGTTTTGCCACAGATCTGAACTGCTCTGACATCTGTTTTTTCTTTGGGTATAGAAGGTGGTTGGTGGGACTATTGAAAGTGTCATTGAGTGAAGACTTTTTTCTAAGTCTAGAAAGCTGTTCACTCTCTTCCTCCTTATGTACAAGCAGATATAAGGCAAAGTCAACTTGTCACGTTTCTGCTCTGAGATGTCAGAGCAGAAGAAAGAACTACTCCATGACCAGATGTTTCTCGTGTCAAGTGCTTCCACTTAACTTTGACAGACAGCGTTTGGCACACAAAGCTAAAATGGCTAAAATTGGATCTAATGCAAGCTATGGTTTGGGTAATGAATATTAATATCCACTTCAGTGCTGTCAAAGAAAGAAGGAATAAGCTGGATTTATGGACTGCATATACATAAATTCCCATGTTTTTTCCTTATTCATTGTTACACTGCATATTGTTGAATTGTTCCTCCTTTCCTCCTCTCTTTTTGTCTCCCTAGTACAGTCAAATTTAATGGGTTTGTTTGCTGTTTTCCTGCACTTTTAGCTTTAAAGCAACATAAACTCAAATGGCCACAAAAAGACAGGGCAGCGTGTTTGTACCCATTATACTATGTATGTGCAGTATTAAACAGGAGGAAATGTATTTCTGGCAGCTTTGCAGACATGAAGCTGTGGTTGAACTTTTTACCCTAATTACTTTCCTGCTAATGCCTGCAGCCTGCCGGAATCACTGCGGCCCTCCCCTCTCAGGCCCCCAGCAGTCTGTGATGTGGTCAACATTTGTTGTGTATGGTGGGGGGGCTGGGTTTGAGCAGAGTCAAAGTTAAAAAAACAAATAAGAATGAGTAGAGAAAGGTGGTTACACTACAGTTTCCAGTTACGATGGAATTGTTGATGCATAAATTTATGGTTCATGCACACATGGATGACAGGCCCTTGAGGTTATAAGAAAATGGAAAGGTCTGAACAGACATTCGTATGCTGTGTTTGCCTTCTTTGTTGCTGTGAAGAGTTTTGTCATGTTGTCCAAAACCTTTTTAATCCTGCCAAGAATACATTTCTGTGTGAACTCTGAGTAGTGTACTTGTTGAATGTTGGCATAAACTGTTGATTTTTGGCAACGCTGATCTTAAATTTCTGGTTTGAGCATTCAGGAGCCTGTATCAGTTGAACCCCAGTGGAAATCCCTTTCCTTAGAAACTCTGCAGTTTCTAGCTGGAGCATCACATCCTTGACTTCCCAAACCGAGGTTGTATTTGTGTAGCATTTCCACAGCATGTAATTGTCATTCGTATTTGGGGAGCCTGTAAAACTTTGCACCAGTAGGAAATGTGGTGACGTCCTGTCCTTGTAAATGAATTTATTTGCCTGCTTTTTAATTCCCTCTCAGACTTCCATCTATGCTTTCCACAGCCACATCAAGTCTTGCGGTTTTGATCCCTCGGTTTAGTTCACGTTAAAAAAAAAAAAAAAAAAAAAAAAAAAAAGATTCTCTCAGCCAAAGGGAAAGTGCTCATGGAATAAGCTCAGCACTGTTGTGAAAATTAACATAACAGATGTCAACATGTTTCATCAAGGAGGAAGTACACAGACTAGATTGATGATAATGGCACCATAATAAGACACGTGCCATCTATAATGGTCCATAATGACCATTGTAAACAGTTGCGTATCTAAAATTAAGACTCACACATGGTTGTAAAAGTCACATTAAACATTGTGTTGTTAGGAGGTTTTCCAAATGTGGTACAGTGCAGCACAGTGGCAGAGCAGTAGAACAGAAAAATGACCCAGAGATTACTGTAAGCCCAGTCTAAAAGGAGATGGATTCAGCATGTGTGCTCACTGCTAGCAATTCAAGAAGAGAGATGTTCAATCCTCTTGACCTAGGAAAAGTCTACAAGTATTCAATGTGGGTGATCTTCCTTGATACTGGTAGTTTTAGTAGTTTTTATTCTCTAGCTTTGCATAATTTGCATTTTTTCCTTCTCTCTTAACCAAATGTTTTGTTATTGAGGTCAACATACTGTGAGTTTCTGAAAAATGTAACATAGACACAAGCTAGTTAGCTGATGCTGTAATCTTTGCATGCTTACACATGATTTTCATATCTAAACTGAATTTTAAAACATGGGAGTTTCAACCCATTTCACACATGAGATGATTCGGACAGCACACACCAGCCGTCTGCAGTAAGGATTTCACTGGCAAGATCTCACAGAATCTTATGTAATCAAACGTGACTTCAAAAGAAAAAACAAATATGGAGCTGGTTGTTGTGGCACGCGTTTGTCTTTGAATAAAGGAAAAAAGAAAGAGAAAAAGTTTCATGTTGTAACGTTGTAAAGTTACTGTTGTTGCCATAATTCCACCAGTTGGTCTTTTATATATTACTGCCCTGTTTGTGAGCTGTAAAAACACGCAACATCAAGGTGGGGCTTCCTCACCTGCTTGTTCTCATTGACATTTGCTGCACTTTTAGTCTAACTAGAAGTGGTAAATAAAATAATTCTAATATCATGATAGATTTTAATAATAAAATAATAAAAATAAAACATGTTTGAGCGAGGCTGTAACTTGGTCAGTAGCAAAAGAATTGCATTGATGCTGCATAGTTGAATTATTTCCACAACAAATTTGTTGCACTTCTCCTCCTTAGCGCTTCTCACCATTGAAGGTGAGAAGTGTCAATGATTTTTCCCTCCTGCACTCAAAATAACAAGTGTGTAATTTAGCTCAAAGCATTGCTGTGCTTCACACAATTTTTTTTGTAGCAATAAAAAGTAAATTGTCACATAAATATATACGTACATACATAAATAGAAAATAAGTGAACACGACAGGGAAGACCAATAAGTCATTAGACTGGATATGCATTTCAGTTTGTAATGAAGATTGAGTATGTGTATGTGTGTAATGATGAGTAGTGCTCCTCTTACGACATTAAATCTGAACTTGACGGAAGTATAACTCTCTCTTCGACCATGTCCTTTTGTCATCGTTCGTTTTGTGTATCTGCATCTGGCAGGGCCACTTTTTCTCTTAATTTCTGGAGAAGCTTCTTGTCGTATCAAAGGAAGTAAATGAGCCAAGCCTCCTTTCCTCCATCTCCCTCATTTTGTATCCTTTCAGACCCAAGGGCCAGTTTGAGTAATAGTAATTGACACATTGATCTAATAGGGCCATCATAATAGGCCTGTTACTGAGCTGGGCAATGGTGCTCGGCGTCACCTTAACATGTGCAAGGACTGACATCCCGCCATGATCCATAATGATAATTGTGATTTAGCCTTGCTTTCAACCTACGCCCTAACGTCCCCGGCATCAGGAAATCTCATTACATCTGACCCCGCATTGCCTCCATTAGAACTGGGTCATTTGTTAAAATACTGCAAAAGCAAAACAATTGAACCCTGTGTCATTTTGATTCTATAACAGCGGGTTAACATTGTCCCTTTGAATCAATTCCAGAGGCCCATTTTTCGGGATAGAGCTTTGAATTGGATTGATCGGACTCTGATAATGCTGAAATCAATGATGCAGCCGCCTGAAAGTAAATTATCGTTGGGTCAAATTTTTGTATTTATCTTAATGCCTGTAGTCTTGATTGGTAATGGTAGCTATGCTCGCAGCATGAGGACCTTTAAAATGTTGACGGAGCCGTTAACCATCAAGATGGAAAAATGAATCAGGGATTGTTAGAAACTCTTTTTTTTTTCTGCGTCACCTCTTTTATCTTCTTCAGGAAGCATTCAGTGGGATGGAGGGAGGAACGCTCACTCACACACATACACAGACATAAACACAATACACATGCACTCCAGGGAGTTGTAGTTCTGGACTTGGGTTAATAGATCTGAAGGCTCACTCGGCATTGCCGTCCAGCTGCTGACTTGAAAAACATACAAACGTACAACATTTATGTACATCGCAGTACAAATGTTTGTATGTGTACAAAAGTGACATATACACTCCGAGTTGGTTTAACTCTTTAGTCATCAAGATGGTTGCTGGATATTGTTACTGTAGTTATGTCATTTTGCATCTCAGGGTATGAGTTCCTGCCTTTGTCTTTGTTAAGAAAAAGGAATTGTATGTCAAAGTGCTGCCTCTGATCTTAACTATCCTTTGTGTGTGTGTGTGTGTGTGTGTGTACAGCAGCCTGGTTTCACCCATGGGTTCAGCTGCAGCTTAGAATAATGGTCCTATGTTGGCTCAGAGTAGCAGATTCTTTGACAGATGCACACGTTCTATGGGATTGCATTCAAACCAGATCACTGTAGGTGGAGACTAAAGGCTCTGCTTGCTCCAACTGCACTTTCATGGAAGGATTACTGACAAAGACTGACCTTTAGTTCTGAGAAGAGGAGGAATTACTTCCTATCTGTTATATTAGCATTTCATGCAACATAAAAGTGTAACATCATTTTTCTTCATAATTTTGCCTGAGCATCTGAATAGAAAAGTAGTATGTAAATGAGTAAAGATTACTGCCTAAGCTGCCTAACATCTATCATGATGCATGCAA
The DNA here is from genome assembly GCF_900634625.1 of Parambassis ranga. Classification (NCBI taxonomy): domain Eukaryota; kingdom Metazoa; phylum Chordata; class Actinopteri; family Ambassidae; genus Parambassis; species Parambassis ranga. Next base: position 2,318,198 of record NC_041033.1, read on the forward strand.
CAGCCAGTCACAATGGGCTGTTTGCCAGTTTGTCTATGTATTAATTTCATGTTACAGCAACATTGACATTGCTGTGTAACCAATACAATGTAGTTAATTAACATGCTCAATACCATTACAGTGTACACATCCTGAGTATGTGGGCTGTACACATATGCAGTTTGATATCCTTATGTCTTAGGGTAATGGCTGGTGATCATTAAATAAAACATGCAAATAAAACAGATTAATATACCTACATGTTATTATGCCATGGTGCTTTTGTGCCTACTATAGGGGTGCGGTGGTTACTGCATCTTTTGACTTGTTGCAAAGTGCAGTACAGCACAGCTTCTGCAAGCACCATTCCTACAACCCTAGCACCATTTGAAGATGGTTTTATGTTAGAAAGTACTTAAGCATAAAACCAACATACGCATAAACACATACGCCTGGACCACCATGTAAACTAAGTGAAAGAAGAGAGAAGAGAAGACAAAGAGAGAAAACTAAAAATTGTGCTAAAAGTGGAACCCTCTTTTTCACTCGGCTGAGTATTTTGCTATCATGCAATAATGGGCACTCTATAGCAACACCAATCAATGTCTGGTCTGCCACTTTAGCCAACACTTAGCCATCACAATGCCTGTTGGATTGAACCCTGACTTTGATCGTCCCCTTATTGTCCATTGATATTCCAGACCTCAGGTGTACTCTCTTTCTTTAGTGCCTGTTATAATGCTAACTTGCAACCAAGGTGTCCTAACCAATAGGCTGAATGCAAATCATGCAAGCAATCATTACTTGCAAGATTTGCATTCAGCAACTTGCAGATTCTTGTTGTGACACATGCAGCTAATTAAATAAAGCAAAGTGAAAAAGCTGTAACTCATACTTGTAAAAAAATGCCCTTGTGTTCTTCCCCGATCTTTAAGCGCTTCCAAGATCAAGAAAGTTTCAGTGATCATCTGAAGATTTTCTCTGTATGTTCTGAAGTCGCCTTCTCTTTTTGCCTTTGTACCTTGTGTCAGAATTCTGAATGAGAGAAGCAGATCTCTTTCCACCATAAACAGTAATGGCTGGAAAGGCAGACAGACCTTGACACAGGAGTTGGTCAGTGGAACGGGCTGCTGGAATATTCAGCGTGGCTGAGGTCATCTGTGTCTTGTAATGAATGAAAGTTGGTCCATTATGAGGACTTCATCTGACTGATGTCCAGATTTTCCTCAGTGACTTGGCAGTAGCTGTTGAAGCGTACTTCCTAATGGTGTCTTGCTTTGGCTCTAGTCAGCAGGAAGAGGGTTTTCCTCATTGATCAAGTCATCAAATCAGCCTAACCTTCCTTTCTAACCCAGCACTGGTAGTACAAATATAATCAGTGTTGGAGGGCTGCTGTTCTTTGATAATTAATTCTTTTTTTTGAATTAGGTAGTCACACATTGTGCATGGGTGTGTGCCTGCTATCATTGCATTTTTCAGATTTGACCAGTGCATCCCATTTGTCCAAGAACTGTCCATGCTGTGACTGATGACGTGCATGCTAAATGGACTGTTGAAATGGCTTAGTCCTGTGGCTCACAAAACAAAACTAACACTACATTTCACCCCTGCATCCTCAGCCAACACGGCACCACAGGCCTTGCCAAGGGTGACAAAGAGGAATCAGACCAGTAGAGGCCTTCCTCACAGAAAGAGGGAAGGGGCACTTGGGACAGGGGTTGCTGGTTGTGGGGGAGGTTTTCTTGATTAAGATTTATGTCTAAATTTTCTTTTGCCAGCAGCCGTTGCCTGCTGTTGGATAAGCTTTCTCATGCAACCGCCTTCTTTGCTGTGTTGATAGAAGGGCTTTTTGTAAATGTGTTTAATGACAAAGCATTTCCCCTTTTGCTCTTCATGTTGCTTCCTTTCACTCTGTGGACCCGCAGGAGGATTAGACCAGTGGGATACAGTGGAAACAAAAATACTGTATCAATGGCTGCAGTATTAGAGTCGTCTGCCCTACTCTCTAAAATGCAATAATAATAGTCTTTATTTAACAAAGTTTATACATTTTTTAAAAGACTAACATTAAGTAATTCATTTGAAAACAAACAAACAAAACTATCATGCCATCACACAATTTGTACATTGCGTGATGAGTAAGTTGGAAGATTGTTCCAAATGGCGGGGCCCCTGATGGCAGCTGCTCACCAAGGGTGATTCATTTCAAGACTGTATTGACAAAAGTGAACACCAGTCAGATATTTGATGAAAATCTAGGTACCGCAAAGGTCAAATCTCTGCGCATCATCAGTACGAAAAACTAACTTAAGTAATCTTATCAGTAGTACGTAGAGAAGGTTGAAGCAAGGCGTCTGGACTTGTAGAGTTTTCTAGAAGACGTTTCGCTGCTCATCCAAGCAGCTTCATCAGTTCTGACTGTTTGGTGGGGAAACATGGTTTATATGTGGTTACAGACCTCAGTGGGTGGGTCTGGGTAAAACTTTACAAAACTTACAAACAATAGCACTAAATGTTTCCATACTTACCTGTGATGTTCTGGCTGACTGGGCCAGGTGTGTCTAACGACTGGCTAACGACTATGAAACTGCCGGAGGGGGACTGATTGACAGCCCTTTGTTCTTACTGTGAGTATGTGTAAACTTCCTGGGAATGGATGGAATCACTGCATTGTATGTGGTAGAAAGATGATGTCTGAGGCCACCACCTCTGTTAAGGGAAGGTTTTTCCAGCTTGACATAGATGGCTTCCTTGACTCCTCTTTCATACCACCTTTCCTCCCTGTCTAAAATGTGAACGTTGTTGTCCTCAAAGGAGTGTCCTTTGTCTTTGAGGTGGAGGTGAACAGCTGAGTCTTGTCCTGAAGAGGTGGCTCTCCTGTGCTGAGCCATTCTTCTGTGGAGTGGTTGTTTAGTTTCTCCAATGTACAGATCAGAGCATTCCTCACTGCACTGGACTGCATATATCACATTGCTGTGTTTCTCCCTGGGAATCTTATCCTTCGGGTGAACCAGTCTCTGTCTCAGTGTTGTCATAGGTTTGAAATGGACCGGGATGTCATGGTTGTTGAAGATCCTGCGGAGTTTCTCTGATACCCCTGACACATATGGAATGGAGATGTTCTTTCTCCGCCTGGTGTTGTCCTTCTTCTTGTTGTTGGGGGGTCTTGTTTTTGTGGCTTTGATGAGTGCCCACTTCGGGTAGCCACATGTTTGCAGGGCCTTCCTGATGTGGTGTTGCTCCTTCTTCTTCCCCTCTGAGCTGGTGGGTACAGTTTGTGCTCTGTGCTGCAGGGTCCTGATGACTCCCAGTTTGTGTTCCAGTGGGTGGTGTGAATCAAACAACAGGTACTGGTCCGTGTGTGTGGGTTTCCTGTACACTTCCACATTGAGGCTCCTGTCCTCCTCAATATGTACTGTGCAGTCCAAGAAGGCCAGATTGTTATCCTTGGTGTCCTCGCGAGTGAACTTGATGTTATTATCCACTGCGTTGATGTGTTCTGTGAACCGTTCCACTTCGTTGGTCTTGATTTTGACCCAGGTGTCATCCACATATCTAAACCAGTGGGTGGGGGTGGTTCCAGGATAGGAACTCAGGGCTCTTCTCTCCACTTCTTCCATGTAGAGGTTGGCCACAATAGGAGACACAGGTGATCCCATCGCACAGCCGTGCTTCTGTCTGTAAAAGTTCCCATTGTACTGGAAATAAGTGGTGGTCAGGCAGAGGTCCAGCAGGTCACAGATGTGGTCTGGCGTTAGGTTGGTTCTCTCCTTGAGTGTGCTGTCTTGTGTGAGGCAAGTCCTTACCATCTCTGTGGCTTCTGATGTAGGGATGCAGGTGAACAAGGAGGTGACATCAAATGAGACCATGGTGTCATCTGGGTCCATTTGGATCTTCTCCACCTTGTTCACAAAGTCCTGCGAGTTGTGGATGTGATGTGGTGTGTCACCTACCAGTGGTGTCAGGAGTTCAGCCAAGTGCTTAGCCACGTTGTATGTGACTGAGTTTGTGCTGCTGACGATGGGTCTGAGGGGGACTCCTTCCTTGTGTATCTTGGGGAGTCCATACAGGCGTGGAGTGGCTTCCCCCGGATACAGTCGAAAATAGAGCTTGCGGTTGATGATTTGGTCCTTCTCCAGTTTTTGTAGGTAGCTGACTAGTTTCTTCTTGTAGTTTCCGGTGGGGTCCCTCTTCAGTGTCTCATATGTGGCTGTGTCACTGAGGAGTTCTGTCACTTTGCCGTGGTCAGTAGTAAATAAAATGAACCCTGAGCAGTGCAGCCTGGAGGCGACAGACCTAATTAGATGCACTGTGTGCCTGAATGCCTTATATATGTATATGTTTATAATGTTAATACGTGGTTAGGATTTAACTGTTAAGTTTTAAATGAAACATGTAGAATGAAGTGGGTGTAATGATAAAGCAACACTTTGAATCATGACAATTTAGTTTTACTTCATACATGTGGTGCTTTTAAGGACCTATTGGAAAGCTAAAAGTTCTGCATGTTTTAACAACGTCTTGTAATTTTGTTGATTTAACAAACAAAGTAAGATCTTTGAGGGGTAAGTCCTGAATATAGTATGTATAAGTATAATAAAAAGTGTAAAAAAAAAAGTATAAAAGTGGCTGTATCAGCCCCAAAGCCATTTTGGTGGCAAAGTGTTCTGAGACTAACAATGAGCGTTTCTTGGTCTGTTTTCAGGACAAGTCCTCCATACTGCTGTGCTGACCTGTATTCTCTACGGACAGGGGAGATGGTTAAATCCATCCAGTTCAAAACGCCTATCTATGATCTCCACTGCAACAAACAGTAAGGCTAACTAACCTGAAGAAAAGTTACATTTTGGTGTACAGTGCATCATCAATTTCAACATTTACACAGTGTTTTCTACATTCCTCAGTATTCTGGTTGTGAGCCTACAAGAGAAGATTGCTGCCTTCGACAGCTGCACCTTTACCAAGAAGTTCTTTGTTACAAGTAAGTAGTTCAAACTAGGGATGCAAATTATTGATTCATTCATTAATCGATAGTTGAATGACCTTATAGATCGATTAATTGATAAGCGGCGATTTTCCTTAGCCTAAATTTCCCCGTTTCACTAAGATTAAAAGCTAAATATTGTTTACTGAAAAACTGCATGTGAGATTCCTTAATGAGTGACTTGCTGTACCATTGGGGATACAGAGCAGACAATGACATTTATGTAGTATAACAAAATCAATTGTAAATAGAAATTAAATAAAATATGTGGGTGACTTTACATGAAAATAAGTTCACTGGCTCGGCTGTTGCTAAACATAAGGAACATAAAATAAATCCTAGAAAGATAAAAAAATTAGTCTTCATTACCCTATATTTGGCTATTTACAAGTAAAAACATTAGCAGGGCCTCCTGTAGAACATTCACATTAAGATGCTAGCTGTCCTGAAACAAATGCATTACTGTCTGATGTGTTGTCGCTCCTCATACAAACACATGTCCAGGAGTCAGGTGTGTGCGCAGCTTGTTTACAGTGAGAAAAAAGAAAGAAAGAAACTCTAAGTGCTTCATGTGACCTGCGTATTCACAGCGAGCACAAATGGAAACACTGATTATCATTCGGCAATCTCTATTTGGGACTATATTCTAACAGAGCACTGCTACATGCACACAGAGATCACGCAGCACCTGAAAACAAACACCATCCACATACCAGCATGGCTAGGCTGCTAATAACTTTCCAACAGAGAGCGCGTCGCTTGAAACAGTTTCTAATGCGCGCTCTCTGTCCACTGGCGGGAGTGCGCTCACCTGCATGTAGAGACCGAAACGACACGCCGAGCAGAAATGAGGCTGCCACTCAGGGGAGTGACGAAACAGAAATACTGCCGGGGCAATTAATTGACAACTAATTTAATTTAATCAATCAAATTCTTATCGACAATTAATCTTAAGTCGATTAACTGTTTACACCCCTAGTTCAAACACATGATTTTAGAGATTTACTGCATCATAAGGAAAGTTTAATAAGTTGCAGAAATGTAATCCTTTTATGTAGATTGTCATGCGACTGTATGCAGTAGCACAAACAGCCAGCAACAGTCACGTAGGTCTTTTAATGTAACCTCTGCAAACCATGATCAGTATTCACCATTATGCTGCTTTCACTCAGCACAAACAAAAACAAAGTAGATCATTGCTTATAATGCAACCAGCCCCCAAGTCGTGGTGCAGTGCAGTCGTCTCTGACCGAAGGGCTTTTATCAAAACATGATAGGCCCTCCATTTGAAGCTCAACACAGGACAACTGTTTAAAACACAGCTCTTGCATCCTCCCCAGCTGTACCTGCCATGTCTGCTAAAGGAGGCTGTGAAAGAAAGGCCAGACTGTATTACAAGGCCATTGCTGTCCACTTAAGTCATTGACTGGAGTAAACTGACCTTACTGGCTAGCTTTAATGTGTCTCCTTGTTGTCTGCCTGCCTTCCCTATCAGCGTCTGGGCAACAGGAAACCAAACATGCTCAATAGTTATTAATCGTTTCTGAATGCAGGGGCCTCCTCCTCATAACGTCGTTTAGTCTGTTTAGGCCATAAAAGCAGTAAACAAAGAGTCCTCTGATGTGTGGAGATCTGCCTCAGATGAGCCAGTCTACCACTGTATGTCCGCTTTTTCTGCAGGGATATGACATGTTTTTATGAGCACTTAGCGTCCGTCTCTTGTTTATATTCTCGCATGCTTTCATGTGAGCTGGGACTCACTCACCAACACACTTTCTGTCTTTTTCATGTACTACACATGACATGTAAAAGTAAGAGTAATCACTGTACTCATGTCTTTGAATAAATCTGTTGCCACTACTTTAAAGTCTTCACAGACATGTAAAACTGTTGTATTTGTGAACCTGGATGAACGTGGGCATCCAGAGCTGTGTCGCCAAACCAAATTTCTGTGAAAAAATAAAGCAGAAATGTTGTCCAATGACAAACAAATGAAGCTGATTTGTTCAGCATCATAATCCAAACAAATGAACACCATTGTTACATTTTTTAGGTCTATAGGTCCATATTTATTTTATAACTTGATAATAAACTCGGATCGTGTCTGGTCAGTTTTTTGAATTAACAATGTTACACGTAGTTCCTTTAAGTGCTGTGAAAGAATCAGATTTTTTAAAATCATCAGCTCTATATGGTTCAATAAAACATGTGATTGCAGCTTGTAAAACGTACATGGAAGCCGTGGTGAAGCATATTGCGATCTTGCACTTGCATTGACTGAATGAATCTGAATACTCTGCAGTGTCTGCAGAGACTGACTGCAGTGCTACTATTGATTTAATACACTGGCTGCCGCTACTACTATACCCCAGCTATAGATACTGCTACTGCTGGATGTTACTTATAAGTGCTTATGTCTTGTGTTGTTACTTAGTCTTAAAAATGAGGGTAGTAGTTTAAAGATGCCTTTTGTTCATGTATTTTGTAATCTTCACTCAGCTCTGTATCATCTGTGCACAATTTGATTGTTTTCAGTTTCTGTTAGAAGTTGAGTTCTTGAACAGATGTAAACATTAAGATGTGATTCTTTATTATAACTATCAACAAAAGCATTAAATGGCACCTTACTAATGTGATGAAAGTAGAAGCAGCGGACATGTCTTAATTTCCTAATATAGGGAAGAGCTATTTACTAGTTTTACTAGTAATGACCTTAAAAATAAAATCAGCTACTCGCACAGTCACAGAGGTCTTTCGGGGCTTAGCCTTCAAAAGCCTGAGGCCTGCTTTGATTCTGCTCATCATGTCTGTTTCCTTTCCCCCTTGCTCAGCCCCCTGCTCTCCACCCAGGATGTCAAACACATGTTATCTCACCGCCCGGGCTCCCCTCGGCCTTGGAAAGGCACCAAAGGCTTCTCTTGCGTTACCAGCAGCCCTTGTGGCTTACCTCACCCGCCCGCCCCCCCGACACAACCCCATCAGCCCCTTGCCCAACACGCCGCACTAAATTACTGTCTGCCTCCACCTCATCTGCTCCCTGAGCACTAAATTATTGTCAGCAAACCATTTCCCCCCCACACCTCCGTGCACTTACATTAGCTAAGTGTGTTTGTGTGCACATGGTCCTGAACACAGCGGGTGTGATCATTATTGGATCAACATTTTGTTGCCTTCGTGTTTACACGTACTGGGAACAGACAGACTGTCATTGTCTGTATCTGCTTGCATTTAGAGATATTTATGACAGAATCAATCATGTATCCCATCTGTTTACAAGCAGCTGGTGGTGTTAGGCATAGCAGTTTGCTCTGCATTCCTGTTTACCTCCACATGTGTTGGGAGCAGGAAGAAACAAAATCTGTTCTTTTTCGACATTTATTTGTTTACAGGGCTTACTTTGTCATTCTGAATTATTGGTTACTATTTTCATTTCTGCTGACAGCACACTGGTCATGTTTGTGTATAAATGTGTGCATGTGTGTGTTTGTGTCCCCACAGGGATTATTGAGTTGGTCAATCAACAGAGGAGCCATCCTCAATTTATTGGGTACCACAGTCTCCATTAGGTCATACTATGAACACACACACATACACAGACACGTCACCCTCATTAGACTCCCATTTATCTTCCCAAACAAGAGACTCCCCACAAACACATTAATGGTTTAAGATAGTTACAGACAGTCTCCAGAGATGAGTCTGTGTGTTCCTGTTTTATGGCAAACATTCGATCATGATGCTATTTACCAAAATGTGCACAAAGGTTCATTTTGGCATCTGACAGCGCTTCCATCTTTGTGTTGTGTGTTTCAGGCTGCTATCCATGCCCCGGCCCAAGCCTCAATCCTATAGCTCTTGGAAGCCGCTGGCTAGCCTATGCTGAGAACAAGGTGATCCACACAAACACACCCACAAACAGATGCATCCAGTACAGAAGTGCCTTATCACAGAAGCGACATATTTACAATCCAAAAAATGCATTTTATCTATTTTCTGCCTCTTTAATCTGTCTGGATAAACAACTAATTCCAAGAAGAGTCCACTAGAGATGATAACATTTTGAAAATCAACAGATGCACCAGAGTTTTCTGTTTAATGGGATTGTTAAGTATTTATAAAAAAACAGAATGTTCTATTGCGCACACTGCAATACACTTAATTCATATTTTAGTGCTGGCCCACTCAAGTAATTGACAGATGGGGCTGCTGTTTGTGTGACAGGCTAAGGATTTCCAGAAATGACGAAATCTATTTTTTTGAACAGTAAGAGGAATACACAGAGACAGAGCTATTCAAGTGAGATTGTATTTGAAATGAAATAAGCACAGATTGGCTGCCTTTCTTTGAAAGCAAAACCAATTTCCTCCAAAGAGTTAAGAGGGATGTCTTTTTACTGTCTGAATCTGAGCTAATTTCCCTCTTTTTTGTGTGCATCTCCTCCAGACTTCCACTATATGTCTTATAAATCTGTTTTGCAGTTGATAAGATGTCACCAGTCTCGTGGAGGAGCTTGCGGGGACAATGCACAGTCTTATACAGCCACAGTGATCAATGCTGCCAAAGTAAGTGACATGCCTGTTTTTCAACAGCTTTACTTTAAATCTTTTTAATGTATGTATAATATAAAAATCTAGGATGTATATACACACACAAATATATATAGGGTATTCAATAGAAAGAAATGGAAAAGATGACATGTTTTTGTCAACTACATAGAGAAATCTAAACATTAGATTGAGAAATCCACATATTCACCTATTGTGAATAGCAAATTAAGAAAACATCTTCACTGTAGCGACATAAGCGCTGCACATATAATGAAACCAAATAAGATACACGATGCATCAGCATATAACAGGTTCTTCCACCTTTACCACATAAAAATGATGATGAAACAGGCAAAGTTAAAAAAAATGAAAATACCAGGTTCTAGAGTAATTACTTAAAACATCTCTCTCACATTCAGCCATTGTTATGCTCACTACATACAGTACTGTCTCAGTATTAAGGTGTTTCACTGTGTCAAAGAAGGCTCCTTTATGGTGCCTCTCAAAGATGCCATGCCAACCAGTGTAGGAAAAGGACTTTCCAGTGTCTTATGAAGCTTTAACTCCTCGGACAGAGTCCTTCCTTAATGAAATTCACAAGGATGCATATATGTATTCTTGATAAAGTGAAATTGCCCACAGTCTTGCTACAGTGTAGCAGTATTTGGCCATCAGAATGCTGCTCTGACTGTGGAAAGTCTACATACATCCTAGACAAGTATTGATGGACTTTATAAAGTCATCATGTGGCAGTTCATTTATGTAATTCATTATTTTCAGTGTGTCTCTTCCTGGAGACACTGAAAATAATAAATTACATGGATGGTTGTGCGTTTTGTTTTTGGTGTGTAATCATTATTGTCCATAATGAACAACAATAATGATAATAGACACAGAATGACAGATTTCCATGGTTATGCCTTCTGGCATTTTATTGTTATCTACTTTTAGTAGTATAGTGTTACCTATAGGTACCTTTTTGGGAAATATTAAATAGAACAAATACAATAGAATATTTACACAAACTTGTACAATATGCTGTCAGTACAGAAACAACTGAGGAAGATTGGGGACTCGGGTTTGTGTGCTTTAAATTGGAAAAAACAAAAAAACACCTTGATGTTGCTATATTCAATCTAAAGGACTTTTTGTCAACTTAAGCCTTTGCTCAGATTAAACAACATAAAAGTCAGTTTTCCTGGCTCTGCCTACACCATCTGTAAATGCGCTGACATTGGATCCACCTGGCCCGCCTGGCTGACTGGGCCTGAGCTTATGAGACACTTCATCAACCTACCTATCTGTTTGCTCCCACTATAATCTGTTTCTCGTCATTGGTTGTTCCACTCATCTCCACGGGGGAGTGTCTCCAAAGAAGGTTCACTAACAGCCAACAACCCTCCTTTGATTCCAGGTGACATTCATTCCTGGTTTGATTTAGCCAATTGCCAACATGTGCTAATTGGCTAGCCTCTGCTATTACCTTATTAGGACAAGCTAATTGTGTATTTAACAGCTAGGGTGAGAAGTCTCATTAGCAGGCTAATAGTGGTAGAAATAAAAAATAGAGCAATGTGTTGCTAACAGGTTAGCACCATAGTAAAGGGTAGAGAATAGCAGGGGTATTGATATGCAGACAGGCAGTCTGCTTGCCCGCCCTCTCCTCATTTAGGACCATATATCTCAATATGGATGACAAGGTATCTCCTTCTGGCTTGTGGCGCGACACTCTGGCTCTTAGTGCTGACGTCCAGAGACATGGAAACAAAAGTGGGGGGAGGGGGCACAATAAAGTGTAATGGCTTTTGTTTATAAAACAGATAAAAGAGAGAGCAACATTTCTACCCTCTTTCTGAATTTTAACTTTTATAATACATTTGTGTCCTGTTGCAGATCACCCGTTCTCCAGTCTTATAATTAAGAAAGACTTCTTTTTAAATTAGCTTGTAATTTGTTTAGATGGCGACATCAGTCCATAGCTGCAAATGTGTGTGTGTATATATGTGTGTGTTTTTTGTCCTCCAGAACCCCCCTCCCCCCACTCCCTGCTCCACCAGCAGATCAATAGCTCCTGTTTGGACTACCACTAAGAACTCCACAACTGCAGTGATTAGAAAACACATTAGTGTTGATCAATTAGGAGCCAAACGCCTCACTTAATAATTGATGGCTCTTCTTACATTTTACACGCACACACAGAGAAATGCACACAGGCTGCAGACACTGTTAGTGTGCCTGGCCAAGTGGCAGAGAGACAGTGGGTGATCCTCAGACCCAACAAACGTGAGGCGCCACGCTGTATTGACAGGGCCGCCTAGTCTGAATGCCTGATTAGGCTCTCCGGGGCCCCTTTGGCGCTAACACACACACAGACACACAGTCACATACATTGGACTCCATTAGACTTAGACAGTGTAGTAGGTGAGATAGACTCCACTTAAGCAGCACTATCCATTTCCCTCAATCGAGCCACAGAGGTGTGTTTGAGCCAGACACCCTGGCTGGGTCTTAAGCGGACACAGAGGAGCCTCACACTTACACACACACACATGCACACATTGGTGTCTCCTGTGGCTACACTGCTACAAGTCATCAGCACTACATGTTATCAGTAGGCATCAAGTGAACAGGCTTCATGTACACACAGACTATAGGGCATATACACATGCACTTGGCACCTCTTGTGCTGATCTTCATAGCCTTCAAAGGCTTCAAACACACAATATATGATAAACAAACAATTCTAATTATGTTTCTTTGTTGTTTCAGACATTAAAAACAGGCCTAACAATGGTGGGTAAAGTTGTCACACAGCTGGCGGGCACTATACCAGCAGGCACTCCAGACGAGGAGGGCACATCTCACAGTGTGAGCCGCCGCAGCCCCCACAACCCAGGTGTGGTCACCATCATCGACACACACAATGTTGGAGAAGGACAGGTCAGTTTAATGCTTGCTTGGCAGTCTTTTTCAGATATGATATTTGTATAGTGAAGGTGTTGCATAGAAAATAAAAAAAAATAGTAAGAAGCCTCTTTTTACAGACATAAAGTTTTGCAGCTATAAAAGCTTTGTCCCAGAGTCCTCCATACAGATACTTCTTTGGCATATTTATAGGAATGAATTCAGAGACCTCTCCTCTCCTACTAAATATGTAGAGAAAAAAAATAATCATCAGTTTAAAAATCATTAACACACATCTCCCTCATTTTACTCAGCTGTTAATCTGTCTGAGCTCACTGTATTCCTTCTTGCATGGTGGTTAACCAGAAACCGTTTCCAGGTACTAAACATACTTACATTTATACCAGGTCCTTTATCTACATAATGCATAGACACACATACACTAGTATATTAAGTATGTTCCTGGCTGTCCTCCTCTGGTCTTGTCATGTGCGACCCAGGTAAACATAACTTTGGCCTCTGTGGCTTGGTGGGCAACAGAAAAATCTCCAATGTTGGATTTTTTTTCTGTGGCTTGGACACAGGCTCATTCACCTCTCTCTGTACAACTTGCTGAAAGGTGTAACATAGATTTGCTGCATATTTTAACAGCCAAGCTTTTAGCCACAGGCCTGCCTGTGCAGCAGCACTGGTGGGACAGTCTGCAAATAGGCAGCCGTAACCACACATGAAGCTAAGTGAATGTATCATATGTCAAATAAGGTCTTGACATTAATTTTTGACCATTTTTATGTGATATTCTGGAGCTGATTGTGATTTCATTTCCAGCCCAGTATATTGGATGCCTTGGAATTGAAAAGCTTTAGTTGGTTGGCGCTTTTTTCCCACTTTTTTTATTAATAGTTTCACACATTGTAAAAATAGTCTCCCTAATCGTTTTAACATATATTTTAACCGGACCATAACTACCATTCAGCTTCAATGAGGTACATTTTGGAACTGCAGTCTATGTGGTTTAGTGTGCTCAGCATGCTCAAAGTGCCACTGTGTTTCCAGCTACATACCTAGCTTACCTAGCATTTAGCTCACCCACTGCACTATTTTTACCAACTAGCATTAGTATAAAGTACTTGGGCTGTGATCAGACTGCAGGCACATACTATATCTCCCTTTCAAATCAGATCTTCTTGAGTTGTTGAAATAATGATGTAGGCTTAGCACACTATGCTGGTCGCCCTGCTTTCCAAAGCCCCCCCTAGCCTGCACATGAGCTCTGTCCCAATTCTGTGGTGGCAGCTAGGGAGATGTGTCCTTTAAAGATGTGAGATGAAACCTCCGTAGATGTGGAAAGTCACAATATGTAAATATGTAGCCTTACTTCATCACAACGCATTGCTCTTGTCGCCAAGCAACCTGCAGGTGACATCAACATTTAAAAGTTTACTCTTCTGTTATGGTTCCGTTTACGAAGTTTTTGGAGTAAAACTGATAAACTGTGAAATTCTGATTGAAATAAACAAAAACAATCAATTTGTAAATTCATGTATTAGAAGATTATTTTTTTATAAAAATATATTCATAACAGTTATTTATGTAAAATACAAGTATAATTAATAAATATAATAAACAAACTCTTGAGAGTTTGGTGCTGATTTGTAATAATAATAATTTTATCAGAAGGAAAATCCACATATTGTAGAACAAAACTGAGCTTAGATTCTTAAATTGCATCCATCTGCACAGATTCAGGTTACATTAAAAATACATATGAGTCTAACCCTGGTTACAGTGTGAATCATACCAGTTGCCTTCAACAGGATCTCCTCTTAATGTCAAAAGAAAGGCTAAAAGCTTTTATCCTCTCAATTCTCCTCAGCCACTCCAAACCATGATTAATCACACTGCAGGAGCTGTCACATTTTTAATGAGGCGTGGTAGCGTACATAGTACAGTTTGTCAGTGATGTAGTCACCACACACACACACTCACCGTCTTCTCCTCCTCTCCACACTGGGACTGTATCCGCCCTGTAGCCAGTGTGTTCTCTTATAAGCTGGACCTAAGCCTTCAGAAGCAGGGTCTGCATTCTGTCACCAGCCGACACACTGTAACCGTACACGGGCCGTAAACACTGACTAGGCCAGGCGAGGCGGGAGAGGAGGGGAGAGCTTGGAGCACAGGAGAACTAGAAGGGAATGAAATCTGTTGTATGACAGAGTTGAGTTGCTGTGTCCCTGTTGGAATGTTACATATTGCCATCTCTGCAGGCTTTGAAATTCCTCATAACAAACATACAGACTCTCACACACACACACACACAAAATCTCTCACCCTGTGCAGCGAGCCTGGGTTCTCTGGAGGACACTCTTGTTTCAAAGGGCTCCAGCAGGATTCCCTCACAGAACAACATTGTCTGCCTGCGCTGTAATAAAAGTGATCTGCTTCATGTCACCAGCCTCTCTCCGCCCCCCCTGCTTATTTTCTTGCTTGTAGTCTGAGACGCAGCCCTTTAGTTTTTAGAGGCTGTTTCTTGTTTGGACTAACTCCTATTTAAAATGCTCAGCCAGCCTTCCTGACATCGTTAATGCAACACGGAGGCCAGATTTCACCCCATGTATGCGTTTCTCTCTCTCACACACACACGCACACACACGTCTAAAGTGGCCTCATGCCTAGCCTTTTTCTAATCTCTCTTTGAGACTGAAGAGTTTTTTTTTCCTGTTCCTGGTCTGGGCGCAGCCTTTGTTAGATTTGTCCGAGTCTTGGCAACAGAAGACTTCGTACAGAGATTTAGGAGCGGCCTCTAGCTTTGCAAAGTGACTTCTAATTTCATTTTCTCAGGCCAGTTTAGGAGTAAGAAGCCAATGGTAGATTTGACGCCAGTTTCGGCCTGTTTACGGGAAAACTTGCTGTCATGGGGTATTGTCAAAGCCACATGTGAAAAGCCACATTATTGCCAAAGTAAATTTGTTCATATTCTTGTCTCTGTTGTTGGACCTTACGCTGTCCACACTGGTCTCAGAACAGCATTTTACTGAAGCACGAGTGATTGATATGTTTTTGGCTTAATGTTAAAAAGACCCATTTTTTGGCTTTAATTGATAGTTGTCAGATGAGAGAGGAAGCATTTGGAAAAGACATACAGGGTAGCCAAACTTTTTGCAGTGAGGACTAAAGCCTCAGTTTTTGGGGTGTCAGCTTGTAGGTGATCCATCTGGGCACGTCTTTTATTTTGGTGTATATGATTATGGAAAAGTATTTGTATTTCCAGACCATTGCCCCTCTTACATGCATTGTGTAATAAAGCACACATTAACCATCCTTAAATCAAGTGTAAATAAGTAACTCTAGTATACACAAGGATGCCCGTGTCAGTCGCATGTACACAAACATCCTGCACATACATGACTGTAACTTGATCATTAGTGCATGCACAAGGTTAGATGGATTACTCACAAGCGTCTCTTATTCACTTGCGTATATAGCTCAGTGGCGTGTTGGTGTATGTAGAAGTATTAGGTGGTTATTCACATGCACAAGGGGCACATACAAAGTTAACTTGATCACCTACTAACATGTCCATTTTTATTTATTTACCTAATGGATATTTACTTAATTGTACTTAATGTTAACTGCCACATAATGTGAAGAAAGCTGATGTTTGAAGAGTTAATATTTGCAGTGCTGAATTCCAATTTTCAATTGCCCAAAAACAAAATATAAAGGTTATATGCTGTAAACTTCTGATTAGCTTAATCACTGAATTTCAACTTATCATTTCCCCTTGCAGTTTAGATTATAGTAAATCAAAGTGTGGTAGATGTTTGTTATAGTAGCAACAAAGACAAACAACAAAGTAGATGCTCAGGTGATATGCAAATTGTATTCTATCCACAAGAGGGCAATGGCACTTTCAGAAAGGAGTACAACTAGCAGCTGTTCAACTGTGCTGTGATGTGAAAGAACAGTGCTGAGTGTGGTTGTGATATCAGAGCAAACCATAATGTGAGGAGAAATCTTTTAGCAGGGGAAAGTCCCACTTTGAGGTCTAATGTTCTCATTGTTAGAAAATGATTTGGACTTTACATATATATATGTTGTATATATATATGCATGTGTGTGTGTTTATACACTGCAGGTCTTGGTGAGTGAGGACTCGGACGGAGAAGGAGTGGTGGCTCACTTCCCAGCTCATGACAAACCCATATCCTGCATGCAATTCAACCCCAGTGGTAAGACATACTTACGCACACACAAACACACACACTGTACATGTATCTTAAAGGAATAGAAAGAATTGTTGAGGCACAGAAAGTGATCACATTCCCATCCAACTGTAGCGTAGCGTGTGTGTGTATTAGGCACACACAGTAAAGTAAAATAAAAAAAAATAAAACTACATTTAAATGAAATTGAAAGGAAGTGAGACCAAAGTGTGCAAATTTGTTCTACCATGAAGCTAAAACAGGAGAGACAAAGAGGTTTTCAAGACAGCTGAAAACAAACTAATTTATTGTGCTAATCTGTAATTACTTATATACATGTGTGTATGTCTAGTCAGTATCTACAAGTATTTTACTAAGACACCTCCTTGACATTGCCATCTTTCACCCCCAGAAGAAAAGCACAGCAGATGCTTTCTAAGTGTGAACTGACTAACTTGTCATTGTGCTTGTGTGTGTGTGTGTGTGTGTGTGTGCTTTTGTGTGTAAGTTAATAAAGCAACTGCTGATAGATGACTCTCACCTGTGACCTCCAAGCCCCAAGAATCTGTCTCTCACCTAGACTTATGACTAAACCGAGTAGCTCTATGTGAGCGGGAGCAGGACAAACACAGGGAGTCAGTGTGTGATTAACCGCCTGATTGATCAGGGATCTGGCTTTAGAATAAGCAAGTTGGTATTTTGCAGTATGAGCAGCTTGATGATCTGATTTCCCTTGTGGTTTTTGTCAAGAGTTATAGTAAAGAGCCATAGTAAACGAAGCTTGTTTTAATTTTATAGGTATAGTAAATGTAATATTTTCCCTGTTCATAATAGAAAAGCACAACTTAACGAAGCTTTTTCCTCATGTTGGCAACATTTTTACAGTTATGTCTGTCTTGCTGCAGCTTGCTTGAAATCACAGGACCAGACCAACATGGAGTTAGACTCCCGAGCAGCCATAATCTGGAGCCAGTCAGTTGTGTGAGCATGAAAGTCATTGGGTAGAAAAGTAAATACAAATGAGCTAATGGTTTGTATTCATACGATTAGTGTAGAGCCAGCTTTAGTCATATGATGGGCTATGGAACCAGGCAATGACTCAGACATTTTAAGCCGCCAATACTGTAACAGTTTTCAAAACCATTCGATAACTAGACCCTCTTTGATACTAGGGGTAGGAGAAGACATGGAAAAAAAAAAAACGCTGCACGCTCACAAAATGAATTTGAGAAAATCGGATAGATTGTTGCAGATGAAGCTCTGGATGTAACTGATGAGCAAAACAGGAAACCACATTTCATAAATAATCCCACATAAATTTAAAACCCACTTCAATTTAGAAATGGTTCTTCATACCAATCCTAGTGTTGGTGTTTGTGTGAGTCGGTGTGTGTTTGGAATCCAAAACATTTTGATTTGTTGGTTTGAAAGCCTTCCCTCGTTTCATATCCTATTTGGTTTCTTTGATAATTCTCAGTTATAAATTCAATGCATTTTACTTTTACTTACAAATGTGCTTTTTGCAAAGCTGTTCATACCTTTAATTATCATCCAAGAGGTGGGTTAACATTTACTAAGGTAGTCATCTATGGCAGACTTTGCTAAATCCGCACGTATAATAGAAAAAGTAGAAATATTCAAATTGATGTATTTTACTATACAAGGAAAATGAATCAGTGTTATCGGCCTACTACATGTACATGTCCACATTGAATAAAAACTAGTAAAGAGAGGAAAATAACTATCCAGTAATTATTATACCAGGTTCCACACATGTCCTTATTTGGCTTTATTCAACCCAAGCAGGTACCTCTGGGGCTGATGAAACCACAGTTCCTCAAGTGGCCACTAGAGGGTTCACATAATTGGGAGCCAATCCTCATAGATCTCATAGACTTTCCTTCCAATATTGCTAACGTAATTATGTTCATAACAGATCCCTCTATATAACAAAAGGTGGCACACATTAAAGTCGCATTAGTGTATAGTATATGCAAAGTCAGCAGTCCGGCAGAATCCACTGTGACCTTTTAACAGGGCATTTTAAATGTAAAAAGTCCAAACACACTTTTGATCAACCCATTTACTCTGACCCATTCTAAAGAACTAGTAAATGTTTAAATTAAAAGTGAAAGCAGCACCAGAAGTGTAGCCAAAAAACACAGATTTCCCTTTTTATTGCAGTTAGGGCGTGTAATGAGATTAGGTTGAATCCTAACACAAGCCTAGAAAACTCTTTTCCACTAGTGTGATTGCAGGACTGCTTTCATCATTGTTTATTCTTTTATTCGTTTTCATTTCTGAGCTGCCGGCTGTGGAGTGTCCCATAATTAGAGGCCTTGATTTGATCAGAGTCCAAATCCTGAGTGACGGTTTCATTGGTCTGCCTCTAAGTGAACTCTTTCCAAGGAGTTAGGGGAAGTGGCTTTTACAGAACCACCTTCTCTGCCTTTACTGAGGCTCCCTTCACAGTGGTCAAGCTCTACATGGCAGAAACAAGAAACGTAGACAGACCAGGAAACAATGATATGACTCAAACAGAGCCTGGAAAGCCCAGAAGTTTTGGCTGGGAAGAGTTATGTAAGAAACCCCAGCAGCTTGTGTGTGTTGGAGGCTCTACAGAGGGCGGACCAGTGGCCGCCAGTTCTTGGTGTGGCGGCTGGCGCTTTACGGCGCTTCGGTGGATCTGTGGATCTATTCCTAGTGGTGTAATTAGAGGGACGCAGATGAAGTGCAGTGGCAGAGCGCTCTCTTTAACAGCTGCAATGTGTGTGTGCTTGTTTTCTTTCACGTCTCGTCCTTTTCACTCGTCCTTAACAATCCTTGACTTGATTATTAGGTATGATGCCAGGGTCAAAATACGCTCATGTTTTGATGGCTGAGATATTGTCCAACAACTTGTGCATTTCTTATGACTATGCTTGGCACTAGATGGAGTGATTGATCCAGCAACCATGCAAGGCACCACCCTGTGCTCTTTTTTTTCTGTCAAACCTGTCCTCAGTCAGATACTCTGATATGGCAGAGAGATTGTGCCAGAAGTGAAAAAGCAGCACCCCAATATACACATATGCGTTCCAAGTTATAGTCCTACACTTCATTATAATTATAAGTAAAACACAGTAAAAATAGATAAAAATACTTTGTTTCATTGTTCTTGTAATGCAGCAAGAATGAGCTGAGTTTGTGTTTATCTATGCCACGTGAAGAGTTCAACACTCTCTGACAGTGATGTTTGACACTGATAACTGATGTGCTCCAATTACTTAGTAGAACAGCAGGAGGATGAGAAATCATCCATAATGCTGACTTTTGTCTATTAATATCTAATGTATGTTTAAGTATACTGCTGGAAATAGAAGGCAACATTGAAACATCTGTGGAACATAAAGACATATAGGGCATGCTTGCTGTGCATTCTCTGGACCTCTGTCCACACACAAAGGAACGTGCAGACAGTTCTGTAAGGAGCCTGCAGAACTGTCAATGTAATATCCAGTCTACATGTAAACATTCTTCCAAGTAACTTGTAACTGCAGGTACATAATGACTATATAAGATTAAAAAAATGCAATTTGCAAACAGCAGTTTCTTAACTGGCCACTTGAGGAATCTCCAAAAGAGATTTAATTTTTATAAAGCTCACTCATTAAGGCATGAAAGGTGTGTCTGTTGTGATAGGAATTGTCATAGTCTAACAAAAGGTGACTTTTATTTAAATGAAGCCTACTACAAAAACACAAGAACTAACAAAAATCAAAAAAACAAAATCCAAAGGAGTAAAACTGAACAAAATACTAACAGAAGAGAGCCCATGGACTAAACACAGCAGGTGAAGGTAATAAGACTTAGGTGGAAACAATGAAGGTCGGGCAGCCAATCACAAAGAAGGGAAAGGAACAGGAAGTAAAACACTGGGAAGCAGCAAAACCAACAAACACAAGGAAACTGAGAATGACACCTAAACAGGAAACTAAACTCACACAAGAGGACAGATACTTCAAAATAAAATAAGAAAACCAACCATGGATCATTAAAACTACACGAAACAACAGGAAAATACAACAGAAGCTACACACGATACTTCCAAAATAGAACAGAATAACAAGGATAGAGAAAGAACAAGAAGTGTCAAGTCAAAACAAGGGAATCTAAAACTAAAGACCATGACAACGGCTGCTTGGAGTGACAGAAAAGTGACGTCTCAGCAGCAATTATTTGGATTAATCAGGAGTTTAGGTGAACTTATCCACTCGTCAGAACCCTCTGTGGGTTCTGATCCAGTCCTTGGGAACATGTGGCTTGTGGCATTAGGTAACAACTAACTAGATTCTCCAGTTTATCAGTTTGTGCTATACTCAAGTGAATATTTTTAGTGACTAGTTTTCGCCGCTGTAGGTAATGGTTACTCATAGAACTGTGGGTTCAGTGGGGTGTACTTAGAATTTGTCAGGGCTAATCTATGCAGGTTGTAAAACTGATTAGTCAGCTGTCTTTCTGCTTGCATACTGACTTTGATTCAGTCAAGTCTTGCATGTAAAGGGATGCACACGTCCACCCTTGCGCTGTGAAGAATTGCTTTCAGCCTTTTTTTTTTTCAGTCTTTTAACCACAGCGCGCTACAACTGAATCATAGCTTGATTTTTCTGCAGTCGTCTAAATATCCTGAATATGGAAGTTTTGAATACCCCATCAAAGCCAGGAGTAATGGCAGATGAATCAAGACTGAAGCTCTCCCCACACGGAACTGTCCCATAAACCATATCCCTGGTTTAGTAACAGACCAGTCTAATGAATAGCCTGGCCCGTTGTGCCTGACCATTGAGGCAGCTGCGCCTTTCAGGCCATTCTCGGTGGTGTAATAACTCTGTCTTTCCATCCTACTGATGTGTGAAAGAAACCAGGCTGTCGCCGAAAAACCCTGGACCCACACGCACATGTTGAACACAGGGGGAATTTCCACACACAAGCAGCTTCAGTCGGCCACACATTTAGCATGGATTGAGTCGTGTCCTCACACCAAGATAGTAATTAGCACTCACAGTCAGATTTACAGCAGTTTCTCTGCAGGGCTGCCTGTGTTGCCCTCCTTGCTGAAATGTTCTGTACTACTCAATCAGTCAGTCAAAAGGATTAAATAGCTTCTTATGGCAATAGTTCACCCGGAAATACTTATAATTATAATAATAAAATAATAACGTATATGTTATCTAACCAGTTTGCAACATTGCACAGCAAGCGATTTACACAATTAACACTCTCTCCTCCAAGTAAGCCTTGTCATTTACTGCCAGCTTGTGCAACAAGGTGATGTTTACTGTTGTAAACAACTTCTTGTACTACTGGACTAGTACTTGTATGCAGAACCTTTGATTCCAGGGCATCAGGGAAATGTAGCACTTTGCACCGAAGCTAACAAATGATAACTATACTGCACTATAGACTACCTCACACCCAACTCAGATCTCTAAAGGTCTGAAATAACCCTGCTGTGCAGAACAGAGTATGTTCCAAAGAAATTACTTTTAAGGGGGAAGGGGGTTACTGCAGGGGGGGCTTTTGTTTGAATATGGTAAAACGTGGAGAAATGAAACCACATTTGGGATTTGGTATTGGGAATAGCATGGTATAAATGTGGTCAAGCAGTGCCAGTAAGCCTTTTATGCACTAGATGGTGTTTATGTACACACTTTAGCCAAGTCATAGCGGAGAAATGTTGCATTGGAAAAACTTTTTTTTACCCCACTATACTACATTAACTTGCCAATGTTACTGCAAGTAAAACCAGCATTTACTACAAGTGCTGAGAGTGAAATTGCATGTTTTTAATTCAGTATTCTTTAAGGATTCCTATGGCTGCATTAAAGACAGAGTTGTTGAAAGAACACTTATAAAATAAATAAACAAGCAACAAAACCAGGAAGGAAAAACACTGCCCTCAGCATTGTATATTACTAATATGTTAAATAATAGATGTTGAATAATTAGTTGCTAATTTAATTTGCATTAATAGAGTGTGATGTTGAGGCCAATATAAGACTAATAATGACTTCTTTTTCCCCTGATTTGTTTGCCTCAAAAATACAGTGTCGTGGTCTGAATGTTTTGACATATTGGTCCAATGTTTAGTTTGATGAATAGGGGGTGTTAGAATCTGAGATCATGTTCAACCACCCATTGGAATAAGTAGAGTCAGCAGCACCCACTGCTTGTCTGCTAAAACTGTAGGAAACAAGCACATGTGACACAGATACAGGAAATGACTGCTCAGTGAACCGTCTTTTTTTCTAAACCATCTGTGGTGTATTTACACATCGCCTGTTTTGCCCACCTTAGCTAAACTCACACTCCAACATGGGAATTGGTGGAGTCAGGCACAAGATAGCTGGCACTTCTTTCACAACTGGTAACCTATAGGTGGTATCAGAGTCTGTCAATTTTGCAACATGCAGCCACATTCTTGTTGATTTCTGGGGAAACTGGTCCAGCCAATGGCAATGACTCATAGTCTCTGAAAATCCTGGCTGAGAAAAGACTCACCCCAGCTTCCCGCTTTTAGAGTCATTCACAGCCCACACAGTGCGGTAACGTTGTCATTTGTAGCTTCTCGTGCATATGTGTGTAGGTGAAGGGCTTAGTGGGTGACCTGGTTAGATTCTTTCTCCCGTGGATATAGATTGGTTGTGTTTTTTACTGGCAGCATACATGTGGAGAGACAAGGTTCAGACCAAACGATAATCACATTTTTTATCTGATTTTCTTCAAAATTAACTCAAGTGGCACATCATCACTTGTGCATGCACAGGGTTACCATCACAACACCATTTTAAAACATCTATTTGCAAAATAAACAACAAGCTTATTGGAATCAGTTGTGTGAAATAGTCTTGACAATCCAACAGAGAAGTGTGGTAAATTTGAGTTTTTTTTAAAAAAAGGAAATTGTGTATCCTTGGTGTTCATGACACACCACAACAAATAACTTACAATGTTGCCACACCTAGAGACTTACTGGCAATAATTATGGAGGAAAGACAAGTGAGTCAGTGGAATAAGATGCCATAACATTCAAATCTGTGCTCACTAGTGGACCGACTGTGATGTTAGTTAACCAGCGCTAAAGCGATACTATATTTGAGTAATATAAGGAATATATAGGTAACATGTGAAGACATATCATGCTTGAATGGGTATGGATGTTGAGAGAATATTTTAAAGCATTTGTAAACACTTTCAGAAAATTTCACTATCATGGAACTAAAGTGTTGTTATTGCTTCTAAGGCTATAGTAATGCATGTCAATATTGTACATTTTTATATATGTTTAAAATAGGAAAGCGTAGATTGATTAGCATTGATAAGCACTTAAAATGCACACAAACACATTTTAGTGTTTTTTTTTTTTACATTTTTTGACTGTTTACACAATGCTTATAAATGGAAGGAAGTACAACATCATGTTGTGTTTGTCCTGGTCATAATCCAGACATTTTTATTGGTGCTATTTAGAAGCAATAGATCCACAAAAACAGTCAAATTGACTGGATTTATTAAGACTTCTTGCTTCCCTCTCTCCTGTTTTTCCCTTTAATTCTGAGTTCTGGTACCTATGACCTACAGCTGAGATCTTGTTAGTTAACAGAAGCAAAAAGAAATTTAAGAATAACCATGTAAATTCAAGAGGCTTACCTCTCCAGCCTCACCATTTGCCTTTTTGCTGAGAAAAGGGGATTAAGTTCTAATCAGAGTCCCGAAATCTTTATCAGGAGATTATGGATGGTAGCCATTCGTTTTGGAGCTTGACTTCAAAAGAACCCTGGTGTTAAAGTTCACTCTGAGCTGGTGTGAGAACATGTTTGTCCCATGTAGGGAAACCTCAGAAACAAAACAACTGAAAGAATTAGGATTCACTGGAATTTGGATTAGAGGCAGTAAATTGGGGTTGTGGCTTTGGCAGGTGAAGTAAGAACAGAGGCCTCTTCATCCGGTGTTGCACCTCTGCGCCTTGTGGTGTACAGCAAAACCTCTCTCTTCTTTTAAAGCAATTCCAGCAGGAAGTGTGCAAATATGTAAATGCACCATATAAACAGAGCTAAGTAGTGTGTTTTCCACTTAAGGTGATGAAAGAACAACCCTGGAGCTCTTTCACGCTTTGTGAACTTGACCGCTACGGTGCCTGCCCCCTTGTGTGTCGGCACGACTTAAAAGCCAGTCTTCTTTCGCCCTGTTAAAAGAGCCGGTGTTCCAGCATAGTAATATCAAACTAATAGCAGCGTCTCAGCTAGGTTAGCCACACACACACACACACCTTTTTTCATATCTATTAATATCTAAGTGCTCACAGGTGGTCTGCCTGTGGAGTGCATAGAAAAACACAACCCTCGGTTTCAGCCCACTGTACATCAAATGAACCATAAGCACCTTTCCCCCTCTTTTCCCCTGTTGTTTTTCTTTGCAGCCTTCACTCTCTTTCTCCCCCCCCAACCACATCACCTCTGCCTTCCTGTGGCCATCTTTTCCTAACAGTGAAGTGTGGATGAGTGTCAGGGATTACCACATTAATATCAACTGTCGCTTAATTTAAGCGTCATTAGAAGAGGCTGCATTTTCAAAGGATGCAGTTGATTGCTAAAGACTGATTCCACTCTCAAAGGTTCTCAAAAGCTGCCTTCTTTTTGTTGGCAGGGAAGGATGCAACATCTTTTTTTGCAAACCTTCTATCTGAACCTTTATTCTGGGACTACAAACATGCAAACAAACAAACAAAGTTTCAACAGCTTCTGCTCATAAATCAATTGTAGCTGCTGATGCAAGTACAAAATTATCCGTAAACAAGTTTGCTCAATTTAATCATGCTACAATCCAGCCAGGCCATGCCTGTGTCAGCGACATCCTTTGTAAGATGCAGCCAATTCAGTGTTCTGGTCTCAAATCCACTCAGCATCGAGTCATTGTAAATGTATTCATTGTAAATTCATTTATACACCATGAGAATGATGCCAAAAAAAATCCACAGCAACTGCTGCTTAAGGAAAAGTACGATTACACCAAATACTGTGACACACCGCTATGTTTTATGTTGTAAAGGATTGCATGAAAGCCACAAGAAGTTAATTAACATCACAACCTGAAATTTTAAGTTTAATTCAATTTTTCATTTAGAAAATGGGCAGGGGAGTGCACACTCCTCTAAGGATGAGATCAAACCAATTTAGCAAAGAGTAAATCATGTTCTAATCATCATCAAATTTACAGACTGCAATGCATCTCTGCATGTCCATTTGATTCCCCTGCAGGGTCAGTCTAGTACATAAAATGTAACCTTCCCCAGACATTTCAGTGTCTGTACACACCACCTCTTGAATTTGTGCTGCAGTCAGCACTAACATGATCCACTATGTTTCAGCCACCATTGTCTGAAGGAAGCAAATAGAAACTCCACAGACAGAAGTATAATTGCTCACTGACCAGCCATGTAGGGGTTGCTTGTCTTGTGTAGTGTCAGCCTTATATGTGAAAACAGAAGAATAAATCATGCTGTATTTTTGTTACTGACTTTTCGGTGGCACATATATTTGTTTTCACCTCCACATAAGACAGTCTGACTCAACTGCTGCCCTGTTGAAAGCCTTTTTTTACTGGTCCTCTCCATTGTTGCAGATTATAGCAATTTTAAAACTGCCAAAATAGAAAAAAAATGTCTGTTAGACTTTTAGAAAAGTTTGATACGTTCATTTTTAAAATAATTTTGTGATTAGTCAGATTTTACCCTCTCTCGGCTATGCTAGGGTTTTTACCCTAATATTTACCCTGCTGCCCAGCAGACATAAAACTGCTCATACATTAGCATAGTGCTGTGGTGGTGGTGAGTGGATTAGTAGAGTGCTCTTCTCCATCCTTCAATTAGCCCTGCCAGTAGATTAATTTGCACTGGTTAAGAAGAAAACACATACCTATTAATCTATTACTTTACATGTAACCGTCATAATATTTTTGAGTTTGAAGGCCAAAGTTGTGGCCCTTGAAAATGTCTCTACTGAATACCACCAGGTCAAATAGCTTCAGTGGATGTTTTTGTCCAGCATAAGTAAGTGCATACAGACATACACAGAAAATTCTCCAAAATTGCCAGTCGTGAAGACAAACCCTCATCTTATGATGGATAGTCTTTCATTGTGCTTTGGGCTCATTTGCTCTGAAGTTTATGCATCCTGGTAAAGTAAAGCTATCTGAATCCCCCAAGTACTCCATCTTGTAAGCTTTATGCCTTCCACATGGTTATAATTTGAGATTTTCCCAATTTTCAAAGCTTTTTTTGAGCCTTGTGTTGTTAATTAAAAAGTGGACTAGTTTTGTTGTGGCCTTCTGTGTTGCTAAGTACGGAAATCACCGCCTTCTTTCTTGCTCTTTGCTTTTCTTCCTTTGCCTTTCTCTCTCCGCTCTGTCTCTTGTCCTATCTGCCTGAATAAGAATAAAGCTAGCCCAGCCACTTTGTAAATGAAACATCCTACCACTATTAATGGGATTGAGCAGATGTTTTCTGTTTTGGATGGTCAGAGATGGGATAGTAAAGCCTGCAGCAAAACAAAACAAAAAGATTTTTTTTTGAAGGGGGGTGGAGGTTGGTGGGGGGGGGGGGGGGGTGACTGGAAGCAAAATCAGATATTTATGGAAATGATTATATCACTTGCCTCATGTCCCATATGGATGCATGTCTCGCACACATGGCAAATTAGAGGTCATCCTTTCCAGTTTAGCGCATGTCTAAGTGCGTGTGCCAGCGATTTTGGTACTAAAACATCATAAATAACACTGTAACCCCTGGGACAAGGTGTTATAAATAGGACGTGTCAAACCCCGCTCTGGCCAGCCTCTGGTTTCCCCGAAACCCTCTCTTTTCACCCGCCGAGTGGCTCAGCTACTTTTTAATTTGGCCTTCCCGCGGGCTAACCGACTGACGCCTCTCGGCGAGGGCCTCTGTATTTCAACAAGGCCACAAAAGCCCCAATCCTCGGGCACTCGCACTCACAAAGCTCTCCAGCCTTTCTGAGCTGTTACTTTTTTGGAGGCCAGACTCCACCATCAGCAGAAGAGAAACGCCGGCCTCGGCCAGAATGCAGCAGCCAAGTTTCATCTGTCAGAAACCTGTGGGCCAGACTCCTCCGGCCACCGGGTGGGCAGGACCCGACCAAAACAGAGGGAGGAGGAAGGACGAAAGAAAGAGTGGAGAGTGGGGGGGAGGGAGGGTTTGAGAGCGAGAGGAAGCTCCCAGATAAACAGACCGCAGCGCCTCAACTCCTAATCACCCTGCGCTTCCGTTTCCAGACTCTATAATTAGAAGGGCCCCGTCCCTTTTTTCTCTGTATTACCAGTTGACGCAAATGCTTCTTGTGGCTTGGCACCTCGTTTGGGGCGTGGGTTTTCAAGAGTTTACAGGCCCTGGGCCTTAGCTCTCTGGCTTTCTGGTCGCTCTGATACAGCATGAATAGCTAACCACTGTCTTAATGCACACTTCACTTGGCTTCTCCTCTGCTTTCTTCCCACCACCTCTGATAATCTGCATGACCCCATCACTCATCCACTCCCTCATTCCACCTCCTCGTCGTCTTTGAATAGAACTGCTCCTCACTTCATGCACAAGCTTTCAACTCTGAATGAATGTGCAAAATTTGGCTTCTTATTTTCCATAGAGGGAGTGTTTTCCATCTCCCTCGCACGTGTTGCTGAATCCTTTTAATCTCATGCCATTCCAGCCTCCTCTTTTCACATTTGACATGCCACCCAATAAAGCCCGGCCACTAATTAAAACCTACTGCAGCCTCCACATAAAAGATTCCAAGAGGAAAAACTCAGAGGAAAATTACTAATTACTTTAATATCATTTATGTCTGGGAGTCGTCAAAAGGACAGAGGTTTGGACATTTTTACAGTATCAGTGATATGTTTCCAGCCCGGTTTGTTTGTAACATCTCTGAAGGCCTCTGGGGTTTTTTGGGTTGTCCTCAAAAAGTAGCTCAGTCTTCTTCTCCTTGCGGAGCCAGTTTAGATCAGGGTTTGTTCTGGTGTGGTTTGTTGAGCATGTTGTTTATGGTGAGGACCTATACTTTCTGGAGTTTGACGAGCTTCAAATAAAACGGGACCAAATGAATGGGCCTGTCAGTGTTGGTTACTCTGGTGCTGAGCTGTGGTTCAGTGTTTCGGTGAATCTCGATGTGCACACACACACCCCTAGCCGTGTACTGATGTATGAATACATAGATTCACTCTTTTACAGACACTCATCAACTTGTCTGTGTCCTCGAAGAAGCACACGACTCCAGGCCTGCTTTTAACCAGCTAACACACGAGGGAAAGCTACGTTTTTATGACAGTGACAAATGATAGCTGGCTTTGTTTTAATGGGCTGGTTTGTTTGTTTAAAGGCACAGTAATTCGGTCGTGCTGTCTAGCATGTGTCCTGCACTGTTGGTAGTGTTGGCTGCTTTTGTGTGAGCCACAGGAGTAAAATACAGTTTAAATATTTTGGTTGGCTTGAATTCGTATCAGTCTACCATTGTACCCGTCACAAAGTTTACATCCTCAGGACCAAATTGGAACACTTTCCTGAAGAAATTTTGTGCACATTTGGCATTGTCTTACCGGTTGTAGATAATATACTTTTTAAAACTGTGTGTTTTAAGGTGTGTTACCACAAAATAAGGTTAGAAATAAGTCAAGGATAAAAGAAATGATATATACTGTACGTAAAAAAATATCAGTGCAATGTCTGTGCATTTAAAAATGAGACAAATTTAGCTAGCTGTGGGATTGATTTCTAATGCTAAACTGTTGACTGCTTGTGTGTTCATTGTAGGAATGTTGCTGGTTACCTCTGACTCCCTGGGCCACGATTTTCACGTCTTCCAGATTCTTACCCACCCTTGGGCGTCCTCACAGAGCGCTGTTCACCACCTGTATACTCTTCACCGTGGGGAGACTGAAGCCAAGGTCAAAGACTGATACACCCACACACACTTGAGTAATCAAAAGCCATTATATAGATTATATATATTGATGTGTTCTATATAATATGTGTCATTTTGGATTTAGGAGGAAAAAAAAACAACCAAAAAAAAACAACAGTTTTAACCATGCCTAAAGGCTGGATGTTCTAAGTGTTAAAATAAAGGTGCATTGAGAGCCAGTGATACACAGACAGATATAGGTGAATTCTCCTCTAATACCAATCAGTAGTATATTTTCTACAGATTGAAGGGTTGTTTATGGCTTGAGGTGGGGTATCAGCACATTGCAGGAGCACCTACCTACTGTATGTGTATACCACAACAGGCCTACAGGGTTTCCGTGTGGGATAACAGGGAACATTTGATTGTATCTTGAAAAAGGAAGGATGTGGCTGGTGTGATTTGCCTGAGCAACACTTGGTCTTGCTACAGTAAAGAAAGCACATGCTAGACAGTGAAATGTGCACATGGGCCCTTGTGGTGTAAAGCCCTTCAAAAAATGACTTTGCTCACACTTCATAGGATCAAAATCATAGACCATAAATTAATAACTTTTACCTTTAGAGGTGTTTTGCACATTTTTTTAACAAAAATACTCAACCATGACATGCAGAGAAGATTCAGTTAAGTAATAAACGCTTACTCAACAAAACTACTTCAGGCCTTGTTCGGTTCAGGATTATTGACTGGGAAAACACACCTTGGCTTACACACGCACTCACACTCTCTCACGGCCTAACTGTGGTTAATGTATGACCAAACGGCAGGTCCGCTGACCGGCTGCACGCTGAGCCTGCTTTGATCCAGGCTATCGTAAACACTGAACGCTGGCTTGGGCCAGGGGTTATCACCACACACATACACACACCCACACACACATACTCAGAAACACACTGAAGAGTGATAAAGTCTTCAGTAAGGTGGGTGGAGAGACGCCTTATCTGTCTCCAGTGGCCAAACATGCGGCTGGCTGTCAGTGACCCGAGGCCAGGTAAACAGACCTGCGGATGATAACAGCTGTAACGGGCTGAAAGCGCAGCAGAATGTAGACGATCTCTGAGCCACAGGGCAAGCTAGAGAACGCTGCTTCCTGAGGTTACAGGGGTGGCACACCTATTCTGCTAAACTTTATAGTCCTGCACAATCAGCTGTGATTCCGGAGATACAGCCTCAGAAAGATTCTGATCAGTGCGCTTACATGTGTTTAACCAACATTGTTGCTCGCACTGGTAGAACCTGGTTTTCATTTTATGTAGTCAGCCTGTTGCCTCACTGTGCTGTCAGTGTGTAAACATTGGCCTGTAGTGCAATGGGCCTATACATTATGACTACTACTGTTTGGTGTTCTGCACAAAGATTTGAGATTTTAAACGGAGGTTTGTTTTTAGCTCATTTTTAATGATTAAACTTTTACACAATACACTTTTGCATAATACATAATGAAATGTATAATCCACCTTCAAGTCTTACAAGAGTTGGAGCCCCTGAACATCATACAATTAAACCTGGTTCACAGTGCATAGTAATAATAATAATAACTGGCTTCTTTTATAATTTCTGTAATAGGCATCTTCATTATATTATAAATGTCCCACAAAACTTGTGTTTGTCCACCGCATCATTCTGTTCATCTTTGTCACATTCTCCTCATTCTTCCTAATCTCTTTAACTGGTGTCAGTGATTTTAAAAAGAAAAACAAAAGCGTTAAATATGTCCTTTTGGCATCTCTCTGACTGTCAACAGATGTCATCAAGTACTCTGCAGAAGCTCTGTAGCCTCTTTGGAATGTGCTACCTGCACATGTGACTGTATACATTCCAGCTTTTTAAGATAACATTTGACAACTGTTTGATATCTGCATGGTTGTCACATGAATGTACAATTACAGCCACCCTTGAGGTAATCCCCCCCCCCCCTCCCACCTGATAAAACAGATTTGACAGTAAAATCCAGGTACCCATTTACAGTTGGAGCTCTGACAGGTCTATTATGACCAATTACGACGCACACAAAGTAGCTCTTTCTCATCTCCAAGTCATCCCTAATCAGCCTCGGCAGAGGTCAGGCCTTTTCTTTCACTCATCTTTGCAAAGTAAAGTAACTGTCTGGTATGCAGAGGATGCCCCATTAACTGTCATTGCAGGGGACAATTACCTAGTCTGACCTGGCAGCAGATTAAAAAGGCCTGCAGGTACAGAGTTGCTGAGTTAGACATTCCTCACTTGAACATTTTGCTCTTTTATTTTCCCAGTCCTGTCCACTTTCTCCAGCCCCTGATTTTTGCTCACAGCATGCTGAATGAAGGATGCTGCCTGAGCATACAATCACCTCATCAGTCTGTCACCTTTTCTCTCGCCGCTGTCCT
Organism: Parambassis ranga; assembly: GCF_900634625.1. NCBI lineage: Eukaryota > Metazoa > Chordata > Actinopteri > Ambassidae > Parambassis > Parambassis ranga. Next base: position 2,350,187 of record NC_041033.1, read on the forward strand.
TTGCTTGTATTGTCTCTTGTAGCCTATCTGTCTGGTTTCCTGCATGTCTAACATGCTCAGGGAGATGCTATCTTCTCAAGTGTCTGCTCCAGAAGATGTGAAGGCGTAACTAACAAAGGGCGCCACCAGCTTCTTTTGTTTTTTGTCAGCCATTTATTTTACCACTAAACAAGCTCATATCACATTGTCACCTTTTTCCAAAAGACATTGTTTAATCCTCTCACCCTGGACAGATTTGTTTATCTGTGTGGTAAACACTTCACCCCAGTCACGCTAATGTTTGCTGCAGTTGATTTCCTGTACGCATATTTCTGTGCTGAAGACAAGAAAAGCTCTAGGATATTTGTAACACGTTCATGGTGTTATTTTTACTGGTAGACAATATGTCAGTGTAGAAACTGAATCTCTGGGAGTTAGTGTACACACATGTAAGAAATAAAGCAGATATGTCTTTAAAACATCTATTACTTTTTGTTGTGTTCCCACAACAGGGCTCAATTGCTGATAATTGATCTGAGAAGATCTACTAGCTATAATATAATACACTAAAAATAAAATAATAATAGTAATACATAAATAAAAGTTTTTCATTCCTGCAAAATGAGAAAAACTGAAAAATCTTATGAAAAAAAACCCAAGTGTTATCCAAGGAAAGAGAACATTGCTGCAACAGGTGGGAGCTGAAATAATGTTTAAAGCCCAGATGAGAGAATGCAGGTTGCATCATCACACTCAGATGACCCCACAAAGCTGAAGGCTATTGAGCACACCACAGGTCAGTCAAGGTGAAGACAGGGTGCACAGAAAGAGAGAGAGAGAAAAAAAATGTACTAAACTCTTTAGGAGTTTGACATTTAAACATCTTCATAATTTTCCTGCCGGATTATCAATTTTGACATTAGTGGTGTAAAGAACATAACAGTGAGATATTAAAGTGGCTGGTAGCTAGCATGAGCCTACATCCGCTAATGGATTGGGCATGGTGGTGGAACATCGAACAATGCTGCAGCAGGGTCATGCACTCACAGTGGAGCAGTTTGAGACATAGATAGTGTTCACGCAGCTTATGTTTAGCTAAATATACAGCAATGAATGCAGACAAATGTACCCAAATAAAGAAAATAGTTTATTGGTAGCTTGTGGTGAGTTCACTGATCGTCCAATTCAGGTCTGTCATAAAACAAATAGTATTTAGTTACAGGTTGTTGTAATGTAATGTGTTGTGCATTGCATTCTGTGCTGTGGGAGGGTACCCACATACGTACTAGAATGTTTAAGTCACCTTGCACCTTCTATACCTGTCTTGTCTCTCTTCAGGTCCAGGACATGTGTTTTAGCCAGGACAGTCGCTGGGTAGCCATCAGCACCCTCCGTGGCACCACCCATGTATTTCCCATCAACCCTTACGGAGGTGCACCCTGTGCCCGCACGCACATGTCCCCGCGGGTTGTCAACCGGATGTCTCGCTTTCAGAAGAGTGCTGGCCTGGAGGAGATAGAGCAGGAGCTGAACAGGGCAACCGCATTAGGAGGAGGAGCCGGTGGAGGAGGTATAGGAGGAGGTGGCTGCATCCTGGGTGGAGGAGGAGGCATCGGAGGCCGTTGCAGTCCCTTACCTGGCTTGTCCAGCAGTCCCTCGGGGTCGCCGCTGCATGGTGAGGAGCTGGGAGGGAGGGGGGGTGTGGGGTTATGGATGTTGTTGCCTATTTATGTGTTGTATCTTCATAAGCATTTGGTAGACATAAGAAGCACACAAGATCATGTGTACATCACTACTAAATACACTATATAACCAGATTTTCTTTACGCCGTCATTGTGCTCTTATTCCATCTCTTCACTACAGTTACTTTTTTTTGTGTAGCGAGACACTTGTTAGCATGGAATTAGAAAAAAACAACAACAACAAAAACAGGTGTGGTGTTCACTATTATATTTTGTGTTAGAGGATAAAGCATGTACATGTCTTGAGCTGGATTATTTATGGGATTAAACCAGAAACCCGTTCAGAAGACCCATCACTTTGAGATGAGGGAACCAGAAAGGCTAGAATGCCAACACATGTGTGGGTCTCCACTCCACTTTTAGCTCGGTTTGATCTGAGAAATATCTAATCATCTGCAAGAATGTAGCTGTAATGTGCTGTAAAACCAGAACAATCAGCCAATAGACAAAATCTATGATCCAGATTTCAAGCTGCATATTGCTGCAGTGGATGTGTATGTGTGTTTTCGTGTGTGTGTTTCCAGTGACCAGTCGTCTCAGTGGCTTTTTTTTTTCCAGGGACTCTGCTCTGTCTGCCACAACCTTGTCTCCCTTGTTTGTCAAACACCATTTCAGGCCGCTCACACTGTCTGTGTGTACCTAGCTGACACACTTCTACACAGATGGACACAAACTTTGTATGAGTTGCACTGCTTGACCCCAGAGGTGTTACTCAGTATAAAACAAATCACAGTTCTTGTTAGTCATGAGCTTCCAGGAATATTCCTGAGCATTGATAAGTGTGCACTGTAGCCAGCACTAGGCTGAGATCTTAACACACTTCAGAGAATTGAATGGCTGGAAATTGACCAGTGGCTAACTTTATATAATGTATTTTCTTTTATATGCTCATTTCATGAGTTTTTTTTTCTGTGCACTGAAGAGTAAACCAGGTCTTTAACCCCTTTTACCAGTGTAAAGTTCAGGATGTGAGAACATTTTGGGGTTACGGTAATGTCATGGAAAGTTTCTTACTTGTTCAATGTAGGTTAAAGCAGTACTACTCTATTCCACGAATGTCATGAATCACTTTCCAGTTTTTTTTTACTTTAAACCCACTGATAAATTCATTTTGTGCCATGAGACTCCAGAGTTAGTGGTTTGACAATAAAACACAATAGTTAGATGGGTACTTAAGATTTTGTCATATAGTTTGTATCTTTGTAATTTAATGATTAATGATCCCCCCTACTAATACGGTTGCTATAGCTGCTACAGTGTGATGTGATCTACATGATCATATTTAGTGGCAGTGTATCATTTATAGAGCAATGGCACAAAGTACATAATAGAATTTGAAGTTATTTAGCTCAAGTGTAAGACAAACCCCATGTTGCTCACGGACACTGTGTTTAACTGGTCTAATATATATCTGAACTGGGCTAGTGTTCACTTTGAGGAAGTCTCTGGCTGCTTCTCTCCACCATTATATATTACCTTTTTAATATAACAATTTCAGCAGCATCAGAAGTGATTTATTCAGATTTCCCTTTATATTTCCATTCTACAAACATTTTTAGCCACTTTATGCTAAATCAGTTTTGAATCAGTGTTGGAGGCTCTGACCATTGCAGTTTGCCATTGCCTGAGTCCATCTAACTCCTGGTTACTCCAAAGATAGACACATATGTGGCATGGTGAAGCTGTTTATTCATAGAACAATAAACGATGTCCCCCTGGGATTAATAAAGTATTTCTGATTCTGATACTGATAATGGTTATACCATTGAGTGAGTTATAAAAAATATCTCATAGGTTTGTCAAAAGAACTCATCATTAGAGGTCAGCAATAATGGTGTCAGTGAGAAAAAAAACACTAACATCATATTTTGACATCAGATTAGGTCTTACTATCGTGGTGTAGTATAGTATATTATAGTATAGTATTCAAAAGGGAGAATAGTGTTGAGCTCAGTGTTTACATATAAACATCTTCATGGTGACACCATTGCTCTGTAGCGCTAGACAACCTCTCATTCATGAAGTTAGGTTACATATTTTTTCACATGTAGGAACTTGTGGCATTCCACACTTTTCAAGCAGGAGGGCAGAAATCCTGACTTATAAGACAGCTTGAATGCAGCATAAGGCTCACCTTATGACTGAATTCAAACTAGCCAGAGCTTAAACTAGCACAGTCTGTGGTCTTTAAGTCTCCTACAAATTATATGCAACGTTTGAAAAAGACGTTTATATATAAAATGGTTTTTAAAAAGTGCTAAGCTTTTCAGTGTCAAATATTGTACCATAATCTCAATAATGTGGCTGTACTAACATGTCATTGTTCGAATCACGCCCCTCACCTCACTTCCCCAAATAACCAGCTACACAGGTCTTCATGTCTTCACATGGATACAAAAACGTGATAGAAGATACTGAGATGAGGTGTTCAAGGTCAAGCCATATTGTTATCGGCATGCCCCAGAAATCACATAGCACCCTGAGCCATAGACACACTCAACCTCCGAATGACGCCGCCCTCACTTCCTTTCTCTTTCCTGTCTTCCTTGTCTAGACCCAGACTGCTCTGTAACCCCTACACCGAAACGCACACATTCTTCTACACTGTGAAAAATAGGCCATCAAACATTAAAAGGACGTCAGACTTTGGCGAGTCACTGCTCCGCTGCGATGAGAGACAGAGAGCGACATAAACATCAAAGTGGGGTAGGAGGTGAAAGTGAGTGAGCAAAGTAATGAGGTGCAATTGAGAAAAATGAAGGGAAGATAGAGCAGAGGGGGATAAAGGAGGTGGGGAGAGAGACAGACACAAGGAGAGAGGAAGATAAGTTTGTAGTAGTCGCGCTGAAAGCCAGGGTCTCAGGGAGCGTGGTCGTAAATCACACTTTTGTTTCAAAGCAGAGCATTAGGGCCACCTGTCAACAATTAGTCCTCACAGTGATACCTTACTGAGGCTGTGTGTGTGTGTGTAGAAGAAGACAAACGTTGGAGAGCACAGTTCTTTTTTTGTGTGTGTAAAAACACATAGGTCAGAATCCTTGTTTGGAGAAAATTGAAAGTTTTCACAAGTGTCATTTTTTTTACAGTGTATATCAAAGTCCACAGGAAATTGAAGTCAGGTTTCACACTGCTTTTATCAAGGTGTTAATCCATTCCATACGGACACTAGCTCACTTTGTGAAAAAAGAAAAAACAAATCGTGCTCCTTACTGTGGGAACTATGTGGTGCTGATAGTATTCAAACAGCAGTTACACTGACCCTACCACTATTGTGAAAATGACCAATGGTGATCCCATCAGGCACAGTTCAAATAAAATGAAACAAATTACAAACGCAAACCGATAACACAACAACACACACTTGGATAAAATAAACTAAATGAATGAATGAGAAAAGATTTGAATAATAGAATAGGTTAAAAGAAACATTCAATTGAAAACCACCTTATAGCCGCCAGTCATGTGATCAAAGTTAGGCTGTAAAGAAGTTACATATCATGCACATAGCAGTGGGTCAATATCAGCAGTGAGATGTCTGTGGGGTAAGGTCATGTAGGTCTCCACTTGTCTGTTATTTTGAAGATAAATTGGCTCTGAGGCATCCTGCCACATGTAAATATAGAAATCCAGCCCCCTCCAACGCCGCCTCTGCCACCAGCGTTGATAAAAACTCCATCATTTACGCAGTTTTTACCGGACGCAAACAGATTGAGTCACATTTGCTTTTGTGTTTGCCTTCCGTCTTTTGGAAGCCGGGTGTGAATTTTGGGCAGCAAAGGCGGTTTTCTTAGGCTGGCAGAAAGCAGCAGGGTGAGGCAAGCAGGGGCCGGGCCACCTAGCCACAACAGCTGCTCTGTGATTGTCGCCAGCAAGGACAGCGTTGATTTTTGGGAAGGAACTGCAGAAAAGTACACATCCTTCTCAAAGCTGCCAGCCCCCGGGCTGCCGACACACCTAAAAATAGAGGCTGCAATTGGCCGTCTTCTTGTCACTGTTAAAATCTGGAATGGCTATTTGCGTCGCTGTGTACAGTACATTTTCCCCCAAAGTCTTTCCTCTGTGTGATCAATGTATTGTCATTTGAGGTGATGACCCATAATGTGAGCGTCCCACGCTGTAAAGCGCGGTTTGTCTGTGGCCCAGCTCATACAAGGCTAGATTAGTGAGTAGAGATTCAGTGCACAGGGCAGAGGTTATTGAGGCTATAGCAGGCATATGGCAGCCACTGTAGACGTTTTATTATTCAGATGTTTTTCAGATCCAACCACTGTACTGTGTAATACAGCAAACCAAAACCAACTTGATCATAATAATCTAAAAACCATCTTTGATTTTCTCTTTGCTCTACATCTTACTTTGACTCCTTCTTCTTCTTCTTCTTCTCTTCTTTCAGCATAAAATCCTGTTAAATATCTGCCATAGATTTGTTTCTACAACCCTTTTATGACAGTTATGACTTGGTGTGCATTTTTTAGCATGCATGGGTGCCTTTGGTGTGTATACACAGCACTAGTTATACACATAAAACATCAACACGGGGCTATTAGTCAGTGCAACAGATTTGTTTCCTCACCGCGCAGAAGCCCTGGTGGTCCGATCACAGGGCCATCTGGGCCCTGGCGCTGGTTCAGAGAGAGAGAGAGAGAGAGAGAGAGAGAGCGGGGGAGGCAAAAAACAAGGTGTGACGGGAAACTGTTAATTCACTTGTTGATAAAGGGACACTTCCTTTCTGCTATTAGAGGCTGACGGCTTGCTTATTTGGGTTTCGGACTTTTGTTTTATCTTGCTCGCCCCCCCCTCCAACCACCCTGCCTCTGCCCTACCAGCCCCCCCCCCCCCCCCCACCCCCCACCTCCCTTTTTCATCAGTCATCGTACCGTGGTGAAAAACACCGACGCTCTGCAGAGGTCGATGCCAAGGAAACATTACCTCATAACTGCTGGTGTGTGACACGTACGTTCACGGCCTCATGCTGACCCTGTTTTTCACAGTATAGTTACTGTAAGTTAAACAGTCGCAGAGCACAGGCAGGGAAGTTTCACCAGATAGCAGATAGCTTTAACAGAGTCATTTCAAAAGGCGAGCATGAAACCAGATTACTTGAGCAGATTTTAGTGGTCCTGATGAGCTGTCTGCATTGGATCAGTGATCAGGGCGAGACCAGAGCTGACCAGTGTGTGTAAATCTACCAGCGCTCCACATGCGAAACATCGGTCTTATATTTTCATTTCTGTCTCCAACACCATGTTGTAGTAGATCATGCGTGTAAACGACACACCTCCACACCTGGCACACACTTCAGAAAACATGCCTCATCAGATGGATTGTGTCAGTTGTCAGTGGTATCTTGTTTTTTTTAAAGTGAGTTTAAGAGCCCATATAAAACATCACAAAGCATTGTTTGTTGAAGTGTGACCCAAACAGCTGTACATGTATTTTTATTGGTGCAAGATGAATTCACAATTACACAAACATACACTTAAAACAACTTGAAACTTACACCAACTAACTCAACATAAAAAAGCACACTGTACGTTGACATTTTTTTTTAAATTGATAATTATTGATATTTAAAAGTGGAAGTAAATAAATAGAAACCAATGTGTTTTTTTATGTATTGTATTCTCACTAAGTGTGACTGCGGGGCCTCTATCTTTGACTTCAGTGTTCAGTATTCAGCTGTGCACACATGTTTACAACTGTGACAGCAGCAGGGACAGACATTTAATGTGTTTAATTTGTTACTTATTCTAAAAAATAAAGTTTTTTTAAAAGGGGAACTAATCTGACTTATTACATGACAAAAAAAGCAAAATGCTGTAGTTTTACAAGTGGCAGTGCTGTGGTAAAGTACCGTGGATGTCCTCCGTGTGGCGCTGTGAGGTCAGGATTGCAGGGAGCAGCCAAGCAGCCACAGCAAGAGAGAGAGAGGGAAAGGAAAGGGCTTGTGAAGCTTGAGTTGTTGCTGTGAGGGTTTTGCCTTGATACAAATCTAACAACAGAGAAGGAGCAGGGTAATTTCTCTGCCTTTTTTTATGAATGGTCACTTCCTCCAGCTAAAACAACTTGCAGCCGTGCTATGGTGTTTGTGAGTTTAGTTTCAATACAGTCTGGACACTTTATTTTTTGTTTGTTTGTTTTTTGTGTCCTAATTTTTCTTTTCATTGCTCTTAGAAGTGGAACTTTTTTTTGTTCTTTTTTATGTGTTTTAAAAGACATATGACACATAGGATTACCTTTAAATCCTGTTGCGTATATTTTAATAATTTAACTGTCAACATAGTCGTCAGCAGGAAATAGGAAATGGCAAATAGCTTCCTAAAAGGAGCAGATGTTCTTTTAAAAGCATTTTTTTTCCCCTGAACCTGCTACAAGAGGATTAGGCTTTGTGCATTACTCCGTACATTTGATTTAACAGTTGTGCACCATCAAAGGTAAAGCTAGTGTTAGTGACTTGTGTTTGTTGCAGGCTGCAGGCTTCTCCCTGTGGTCGGCAGAGGAGCCAAAGCCCAGCTCTGCTTGAGTCAATAAACGGAGAGCTCAGCGCAAAACCACACGGCAATCGAACAAGCTGTTTACCCTGAAAATTAGCCTTCCCCTGTACTTTTAAGGCTTTTAAAGCGACCAAAAATACACAGTGCGCGGAATATGTATCTTGGCCCGCGTTCGGGCTCCGCCAGAGACCTCTGTCCTTTTTATATGAACCCTAATAACTCAATCTGCACAACCACTAAACCCTCTTATCACCGGGTGCTCGCCGCTGCACTCATCATTATTTGATTTGCAAAATTGTAAGGTAGAGATAAAGAAATAAAGCTGGCTTGCCATTACACACAGACGGCACTTGTGGCTTCCAGCTTATTGCCTACCATGTGAAAAGTGCACGCTCTGAAAAGCCAAAGCCCTCCATTGTCACAGAATCAATAGGTTTTAGATTCCCACTTTTGTTCTGCAGCAGCTCTTTAAATATCTTTTTTTGTTGTTGTTTATTTATTTTTTTTATTGTTTTAGTTGATTTTTTTTCCTTATGCTTTATAGCTTAATGTTTGCCTTACAGGACACAGCTTTATGGAGTAATGACAGTGCACGTCACTTTATTTTAAACATCCTTTTCTACAAGTTTATTAGTACAACATGTGTTTACCGCTCTCATGACAAGACTGACCATAATATATTATGTTATTCCAACATGAAAACATACATTTTGTAGCAGAAAATGACTAAAACTCAACTAAATCTACTCTTATTTTTGTAATAATATCAAACAATCAATTCATGTAGAATTGTGATATTTAAGAGTGAAGCTGCATTAGTAAACCTTCTGTGATATTTTCTATTTTTTTTCTTTAAACAACAACCTTAAAAGGAACTTTTTACCCCTATGGTTCCATAAGTGTTTTTGACATGCCGTTTATTTAGACTGCAGATGTCAAAACTCTGCCGGCTAAATTCAGATTAAAGCGTGCCCGCCGCTTACCAGCTTTTCAAATAAAGACCCCTGTCACAGCTGAATGTAACTGAAAAGTCAATCAGTCAGGATTACATCAGAGGCATTTTCTAACAGAGACATCCAATCAGATGTGAACGTTTGGCCACACAGAGTGACAAAATAATGCATTGAAAGCAGATTTAATGAAAACATGAACTTTGACAGTTTGACAATATGATTTCCGTCCACTTGCTCACAAAAGCGGCGCAGGGCGGCCGTGGAGGCAGTGCAGACATCTCATTATCTCCTCTCTTATTGTTTCCTCTCCTTTGGACCACGGGGTTATAAAAGGAGAAGCATTTAGAGCCAGAGGGAGGGACGGATGCAGCAAATCTCCCCTCTGACCGGGGAGGTCGTCGTCTTCTCATTTAGCTCCCAGCGCTCGCTGACAAATGGCCTTTTTCTGAGGCATAAATTGTCCAAAAATGCTTTTTTTTCTCTTTTTTTTACATATGCTTAGTTTGTTGGTTTGTGCAGATTAAGATTAAGAAATCGTATTGACATATTTTGTGTGGTGTTCTTTGACACCTGTTTGACACTCACATTGCTCTGATATTTATAGGAAATAGATTGCACTAAATCCACCTTCAAAATGACTTTAATGACTTCATTTTTTGTCTCATCGTATAGGATTGTAGAGAAAATATACCATACATAGAGAAAAAAATGTTTTAGATATTGTTATTCTATCTTTACATATATCAGTAGCATGTTTTTAAATCAATCATCCTTAGTTATATATACAAAACATATTTTTAACAAAATAACTTGCATACAATAAGAATAAAATGTAAAAATTAAACGAAAATAAATCAATATAATCAGATGACTTATATATTCTCAGTCCAAATTCAAAAGAAAAAAGTGATTAAAAAAAAAACTGTTAAAAACAACACTACGACCACTGATGTGCACTCACTTCTCCCTCTTTCTCTGTCCCTCTAAACTTCCTTCATAGTGTGTGTGCGCTGTGCATGTGCCCCCTCACCCCATTTACCTTCCACACACACCCATAACCTCGAACCCACTGCTACTTTACCAAATATGCAATCATCAGCCATAACCCATTCCTCGTTTTTCACTGTGAGGGACTACAGCTCCTTGACCCAAATCAGATGATGGCTGCACTCACTCATACACACACACACACACTTGTAGACAAACACACATGGTCGGAGTGTGTGTGTCATCTGATCCACTGGAGCTGTCTGACCCCCCTCCCAGCTCTTCTTGCTGGCGACTCAGTCCTGTCTGATGAAGCCTTGTAAATACTGACATGCTGTAAACTTGTGGATCTGATTTCAGCGTGCTGTTTGTGTGTATGCACAAGTGTGTGTTTCCATGTTTGCGTGTCGTTCTTTTTACCTGATTGTTTGTCAGACATGTTTTTAATGTATTTGCTGTTTTTTTTTCTCTTCATTATACACCGCACTGAAAATCTCACTTTTTTTTCCTTTTTTTTTTTTTTAGCTCTCAACGTTTTATGGGGAAATTAAAAAAATCATGTCCCACGATTTTTTTAGTTGTTTTTATAAGCTCCCTGACATGAGAAATGTCAATAAAAAATAAAATAAAAAAAATAAATAAAAAAAAACAAAAAAAACCAAAAAAAAAAGTTCCCAAATAGGGCCCTTAATAAATGCTCCCTGTTAGCTTGTGGTTTGGGAGCGGGAGACCGGGCAGGAAGCCATTTTCACACAGGCCGGCCTGACCTCGACTCTTAACTCTGACTGAAAATAGCAGACGAGCAAGATTGCTGTACAAAGAGGAGAAAAAAAAAACAAGAGAGAGAAAGGGAAGGGGGTGAGAGAGAAAAGCGAGGAGATAGATCCCTCTGCCACAACGATACCTGAGAGAGAAAGAAAAAAGGAAGGAGGAGGAGAAAGAAAAAGGCCTGATGGCTTTTCCACCCGTCTTCCGATTCCTTTGCAAAACAGTAAATCTTGTGAAGTTTATTTTCTTTGCAGCATCTGTGTTTTATAAGGGTTCTTTTAATTTGTTTTTACTCTGTCCAGCGAGGGATCCCCGCTCCTTTTTTTTCTTCCCCTTTGTGTTCGACCCTTTTAGCTCTCCCTGCTCTCCGCTCTCTTTCTTCTCCTCCCTTCTCTCTCCCTCTCTCTCCCTCTCTTTCCTCCTCCTGTGGAAGTGAGTGTTTTAATAATGATACTTTGGGGAATTGGGATGGTAGAGCAGCTTTCTCTCCTCTCTCTACTTTCCCCTTCGGTAATCCCTCCCTCCTTTAACATGTCTGGAAAACTTGGACTATCAAGGAACGAACAGGGGAAGGACTGATACAGGTTTACTGATGTTGGACGACAATCAAGTATTTCAAGTGGGGATTTTTAGATATTGGTGCTAGGAAAAAGTGAGAGCGTTTGATGTCAAAACAATAAAACAATTATCGGTATAAAAAGATGCCACATTAAATCCAAATGAGCCCCACACTTTCAGGACATAAAAAAACAACTTCACTGGTTCCATTTAAGATCTGATTAAAGAGAAAAAAAAGTATGTTATGTTCTATAATCAGAATCAGTGGGGCTTCAGTGCTTTTGATGGTAGAACAGCAGATAAACAGGCGTTTTCTAAGGTTCAGGTATTCTATATTAAAAGCATTGTGCAAGACACTTATGTGCTCCTCCCTCAAGTGTTATCGAACATGCCTTATGGATTATTCATATATATTCAATTCATACCCGATGAGCCAAATCACAGGGAGTCATACCAAGGTTTAATATTATTTTATATGTTCAAGTAAACAATAAAATATAAGCCCATCTTTATCATTTGTTTACATAATCCCCTACAATAATCAGTGTCTGTTTCCACCAATCAAATACCTGGAAGATTAAAATTTCGCACATGCATGCAAAAGTCATGTAAAATTAACATTTCCATAAAGCACGCCTGCTAAACGATTTGCTTAAATGAATGAATTACCTAAAACACTGACAACATTTAAGAGACAGCTACAACAATAGCATGGTTTCAATAGATGTTTTTTGCGAGTTTCAGTATTTGTTGCATAAAGACTAAGAAGGAGTGTTGAAGGACACGGTCATAATAGGCATGATGTTTGTGCCTATATGGGGGATTTTCTTTGCTTCACCAACTGCCCTGAAGTGCTGCTGCTGCTGTCTCCATTTGCAATAAATCTTGGTGGGATTGGTTGCAAAAAAAAAAAAAAAAAGGTCCCATCAAATGAGCACTTTATCCGCATATTTAAACAAAATGATGTCTTTATAAAGCCCAGTGGTTCACTCCACCCTCCTTTCTAAAGCAAAACCTTTGGAATTCCTCTGTGGTCAGACACACAGTATCATCTGACCCAAAGAAGTATTCATAGTCAACTTCGGATGCTCATGCTGTTGACATATTTTGGTCAGCCTACTGTACATTGGCAACAAATCACAGAAGTTTGACAACTAGTGCTTATTTACGGCTTATGTGTGACAACACAACCGACATCCGGAGCAAACATATGTGAAGAAGGGTGCACTGACCCTCTTAAGCTAAATAAATCCCTAATTTGTAAAGATTTGTGTTTTGAAAAAAAGGAAAGGCTCCAAACATTTGCAAGTGCGTCAATTATTCAGTCATCAGGCCATCAACAGGTTGTAAGTAGTTTATTCTGAGCACTTTACCAGACACTGTATAAAACAGGTGGACTCTGACGTGAAACTTTCTGATGGTACTTGAATGCAACGTAATTAACCTACAGCTCAAGTCTAAGCTGAAAAATAGACATTTTGTCAAAAGCACATGAATAAAAAATAAAACATTTGCACTACAAAGATTGTGTAAGAAAAAAAATCTGCACGTCTCAACAGAACTATGAAGGTGAGGAGCAGTCACATGACACAAAATCAGCAAGTGGAAGACAGGTTCATAGAGACTGTAAAATTGTAAATAGGTAAATCTCTGCAACATGAGGTGAAATTTGTTTTTTTAAATTATTTTTGTTAATGATTTATAGCTTTCTGTGTTTTGAATGCCCTTAAAAATAAGGTTCTTCCCAAATCCAGGATGAGCATGTGTGTTTGTGTATGAAACCCTCAACTGAAACCTAAATTCATCGGCCAAAGATTTTTTATCACAGTTTCCACAACTTTTCGTAAAACACATTAAGAAAGAGAAGCTTCACACCAAAATATCTTCAAAAGCAAAAAAACTCCTGGACAAAAACATAAAAGTTTTCCCCAGCTGGGACACCTCCTCCTCCTCCTCCTCCTCGTCTTCTTTGTCTTTTCTTCCATCTCACAGCTGTAATATCATCCAGGTCCAAGGTCTCCCCTAACTCCCAGAGCATCATTCAACATGTCACCTGCCTAACCTGTTGCCTCCTAACACTCCCCACTCCTGCTTGAGTTTCTTGTTTCTTTTCTTTTTTTTTTTTGCTTCCTGAAATATCCTCTCGGGCAGAACAATTCAAATAAGACACAGTGTTTTGCGTGGCCAGGCACAGTCTTCAGAGCTTGTCATTTCGCACATCGGCTCTTCACTGGAAGCCGCCTGCTTGTATTGGATGCAAATTGGGTATTAAAAGAGGGAAGAGAAACATGAGATAGCGTGACAATGCAAGGCTGAGGAGAGAGAAAGAGCGCGAAGGATAGAGAGAGAGGCTTAATGCGAGCAGAGAATGCAAATGCTGTTGAGACAGGAAAGGGTTGGATGTTAGGAGAGCTGGACGGGAGGTTGGATTAGAGCAGAAAGAAAGGCGAGGGTCAGGTGATGGTGTGACTTTTTGGCAGGGTCAAAGTTTTTTCAACTGGACGACGTGGCTGGATTTGCATTGATGGATCTTCTTTCCATGGGGATGTCATGTATCAGTGCTTGGGCACATCACGCCCCGATCATTAATCAAATCATGGCCTCCGTCTAGAGCTGTCTGTCTGCCAGACGCTTCTCATCTGTCTACCTTGCTCTCTCACTTTCTCTGTCTTGGTCTGTCTTTTTGTTTTCTGCACACATCTCTTTTAAATTTCTATAAATAATACTTGAGTTATTGATACGTTGATGGTATGAACAATCACTTTATACTGTAGAAATAACAGCTGTTGGTGGTGTGAAAGACCTTTAATATTCAAACCAGATTCATTGCTCTGTGGCTTTTGGTGCCTGACAGTGGTTAGTATTATCATAATCTACATGCTAAACATCCAGTCTAGAAGTCAAAATGTTCTTTTATGAAACTTGTTTTATTTTTATATCTCGCTACAAATATTGGTCATGTGCACAGGCCTGATGTTCACTCTGCTTACCATAGTTGGATGTTGACACACCCTTAATCGGTCATTTGCATACGTCTGCTTCTATGAAAATAGCAGCAGAGAAGTGCTTTTTCACTCCAATGCAGAAATCTTTGAACAGTGCCAATCCAGACACCTTACCCCCCTGCTATTATTCACAAGGCCGCACTATCCATTTCACTAAAAGTAGTGTCTATAATTAATTCATCAACATGTGTCTGTGTACAGTATGAAACAATGGAAAATCAAAATACCTTTAAATGAACGACAGAGTTCATCACAGGCTCTTAAATGAACTTTATAATGTAGAGGGACGAGGGACGAGTCTTTTCCAGTCATGAAAAATACAGTGATCCCATCTGTCAGCAGCTTACATCACTGAAATTAGTTTTTTAGTTACAAATGTATTTATACTGTTTTTTTTTTTTTTGTCTTATATTAGTTTATGATCTTAACAACACAATTGATTTCATCATGCCTATTTTTTTTATTCAATATCACAATTTTTTTCACTTAATATATTTTATTGTTTTTTTTCTATTTCCAGTCTGCATGGAATTTACACAATGTTTGCAGCTTTCTTGTAGTTAAATCATAATTTTTTTCTGAAACTTCATCTTGATAAATGTCCATCACCACGTCTGCATACCCACCTACACACACACTCTCACTGTCTGCTTCTCAGCCATCCAGGCAGCCTCTTTTCGTATCATCTTCTGTCGGTCCGTGTTCTCTGACACGTTCCACACTAACTTGTCTTCAATGTCTGGGGGGGTCGTGACAGTTTGGGACCCCTTGGCCTTGACTGACAGCGCGGTGTGACGGTTTGGTCAACAGCGATCATCGCCCTACCGTCTCAGTCCGGCCACACCTGTTGCACAATTGCATTTTTTAAGGCAGAAGGAGGGCCCAATGACAAATAATGTGGTGGAGCAAAGCAAAAAGTCCCTTTTTTGGTTTAGGACTAAATTCATTGACACCCCCACCCCCAGTCTTCACCCTGCACTCTGCTCTCAGCTGAAGCACCATTATGGCTTTTCAGGCTGCTTCCTGTACAGATTCTGTTTTTTTCTCCCCTCCCCTCAACACAAAAGGTGGCTGCCCAGGCTCGGGGGGTGTAGCATTTTTGAAATGTGAAGGGCTTTCAGGAGCTGCCCTGGTACGGGCCTCTGTTAGTCTGACCAAGCAAGGAGCAGAAGGAAATGAAGGACAGGTTTGTGTAATGGTCTTCTCTCCCCATGTGAAGGTCACGCTGCATTGTTGGTCGGCGGAGGTCTAAAAGACGGGCCTTTGGAGGACCACAAAGCAGAGCTTTGGCAGGACTAATGAAACTCAGAGCTACACGTTAATGATCTAAAAGACTGGACCAAAACACTCAGCAGTCCCTTTCCGCTCGCATTCAGCCTCCTCTTGATCGCTCCTTCCAAATAATGACAAGGCACTCTCCTCCTCTACCTTTATTGTAACCTTTGATGTCTGCCTTGTTTTCTTTGTCTCGGCGTCCCCCTCCCTCCTTTTCATTCCTTTATGTTACGTGGCTGTCACTCATCTATTAAGGCAACAAATGGAACAAGGAAAACATTCAGTGGGTGTATTGTGGTGCACCCACAGGTTTGCTCTTTATTTCTTTTGAAAGCACTTGAACTTGGAATTTTCCTTGGGCTGCCCATTCAATCAGCAGGATACACTATTTTTGTTGTAGCTATTGTCACAGGATTACAAACATATTTGTTTTATAATCCACATTCATAAAACCCCATGGTTTAATGTTTTTGTGCAACTGTTTATATGTGATTGTGTCTTTTCTCATTGTAGTAATGGGGAGAAGGATTGTTGCACTTACCTCTTGTGCTGTGTAGCCATGCAGAAAATCTGGGTTGTGTTTGCCCAGGTTTGCCTTCACCCCTGTGTGAGAGGGGTAAATAGAAATGTGGTTGCGGTCCTCACAGGGTTGGAAATGTGTTCACATTGAGCCCCATTGTGTATATTAGAATATAACAAAACCCACAAATTGAGGTTTTTTTGGAGCTTTTTCATATTTTTGTATGTGTTTACACACACATATTGCTTTAAATAATAAAAAATGTAATTTCCTTCCTGGATTACTAATTTTAAAGAAACTTTAAGTTAAGAACTGTTTATATAACAGAGCCTCCTAGTTAGGCTGGTGGAGTACAGAATCCTATTGTATATATAGTATATAGTTTTTAATTGATGTTTGTGGAATCATTTGTTATTACAGTCAGTCTTATGTACGGCTGTAATTTTAATGGAATCGTTACACATAACCAATCTGGAGGTTGAATGTCTGCCTGCTTTTGTAGCATCTCCTAGTGTTAAGTGTTAATTCATTTTCAAAAAACATACAGGCTGTGGGTCTGGGAACTTCTATCAGATAGATAATCACCACTTCATACTATCATACTTGCTTGTTATTTCCATATCTATAAAGGTTGTCTTATAGTGAACCTTGAGTAAATTACATTTTCTTTTTCTTACCAGTTTGTCGTATTTGTGCTTATGTTCATCCATATTGTGAGCACTGACAGTATAAAACTATTGACGAAGCTCCCGTGACGTCACCTGTTGGTGTCTGAGGCTCGCCATGTTGGAAGCATAACAGTCTGCCAAATACAGACAAAGAGGGAGAGGACAAGTGGACCTTAGAGGCCCTTCTGCATTGGCTTTATGTCTGAGCCCCGGAGGTTATCGGTTGATTGTGAGATGTCCACTAAGTTAACTATAATAAGGTCCGATTAAGTCGCTTCAAAGGTCTTAGTTTAACTCATACCATCTTGACACATGTTAACGCACAGCACTGACACATCTTTCTTTGTGAAAACCACAAGAAAGTCACTTGTATGTCTGCCTGTCTTGCCTCTGACTAACATGGAGGCTTAGCATGTTTAGTGCAATAGTGAATGAACTAGCAGCCCCCTCTCCTCCCTGATGTAGCTGGTTGAGGTCATTAGGCCTTTAAGAAGCCCTTCGCCATGGTCTGATTATGTTTGGCTGGAGCTACATGGCGTATGTGAGACGAGATGTGTTCCTGCAGATCATCTGTCTTTTGTGGGTGTGTTTATGTGTTTGCTCATACATGTGTTCGTGTGTGTTGCGCCAGTGTGTACGGCCTGTTGATTGGCCTTGATTAACAGACTGCCAGGCACTAGAAGCAGAGCCTCTGTAATGTAGCATCTTGAGCTGGTTATTTCCAATCATTCCACAGGAGGCCTTGAACCCAGAGCTGTGTGTGTGTGTGTGTGTGTTTGCTTGTGTGAGAAGGGAGGCTGAGAGTAGGAGGTGGTTGTTCACTTAAAAAAAAGTCACAATATTCAGACAAGGTAAGGAAAGGTGCAGCTGTTCTGTTGTGCAATTTGAAGTGAATTCAGATGACATTTTTAATTTCATTCCAAGTGAGCAATGTAGAGAATTAGCATCTGTAAAGAGCACTGAACTGAAAAAGCAACCAGCCAGGATTGGAAAAATGAATTATGCATTAATGCTTGTCCAGCATTTTCAATGTAATTCTGCTGCCATTACTTATGTTGTGTTTCTCTGTTATGTCCCAATTTCTCTGACCTCGCTTTCCAGGGAACATCTTGTCGTATTGACTTTTAATAATCCTGCATTCCCTTTGTGTGTTTTTCCAGCCAAACTGAGCAGCCAGGATGCATACAACAACTTCACCAATAACAACATGGGAAACCCACGCCTCACCCCGCTGCCCAGCCTCACCGTGGTGCTGCCTCTGGCTCAGATCAAACAGCCCATGACCCTTGGCACCATCACCAAACGCACCGGGTAGATAACACATACACACTCACTCAAACACATGCAAACCATCTCCACAGGAGCTCCACTTTATGGAGCACATGGGTTATACAGCCATAGTATAAAATGATCCCACTACCTCATTATCACAGAGCCCATAACTGAAGGTGGTTTTCTTCGTCCTCTTTGTCGTCTTTTACACTTTAGCCCCCTTATTACCATTTATAAGCAGTATATACACATAATGAATCATTTACTACACACTGCCACATACTTTAAATGTTTTAATAATGTATATATCACTCTTATAAACCTTCTGTGTTATGGACATGTGTCTAAATCACATAAACAAGCCTATACATTGTGCTATATAGCAGCGGTCCCCAACCTTTTTTGCACCACGGACCGGTATCATGTAAAACAATACTTTCACGGACCGGCACAGAAAAAAAAGTGCATAAACAGACAACTTACTCTTATGCTTAATTAGTGGGGGCCTTTGAGCTTTCTCAGCAATGAGGCGGTCCCATCTAGGGATAATGGGAGACAATGACACCCGAAGTGTGTTTCTTATGTCCAGTCCACTCCGTAATTTTGTTTTGGCCGTCATTTATTGCTTCTGTCCTTCTTGTTCATGTTTTCTTCCATGGTTTGTCTTTTAATGCAGGGTGCTCGGTCTCGCAGTTTTGAAGACTTCGTTGCCTCATTTGCGAGTCTGTCGCCACATATCACTCAGAGCGGACTTGGTGTGTGAGAATCACCTGTTGCAATAAATCCGTATTTTAAATAGGACTCCTGATATAGTCTTTTAAATGCGGGTTTCTTTTTCTTTGAAGGGGTAGGCTCCTCTTCTTCTGTCTCCTCGTTAGGCCTTTTCCCCTTTCCGAAGAAGCTCTCCAAAGACGTTTGTTTTTTATTCATTTTTGCTGCTTGTGGGCTTAATTTTGGGGCCGTATCCCGTGACCGAGACAAGCGTCTGGACAGGTGCTTAAAGGCACAGGCGGATGAATCTGATCGATTTATAAATGAAACAGCTTTCAGACTCAGATAATGAAAAATATATGTTTTGCTCAGTCTTTCTGTGCGGCCCGGTACCAAATGACCCACGGACCGGTACCGGTCCCCGGCCCGGTGGTTGGGGACCACTGCTATATAGCATTTATTTGCAGTTTATACTGACATTCTGATCATTAGCAGGTCATTTTAAAACTTGTTTAGACACATAAACATTTAATTGTTCAAAGTAGTTCGACAGACTTGTGGTCGTCATCATCCAATATATCTAACTCAGCTGTTGTGGAGGAGGCCCAGCTGTCAGCAGCTAACAATGCTGTTTAGCCAAGGGGCTTTTAGTGCTATTGTGTTCATTCATGCTAATGGTGCATTTTACACCTTATAGCCTTTCTAGCTCATTGTTATAGTTGTTGATGATTTTCTTTAAAAAAAAATTCACGACATTCTCCTAAAGATAGCCAAGTAGCTTTGATACCATACTAAACTGCAACAAAATGTAAAAAGTAATTAGGCTACATATGATATATATTTACCACCTTTTGCCTTGCTTAAGACTCTACAAAGGCTTTGTGAAGCTGTGCGGGCAGATTAACTCTGCTGTATTGATGAAAAAAGCCACATAAAACACAACAATAACTAATATTGTGTCATATTAACATAATTAAACATATTGCCAATTATATACACAAATAATTTGGGCAAGAAATGTTCAACTTTACTGAACATGTCCTTATCTCACCTAAATTTACACTATGTTAAAAAAAATCTGTGGCTAGACCATTACACTTTCACACTTGTAAAAGTTTTAAACAGGTTGTTTATGCACATATATACCTATAAAACCAAACAAAATATTTTCATTTTGAAAATGAAAATACATTTTTCCTACATTTTCTGCATAAATTCTCACTTTTGTTGAATTTTGTGGGTTTTGTTGTCAGTACATGACACATAACATAACATCTTGCTTATGTGCCTATTTATTTATTTAAATAAGTATTATAGGTACATAAAGACCAAAAACAGTTACAGAAAAGTCAGAACAAGAGGATGACCCTTGATCAATTAATCAAAATAGAGTCAACTTATTGCTAAACAATTGTTGCAGATTTCGTCAAATCCTTTTAAAATATACTGTCTCCAGAGGGTGACTGTGTAAAAGGATTATTGGCAGCTTCACAACCTCTCCTAAATTTACAATTTGGCCAAGAGGAGAGGAAAGTTTAAATCACACTGTATTACATACAGTGTGTACCTTCAGTTTGCTGTCACTTCCTATTAATCACACTGTAAAAACACTGTATTGTTTCGGCAGTAGCTCCGTCTAAGCCAAAGCTTTTCCTCCCACATTCATGACTTCTTTTTTTTTTTTGATTATTGTTTTTGCATAGGGTAATGAAGCACAGCACACATGCGAACTCACTCTCTGGGCTACTTGGTTGTCACATAAAACGCACCCTGCATTGCAATAACATAAATAAGGCCCTGTCTATAATTTAAAATAATATTCAAGCTCTACGGTATTAAAATGAGCAGCAGCAAGGCGAAGTTTAGAGAATGAAAACCGGTTTGGTTGTATATGTATGGATAGCTCTGCTCTGAAGCGTCACTTTTCTTATTTTATTTTTTTTTTATTTGGAACTTTGCCATGCATTGAAATTATGTAGTTTTAAGGCCATCATTAAGTGCAGAGCTTTGCTAAGTGCATTTACATACAGTACAGGTGGCTCCACAAATATGGGCAGATTTTAATATTTTCATTTAAATGTGATTTTCATGCCCTGTTTGAATATGAAATGCTAAAATGATTCAAACAGACGGAGAGGGATTTATTTCCCTGTGATATTTGATAAGTGAGCTTTGAGGATGAAAAAATAAGAGACCTGATCGTGCGGTCAACATAAACAACATCAGGCCAGTTTCCAAATCATTAAGATGAGCTGCGAAGTTCATTTGCTTTGTAAAAATGATTATAGCAGATGGGCTGCTGTGGTGTCCTGCCTTGGTATGTTTATGTCCTGATACCGGTGGTGGTTTGCATTTGGTTTTGCAGTTGTAATATTTAACGTCAAACAAAGTAGGGGGTGGGTTTAATTCAAGGTGAGTCTAATTTAAGGCATTGGAAAGGTAAATAGAGCATTAGTATTGGCCTTCATTGTTCTGTACTTTGCCAATAAGTTGTTTCTGTAATTGTTTTTCCAGGGTTCTATCTTTCTTTCTTTCTTTCTCAAATTTTCATTGCTTTTGCCCATTTCTTACTCTAAACACAACACAAATTATATGTATATATTTTTTTAATATATCCTAGTATTTTATCCTAGTAAGAAAAGTCTGAAGCAAAGTCAGGCTTGAGAAACAAACTTATTATGTGTAAATTACTGTTGTAGGTTATGATTTTTTGTTCATTGATAAAGCGTCAGTGCTTTTGTATCAGACAATACTAGCTAAACGACCCTGTTAGACAGTTCAGTGAATAAAAACGCTAAATGAAAGCTCCATCCCAAGAGAGCAAACTCAGGGTGGCTTTTAGGTGAGTTTAGATATTTTAACCCTTGTAATGATGAGTTTTTTCAGTGTTAATATCAATAAATTCCATGACCAACAACGAGTGTGATTTTCCACTCGGGTTCATTTCTAAAACTGTGCAAAAAAGAAAACAACAATCATTCCTGACAGTCAGATACTGTAAGAACAGAATCACGTTAGCCTTTAAATAACCTGATGGTCCTTTAATGTGTTATGCGTAAAGTTGGGCAATACAACCGGATAGAGGCTTACAATCACCACATTTCAAACAAACACATGTATTGTATATGTCTCAATAACGTTTGCAACAAAAAAAATCTCTTTACAAGATTAACATTTAAAAAAAAATCGAACTCAACTGGAAAGCCTTAATTGACTCGCTGACCAGAAGTCACATGATATTTTTTTGATTTGCATAGAAATATGTTGTGCATAGTGATGTTTATTTACATTTTATTAAATTGATGATCAATACTTTTTTATGATTGGCGCCTTTATGTGTTATATTCATATATTGCAACACAGACCTGTTTGACTTCTTCCTGGGGTTCAGAGGGTTAATATATTCAGACAGATGTAGAGCTTTCTTGTCAATACAGCTAAACACATCCTTAATCTGTCTCTTTGTGTAGAATAATTTCACCAGTCTGCTCAGCAGTGAAACAGCTGTATCGGCTCTGTAGGACATTATCAAAGCCTGGTAGGCTGCCTCAGTCCTCCACTCTTCCATCCACTCACTCCAGAGGAGGCGTCAGTATTAATGCATCAGGACATGCAGCTGTGCAGCTCCTGTATGCACACGCTGCACCAATACACCACACCAATACACACACACACAGAGTGAGGCAGCAGGTTTGGCCCCTAGAGTGGGGGGGTGATATCATATGCTTTCAAGCTATACTTGCACAGGAGTGCTCAGGCACCATCTGTCTGTCGATTCAGTCAGTCAGCCCCTCTCTCTTTTTATATATATATATATATATATATATGTGTGTGTGTGTGTGTGTATGTGTGTGTGTGTGTGTGTGACAGAGAGAGAGGAGCGTCCGGCAGCTGTATTTACACCTGTATGAGCAGATCCCTGTTGGCAGGGCGGCAGAGGAACACACCAGCTGCTTAACCTACATTCCCTACCAAGCTGTCTTTGTGTGCACTGTGCCGTGACACACACACGCACACACACACACACACATTGATGATTTTACCCCCTTTGTGTGACCAGACCCACAGACCACCAATGTGCAAAATAAGCTGCTGTTTGTCTTCAGAGTCCCCTGATAAGTTCACACACAGCTGCCTCCTCTCTTAATTTAGCTTTTGGTGCTTCCCCGCTTCAAAGTGGGGAGGTAGTCGGATGTGGCTCAGCATCCGCCTGATAACCCCACCCCCTTCAACAGACGAGGCCAGGTCAGGGAGTGAAGGAACATAGCCAAACTTCTGCTATTCCTCAAAGTCTCCTCCTGAATATGGAGAGGTGTGTCAGCTCTGCCCCTGCCTCTTGTTTGCTCTCAGCCAAATATGGCAAGAGGCTGGACCCAGATTAATCCAATCCCAAAGACTCAGGTCAGAAAATCAAAAGATATTCTCTTGGTGAAAAGTCACCATCCCAAATTAATCTGTGAAAAATATTACAAGAGAAACATCCCCTGTCAGCTCTGCTTGTTCCTCCGCTCCACAGTCCTGTGAGGATAGATTTAACTTGTCAAAATGCCTGTCAGGGTCACATTTGGGATTTGCGAGCGGACTACTGCACACATATCCCATCTACACACTGTCTGACTTTAACACAGACAAATGAAAATCCAAATGGAAAGATTGTCACACGCAAAAACAAAACACCACTCTTGACCAAATCCCGCTGATGACATTTGCAAGCAAATGCAGATGAAGTGCAGCCGAGGTAACAAGAAAGACAACAGCAAAAGAACAAATGACACCCTGTGACCTGCTGCAGATGTGCCCTCAGATTACTGTAATGCGTGTGTAAGAGCCAGCACAGCGCGAGAGCCATTGTATTACAGAGCCTCTCTGAGACCAGGGGGCTTTAAGAGCGCAATGCCCAGCACCACGGGGCAGCAGGGCTAAACCATTTGCACAAATCACCTCACTTACCTCCCTTTTTAATGGCCCAGGCAGAGCCGCTATTAGGGCCAACGGGTTAAGAGATGAATGTGTGAACGATTATTCTCTGGGAGTGGGGTCGTTGCCCTCACAGGTCGATTACAACTCTTTTCTTCCTCCTCTCCTGTTCTTTCCCCCTTTCACCCACTCGCAGTGACCCATGTTTGACTTGTGTGGGACTCCACCAAACCTGCTGAAACAGGCTGGTCATCATATACTGTAACCAGGCCGCTCTGTCTACACTGAGGTCTGGACTGTTTACTGCCAGCTCGGCATGGTGGACAGTTTTCCCAGCATGACCTCATGCTTTTGTTATATTTTGACATTTTGATTTGTAACACTAAAGCATAGGTTTGGGATTTTTCAATATGTATCGCTGGAATATTCTTCTTTATGGGGTTGTGTCTAAAGGATACATTCTCTTCTACATGCTGGCATAAAAGCCATTTTATAGTCATTTACAAATTTGTGTAAACTTGTCCTTTAAATAAAAAGCATTTTAAGCAGTTACTCAGAACCACCAAATTCAAACTTTTCAACAGTCGATCTAGTTATGATATAAAGCCTTTTCCTCTTTAAGTTAAATTTCAACCAGTACATATATATTTACATAATATATATTTATAGGACACTTTGTAGACTGAAACATCAATAATATGAACTGTGTCTCAACTCATTTGATGCATTTGTGCGACAAATCTGCAATTTAAAATCTCCTTCAACAAATCTGTCCTTCTTTTTCCTGGTCGCAAAGGTTTCCCTAACATATCCCAAGATTCATTGCTCACCAGTAAATGGTTAGCACTTTTCTACCTGCAAGCAGACAGTTCACATTCACACATCAGCGGCCATGCAAGGTGCTCGTCTGCCATTGGGAGCAGTTTGTGGATGGGCCAGGAATCAAACCACTGACCTTGTGGTAGTTGAAGATGATTGATTTTTTTTTTTTTTTTTTTTTTTCCCACAAACCGATTTCTGTTGGCCAAAAAGTAAACTTCTGAATGATGAGCATGAACAAGTATAATTGATAGAAACAATAAAACCTCTATGGAGGCTTGTCCTTTATAGATTGTCCTGTCTCGTTAGATTGTCTGGACACAAGAAAGATGTGAAAATTCAAGACATTCCAGACATTGAGACATTGTTACTATGACATTTTTTAAAAGGTTTTTGGAAGATGGAAGTAGATTTAGGAAATATGAAGAGAAAACAAAGGGGTTGCATGCTTCACTTGCAGCTGATGACCTGTTCATCTTGTACATCATGAGCTTGTAGCAACATGAAGTGTAGCGTCTGTAGTTCCTGGTCAACAGAGGAAGTGTTTGACACTACTGAAGAACATTTACTCAATTGTACTTGTTTTCTTTTGTCCCTTAAAGTGTTTAGAAAGGAGGTGATTAGTTCTGGATTCCAACAGAGACTAATAATTCAGTCATTCACAAACCTTGTTGTTCCAGAGTCTGAGTGGCCGTTCTGCCATTGTTCTGTTTCTAGTAATGGGTAGCTTCCCTTCAGCTTTTATTCAGATGCTATTAATTCTCATTACACAGCTGTCCATTAACAATAATTCCATCAACAAAAAGCCAGGGGTTAAAAAGTGTCATCTCATAAACCCCAAAGCCTTCTTGGCCTTTGCAACCCCCATGGAGATCCCACCCTGTCTGTCCATCACTCTACCATTGGTGTCCATCCATTTACTCAGCTGGAAGCCCCAGCAGTACATGCTCTGTGGAGGTAGAGACCATTCAACCCCCTGCTTCTCTTTCTCCACAGCTCTTTGATAAGTGGCAGTTTACCAGGGGGCCTCCATTACACCAACCAGTGTGTTCATTTGTCAACTGGCGCTCCAGGAGTAAGACATTCCAGGGCAAATTGTTGCTCTCTGTCTCTCCCGGAGGAACATTTTTCTACACATCCATGTACCAAGACTAATTGGAGGCTGTGTGTGCTGTAGAAAGGGAGGGCCCAGGCGGATGTGATAAAATAAAGAAGTGCTGCAGAGTGCTTTGGTTGGCCAGGGATCGTGTTTTTCATGACCAGAGGAGGTTGGCTTGTGGGGGACAGAGTTCAGTCTCATCGGACCTTTATTGCTGTAAGGAAAAGGCTTATTTACTGTAAACTGTTTACGGAGCTCTGTCACTATCTCTGGACATGCAGAATAAACACAGGAACACACTCCCACTCCTAATGTCTTGTAAACACTAGAAACACGCACAGACTGACAGACAGAAATACACCCTGAAAAAGACACTCTGGATGACTCTTGGACACAGACACACACGCACACACACACTGCATACTTGTTAACATAATCACAGTGAACACACATTTTGCCCACACCCTCGCTTTCAAACAGGCACTTACATTCATAAGACAATGCACAGCCATAAATACACACCCGCACTAAAAAAAGAAATTGCATGCAAACACACAACTCCTTGTCTCAACAATGCCTGAGTTCTGTTAGTTTTACTGGTGTCCCCAGTTGTTATACAAATTGGATAAACTTTTCTTTCTCAATCTCAACAATCAGAGCTGTTTCCCAAGGATCCTCTGTGTCGTACTTACATGGTTGATTTCATACCTACATCTTTCTGCACATGTACCCAGTTCTTTTAAAGTTGAAGAAGGAGGAGAAAAAAAAAACATGACAGATGTCTGTAGAAAAAGAAAAAAAAGTCTGTGGACGTGCTGCATCTGCCAAATATATGGTATCACACTTTACAGAGCAGCTTGCGCAGATGAATCATCAAGCCATCCCGCAGGTTTTCAAATCCATCTTAGCGCACAGACATTCTGTTTCCTGCCTCATATGTGTTTTGCACTTAAACAGACACGTCAAAAAGTATGTAATGTGAAAAGTGTGTTCAAGTGTGCTAGTTTAATAATGGTTTTTCCGTCTATCTCTGTATCCCTCCACTCCACTCCCCTCCCCTTCACCACCCCTACCCCTCACCTCCCCGTCTCATGAAGACCCTACCTCTTTGGGGCGGGATGTTTTGCCATTAAAACTCCATGGTGAGTTTTCTTCGCCTTTCCCCCCTTCCTTGGCTCCCTCAGCAGCATGCAACCGTACACTCACCGCCACAGCACACCGCCTCCTTTTTTTTTTACCTCTCATCTGTCTCCTGATATATTTTCAACACATTCCACAGAGTTTGTGCAGTCATTCCTTGGGGAAAAATCCCAAAGAGGAGTGTCCTTATTTTCTCATCTTTTATTTTTACACCCCCCCCCCTTTTTTTTTGGATGTGTTCTTGCAAAGTCTTCATATTTTTATTTTTGTATTTAAATGTGTGTGGATCTTTGTAGTTGAATGATTCAACATTTATTGGGCAAGGGATGTTTTTGTTGGTGTTTATATGTAGGGTGCAACTATTTTGTATTGCTATATATGGTTTTATTTTTGCAGAACTGCATGCTGTGGGTTTGCATTATAGGTGGTAATTGAGGGGACATGTTATAGGGCTATAGGGCATTTCTGGTCTGGTTGCCGTGCAGTTTCTTTGAGCCACCCACTAGAAAATGACATCTCTGTCTTCTTGTCTTTTTCTTTCTCTACTTTTGGATCCTCAATGATGTTTTTCCAAGAATAACGGCTTTGTGTAAAACACATGTTGTTTGAATTTTCTTTTAGCCCACTTTAGTTTTTTTCTGTCGGATGTGTTTGCACGCAGTAATTGTGCCTTGTCATATTCCGGTATTACTGTGAACAGTGTGTTGTGTGGTTATAAAAATGTGAGTGATGTTTGCTGCAAAATGTTTCTGTTACCCCTGGATTTTAGCACTTTTCAGCTAATTGTATTGTTTTTTTGTATTATTTTACAAGCTGCAGCATTTGGATTTTTTGGGCAGTGTGCTACAAATGCCTGTATTTTTTACATCAAATAAGAGAGTTTGCTTCCAGCTTCAACATTGATAAAGGATTATTTTTATTTTTTTACACATGGCATATGACAACATGGTCATATTATGGTCAAAACATCAGACAAGGGCATGGTGCTTACATATGTAGGTGTAAAGGCCTTCAGCAGTCCACACATGTAAAGGAGTGGATGGTGGCTGTAACGGTGCTCCCCTTGTGGAGCCATTGATTTGTTTTAAGCATTCCATGACCTGTCCTGAATGTCACTTTTGCTATCTTGAATACCAACCCTATGATATACTTGCTATGCGCTATAGTGATATGAGGGCAGGGAGTCTCCAGATATGTAACACTGGCCTGGAAAAAATTGACTTTATGAATTTTTTCCTATGAAAAATGGCTTCTAAAGAATTGGAAATGATTTTCTCTTTGGAGATAGTAAAGTTGGAAAACTGAGCAAAAAAGACCGTTTTGCTTCTGCAAATGTTTAATTAGGCAAACAAAAAATATTTATTTGCAAAAAAAAGAAGACAAATGAATAACTAGTTACAACGAATATTCATTAAAAACACAAACAAACAAACAAACATAGCACACAAAAATGAAGTGGAGAGTGATTTCAATTTATTATTTATTTATTTTGGTTAACAGTTTTGAAAAAAAAAAATATCTGTAAAATTCTAATGCATAAACTGTTCCTGACAGAGAATCAAACATGTTGGAGGGCACAGCCATCTTCCTATTCAAGGATTTCTTTCCTTCTGGGAGATGAAGCCAAGTCTCTTGTCAACGCTGTCTCGTGAAATCAGATGCTTACAAGCTTTTAAAAGAAGCCCCATTATGACAGAGTCACTTATGGAGAGATGATTGAGTGGCTCAGTGAAGTGAACTTTTCCCTTCCCGGCTCCCTGCTCCCCAGCTCCTCCCTGTTGACTCCATTCACTTTAGAAAATGAATAGCATGTGGTGCCTTCCCCAAGTCTTGGGTTTCGTCTTTTGTTGTGGGCAGTCACTCATACTTTTTAATTGAAACTTTTATCTTTCTGTCTTTATCCACCTCCTGCTTAATCTAGGCCCTTAGTGACTTCAGAGCGTATAGTTTTCAAAGGTACACATCATTAGCATCGGAATCCTGACCCCGACAATAACCGCCTTGCTCTCAAATTTGAGCTATGTTGTTTCCTGAGTAGCATATGCATTGAGACATAAGCTACGACAATTTACCATTTTCTCCTTTAGTGCCTTTTTGGGATTAAGGAACACACTTCTTTGCTTTCTCAAATTTCATTTCCAAGCATGTACTATGACCGAATACACGGCCATGCTGCAATGTAGTGTAATTAATGTGGACAGTCTGGCTGCATTTTTAGTGTGGCACACAGGAACAGGTAATAAAAGTCTCCTTGAACATTTGATGCCCATTCTCCAATGTTTCCCCAGTGGTTGTCATTAGTGCTGCGTGTTCAACAGAGCCTCAAGGCTGCCTCTTTTCCGAGGGCTGCTGTTGTAAAATAATAAATGTGACGTTGAAGGATGTGTCCTCCACATGACTGCCCTCTCTCTTTCCCCCAATCTCTCTCTCTGGTTTCTTTCTGTCTCTCTTTTCCTTCCTGATTGCAGTCTTATTACTTGCTCCTTTTTCTCGATAAGAATATGTCCCAGAATCGGTGCAGTGA
This sequence comes from Parambassis ranga, assembly GCF_900634625.1. Taxonomy (NCBI): domain Eukaryota; kingdom Metazoa; phylum Chordata; class Actinopteri; family Ambassidae; genus Parambassis; species Parambassis ranga. Next base: position 2,379,619 of record NC_041033.1, read on the forward strand.
CAGCTCACTGGATGGAAGTGAAAATCCTGTATCATATTTGTTCATTGCAAGGGTCCTGAAAATAAATGGAAGCTGCCACTGGACGTCCACTCCCCCCCCCCTCAGAGGCGCCTCACGTTAGCTCTGGACATAGTAATGTGAAGGGACTTTGATGGTTGATGTCGCAGATTGAATTATGCCCTTGAGGAAAAGCTATTAGCCCAGTCAAGAGTCCTCATTTGTTAAATTAAAAGTGGAAATGACATGTGAGTAGTCTTTTCAGTGAATTAAAGTTGCAAAGAAAATGGATTCCACTCCCTGCTAAAAGGAAATCTTGTGGAGGGGGAACAAAAAAAAAAAAAACTCTTTGGCGTTTGTTTAGTGACATCTATCTCTTCCTGCTTTCAAGTCCCTCTGTGTATATTTATGTTTCCTAATGTAATAATATCGGGTTACTTTTTGGTAACTTGGTGCCATTGGCTAACTCGCCCTCCAAAACCTGGTTGCTCTCCATATGGAGTGCAGAATTAAGCCCTGGAGCCATCACAAGGGCAGAAACCTCAACACTTTTAAGCCACTTTAAGTGAGATCAAGAGGAAGAAGATGATTTAAAATACAGATGAATGAACTATAGTGGTCAGTGTGCCCAGAAGAGACAGGCACAGAGCTGTGATCTCTGTCCTGTTGGCAGGCTTGGTGCTAGCGGAGGCCTCTTCAAAGAGATCCAAAGCTAGCTCGTCAGCTATGAGACCACAGCAGGGAGCCTGCGTTGGAACGAGACTTACAAATGCATTGGTGTGTGTGATTATTTATGTGTATGCACAGTATGTGTGGTTGCAACTCGGTCAGTCCTTCCCAAATGGCTCCATGGAGTAATCTCTGTAGAATTTTAAAAGTCTTGTACTGAATAATTTGTTATTCTCCCGTCAAATTTAAACTGTTTTTCTTTAATTTATTATTCAACCATTTACATCCAAAGTCAATATAAAGACTGTGAGGAGGTTAGAATATCTCCCAGTACACAGTGTAAGTTGCTGTGTGGTATATTCCTTAGCCCCGAACTCTCACCCCTAAAAACCAACATCAGCTTGCTCCCAAATAGGATTTGTGTTTCCTGGGTTATTGAATCCAGTGAACCACAGGGCCTGTGAGGGTTTAACATATTTTCCAGCAATGGGAGAGATAGAACAGCAGGGTTTTCGGCAATTAAACACCTCAACAAAGAACTTTTTCAGAACTCCCACACAGTCACCGTCTGGAATATCTGTTCCATTTCTTGAGCAATGAACAGAAGTTATATGGTATCCCCCTATTCCCGAAATATGCTTTTAGCTGTTTTCACATTAATGGATCGCAGTAGGATTCCTGAATGCAAACAGTAATCCTAATGTTTTATGTCTGTTTTCATTTTAATTTGCCTCACTAAAAGGCAGAAAAAGTTTGCATCACTGTGACTGATCCCTCATAGCTAACTGTTTGTTAAACTCTTTATCTTCTGGATGCACTGACAGACACACAGGCCTGAGGAAGAGCTTGGAGGAGAAGACAAGGGCAACCTGGAGTTAGCCAAAGCAATATCCTGAGTGTGACTTTATCTCCCCCTTCCATCTTCCTTTCTCAGACGGGGCTTACTCTGGATATTTGGTTGTTCAGCTTTCTCCCTTTGACCCAAGCTAGAAAAAGCCTCTCTTATGACTACCTTCACCACTTCCTTCATGCTGATCACTCTTTCATACAGCACTGGCCAAACAAAGACATCAACATCTCCTTGTATCTAGTGTGTAATTTATGAGGTGCTGATAGTCTGACAGAAAGCAAGTTTTACCAGCGACTGCTCTTTCAGCACCTGGTACTGTGAAATCAGTAGAACTAGTGGACACATGGTCTGCCCCCACAAGCCTTCACTTCTTCACTGCATGTATGACATGCTTTATTAGGTTATATGTTGTTTTTTTTCCTGTAGTGTGCAGCCAACTTCAGCAGGCTGCACACTATCTACAAGTAAAAGGTTTCATGGCAATCTATTACTCTTCTAGAACAGGAACAGTTTTAGACTGATGTGTCAGTTTTTAATTTTTAAATTAAATAAATAAATGTGTAAGTGAAATATTAAAAATAATGTCCTCGTACAAAATAATGAATCATTAGCCTAAGGACTAGTTATTAGACCTAGACACTAGTCAGCTGCTTAGCATAAATAGAGATCTTAGGAGAAATGGCAAAGCTGTTACCGCTCCACATGCTGGGGATAGTTCATCAGTGCATCCAAGAATGGCTAGAAGACAGCTGAGCACGCCACACATACAATAGTACTTTTATGTAGCATGCATTTCCTGCAGGTGGCACATTTTAGAATCTTTCTGTGCATATGCATGTTCACTCCTTAAATGCCTGCTCTCAAGTACCATGCAAGAGTGGCATTATGTTTCTCTGTTGTTAATTAATGTTGCACATGGAACTCTCTTTCTCTGTTTTATTCATCCATAGGGGCTGTTTCTGCTTACAGTAACTGTCCATGTCTTCTTATAGTGTGTTTGTTCCACATAAACCAAAAAATGTAAAACACCTGTGCCAAGCCATGCAGCAGAAAGGATACATGAGTGATAACTTTTACAATACAGGTGAAATGTTCTGCATCTATGCCCCTTTTTTTTTTTTTTTTTTTTTTTTTTTTTCCTTTTAGCAGTTGAGTGTTGACAGAACCTAGTATGTTACTTTCATACCAGTGTGGTTTTTCAGAGGTCAAGGTTAAGCACCCATCTGGGAGTGTATGTCACCAACACGGGTCTTCAAGACCTTAGCCCACCTCGCGTTGATCCATTGTAACCACATTTTACTGTCCAGGTTGGTTATAAGGCCGGACAATAATACCAGATCTTGCTACTGTTCTCTGATTGTTACCATATGGGGAGCCCTATTGCAGCTAAAAAGCCTTTCTGTGTCCGCTTCATCTCAAACAGTCCTGACATGCAGAATAATCCAATAACTTCCAATAAATTCTCTCCTGTGGCCAGCTGTGAGTGGGACGGTCAGAGAAGGCAGCTTGGACACTGCTATTATGAAGAACATGTTCCATTAAACTATTTTATGAGTTAATTAAAATGTATTTTAGGTCAGTGTAACTTAAAAAAATGGTTAGTATCACAGGGAGGAGCAAACCAATCATTATGCTATCTTACCCACTCATATCTACACATGTTTTCTTTATATATAACACCAAAAGAGCTGTTGTATTCATGGCTATCACTACAGATGGCTGCATTCACGTCTTTGATCACTCCATCATACAGGGCCCAAAACTCCCATAAAACAGTTTGTTATAGTTGTCATCAGTTCCTGCAGAGCAACCACACAAAAAGAAAGGACAACTATGCAAACATTAACCTGCTAGATTGCAAATCCACAGATTGAGAAAATAAAACATACTGAATTCAGATTCAAACAGCAGCCTTGTGTCGCTGTACAACCACTAAAATAACAGAGGAAGGCATGAACTGTCTTAACAACATTCAACATTACACCACTAACCATTTTCACAATAGAAGATTATTTACACAGTGCACAGTTCTGAATGATTCTGTAACTGAAGTCTTCCATTTTCTGCTATAAAAGCAGTTGTTTCATTTGCAGACATTTTCAGTTTCACCCTGCGTAGGCCCTTGCATGCAATGCACTTTTAATGACGTTTGTTTATTGTTCACAGATGTTGCTGTGTAATGCATATGAATCCTGTTACATTTCTTGTGTAAATTGTTAAATTGTTGTTCTAAATCATACCCATAAGCTTTAATTAATGTTATAAATTTGATAAAACTTTAATGGATCAGTAAATAAATTAAGAAACTTCCTACATAATAAGTAAGCTCATTGGTGAGTAGAGGTCTTGGATGTCTGTGTTATTTAATTCAGCCACTAAGTTGGAACAAAGGTTTATGGGAAATGTGGTTTTAATTCTGACAAAACGTCCTAAGCTTCTTCTCTGGGGTCTCATTTGGTTACGGTTCTGACGGCAGTCAATCACAACAAATTGGAGTTTGACATGTTGAAGTGTTCAAACACTACAGGGTGCACCTTTTGCACTGCAGACACTGCACTGTAGTTTTTACTTTGTTCTTTTTTTTTCTTCTCCTCCTTCCTTAAGCAAAACTAAGCCACCCCCACAGATCTCCCCGAGCAAGTCCAGTGGGGGAGAATTCTGTGTGGCAGCCATCTTTGCCTCGTCCCGCTCCTGGTTCATCACCAACCCCAACATGAAAAGAGAGAAAGGTCAGTTCATTGTGTGCTTAACAATGTCCTGGGTGTTTTTAAACAATTTATTTTATCACTGCCTTCTTTCTTATCCTCCTCACAGATCAATCCAGGCAGTCCGTAGTTGACTCTCTGTACATCATCAGTTGCTACGGTAACTTGGTGGAGCATGTTTTGGAGCCTCGGCCAATTACCACAGCTCAGAAGATTAGCGACGATACACCTTTAGAGCTCAGCACCTGTCCGAGGGCCTGCTGGACTCTAGCCAGGTAATATTAAGTTTACAACTTGGTAAAAATGTCCCTGATCTTGTCAGTGTTATAGACGCTTTTTTTTGTGGAGCAGGACTCCGCAGTGGAACGAGCTGCAGCCACCTTTCAACTCCAACCATCCCTTGGTGCTGGCCTCAGACCTAGTGCAGCATTATCAGTATCGCCTGGTTGGTAAGTGTCACACAAAGCTGTGTTGTTGTTGATATTTTCAAGATATATAAAATAACACAGCAAAAAGGAATATAAATTGAAATTGTTTGGCTGTATTATGCATGTATCATGGGCTATAGTTCTCTCTATGTTTTAGTTGCACAGGCGCACACGTCCATGTATGTTTTCTGTATGTACTGTATGCATCATTAGTCAAAGGGTTGACCCCTATTCCCTCTTGACTTCCCATGCTGACTCTGTTGAAAGCAGGTCATCAACCTCTTATTGGTGCCACATGCTGAGAAGGGACCTTTCTAGTCGGCATCCATATCATTTCTTTTCGGAGGAAAAAAAACATGATATTTCTGCTGTTTCATTACCCTGTGAGTCCTAGGTTTCCGTTCTGCCCTGCACCGTAAAACCGTCCCTCCGGCGTTCCACGCTACACGCCTGCTTCAGGACATGCCAGCACATTGTTATAAGACGCTGCACTCAGACCAATTAGCTGACACCCTAAACTCCCTCTAATTCAATAACAAGTACAGAGCAGTGAGCACTTTACGTTGCCGTCTGAAAGGCCATTTTGCAAAAGTGCACAGTGCACACGGATGGCCACACACGGGATCTGGCCACCCCCGTGGAATATGCTGGCGTTTTCAGCTCACTCCATAATTATAAACATACAAAATCTGTAATTATCTCTTGTGGGTGCTTCAGGGCAAGTGGTAACTGTGTGTACCCTAATTTTTCTACTCATCTCCATTGACTTCTGCAGTGCTCCAGGTCTAACTGGTAGGATATTTTCTCAAATTAGTGCTAATGGTCTCTAGTAGTGTCAGAGCGATGAGAACGCGTCACAGTGACGGGCTCGGGCGTCAGCTTCTTCCACTATTCTCTGCCAGCATGAACAGTATAACTGGCTGCATAATGAGAGAGATTCATTGCATTAGCATTTACATCCAATTAACAATAGCCAGATAACACCGCCATGGCTCTGTATTCCCCTAACCAACCAAGTGTGAACCCATGTGAGGTCAAGACGCTATGAACATAATTGTTCAGCCCTCTACCCACTTCTTGTGCTCTTGCCATTTTCCCTCCGGGGGCCAGCGTTCTATACACCACCGCCACCACCGACTGAGTTGCTCTTGGAGTGCCACCTTCCATTTCTGTGCTTTGCGCCCTGATGGAAACTCTCAGCATCCTGTTTCTCAGCATGCGTCTCCTTTGCCAGCTCTCTCCTCCGCTGTTTCCTCCAGGGCTTGGCAGCACAGCGGAGAAGTGATCCAGGAGAAAGAGTCTGTTTGACCTTAGGATGAATTTCTGCACAGCCATAAACCCCCTGTCCAGGCGCCTCTTGCTGAGCAGAAAGATCAGGACACTCAGAGAAAACTAAAAAAGACACTTAGTTTTTACTTGCTGAACAAATTATGGTATCTAGGTCTAATTTACATTACCAAGAGAGATGTCACAAGAGAGAACGGGTCAGATAAGACAGATGAAAATTACATAAAAACGAATGAATGCAAGAAAGAAGTACTGAAAAGTCAAAGAATGATGGTCCAACTGTCTTTAAATATATCCTCTTTAGCTAATTGCCATCTCTGTAGAAAAGGTGGTGCAAGGCAAAGAGGTGGCAGAACTTGATTGACAGGCCATGGTCTCCGGTCTCGTGGCTCTATATTGGATGACCCAGGCTGATTAAAAATGCAGTATGCAGGGAAAGGAATAGGATGGGGAGAGGAAGGGCCCAGGTCAGGCCAGACCGGAGCCTCCAGGACGGGATGATAAAAGGCAGCGGTGGCGCCACTTCATGGTCACTATCTCCACCTGTCCATCTGTAGCAGCTACTGGCAGCACTCAGCCCTGCAACGCACAGCACAGCCTTGAAGAGATAAGGAAGGGAGAGAGACACACATAATACAGTATGCTCGCAAACAGAGGAGATGCTGTATTGTGATCTGGATGAATTAAAGCAGTCTTGAGTTTTTAGCGCCTAGGGAATCCTCTATAGTAGAATTCCCGTCTCCAAAAATGCCCATTATCCTCTTGGTAAGTGTGTGAATGGGCTTTTTTCTTCTTCTTAGGTGTCAGAGCTGGGTAATAACAGAATGAATGTGAAGTTTTCACATTCTAATTAGCTACATTTAGACTTTTTTTTGATCTACATGATTTTTGGAAGGTGATGTTTATCTAGCTGTCCGCAGAATGTTTTCCGACACCTCTCCCACTCACCGCAGAGTTGCTCTGAAGCAAACAAACTGGTGAATAATTTACCACCTGCATTTCTGGCTGGCTCCTTTCAGCCTGCCGACGGTGGCAGCGTCAGAGGCTATGCTTTTTGGCCGCGGCCCTCCCCTCTCTACCTGTCATATAATGTGCTAATTGTGGAGACTGACTGACTGGCTGGCTCGGCAGGTCTCTTGGGACTCTGAGGCCCATGACAGGCCAGCCACAGTTGCCTCGTCAATAGATCTAATTGCTCTGAGTGAGGGGCCAGAGTGAAGGCTTTGGAGCATCAGGCGTTTGGTAAAGAGAAACCGTGGCGCCATGACTGGGTCAGTAATCAAAGAGAGGCAGAGAAAGGATGGGGTAAGTGTAGCGCTGGCTGAATGAAGGAACTGTCAGTCAAATACGTCTTGAATGATATATAATGACTAAGCTATCCCAGTCTGTCAGTATGCCAGCACCTATCTGCCAGAGCACTGCTCAAAAGAGGAAAGCGAGAAGAGAGGAAAGTGAGAAGAGAGACAGGTGGAGGAGCTGAGAGAGAGCCGAGCAAGTGAAATGTCTGGCAGCAAAGTAAAAGTAAAAAGCAAGGAAGAAAAGTAAAATAAATCTTTTAAAAACACAAATGAAAGAGATAAAGACGCATAGAGCAAACGTCCCAGACAAGACGGCTATCCTCTGTCCGCCGCGCAGGCAGCTCTGCAGATCTATCAGATTGTTAGCCCCTTATCTATCCCTGGAGATCGGCCTGTCCGGCCCCTGGCCCCCAGTCCCCGGGAGGTCGGGCTACATCAATACCTAGGCAGCCTTTGTTCTTGTTCTGACTCCCTGCTTCGCTGCTCTGGCTAACAGGGCACTGGCTACTGGCCTTCAGCTCAGCAAAGCACACCCTCCACAGTCAATAAAGAGTGTGACACAGACAGCTCTGTTCTTCTGTGGTGGAGGGGAGGATGTTTTTCTGCTGATGAGGGTGTGCATGTACATAATCAATGCCAGAGACAGTATAGTATCAGGTATTGTGACTTGAAGTATTATATTTTCTGAGCAAAAAACATTGTAACTGTACAGATTATTGAGTTACAGGTCTGATATAATATATACATGTCAACAATATAACCACCATTTTCCCTATGAAATCCCTATTTTTAGTATAAATATCTAGTGCTTCTGAAATCAGCTTTTTATGTTAAACAACAGACAAATATTTCCATTACAACAGCCCCACGTGAAAAAAGAGCCAGTGATTAACTAGCAGTAGAAACAACTGGGAAAAACAAACAAACAAAAACAAATGGACAATAAAGTTTTTTGAGTTATGAATGAATAGAAAACAAAGGTGAGCTTGTTCCCCTTGGAAACATGTAGGTGGATTTTTGAGTTGTAGTGATTATTTACATTTGTGTTGGGCCAAATATTATAGTATGTTTGTTGGCAAAATATTTTATTAGTAACAAAATGTAGTCATACTTTTACAAACACATCTGTCATGAGACTTTCCATTACACTTTGAGGAATTATAATGTCATTACCTGCAAGACCCTGTTATTTCCATGTAAATATACATTCACACCCTCATCTTCAGTGCACTTTTTTTGCACTTAAAACACTTCCTCTCTGTGTACCTGCATTAACGGCCTCTTACTGAAGAGCCAGTAATTAGTATTGTAAAAGCAGCAGGCAGAGTGTCTGGCTACGTGGACACTAAGATGAGTAGATATGACTGTAACTGCTGGGGTCAGTCTGGCTCCTGACGTGCACACTAAAACACACACACACACACACACAGAGCTTTCTCTTTGCTTGACCCATTGGGATGACCACTAGCTCTCCACAACGGAGCCTGTCCACGACTCCATGGAAAGCCCACCTCTCCCTGCACACCCCCACCCACTGGAAACCTGATCCAGCCAGTCGACCAACTGCTTCAGAACATCAATAATTAATTAGGGAACAGCAATTGGCCCCAAGGGTCAGAGAGCAAGGAGAGAGAGTGAGGCAGAGAGAAGGAGTAGGAGTGAAGGGAGGGGGAGGAAATAGGGGAGTCGTGATTTTGTTTAATAAGTAACACAGCACAGGCTTTGTTCTTCTCTCTCCCATCTTAAAGGGACATGAAAAACCTCCTGTCTTCCTCGCTCTCTTTCTCTCTGTCACAATCTGGCCCTTCCACCCTATGCAGCAGGGCATCTGTAGGTCAGTAAAGGGCCAGTTCACCCTAAATAACAGTAACAACATAAACATATTACAAGCCGTGCGGGGAGATTTGCTCTTATTTTCCCAGGATTTTAATTGTATGTTTCTCTCAGGGTTATTTAAGCTTGTAAGCGAGGCATAAAAGCCAATTAAATTCAATTATTGTTTGTTTATATCTAATAAAACTGTCCACCACAAACAGTTATATATTGTTTTTAAGATAGCTGCGTTGTATTTCTCAAGTATTTCATGAAATTACAAACGAAAAATACACACAGTGGCAAATGGAGTTCTGGATAAGAATATAATGATTTAGACATTAGTTAAACCCACCATTGATGTGACTATAGTAGTAAAGATTTGTTTTTAATAAACATATCTTCTTATTTTCAATGTAATGCCAGTAACATTTTTCAAGTTTCAAGTTTCAAGTTGAAACAAGTCATGTGATGCTGTACTGCATCATCTGCCCTTTCAACACTCGTGTGATAAATGAGAAGACCCGCTGATGTAGTATGAAAGTGAAATGTCTTTCCTACTTGCCCAATATACCATTTCAGCTGCTCAGTGGGCTTAATTTGTTGTATGTGTTGTTTCATAATGCACAGATGTTTTCAGTGGGTGACAGGTCAGGACTCCAGGTTAACCTTTAAAACCTCCATAATGTATACTTTAGTCTAAATAACTGGTGTCCTTAGAGATGTGAAAGACTGACATGATCTGATTTGGGTTTTTTTACTCTAAATGATGACCTCTGCTATTTTATAATACACACATTCTTCCATTGTCGCCATGAAGATATTCAGAAAGGTGGTGACTCTCTGCTCCCCTGTGCCAGTTCATCTCATTATAGCTCGAATGATCCACAGGTGTGCTTTAGCAGCATTACATCCAGTTTTGTTGCCCAAATTTCTATCACTAGCAACTAGTATATATGTGTGTGTGTGTGTGTGTTTATGTGCGTTATTTCACACAGTGTACCTGCTTGTCTTTCCCCCAACATAAAACACTGCTGATCTCTGTAATGGTACAGGTGCTCAATATTAAGCTATTAATCCTGCCACCATGATGCTATTACAGTAAATGATTAAACATTAAACAGAGGTTAATCAGAAATGCGGATGTAATCATTTGCATATCCCGATCTCATTTAGCAATTTTTGTGCTTACAACGCAACTGTACGATGATGGACATCCAATTTCATTCAAGGAGGAAATGTGTGATACTTAATGAACCACATAATGAGTTATGGTGACAGAACGATGAAATAATCAGGAGTGAAAAAAAAAATAAATATTCAAAATATTGCAACTATCCTCTGCACCTTAGATGACCTCTGTTAAATGAATTACAATTCTTTTTTTTCCTTCCACTCGTATCTGTTTATATGAGTTTGGGTAAGGGGGGGGGGGTGATGGTGATGTAACATCGCTACAGAGGTGTCAAACACCGAACTACCTCCATGGAGGGTGTCTGAACACCTGGTGTGTGTGTGTGTGTGCTTGTACGTGTGTGGATAAAGACAGAAGCGCCTTCTGCACTCCAGATGTGGACTTGACAAGTTTATTAGCCATTCTTGTGTTAAACAAACCCCATCCCTGAGGTGGGAGACAGAGAAAGGACTGATTCTACACATTAGGCCTCATTCGCTACGCCTGCTTATTCAAGCCTGCATGAGCCCCATCTGTCTCTGGGTCTCTCTGTCACTCTCTTTCTGTAGCACACACACATGCACATACATGCTTTCCCCCCTCTCACACTTGACTGCAGGCTTGCTTTTTCACACACACTGGCACGCACCCATAGGAGAGAATAAGGGCGTGAATTTTCTTTTCACCTGCTTTTGATGTTACAGAATCAGAATCTTCTCTTAAATATTGCCTTTATTCAGTCTGTCTGTTGAATTAGATGCATACTTATACTATATAATTATTTATTATATGTTCTCTCTCTCTATCTCTCTCAGCGATGCCACCAGGAAGCCCAGGTCCAATCACACGCCATGAATCGTCTGACAGCCTGGCGTCGGACCACAGCTGCCCAGAGGATGAGGAGTGGCTCTCTCAGGTAATAAGTCTGTGAGATATAGACATTTAGCCTGTTCACAGTCATGTTAAAGTCTAATAAATGGGCATTTATACATTTTCTTTCTTTTCACTTGTATGTGGTGCTCATATTTGGATATGGACGATCACAATCAGTGTTTCTTTCAGTTGTACACAGTCTGTGCTCCCATGAATACTGCTGGATCAGTTAACTATTACTTGATTACATGCCTGTGTTTTGAGAACTTTTACAAACCCCATCTTTGAAACCAAATAGGGTTAGAGTTGACATGCTGTCCTTCAATTCATCCATTCATTCATCCATCCATCCATAGTATGCCTCCTAACAAAGTTACATCTGTCTCTGCAAGAATCCAGTGTTCATTTTATTCTAGTTTTGACACTAATTTTGCCTCCTGATACTTGTCTTATACCCACTTACACACACACTAGCCCAAATTGTTCGCAGTATTTGGTCAAGCCATGAAAAATCCAGCACATTCACCCTGGTCTTTTCAGCTTGGTTAACCCTCATAGCACTCATCTCTGGTGTCGGCAGGTAACCAACTACATTTTCACCATCAATAATTCCACTGCATGCATAATTGATTGGTTAAAATGCACCCCACTTAGCTCGCAGAAGCCCTGGTTCGTATCTGCCATGATAGTTTGCCAGAAGCAAAACTATCTATTGCACTAACCTGTACTTTTGGTGAATTCCTGTTAGAGCAGCAGTACCGATGCATTCGTCAGTGTTTGGAGATGTAAGCATACACTTAGGTGGAAGTAAAGCTTGTGGAAAATTCCAAACTATCAGTAAATTTAAGATACAACCTCCACCAACCTAAAATGTGCAATTCTAGATGAGTTACACAGGGTTTGTACGCCTAGCAGATATCAAGGAAAACTAGCTTGTTGGATTGAGAAATGCTAAATACATATAGGCTGTATTGAATTAGCGGCTAAGTACTGCCTCATGGATTTCATTAGATCATATCAGGGGCCTTCATTAGATTATCAGCGGGCATTGTGGCGTTGGGTTGGGATTTGGGATTGATCGGCCATCCCCTAATGAAATGTGAGGTTTGTGACCCTCCATGTCAGTACTCAAGCTTGCTGCAATGCAGTGCCATTTGCTGCCTATCAGTGTCAGTTGCTCTTCAGCTGGCTGTCAGCAGAGAACAAAACCTCCTGTCCAAGTCAGGTCTTTATTCTGTCAGTTTGGTTGTGATAGAGAGGGTGTGACATACAGTACATAGTAAGTTGATGGATGGACAAGGTGGACCAGTGTTTCCTAATACAAAAATAAATGTGCTGCAGTCATTGTGCATAATTATAGGCATAGGGTTCCCCCTCACTATATATGTTCATTTATAGTGAGGGGGGTTGTTGATATATTAGTTTTTTTATACACTTGCTGTGGATACAATGTTATTATTATATTACATTATATTATATGATGCCAAGGTATTCCTAAAATACAGCAAACATCATGCTAATGGGTCCCAGAGAAAAACGCCAAGGTGCCATAGATGTTGATCTAGAATGCTTGGACTAAGTGACAACATTTTGTGCGTTCTTGGTTGTGGTAGCATGTTAGCATATGTGTCAATTACGTGACTTGTGGTAGATGGTTGACATGCTAGTGTAGACCACATTTATGTCGTTTATCCACCTATGAAATATGTTAACACTTAAATTTAAAAAAGCATCACTATTAATATTAGCTAAAAGCTTTTAGGAGCACCTTCTCACTGAGTTACTAGTTACCATGGGCATGTCACAATGTACGTTATTGCTTTAAAGAAACAATCTATCTAGTGCGATTGCCTTGTTCCTTTTAAATAGGTTGTGAGATACTGAGGCTAATGTCACCATGATGCACTGTAATTACATGTTTTTGTATTTACCGACTCTAATATTGCAATTTATTTGTTTTTTTTTTAACATACAAGAAGGAAACATGAACTGTGGAGTTGATCCTCTACTACACTGTTGGTGAGAAGTAACTAGAAACTTGCTAAGGTATTGACATCAGACACCATGGAGGAATAGAGCCCTGGTCCCCACAGCAAGCACAGGTCATGTAACAGGTCATCATGCTGAATGATTTCTGTACTGGGCAGCACTACAGTACTTTTTATGTTGGATGGAGGGTGTGGATATTGGCTCTCTAGCCCATCTAGTGATTCAAAGGTTTATTACAAGACGGCAGTGTCCATACTATTTTTAGCATGCAAACTTAGGTCAGTTGGGTGCTAGAGGCAATGAGAGGACTTTTGTCTGATCTTCTGATCTAATTTGGTGGTCCTGTCTAAGGTGTGCATAGGCTATACAGACAATTTGACATCAGCATGTGACTGGCCCGACAAGTCTGGAAGAGGAGGAGTATTGTGGGTTGACACTGGACTGTAACATCTGGACCCTGAATCCCACTGCAAAGAGAACAGACTGGCAGCTGTTTGGCTCTGCGGCTGGGCGTGACATTGATGGTGTTAACTGGCAAAGCAGACACGCACGCAAAGTGACAATCCTCCTCACTCCTTCTGTGGCCTAATTTCTGCAGCTGTGATGGAACACATATTAAAAAAAGTGTATGTGATTATATATATGCTTATAACGTGTTTGTCTGTAAACATACTAGAATTAAGAGGGAGATGTTGGCACCTGCCAGCCAGAGCAGAGTGAGACTGTGATCTAAGTGCTGGGCTGAGGTGAGAGACAGACATGTGTGAAGTAAAGAAAATGAAATGTGAACAGTGAGACACCAAGAGGCGTGTTGAGTGCTGCAGGGATTTGGAAAGTCACAGTTAGCGTGGCAGAGCGGTGAAAGAGGGAGTCCAATGTAGGAGACGGTTAGTCAGTGAATTTAAGCCCGAGGAGATGTAGAATAGAGGAGGCAGTAATAGTCCTATGTTCATGACTCACCCACTCTTAGTCTTCTCCTATCCTACTTCCAGGCAGCATTAGTGCCACTCAGCCCAGGCGTCCATGGAATGCCTGCCATACCAGTGCCATCTTATTCTCCCAATAGACCTCCCTTCAAACTCGCCGCCACTCTGTTGCTAGTGTCACACGTATATTAACCCTCTGGGAAGGCTTCCCATCATGCCGCCAGCACACAGAAGACCTTTACAAGTTCCGACATCATCATCAGACTTTCAGTGGTACAGCAAGCTTTTAGTTGGATGTCATGTAACTGAGTTCAGGTGGGTACTGTGTTGGGTATTGGCACAATGATTGACACCACCCTGTGAAATGCATCAATGATGACTCTCAAGACTGGCTGCTGTTCATGGTCATAAAATAGATGAGCTGGGTCTCTTTTAAGAGGTTGGCTTTGTTTTCTTTCCTTTTTGTTTCTTTAAAGTCTTGCAGTTAGTCGTAAGTCATAGAATGCCAGTCTGATGGATGTTTGGTAAACCACGTTGGACTTAATGGAAGTTTTGCACAGACATTCATCTCTTCTCTGATTGCCTGGTTTTTCCTCTAGTTTCTCCATTATATGAGCGTTTATGGTTTTTGGGTTGAAAATCCTTGACAACCATTGGATGGGGTAATACAGTTACAGTAATATTGGCTATAAGTTACTCTCATTTAGCCAATATTTGCATGGCAGCGAGCTAACTAAAACGAGCATTTAAATGTTGTATAAACATTAAATTCTGACAAAACCATCTAATGACTTTCCCATCACTATTAGCTGTACTTGACCTATTTTGCAAATTAAAAGGTAAGATGAATGGATTAGAAGTGTCCCACAGGATCCATGTTGTTGGCTAACAACATATTTACCTTTATCTAGCAAAAAGCAGGTAACAAAAGGAAGTGTCCAGAAATCAGTCTGTGCAGGAGTTGTGTTCATTATGATAGCTGTGCATTTGCTATTGGGGCTCATGCTTTGAAGGTCAGCTCTGTTGTGGATTTCCTGTTTATCACAAGATGCTGTTGCTACTTCCTGCAGGTGATTAATCACACTTGAAAGTTTATTATGCGGCTGTGCCTCACAGGATCACCTCGAAGCATTTCACAACTAGATAAAAGAAGAAGGATTTTGTCATTTGTATTTAAAGAAGCTTTCAAAATGCCCTTGTTGCGGTGTTGTATAGAGTTTGTCGAAGATCCTGCAAGCTACTGATTACAAATTACAAAAGATTCTCTATATCCTCAGGTGGAAATCGTAACCCACACTGGGCCCCACCGCCGCCTATGGATGGGCCCCCAGTTTCAGTTCAAGACTATTCATCCTTCTGGCCAGACCACAGTCATCTCCTCCTCGTCTTCAGTGCTTCAGTCCCAAGGCCCCACCGACGTCCAACAGCCCCTATTGGACTTTGACACAGATGACCTGGATCTCCACAGCCTCAGGTACTTTAAAAGCCACCATGTTCAGTTTGAATAAATGAGGAGCCTGTCACTGTAATTATCCTATCCTACTTCTGTCCACTAGAAGTTATCCTAATATCCTCATAATCATATATTTTACCATAATTATCCTTTAACAGTGGGCAGCTTTACATTTGATCACTAAAGCAACAAACCAATTCTCCCCTCGTGGCTTCCTGGGACCAGATCCAGTCAGATGTCACTGAATGTGTGCAATTTCTGTGTGCAGGATCCAGCCTGTGCGTTCAGAGCCTGTCAGCATGCCCGGCTCATCAAGGTTGGTGGCTGATCGCCGAGGACAGACCAACATCATGGACGCCGGATCAGGTAGGGAACTTAACCACCTCTTCTACTCTTCTACACATTGTGGTGCTGGTCATTGTACGTCCATCAATTCCATCAGTGGAGATTGTGTTGATTGTGGTGGGGTCACTGTGGACGTATATGCATCCTACATTCACTTAACACAGCAGATCTAGAAACAGATGAGTTAATGGCAAAATGTTCAAACCTGAGACACTAGTAGCATTGTGCTATTATATGTGACATTTCATTTCCTGCTTCACAAGTAAAATGTGTGTAAAATGGTATTGTCTACCAGAACAATCCCACTCAGGCGGATTATCATTTACACTCCGCACCTTACTTCTTTCTATTGTTATGCGTAGTGCCACTGTCTGAATGTAGCAGCCATTTGACAGGATTGATTTGACTCCATGTGATTGTAATAGCAAAGCTTCTTTAATCTGGTTATGATGTTTTTCTAATCCAATCACAATCAGATGAAAGGATTTCCTTTGAAAATATGTCTTCTCCTTTCTGAGTATAATACTGTTAGTTGGTGAGTTGTGTGAATGTCTGTGCTGTAAGCCAGGTATTCACTGCCAGTGAGGGAATCATTACTTACTGCGTGACATTATATCCTGTTGCCGCGTGTTTGATAAAGGAGATAGAGGAGCGGCTGTGGCGTCTGTGGCATTATCTGCTCCGTCTTGTGACAGAGCCGTCACTCATCTGATCTGCCCTCACACTGACACAGAGCCACCGGGTTTTTTTTTGTCTTCATTCAGGTGTCAGGAAATATTTACAGCTCGTGTCACAAAAAGGTGTGTCACAAATAGTTTTAAACATCTGATTCTTGTTTTGTTTTGTTTCCCCGTTCTTTGGAGCACATTCAAGCATAAACAGATGACTGCAGATAAAGTTTGACCGATTTTTATTCGAGTCACTTGCTGCTACATTCTTGCTTTGCAGTTTTAAAGTAAATAATATGCCGCTCTACCTGCCATCATCACAGAGCCAGTTAAAGCTTTGTTTAAGCTTTTTAAAATCTACCCAATTATTACTTTATAATCTACACACAATTTTTGCTTTAGTAAAAAAGCAAACGTTATGTTGATGGCTACTGTGAAGCCACAATACATAGCCTGCCTAATCTGTAATATTCTGCAGATTATTGTAATCTATTTCTAGTAGTAGTCAAGCAGCTCATCTGGCTAGCATCACTTCATCAGCTAAAGATTTGAGAGGTATCCAAATTGTTGTGACATAACTTTGCTACATGTAGGCTTGATTTATGCTTTTTCAAGTCTACACTGTAGCAACGTGTGCACCTTCAGCAGCTATGTGTCATTATAACACAGCAACAACTTTCACAGGCTTTTTTTCCTTCTACACATTGTGGCTGCTGAACTATGTTGTGCTTTGTGCTAATAAAAGACAACAAGTTGTCAGATTTACCTCTTAACATCCTAAAATTTCTTGTCTTTGTCTCTTAGTTTTCAGAGGAGCTAAATGCATACAGCAGGGATGCGTTGGTTCAGCACAGAATCATAAACTGTGCTAAAACTAAATAACAAAGCACAAATCCAATAGTCCTGTAGTGTTTGAGTAACAGACTGCCTCAAGTGGGCCCTATGAATAACTAGTTGGAAACAAATTCAATGTCTGATAATATCTATTTATAATATCTGTCTGAGGAGACAATTGCTTTGGCTTAAAAGGTTTTGTTGGTTTAAGCCTGATTGAATGAACAAAGATTTGGAGACGTTTCATGGGCTGTTGTGATGAATTATACAGACACATAGCAGCTGTGTATGGACCAGTGGGACATGTGTCTTTAACCTGTATGCTTCTACCTTCACCTGTTAAACTACAGCGCTGATCCTCTGACCTTCACTCTTCTTCCACTTCCATCTGTCTTCCTCTCTCTGCCAAGAGCTGTATCTGTGTTTCTTCTGTCTCCAGCCCGTGTCCTCTGTGTTTTCAATTTCTCTACTCACTGGTTCATAGCACAGAGAGAGAGAAAGCCAGGAGGACAAAACCCGGCCGAGGGATAAAGGTGATGCTTATCTGTGTGTGTGCGCAGGGAGGGTTCAGTGTTGTGTCCTGCCACTGCCATGGCGCCGCCTCTTATCATGCACACACATCACTTTTGTCTCACCCTCTGAAGAATACGCTTGTGTGACGCAGAACTTTATGACAAGCAATATGCGTTTTCAAGGCCGGAGGTCCGGAGGAGCTGGTAATTGATGCAAAGTGACTGAATTCTGACACTTCTCAGTGCACCTCAGCCCTTTGGATGTAATGATACTGACTTTTAAATGATAACAGTGATGTTTTTGGGCTTTGGTCTGTAACATGTATCTATGAATTAGTATTAATATGCAAAAAAAATGTTTTATAGATAATTATAAGTGTAGACTCTGATCAAAAGTGACTTTTGTGCCCCTAGTTAAAAAGCTAAATATTATATAAGCATATTTGTGTGATGAAGACTGCATCATGCACACCACAAAATGCCTAAATTAACCCATCTAACCAATAACCCAAGTTTGCATTTTATATATTAGAAAAAGCACACGTAAAATGCATAACTCCATGTGACACAACACCTGGAAAGCATCAATTGCCATCAAATGTGAAGGGTCCAAACTCTTTTTAATGGGACTGACTGATTTATAGTGGTATTACTACTAGTGCCGATCCATTTTGGTACCTCAGAGCACATCCAGGTAGGACAGTACTACACAGTACAATGGTTAGTCAGATGTAGTCACATTAGCAGCTGAACGCCATTTGAATAATAACATTAATTCATCAACAACCTCATAGACCTCTGCAGATAATTAATTCAGGTGTAATGTGCTTCAAGGTGCTTATCACAGAGA
The DNA here is from genome assembly GCF_900634625.1 of Parambassis ranga. Taxonomy (NCBI): domain Eukaryota; kingdom Metazoa; phylum Chordata; class Actinopteri; family Ambassidae; genus Parambassis; species Parambassis ranga. The sequence goes on from NC_041033.1 coordinate 2,398,289, forward strand.
CTTTGCATCAGAGTCAATAACATATTGGTAGAAAACAAATTTAGCATGATCCACCTTGGTAATCAGGACAGTATCCATAGCAACGGATCAGCAGTGTGCTCTGTGGCAGAATGTCAGGATTAATCAATCAGAACTGAGCATTCACTGTGGCTATATACTAACTAGTGGCTTTAACATTTTACACTACTAGAGATGACAGTAATAGCACACAGCAACCAGGGGATCATAAAAAAAAGTAAAATATCAATAAATTCATATTTGCATGCCCACACGTTTAAATATACCCTGGCATGTTCTCTTCATAATGTACATTTTGTGGTTTCCAGCCTTTACTGTTAAACTAAAAGTGTCTCTTCCAGAGTCCCCAGGCAAAGTGAGGCCATAAAGCTACAGTGACTCACTTACAGTCAGTCAGTCTCCCCAGTGTCTGCTCCCATCTTATCTCAGCCCATACACTCTGCTTATCTCTGCCCTCCCCGAGGTGATGGGACGCCGTCTGCAAGGCGCACGCACGCGCACCCACACACACACACACACACTGTTGTACAGTGCTTCCAGTCGTGACTTTTTGACTCAGCATATCTGTCTTTTATGGAGGGGACAGAGGAGCACAACAGCAATGCTACTGTCTCACTTTCCACCAGCTGTAATACACAGGATCAATGTGTAACTGTTATCAATACCCCCATCTGCACCCCAGGCCGTACTATAGTGTGTGTGTTTGTGTGTGTGGAGGCGGCTTGAATCCCAGCTAGACTACACAGTGGCATTTTGTGGCCCAGGAGGTCATATCAAGAAAGAAAGAAAAGGAGACAGACCTGAAAAAGAGATAACACCAAGACTGAAAGAAAGAGTATTTAATCTTACCTGTGTGTGTGTGTGCGCACTGATAACTCTCCCAGTCCTCCTCCACTAGTTGTGTTTTGACTGTGCGCTGAATCTACCCTTCTCCGCAACAGGAAACAACAATAAAACACCCGTCTACTTCAGCCATTTTGTTGTTTTTGTTGTTGTCATCCTTAAGCGCATGTCCCTGTACTTTGTCGCCACGTCTCTGCCTCTGTGTTTGTCTCCATCTGTGTGTGTGTGTGTGATTTATCTGTGGCGGTGAATCAGTGATAGTGTGTCAGCTGCCGGCAAAGCAGAGCAGGCAGGACGAGATGAAGCTGGCTTATCACAGAATGCTGAAGACACTTCAGAGACCTGCTGGACTTTTGTCAATTGTTTGTGTGTGTGTGTACGTGTGTGTGCCTTGATTGAGACAGTAAGTCGGTCAACATCATAAGCCACCAACAGAGCGTTCAAATATCACAGTCAGCTTCAGTAATCAATACTGTGTGCCCTCTCTTCATCTGACCCTGCCTGTGTACAGGCATGTATTTGTATACTGACTCCAGTGTAGTGTGTGTCAGTCCATTAGCAACATCCTGTAAAGCAGTGAGTTAATCAGTGTGGGATCAGCAGCTATCAGCCATTAGCCACATCCACCCCACATTATCACAGCTCACTTACTAGCACTGTCTGTGCGTGTGTGCGCACGTGTATGTGCTGTGTTAATTTCACACTAAAATAAGATGTGTTGAGCCTCCAGGAGACAGTCATAAGTCTCTTTTTTTATTTAAGAAGTTTGTTCATTCTTATTTAAATAAGAATGAATGCTCCCTTGTTTCAATCCACTGCTGTAATTCGAGCATGTGTTCCTCCTTTGGCTGCTGTCTTTCATTTATTGACTATTGAAAATGCACAAATAAACACAAAAACATTTGGGTTGAATTACACAAATACATTTTTAGTCTTTTGTAATCAATATCTAAAACTTTCCTCATGTCATATGAAATAAACATCAACTTCACGAAAACAAATCAGGTACATTTTATACGCTCTACGCCGGTGTCCGATGCAGTCAGATTAACTCGATCCAGATAATGCTCAGTGCTCCACACAGTGATTTTCAAATCTCTAAACTTTTAGTCTTTGTTTTCTTACTGAGTATTGGTGGGTCTCTAGCACTTTTGCTAGCACTTTTCAGTGAGACTAACTACTCTAGTCCTGTTCTTGCCGCTCAATCAATTACAGAGCTAAATCGAAAGTTTGTTTTCATCATAATTTCTCTTCCACTCTATAATATTATAAAACTGCTGTCTAAAAAATGCAACCTGGTCAAACGGTCAGTAGAAGTGTGCATAATTGGAAATCAATGAAGTAAAGCAGGCACAAACGCTTAAATGTTTCTCCCATTCTTGTATGTCGGTGTGTGTATGAGTGTGTGCACCTGTTAGCATCACCAACACAGTGTCCCCTTGTCCTGATGACCCACCGCCTCCTCACCACCGTCAGCACCACCCTGAGGCGAGAAGGGGCTTTCCCCCGAGTTATTGTTCTCACTGAGGCAGGAGCAGGAATAAAGAGGGGTGGCATGAATGACTGAATAAAAAAAAAGGATGGGAGCTTTGCAGACCCTACACACACACACAGAAATGCACTCAGACACATACTTTGCCCCCTTCTCTCCTCCCCTTCATACCTGAGCAGCCATTTAAAAGACTAGGCACCTGTGCTGTGGTATTCTGTCTCTCTTTCCTTTTCTAATACACACATACCCAGTAACCTACACCCCACAATTACCTGCCTGCTTCATAAAGGGCCCTTGTATTTTTGTGCTATAGTGGTCACACTGACAACAGTGATCACGTAGGCCAGAAAGATTCCTGGCCATCCGATCTCTTTCCTTAAAGACAAATACCCTCATTTCCTGTGACCCCCTTCCCCACTCCCCCCACCGCCAAATCCTCCACCCTCTCCATTCTTCCTCTCACAATTTTATTTCCATCAATAGGCACCTTTGTCACCTTGCTGCCACTCTGCCCCTCCACCCATCCTGTCCATCGCCTTGGGGTGTGTTTGGTGACCCGTCGGCCGGTGACAGGACATAAGAGCCAATCTCCGCAGTCATTGATGCTCCTTTTTATTGTTATCACCGCCAATCAGGCGGAGGGAAGCAGTGAGTTTTTATCAGGAAACAAAAGAAAGAGGAAAATAATCTGCTGCAAAAAATCAGAAAGAAAAGCAGGCCAAGTAAAGATGGGAAACATAAGTGACACATGTAAATGTGCTGCTTCGGAATTCTATGAATATATCCTTGAAGTTTGGGATGAAAAGGCCCGACACTGTAGCTCGAAACATCTTAAGTTGTTTTGAAATGAAGTGAAATGTATACATGATTATAGTTTTACTTTCAGTGAGTATAATTTGCATAGGCAAATTTCAGAATGTTGCTGCTTTATTCCACTTGTGTTGTGTTACAGTACAATGAAAAGACGAGGCAAATTTCAAGTTAAAGAGAAGGCAGGGAGTCTGTGCTTGTCAGACGCACCCTGAACGTTTCATCCTCTCACTTCCTTTCCACCTCTTTTTCCCATTTTCTGTCTCCACTATTTGTATCTGCTCACTAACATCTCTGAGATTTATCGTTCGCTTACTTTTAAGACTTCAGGAAGTGTGCTAGCTTATACATGTGTGTGTGTGACGCTTCGGGGACTCCAGGGCAGGAATGGTTTAGCCACATGTAGAGATTTATGATGAGAGTGTGTGTGTGTGTGTGTGTGACTGAGAAAGATCAGGGTGAGTCAGGGTTTGATACGGGTGAGCGCTGATCAGGTTTTTGTGCCTTTATCTCTCTCTTTCTCTGTCTGTATGTGTGTTTCTGTGTGTTGTGTTAAATGCCCTCCAGCATTAGTGTTGTAATGCAAGTGCATGTGTGCCTGTGAATCCATGTGACTGTGTGTGTGTGTGTGCAGTGCCAGAGGGCAGTTAAGACTGAGCAGCTGCTCTTTATAGTGACTGAACGGACACCAATGTGTCGGGCATCTGCCACGCGTTCACCCTTCCGCCTACCCACTGGAGTGTGTGTGTGTGTGCTTGTGTGTGAAAGTGAGAGAAGTCATGTTGGTGTGTGTAATCATGTCATTTGCTTTCTCAGTGATTTCATAATTGTGTATAGCAATTATAGTATTGTAGAGAAATATAGATTTATGTATTTTTAATTGGGACTGAGAGGAAGGCATGATGGTTATGAATGTGGTTATCGAGTGTGTGTGTCTACCAGCTGCTGAGGCATGTTTCATGTTCATCTAAAGTGTGAAAGCAGTCACGCACACATGTACAGCACGCTCGCTCGTTACAGAGCAACGGTGTGTCCCAGTGTAAGAAGAGGGAGTCACGGTCGTCGTCTGTGCCACCCTTTCATTCCCATGACCTGAATCTGTGGCAGGCGCCCCTGCCTGGCTGCCCCTCATGCTCCAGGAGGAGGGGCCTGCCACATGATTTTTGAGATGTGAAGGGGAAGTAATGGAACAGCTGACCTTGCACACAAATGCAGGAGCCAACTTGTCTCATCTTTAAGGGCTCGTTTAAGCAAAGTGTGAACGCACCCTCAGTGCGTTATGCACCTGAAATGGAATAGACTCTGACCAGTAAACCACTTTTTTGTGTGGAGCTGGTCAGCTGTCATTTTTAGCCTTTCTGTTTTTTTCTATGTAGTTGATATAAAAAGCAAATTGATCTCTTATTCACTCCCAGTTTCTAGCTACTTATGAGCTACACAACCGTGTTTTATGTAACTGTCATACATTTAACAATGATGTATAACTTTCTTGTAGTCTTATATTGTCATGAAAAACACTTTAAGCATTAGCAAAACAAACAAAAAACTAGTGGACGTTAGCACAGACAGAACTCCAATTACTGCTAACACTATTAAGGGAGTGATGAAGGAGGTGGGTTGGGTACTTCTCTTGAACAACTTTTGCCAAATTTCTGACAGAACATCGGGTCTGAGAGCAAGGATTCAGGTGTATGCAAACACTGTAGTAGACAATGGATGGCTACATCCAGAAAGAGAAAAATACTAAAATGGCGCTGCTGGTTGCCGGTACCATATATCAGTACATAGGTAAGGTAATAGTGTTGGTAAAGTAGAGATGGTACAGGAGTACAGATCAGAGTCTTTGCAGCCGTTTGTTTTTATTTTCATTTCTACACTGAGCTACATGGACTACAGGATTGTTGGTTCAATGCCCAGGCCTGTCTTATGCCAACATTTTGTTAAGCAGGGCAGTAAACGAGTTGCTGTCATGCATGCCAGCCTGTCTCTTATTCAGTGTGTGAATTGGTGAGTGAGAAACATCTTAAAGTGCTATATAGGAGCTATTTTTTCCCTCCATCCAAAAACACTGGGGACAAACACAACACATTGTCATCAGGGCTGACGCATCTTTCTCTTTTCACCCTCTTTCCATCTGTTCCTGCCCTTCCTTCCAACTCTCTCCCTCTGTACTTTCCTCCCTCTCCTTCTGACACTAACCCTGTCTGACAGTGTCTCCATGCTGTCGCGCACTAATCCACCTCTGAGAGGTGTTAAAGCACTCACACACACACACACACACACACACAGCGTCATTCCAGATCCCGTAAGGTATCGATCTGCCGTCCCGCTCGCTCTAATGGGATTTTTTACACCTAAGCATCAGAAACACCTAATGCATTGCATTACATCTGATGTGGTCAAACACACACACATGCGCATGCGCACTTTTACACACGGATAATTACCACAGGCGGCTGAGCCTCTCTGGCAAGTGTGGTAAAAAATAAATAGAGGACAGAAGAGGAGAATGCACTCAGCAGCATATGCATCTGACTTCTTCAGCATCTGACTCATGTCACAGATGTTCAGACTGTCTCTGCATCACACACACTCCACTTCTGTGAGTGTGAAATGATGAATCTCTTCGTACAGCTTTTTAAAGGCTGACAAGCTCAAAGCTGTTTCTCTGGAACTGCAGTGTGTTGGGAAAAACAATTAATAAGAGAGAGAATTTAGTAACAGAAAATTATGAACCCCAAGGCATTCTGGGCTGTCATGGCTGCTTTATGTGTATTTATATATGCATGGGCATCAGTTTATACATATGTATATATACCGTCTATGGTTGTATGACAAAAAAAAAAATAAAAGTATTTGCCTTATCAGACATTTTTATGGTGGCTGTGCAGAAACAAAACACAGAACCCTAAAGTGTGTTGATGAACAAAAACAGGCCTTAAAAAAATAACTGCTCACTCAAAATGTTTAATATCTTTTACTTCAGGCCTGATCTCGCTGCTGCCTTTCAAAAGGCTTTTTCAAACTTTTATCTTCATTGCCTCTTTCCTTTCTTTTGTTTTTTCTTGGTGTCACCTCAGGGCTGACCAGGTGGAGGCCTACTGCAGGCTCATTTCCTCAGCAGGTGTGTGTGAGTGTGTGTGTGTCTGTGCAAGCATGCGTGCGCATATGGAAGCGCGTGTGTGACGGCACATTTACGTAGATGCTATCTGCTCACCTGCTTCTTCCGAGCCACAGAAGCAGCCATTGTGTATTGATGCTAGCCTGCTAAAGACCAACCCCCTCCAGGTGACAACAGGTGTTGTGTGTGTGTGTGTGTGTGTGTGTGTGTGGAGGAGGATAATATCAAGGAGGATATTGTTTGTGCCGTGGTGGGGGGAGTCGGAGTGAGAGGGGAAGAGGTTACAGCCTTTCTCTCCTCACCTGGAAATTATGTCCTGCCGCCATTTTACTGGAGTGTGTTTCCAATCACTGCTGGAACGTGAGAAATGTCCGCTTGGGAATTCCTCCCCAACTTCCTGTCTGTCTCTTGTTGTGTGTGGATGTGTGCATAAGCGTGTGTGTGTGAGTTAAAGAGAGAGAGTCAGTTTGATTGGAAATGTGGATTAAATGTGGCAGTAAAAAGCTTCCTTTACTCATTTTCTCTTCTTCTTATCTCTTTAATTTCTTCTTTCAGGAGGTTTCATGCCTGCTGTTTAAAGATATAGTCTTTGTTACAACCAGATTCTTTTAAAGACAAAATGAGTCTGTGCTTCTCCCTGCAACTTGAAAGCCATGAGTGACTTCATTGACACCATCAAATTTGCAGATTTTTGACAATATGTCTGTTTTGTGCTTCTACATCTACATCTAGAGTGCATAGTGATTCCCATATATTTTAGTTTAAATCCATAACTTTGACTTTATAAGATGTGTCTGAGTCCTCTCTGCGTCTAGCCATGATTGTGGTGTTTGGATAGAGGTGAAAGACACATTGGCTTGAGGGAAAAATGCCCAGAAACTATTTCAGCAAATTATCTTCTTCCTGGTAAAAACCAAAACTGCTAGTTTTTAACTTTCTCCTCAGCCCCCCCTCCCTATTTTTCTTAATCCATCTTGTTTCATTTGCACTTTCTGCCCAAATGTATTGCAGATGTGTTTACTGACTCACTATGTTTTTGAAGACAAGACAGAAAAATATGAAGGAGGCCTTGAAGCAAGGGTGCATCAGCAAAACAACCATCATGCAGAGAAAGAATAGATAGAGGGAAAGAGATTAAGAGGCTGAGACAGGGAAAGCACACATTTGTCTCTCTCCCAAGCACACACATTTAGGCATCGGCATGGCCTCGCTGATGTGCAGCAGTAGTGGCAGCACTAGCGCACGTTAGCATGTTCTGGCTGCAGAGCCTTGCATCTTTTGTTGAAGATCATGGCAGAGGGAAAGTGACAGCTTTCTTAGACAGAGCTGCTTCTCTTTGTTCTTTTCTTGCTGTTTCTCTAGTTTGCTGAGCATGTTTAGACACAGACTGTGTTTGTGTGTGTGTGTTGCCAAACCGAGCAGGTAGTCCAGTACATTTGATTGACTTGCCCGCTTGCCTTTTTTGTCAGTGCTGCAACTGTCACATGCTTTAGCTGTCCGCTGCCATATTTCCCCTCTTATCTGCGTCTTTCTCTCTTCCCCTGCTCCCATGTCTCTCCTTTCTTAACTTCATCCTTCATCCCTGTGAGTCTCTCCGTCACCGTTATCGGCAGCACAGGAAGCTGTTGTTTCCTCAGCGCTGTAAGTTAACATCCATCTATCTGATGACAAGAGGAAAGGCTCCAGATGTGAACAGTTCTCTGCATCCTTCTCTCACTCGCTCTATTTTTCTGCCTGTCTTTTCATTAGGTTTCTCCCTGCAGTCAGAGTTCAGTGTCTGACTGCGTGGTCTAGACATTAAGCTCGAACCAATTTCTGGCACCAGTGCTGGCCTGTTATTAAAGATTAGATCTGGCCCCGTCAGCTTGATTGATAACCTGGTTTTGGTATCCTCGGTTTGTGTCTGGGGGCTAAATATGGTTTTGGAAGCTGACGATCCTATCACTTCCTCAGTATTCTCAGCATGGATATTCACATTTGAAGCTTCCACCATGCTCGTTTTTTTGTCAGCACATACAGAACTGGAGCTCATTTCTGCAAGCTGCAGGGTAAAATGAAGCGCAGAATAATTTTACCTACCAGCATCCTGATGAGCGAGGATAAAATCTGAGGCTGGAAGCTTGATTTGTGTGTGTGTGTGTGTGTGGAGTGTTTCAGTGCCGAAGATTAAGTTAAAATGCAAGTGCGGTATTTGTTTGAGGCCGGAAATGTATTCAGAAGCATAACACGTACTGAGAGAGCTCACTGCACACTAAATGTGCACATCCAACATGTGTTTCTAATGAAAGCAGTGTATGTATGGGAGGGCTGGTCAGCCATACAGTATGAGGTCATCTGGTTGGTGTACGTTTACTGCGAGTATGTGTGCCTGTGTGTGCTCTGAATTACCATTTCACTGTACATACCTGTACAGTCCTACTGCTCCTTTAATGACACAGCAGAGGAGAGGGTGATAATTGCTGACACCTGTGATGTGTGTGTGTACAGACATACACACACAGTGATTTATAAGTGAGCATTTGAGCAAAATTCAAAATACAAGCCAGGCAGTTTTGACTGTCAGTCAATTAGATCGATCAGCGTTAGCATCTTGCTTTATTTTATGTGGTTTAAACCTTGTTTTTCTGGTACCAATCTGTACTAGTAGAGATGTCTTGGCTGTGGCTACATCTGTAGCTTACCACTGCCACTGTGTGAATGTGGTGTGAATGAATAATGCATCTCAATGTAAGCGCTTTGAGTGCCTGCCCAACAGAGCAGAAAAGCACAATATAAGACCAATGCATTATTATTATTATTATTATTATTATTATTATTATTATTATTATTATTATTATTATTATTATTATTATAGCAACTGTAGAAACAATGAAGCTTCTGGTGTAAAAGCTAAAGCCGTGTATGTGTGTGTGTTGTGATTTGGTTTAAGTTTGTTACGGCCAGCGGTTGTTTTGTTCTATCGTCAGTGTGAGCTGAACCACCAGGATGAAATTTTGGGTTAATGGGAACGTTTCAATGTCATGTGAGAATGTTATTGTGTTTTAGGAAGAACAACACATAACTAAAAGCTTGCCTGTCCATACTTTGTCATTTTCCATTTTCAAAATGAGCTTCTCCTTCCTATCCATGTGAATCAGTCGTAAACTGTGTGAAGGAATTCATTCATAGAAGTTACGCTGTGCATGTGTATGTTTTTGGCACTTATTGTCGACAGCAGCTCTTCCTTGTGTTGCTGACTCTATTAAAAGTCCTGCAGCCTTTCATCTAAAGGCTATCCTTTTAGACGTTCCACCTGGCTTTATGTGTTTGTCTGCTTGACTGTCTTCGCCAATGTGTGTGTGTGTGTGTGAGAGAGTGCGGGCATGCCGTCAGCTACTGCACTAACAAACATACTTAATACAATTATCCCTCGGCAGAGACAAGAAAGGGAGACAGGCGGCACCTCAGAAGGTATGCTGTCTGGTGCATGTGTGTATGTGTGTGTGCATGATGTGGATGTTGTCACTGGCAGCTAGTCTTGGCATTTCCACGCCTGGCTTCCACTGAGTGTAGCGTTTCCATCCTTCCCTCCAGTACACCCCCAATCCCTGTCTTCCTTTTCTTGTAATTGGGGCTTTCCTATATAATTAGTCCATCCTTGCCTCCACCACCCCCCCTTAAGGAGAGGCCTACTAGCATGGCACCTCGGCCCCAGTAACAAGCACCCTTTCCCCCCTACGGCACTGGCACTTCTCCCCTGTGGTGTGGGGAGTGGGAGGTTAGCTTAGCATCACAGCTAACCATGGCTGCAAAGCCTTTGAGCAGGCCCTGGCGCCGGCCAGCCACATCCCCACTGGTCAGTCTTGCACTAATCCAATAAATGAGATGTGCGGGAGGGCAAGTGTCACACACACTCACTCGCATACACACAAACTTCAGATACACACTTCGAGGTCCAAAGTTGTGACAAGCTGCTGCTAATTGTGTCCTGTCTGTCCCCGTCTTCTCTTCCTGAGGGCTCAGAGAAATTCCTCAACCAGTGGGTCGAATTCAAGTGTGTGTCTTTTGGAGGTGTGTGTGTGTGTGTGCACTCATCTGTTCTGCTCTGCTCTCTCTTTATCCTGCAACACTACAAGTGCATCAAACTAATGCATTATTTTTCAGTATTTCAAAATAAAACTATGCACTAGCTGTTACAGCTTTTCTTACTGATGACAAGGGCATGTCAGAATAAAGTTAGTTGAATTTTTAAAATTTTGAGAATTGCTATACTTGGAATCAGACTTTGGATTTCTGTAAAGCAGGGGTCTCAGACTCAACCTACCTGGGGGGGCCGCTGGGGGTATAGTCTGGATGAGGCTGGGCCACATTAAGTATTCCACAAAAAAGGGATTTCAAATATTCAAAAAAAAGTACAACTGGTCCAATCTTCTCAATCTTTATTAATATACTAAAATAAGGATGCAAATTATCGATTCATTCATTAATCGTTAGTTGAATTACTGATCGATTAACGATTAATTGATAAGCGGCGCTTTTCCTGGGCCTGAATTTCCCTGAGTTTCACTAAGATTAAAAGCTAAACATTGTTTACTAAATAAAAACGGCATGTCATATTCCTATACAGTGAGGGCAGCTACTGAGAACACGTGTTCTATTCAACAAGCATCCTGATTAAAAAGAAAGAAGGAAGTACTTCATGTGACCTGCGTATTCACAATGAGCACAAATGGAAATGCTGATTATCAAGCAGCAATCTCCTAGTTTGATGTATTTTGGGACTATATTCTGACGGAGCACTGCTACATGCACACAGAGATCACGCAGCACCTGAAAACAAACACTGTCAACATACCAGCATGGCTAGGCTGCTGATAACTTTCTAACAGACAGCGCGGTCTGTCCGCTGGTGGGAGTGCGCCCAAATGTGTGTGCGCACGCCTGTGTGTGTGTGTTGGGGCGGAACTCCTCTGTGCACAGTACAGAGAGCAGCGGAGAAATACGCGAGCATGTAGAGACAGAAACGACACGCCGAGCAGATATGAGGCCGCCACTCCTCAAAAGTATCCCAAACTAAATATCAATCCTCAGCAAATAAGTGTGTGTGAGAAAAATGTGCGGGTCACACTAACACTAAACTCTGATGTCAAGTGGGGGGCCACAAAATATCGGCTCGCGGGCCGCACTTTTGAGACCCCTGCTGTAAAGCATATGTCAGCCTAGGTGTGATGGAGTTTGGTGTGATCTATTACATTTACTAATCCCATGCCTCCTGGATTCATGCCAGTAACAGATATTGTATTGATATTGTACATGTTTGGGTTTTGTTGTCCTTGAATATCACTTTACTGGGATGCTTTTTTTACATTCCAATCAGACACACTGCACATGGATGTGAAGCAGTGTACTTAAGTACACCTTGTGTGTATCCTGTAGCAGTCAATAGTTATATTGATAGGAAAATAAGGAAATATGGGTCATTGTTTATTAACTTTCCAGCAATGTGTGATGTATGTTTTCCCTCATCATCCATTCATCCAGTGTTCCAACATTTCCTTTGTTTATACAAAGAGTCTGTTAGTGTTTGCTGACATTTACTTTGCCTTGCACCTGAAAGTGGGCAACCCTTTTAACAGAGATCAAAATAACCTTTAAAACCAAATGAAATGTACGTTTTTTTTTTGCTGAATCATCAAACAGTGTGTCCGTTCAGCCTCAGAGTAATGGCATGAACTGCCTGTTAACTGTTTTCAGTTAAGGCTTACTGTTGTTTTTCAGGTTAAACCTGACAAAACGTTCAAACAGCAACAGTTATCAAAAGCTGATGGCAAAATCATTTCCAACATATTTAAACCCTTAAAGTGGAAACCTTTGACCGAAGAATCAACATCCTCTTCACCGCAGGAACCAGCAGGCTTTATGGGAAATGTGGACTTAATTTACTGAAACACTGGCACCAACAATACCACTGACATGAGATCCTTTTTTATACTATAATTAAGCTGTTCACTATTGCTGCATTTATCACTGGAGTAGCACCTTTTTTTAAGCCATTGAAGACAAAGCCAATCTTAAATAGTCTGTGTGCTGTTTAGTCAGCCTGGACTATTGCCACATAATCATTGAGGAAATTGGACTTGTGCAAATGTGATCTGCTGTTTGAGAGGTGTTTGTGCGGCTGCATCGATGCATGAATAAAACGAACCCCAGCCCAAGAGGCTCTGAGCTCTGAGCTGTAATTGCATGTGAAAATGACAAAATGAGGTCACATAAAACACCAAATATTCAAGTCCTCAGCTTCTGCCACTTTTATTTCATTTTTATTCCAACTCGTTTCCAGTTTTTTTTCGTACTTTTATTAACACACACTAAATGAGGCATTTTTTTTAAAGAACAGCAGCTGCTTTGTGCGATGTCTGATAAACAAATATGACTTAATGAAGCAGTAAGAAGTTCAAGACTTTCTCTGCAAATCAGGAACACATGGTAGACACGCACGCACAGACACACCAATGTACCATTGCACTGATGACACACAAGCCAAAAACAATGTAGATTCTCAGGCTTTTTTGTCTTGTATGCAGACACAGCTCAGTGAATACACAAGCGCCTGGGGGAGTGGGAACTTCTCACTTAAGTTTTGCGTTCATTTTCTTCCCTACTCTTCATTCCTTTTGTCTGCAATTGTGCTTTTCTTTTCTGACACGTTACCGCACTGACGCAGGTATTGTCATCCCCAGCTGAGGCCTGCTGCCACCGTTTCTCGCACACTTATATCCGTACCCACAAGACACCATCTCACCACAGGAAAAGCCCTGAGCCAGAACAGGCAGGAAAACTCTGGAAAACCAGGATACAATTTGGCACTTATGGAGCCTAAACGATTTCCTCCTGGGCGTTGGGCTCTGTCCTACTGGGAAAAGCCAAAAGACCGGCAGAGAAAATTACATCCGGGAAAATGTTTATGCAGCACACTCAACTCCCTCAGTTTTTGCCCCGCAAATGAGTGATTATTCGTCTACTCTTAACCTCTAAGTAAGAGGGGAGGGGGGAGGGGGTGAGGGGGTGTGAGGTTGGGTGATGGAGAGAGGGAGATTCTTTCCGTCATTAGCCTTTGGAAGGGGCGGCTGCTGGCATAGCTTACCCTCTTTGTCACAATGTGAGCTTCCTATTTGGCAGTGCTGAAGGTATTTGAAGAGCTCTCTGCTAAATGTTCAACCTACTTCGTAAAGTAGCAATGGTTGCGCTGGGGAAGATTGGTATTTGGGGAAAGCATCCACGAAAACAAGGACACACACACACACATTCAGCCCACTCCTGTTAATCTGAGTGCACCCCCCCACTGTGTCAAGTCATATAGAAACATTTCGTTCTTTAACATAGTTGCAGTTACATTGTCTTCAGTGGCTCTGGAGGAACTTGGCCAAGTCTAAGACACCCGTGATACAAATGTTGGGCCTCTGTTAGAATTTAATTAACTTTAGCTGTATTGTTTAATGAGGCTCTAGCAATAACACATGGTTGAGCTGCATTATGGGATCTATGAGGATCTTAGCTATGGGTTTGCTCAAGCAAGGGGCTCTTTTGTCCAACATCGCATGTCTGGAGTTGACTCAATTTAACAAGTCACAGTGTAGGGTTTAACTTAATCTTTTTTCAGGCTTTGAATGCCTACATTGTAATATTGTAGCATTTCAAAGTAACAAAAGATTAACAAATACAACACTTATAGGAAGAGTTATCCAGGATCTTTCCCAATTCTACATCAACTTTTCACAGCTCACCAAGCTCAGCCCAGTGCTTTGAAGCATTTAGGCTTCCAAATACGTACAAAAAATAACAATGAAACACTGCAAGTATGTACTTAGTATGTAATTAAAATTGGAACCTGGTCCATGCTGGATTTTAGCAACCAACATTTTTATAGAAAAAAAAGGCCATAAGTCTGATATGTACATCATTTGTTAATGGAATTTTGATGAAGTATGCTACATGTGGAGCAGACAATAATGATGTATCTGTGGTATGTTATATAGTCAACAGACTAATATATCAGTCAGGCTGTAGTTAGAATCTGTGTATTAGAATGTAATACACACTTGACTAGGATACTACCATACAGCACTAGCTCACTTTCTTTCTCCCTTTGTTTTTGGGCAACCACCTCCTTCATAACCACCCTTTCCTTCTTTTTGCCATTTTATCCTCCTCCTGGCAGTCGCCATCTTCAGCAATGCTACATTTTCATCAACACAGTCTCTAAACAGTTCCAAATGAGATGACTGATTTCACTAACTCTTATTTAGTACTCTTTGCTATATAACAGCTTAGAGGGATTAGCACTGGCAGAACAACAAGCACAACTAATAGAGAGAAGAACTGGGCAAGAGGTTTCTGATTCACTTCAAACAGATTTAAATCCCACCGGCCTGCCAGTTCACTGGTAGCTATTTTCCATTCAAATGTCAAGACCGTTTCCAGCAGAATCCTTCTCTCAGTAAATAAAATGTCTTTTGTGCATGTTTCTGTCAGCCAAGGAGCTTCTTAAACATCAAAACAAACTTGTTCACAACAATGCAGCAGCAAGCCAGATGAAACCACGATGTGACATTCTTGATGCAGTAGTGTATAGAATAGACTGGTTGGAGGGGAGTGTTTTGAATTAGGAAACTAACAGTGGTTGTCTACACCTGCAGCAACATCTTGGGTGTCCACATTCAGCGGGATGCTGAGGGTCGGTCTGTCCAGTTTCTCGAGAACACAGCTATGTCAGTACATCCAACTTATTTGCATGGGCTTCTGTTAGGGCAGGATGCCTGTTAGTGTCCTTGTACACCCTGGTGTGATTATGTGATGTGATCTGTACTATACCAAACTGGCAATGTAAGTGCTGGTCAAAAAGTTGCATTTGTACTCACTCCAAAAATGACTCCCAACCCAGTTTGTTCTGCATACCCGCAAGAGGAATTAGGCTTTCTTACTGTAGCGGACGTCTATTTTAGTTATTGAAGACGAGAAAGGACAACCATTTTTACAACTTTCTTGTGCACTTCTGCAGATTCAAAATGTTTGATCAGCCAAAGAGACTATCAACCTTTAACTCTATTCACAACCCCCTCACCTCCACCCCCACCCAGCATGCAAGTTTGTGTTCTATATTAGCACATTTCTACTTGCTAGGCTAACACATCAGGGCTACACTAGCCATCAAGTGATAACCTTTGATTGCCCATGGCTAATTTAGAAATGAAGTGCATTACTTTGCATGCATAAAAACAAGTCCTACTTCTCCTACTCGATTATGTGGCAGTGTGAACACGGCAAAAGACAGCGCCATACCTCCCTCCTTCCCAGCCGACTCATCCACACTGTTAACTCATCCCAGGAGGCCTTAGGTGTTGGGTCACTTACTGTAAGGAGGAGGGCGAAAGCAGATGATGGATGGACGCACGGGAGGAAGGAGGGACAAAGGGCCAAGGGTGGGAGTTGTGGGAACTGGCAGGCATGACTCCGCTTTTGTTTTCTTTTAACAGCTCGTTCGCACATCACGTCTTTAGATGCAGGCAGAGGCAATTTGTCCTCTCCGTCCTCCCCTCTTCCTCCCTCGGCCTTTGAATCATTCTCCAGCTGGGCCCAGTTTTTGCTCATGCCGTGTCAGGGTGTCTGTTTGCATGGTTATGTCTACGTCTGTTCTGCGTGTGTGTTTGTGGTACACGCACACACACATGCAGCAGCCTCAGGACCTTGACCAATTCCCAGTGGAAAAGCGTGGCGTCTCTCTCCGTCAGGACATCTGGAAGTGGGCATTTCGCAGTCAGCAGCCGCTGCACTCTGACTTGATTATATTATCTTGTTGGGGCATGTGTGTGTGTGTGTGTATGTGTATGCAAACACACAAATCGCACATTGTAGATTCATATGCACACCTACTGGATGATAAACTAATAACTTTTGTGTATATGTGACTGTCAAGCTTTGTGAGTGCTGTATGTGTGTGGGTGGAGAAGGCCTCTTGAGCTGTGGATGTGTGTGTGTGCATGTGTGTGAAGGGGTCAAGTGGTGATTGCTGATGTTGTCTGCTTTAAACACATGTTTAGCCAGGGCCCACTCAAACGTTTGGCAACCATTAGACAACTTCCTCCCTATCTTCCGGAGTCAGCCCTCTATGGATTTGCGTGTGTGAGAGTGTGTGTGTGTGTGTAGATGTCTTTGCAGGTGTGGACACAAGCTGGAATGTGTTGAAAACAGATTTTTTGAGACATTTTTAACATGCAGTGATGCAAAATGTTTAACTTACTTGTACTCCAACTTGTACTACATGCACACACACACACACACACACACTCATACAGACACACAGTCATTATGAAGCTAAGTCCAGACATCTCTCTCAGAGCTTTGTTTTGCTACAGGATCAACACAACTGTGAACTTTACATGCAACTGTGGCTTCGGAACTTCTCACACACTCACAAACACACACAAACACGTACCCATGCACAGACACCTAAGGGCCTCTGCCGGTCATCAGGAAATGAAAAGATCATTTAGCTTAGAGGGAGATGAGAGGATTGAGAGGAAAAGAAGAAGGTGGAAGAAGAGGAGGGGATGTCTGTGGTTTGATGCACAGAGACGGTGTGATTCACAAAAAAGAATAACAACAAATCCTCGCTCGGAGCTTGGGTTTTTTCGTTCTGAGGATTTACACTTGTGCATACACACACTCTCAAAACGCGCACACTCAAGACAGTGTGACTTGGTCATAAGAAAAATATGGCTTATAGGTTGAGAATTCCAAAGAATGAAACTTCAGAAGGCAGGAAAGTGGGAATTTGTGTCACATGTTTCTTACACATGAATTGAACCAAAACTAGTTTCTGCCACAAGAATGTTATTTCTCTTGTGTTATTAATCAAATGAGAAATAACATTCTCCTGGTATATTAGAAGTGATTATATTAAAATGAATATTTTAGACACCTTTCAACAAAACTAGAAACTGTAAATCAGAAAGAATTTTAGACCGAAAAGCTTAGTGTTAAGGAAACTTGTATGGCCACATTTTCTTTGAATATTCATAGTAGCCTCTTGTCACTCTTTTCTAGTGATGACTGCTCCTCTCCAGTGATGCCTTAAACTCTGAACATAAATGACATACATGCCAGCTATGTAATGTAATTGTGGCCATAGTGGCATGATGTAAAAAGGTGACTCAGTGTACGAGTGGAGCTGCAGTCAGGCAGCCCTGCACAGAGGGCATGGAGAGGACATGGACAGATCCCAGTGGGCATCCGAGCCACATGTGTCTCCGCTAACATTTGCCTCACACACCTGGTGTTGAGCGCAGCAACGTGTGTGCGTACCTTTTCATGCCCTATTTAGCCCATCGCTGTGTGATGCAGGGCCAAGTGTAAGCAAGTTTATTTGTCACACTAGCAGTGGCCTGGTATGAAACAGAGGAGGACAGCACACATTATTCATGTCCACGGCTGAAGGTGTTTGTGTGTGCAAGGCTATTTACATAAAGCACATACTCCACTGTTAGCTCTTTTGTGACTCTGTTCCTTCATGTGTGTGTTTACACTTCAGCTTACATGTTTGTACCTCTCACACGTGTGAAAATGTGTGTTTGTCCATTCGCGTGTTTACTCAGAGACGGAGTGTGTCTGACATTTTTATGTTATGTTTATGCATGCATGTGTTTACACTCCCCCTGACATGTGTGAATATGTGTGTATCTTTGTGCACCTATGCGTGCATATAAATATATCTATGCGTGTGTGAGAGTGTGTGTGTGTGTGTGAGCCCCAGGTGCGCCAGTCTAGCAGCTCCACATTAGCTCTATAACCAAGCTAGTTTGACACCTTCACATCCAGACTAGCGTTCAGCTGCTGGCTCTGGCACATCCAGGACCAGCTCGACCCCATGTGAACGCTTTGTCGCCTCCACTCATGCTCACTTAGGTGTGTGTGTGTAAGAGAGAGAGAGAGAGAGATGGACTGTGAGTGTCTGTATGCTCACACCTACTTCATGCACTTTTCATGCAATTTACTTGATTCCTGTGGTCTCTGTGCATCCGGTCTGATGCTGTAAGTGGTTTCTGTAGATGCAAGAGTGTGTAGTAGGTTTTTCACACCCTGCTCACCTGTACAGAAAGGGAGCATGTGCGAATGCTTGTTTGCAGATTTCTGCTCTGTCTCCCTACGCATACACACATGTATTGTTTGTGAGTGCACAGCGGTTCCTTGCGCAGTCCACTGTGTTGGCAGGTCGATGTGATGGCGTGTCACCTCCACAGACACCCAGTCAGCAATGCCTGCTAATCCGCCTCTACAGCCCTGTGTGTGTCTGTGTGTTTGTCTGTGTGTGTGTGTGTGTGTGTGTGAAACACACTGCAAGTGCTAGCATCAAGATTTTTGAAATGCGTGTGTCGCAAAGATGAATCAGACAGAACACACACTCACACAAAGAGACATACAGGGCATGTGTATGGCCCAAGAGTGTTCCCTCTCTTTACACTTCCATCTGATTAAAGGTTCTTTGTCAAGATACAGCCACACACAACATAAAAACACACACATGCTACTGGCGATCATTAGAGTGTATAGAGAGCCTCCAGGCAGTGAGGGCCTTTTAGCTGAAACCATCGCTTTCTTTTTCTCTGTCTCATTGTTTTCTTGGTTTCTTTCTTCCTTCCACTTCCCCCATGGGCTCTGCCAGAGGCTCTATGAGTGCCACTTAGCCGGCACTGCCACATATAGCACCCAAGTGTGTTACCCTTCAACTAAAATAGATTTGAAAAGCCTATTCTGGTTGACATTTAATCAAGATATTCTGTGTTTTAGAACATGACTATCTACATATACAATAAATAAATAATACAGTTGCTTTTGTAGATGGGATATTTGACCAAACATTCCATTTATTTGCATATATAGTTTCTGTTTATAGTCCAAAACATAGAACATAAATTATACACAATAGACAATATAAGGTATATTTTTATATTCTATTCAAGAAGGATCTTATTTTTAGTAACAATTGAGAACTTTAATCAGTCAGCTTGCCCTTTAACAGCTAAGCCAGACTATGTAAAGTGCTTTATTTAAGGGTAAGATACACAAAGTAAGCACACCCAAAATCACTTGGTCACAAAATGGTTAGTAAATAAGTATATGTGTCCACTTCCTCCTTACACTCTTCTTCATATTATGTTATTAATTTACCATTAAAAGCCTACCTTGACATAGAAACACCTAATCAGATGGACTCCATTGTCTATATTCACATGAAAGTTGCAGTTGAAGATGGCCCTTCCTGCAGTCAGTGCGAAAAACGTTGCAGAGCTGCTTTGCATTGGGCAGGGACAGCCGGTGCAGTCTTATAGTTAACTATGGGAGAATGTACGATTTGTATTTCGCTTGTTAGCACCTACAGTGTCCCAGTTTTTTTTGTCTGCTGTATGTATAGAAGTTTTCCTACATTGTGGGCACCACAGCCTCACTGTGTCTGGAAAGTGTGAAATATTTGTAGCAATACTTTATCTAAATTGTAAAAAATAATCCTGTAAAACGCCTGTAATCCTCTACACTACATCAAAACTGGTGATTTCTCCAATATGAAATGATAATAATGATGATGTCAGCATATGGAAAAGAATCAGAGGTGTACAAAGACACCCTGGCTGAACCAAACGTAGCATTGTTAGACCGCTGCTGTGCAGTTTATTTGTCTGACTGCAGTTAATATAACTCTGTGTTTGTGTGTGTGTGTGTATTTTGCAACTGCTCCTTGGGTGTTCGCTTGCCTTGTTAACACCTTTTAACACGCAACACAAATTAACCTTTACGCCCCTGGCTGCACAGACACACAGACTAACACACACACGCTGCACATTTTACAGTCACGCCTCTGAGCTTTATATTTATAACAAGAGCTGATTTGGCTCCAGCAAACCAAAGGCCTGCCAGAGCAATCGGAGTCTCCCTGCTCTACACAGTTCCTCACATGCTCCACAGTTCAGATTTGAAATATACATGTGTGTGAATAATGCAGCTATACAGAGATTTAAAATGGACAGGCCTCATACTATATATGTTGAATTGTTTTTGTTGACACTTTTTGGACTTTTGAGGGTAACTACCATACTCATTTTTTTCTAAACTGTTTTCCTGTTTGCATAATAGCATCAATAGGTATGTCAGAATCCCTTGGTGCCTTTCAGCACACTGTAACTGAAAGGCTCAATAAAGTCCCATTTTTCATTAAAGAGATGTTCTGTGAATTACATTACCAGTGGTACCATTTCATTCTACAGTTTGCACCACCCTTTCTAAAATTGTGATGTGATATTAATATAGATTACATCTATATTTATCAGATGGCAGTAATATAGTTCAATAAGGTATTCCGAACAGACAATGTTCTGGTATTGGACACTTTCTGCTGTAAATAAGATGGACTAAACCTAATTTAACGTCACCCATACACTAGCTTTTTTGAATCTTTGTGAGAGTTTTTGACATGTTAGCACACACGAGCATGTTACACTTGTTTTCCTCTCCCTCCACTGGCTCCCAGGATTGATTTTAAAGATTTATTACTTGCCCCACCCATTTTATGGGATGTTCAAATCGGCAGCAGTGACCTTGCCACACCTGTGGAAGCTTTATAAATAAGAGCTTCTCAGTCCCTCAGCACCTTTAAAACCCTATTAAAAACCCATCTTTTTTCGCCCATAACTGCCCATGTTATTTGCAAAAAAGTGTGTGTATTTGTATTTTTGCTGTTGGTGTCACCACTTTGCGTCACATGTTTCCTAAAATCTATACAGTGCTAACATTAAAGATAACATTGCAAGTACTAGAAGCTCCAGATGTTATAGCAGTGTTTTGATCAGGCAGTGTTAATGGGTACACATATCTGTGCCTTTTTTATTGTGGACATATGACATGTGAAAGCTTCACTAATACAGACTAATGCCAGATTCTAGACTAAAACAGGGTCAGATGGGTCTTTTTTTTTTCTTCTCAGTGAAGCAGGCATAAGGCAAACTGACCCCACTATGACCAAGCCCCACTGCCCAGGTGACCCTGCTTGTGTGAATTGACCCCACACTCTCTAAAATCACATCCTCCATTATTCCCTGTGTATGTTTTTGTGTATTCCAGTCATATTTTAGGAGCATAAAAGCCAGTCAACAGGGTCAGTAGGTCGCCCCACCTCACACCCCCAGTAGACATTGAGTCTGACACATTGTACGCACACACACACACACCACCCTTTCACTGTCCCCTTACTAGAAGACATATGGAGCATGACTAATAGCTTCATAAAGACACACATACACACAGTAGATACATTTTTGTCCAGCAGCCACCATTGTGCTAATGGTGTTAACCCAAAAAGCAAGTGTTCTGCAGCAGATGTGCCTCTGTCCTTGCAGACCCTCATTTGACCCAAATACTGTGTCAAATCTAACACACACAAAACTCAAATTCTTCTGTCTCTTGCAGCAGTATTCTTAAGCAGTATTTAAAAAATGTCAAAACCCTTGATCTTAAATGCCTGGCTCATAGTATATTTATATGTTATTGCGTGATATAATTATTAATAATTTAATAAGTATACAAGACATAGTGTGCAGATTCTTGTGGGAATCTCTAATTACAATAGACCCAAGTGTATAGGGCACCCTTGAGTCACACACAAATGTACATGCTTCAACAGACGCATGGACAGACACATTGGATGGAAGCGTTCACAGCTTTCTTTTGCAGTGGAGCTCTTAATGTAAGTGTTTGTGTGTTTGTCTTTTCTGCCTCTGTGTATGTGTATGTGTGGTGAGTGAATGCCCCATCAGGGCACCAGTCCAGGAGCCAGGCGTCTGGGCTCTCGTCAGCCCACATCACTGTCAGAGAGCCGTTAATGAGGGGCACATTTGCTGCTACATTAGGGAAATGTCACCACACACACACACACACACACACTCTTTGTCACTCTATGAACAATCCATTTATGTTGACCAACACGTACAATGGAGTTTTACATCTTTGCTAAAATGTTTAAAAATCAGAAAAGCCAAGAATGCAGTGAATAGTGAACAATGTTTTTATGCTTTAGCCAAGGTAGATAGGCTGTTTTGACCATTCAGAAACCAACTACAGAAACTTATTATTGTATTTTGATCTTACCCTATTGTATCTTTTTTTGCACATCTGCACTTCCTTTAATGCACTCTTAATAAAGGAAAAAGGGTATCTTCAAAATTACACTATGTATTGTAGGAGGGAACTGTAAAAACCTAGAATGGTCATTGAATGCACCATGTGTAGGGTTTTAGTCCAATCACATTTAAGCCTAATAATCAAGATCTGAACAAATCTATTCTTCATGTCTCAATTAAAAATAATTAAATATTTATTAGTGTAGAAAAGAACTTTTATAACTGGCATAGGAGGCGTTGTACATGTGATGTATAGAAATGGGTTTTTGTCTCTGAAGCACCTTGACTTGATGAGCCACCAAGTGTTGGACGAGTGCTGCGAAACATCACTGTTGTTGGCAGACGAGTGTGTCTGTGTCTGTGTGTGTTTGAAAGCAAAGAAAAGAAGTGATGTGAAAGGATTGGCTGAAAAGAGACAAGGGTCACTGCTGAGGTCCCAGACTTAAGTCCACTCTACTCATCTATGTGTGTGTGTTTGTGTGTGCACTTGACAGATGACTAACCCAAATGCTGTCAGAGTGTTGTGTTACTCTCACGCCTCTGTCACTTTGACTCACCCTGTGTGTGTGTGTGTGTGTGTGTGTGTGTGTGTGTGTGTGTGTGTGTGTGTGTGTGTGTGTGTGTGTGTGTGTGTGTGTTACTCATTGACTGGTGAGAGCCTTGGGTACATTGACATGACATTCGTCTCTGCCTCTCTCTCCAGTGAGATTTTCCTCAGTACCTCTTCACATGCTGCACTTTTTGTCTGTTGCACATTTATTTTTTCCTAGAAACATATTGATCCTGGAATTCGAGCTTCTGAGTCCTGCAAACACAGTTAATACTGTATTTTTCATTTGCCCTATCTTAACCTAAAACCTAAAAGTGATGGGTGACTTGATCTAAAAACATGTCACCTGAGAAACTATTATAAAATAGTCAGTTTCCCCCATATTTGACTATATATGTGTATATATATATATATATATATATATATATATATATAAAAACCCTAACTCAAACTACTATAACGAAGACAATATACACATAGAAACTGAATTTTGTCCAGTGTAATTTTACGTATATTCAAGTTACTAGTGAGGTAATTATAAGACAAATCGTAAACACGTCAAGTTAAGGAGCAGAAGTGCAATGCTTATGAAGGATCTTGAATCAATACTATTTTTTGTCCAGCAGTGAGCATGCTGTAGATTACCTTGACAGAATAATAATCAGGCAGGACCTCCCTGTACTTTGCTTCTGCTGGTTAGTGCATGGCACAATCCACACTTGCTCTGTTTAATAAGAGGGCTGCTAATGACTAAATGAATTATGATTAGTGAGGCACCACTGCATGTGTTAGCCTATTAGCCCGGGTGGACTAGTGCTGGATCACTGGCTCAGCCATTGTCATCCAACTCAATGTAGTGCTAACACACTATCAGATGTGATGTTATATGCCCTGCCCATACACACACACACACACACACACACTTTGCAGAGAGGCTTTGGCCCAGTCTGTTGTTGTATCTGCTCACTTGGCCAAATTGAAAGTCTGTGGTGCATGCAAGGGCTGTTTGAAGTCTGCCTCACTACACTGTGGCATTAAATTAGCGATAGCAGCAGAGAAATGCATGTAAGGAAACACACAAGCGCTCACAAATAGAGACATGCATGAAAACACAACACCCAGGTAACAGGCTGTACCATCCTGAAATGTAAGATCTTCTTTCCCAGATTCTGTCAGTCATGTAACCCTGTGCTGACATGAGTTCCTGTTGTACCCCCCCCCCCCCCCTCCCCACCCCTCTCTCCCCTCATTCTCGAGGATAGTGAGTAATTAGAAGCAGATGGAGCTGAGACTATGTAGTCAGACTGTTATTTTAGCCCTCTGCATAGCCACGTTTATGCCCTCTCTTTTCCTCTCAGGCATTTATTCCATGTTCAGACACTAATTCCTGACCTTAACACACCACAGCAGCCCTAATATATGAATATGTTCCAGTGATCGCTACATGTTGAAGCTCTCCTTGTTTTCATGGAGATGCTACAGTGTTTAGCAATCACTGTAAGGAGTAGAATGACATCATGGGAACTAGTAACAGTCATGTTCACTCCTCGTGCTCCGGCCTCCATCCCATTTCTAACATCAAAGGGTGCCCAAAAACCACTGACACAGGATCAGCTTTTCCTCATTTCCCTTAGTGTCAAGATTAAGATCAAAGTAGTTCATAATCTGATTCCTGGTCAGCACTTAATAGCAACTTGTCCTGGTAATGGCTGTCTCCTACTCTGCAGCAGTGCGCAAATGCTGCCAAACACAGCCTATAGTCAGCTGGGTATCAGTGTTTAACCTCACATAGTGTTTCTGAGCAACAAGCCCAGTGCATTGTGGATGGTCTTAACTACTTTTGTGGCATAGGCTACGGACCGCATTTCATTTTTTTTTGCTTACCTTTCTCCTCTATAACAGTTCTTATAGACAAGACTTTTCAGAAGCAAATAGTAAACAAAACAGCAATAAGTACAGGAAAATTTAATTTTGCTAAATTTCTTGAGGGCACTGTATCAAAGGGGTCTGCGTAACATGTTTAAATGATCACAGGACGTATCATTTGATCTGCATTCTTTGTTTAATGTGCGTTTGTGTGTGTGTGTTAGAGTGGGGGTGCACAAGCATGACAAAAAGCAGATTGATTTTATTTTCTCAGCTGGACAGCTGTTCACCGCTAATGTCAGCGATAATTGTTCAGTATGTAATTATCATCATTTGTTGTGTTGCAATACATGTTTGCTGGATTCACTTACAACAGAGAGTTTACTGAAGTATGTCGATAAAGTTATAAAACAAATCTCAGTCTAACTCGCAGTGCAGTAACTAGTGACGAAAAATGCTTGTCGGGGGGGGCAAATTCACACAGCAACTCTGTTCATAATTTATCTTGTCTACACTAACAAAAATCATAGACCTGCCTTGGCGTGCAGTGTCTCCCTGCGCTGTCCAAAATATTTAGCAAGTAGCATCTTAGTCATGTTTCTTTTTCCAATAATGTGAAGTGGAGGCTGGCTCCCAGATAATGACTCATATTGCGGTGACATTAATGCTGGATCAAAGGGCTGGTTGTTTCATGACATTTCATCTGGGGTAAACAAACACAGACAGGCCCATTACCAGGCAAGCAAAGCGAGGGATGACTACCTCCACTACCCTCTTGACGCCCAGCAACCCCCCCCCCCCACATCAGTAGGGTAAGAAGGCAGCGACAGGAAAACAAAGCAGCCTCATTTAGTGTGTGTGTGTGTGTGTGTGTGTGTGTGTGTGTAGATGATTTTCAGCACACACACTGCTGTTGCATTTCCACTCTAGGTTACAGTACTTCCAGCTCATCTCCTTTTACAAGGCGAGGCCATTACATAATTACCCACTGTCAATTAGATCGCATCCTGTACCGTGCTGCCGGCTGAAGCCAATGTTAATTAATCATTGGTCCCCAGAGTTAGCTCCCTGGTGCTGATGTCATAGCCATCACAGCAGCGGTTGGCTAGAATCATAGAAAACGCCCGTCTGTCACCATGGGAGACAGAGAGGCAGGAAGGGAATTCCTCGTATGGTCTTTGATATAAGAGACGTCTGTGGTTTTGTTTATTGGTTAAAAGATCACTATGTATTTTCTCTTGGCTTAAAGTGATAAAGTGGATCTTTCTCATAAAATGTCTTGACATGTATAGTGGACATACTGTACATTGTGTGTTATTTATACCAGTTTCAAAATTAGACTTATATCCCATGTCAAAATCCTGTTTGCTTCTACTTACAATCGAACAGAAACTGGCCGGTGAAATGAGCTGTGTGCTCTGTCCAGGAGCACGTACTATAGCAGACAGTTGTTCTTAGTTAAAAATCTAAATTCATACTTTCCTCAAGCATGTGTGTGGCATAAATGTAAAAAAAAAAGTAAAATGTGTTTGTTACACATTGAAAATATCATAGTTTCTTGTTCTAAATATTGGGAGCCCAGGTCAAATGCAGGTTTATGAACTTTCTGAACTAAATGATTTTGACCTCGGTGTTAACTTCACCACAGTGTAAGTGTTTACAGAATAATGAATTTGGTCTCTGTTGTCAAAGTCCTTTTTTTTCTGACAGCTACATGAGATAAGAGTGAGCATTTGTATATATGTATATATAACTCAGTCATTTTAAATATACAAGGATTTAAAATTTCACATATTGACCACCTGGTGCCCCCCCCCCCCCCCTCAATGACTTAAAACAGTTTTTCAGAAACCCCTGGGTGACATTACTACAGAAAGTCACAACAAAGTTTTCCTGGTCCTCCTCATAGCATGCAGCAAAACACAAGCATTTTTTCCACAAAGATCTGTCAACAGGTGCCATATTATAATTCCAGTATTTAGTTCATATTAATACATCCATGGCTGGAGTTTACCTCTCCACTTTGCTAGCACTGTTGTCGCTGCCATAGGAAGCAGAATGGAGTTCTGCTGTGGGTAAATAAAATGTCAGAAGCGCAGTTATCTGTGAGTCTTATCTGAGCGCTCATGTGTCTGTGTCTACATGCTCTTTGCACTGATGCAGACGTGGTGCTACATGTAGTTTTGATTAATCTCCTGTGTTGTGTGTGTGTGTTGTCATAATCTCCCAGTGCCATGATCAAAGCAGGTAGGCCTGTGGTCACACACTCACTCACACACACACACACACGACAGACAAACATTCCTGCAAACGGTTGTTACATGCCAGAGTCAAATTAGTCCATGGGCTTTTTAAGTGGCACAAAAGGTTCAAATTAGAGACAGGACTTTGAAGCCGTACAGTTTGCAAGGATAGTCTGTAGCCCCTCGTGGTTTTGGCCTCCATATCATTCCCTCAAAAAAGAACATGTTCACATCAAAGGTTAACTGGGGCATGTGTACTGTAACTTGTCACCAGCATAACCCTGATTTCCAAACAGCAGGGAATTGGGACAGAATGATCTGTGGGCCGGGATGAGGCATAGTGTGTAATTACATCGGGATCTGTGGCTCTCAGGCCTTCTGACTGTATATTACAGATGGAGGTTGGTAATTTGATGAGAACACATGTTCATATAGTAAAAGCTCACCTCTAGAACAGAACGTCTGTATAAGTCACACTATTAGTAGTGCTTGTTTATGAGTTCATCCCAGTGTACCATGTATCTCTGCTGATTATTTCCTATTTTTTATTTTTTTTTCACTTGTTTGAATTCCAACTTTTTTTTAACGGTCTGACTTCTTTGAGTGACATGCAGGTACTACAGGCTGATTGTAGCACTTGGACTCTCGGCAATCCAACAGGTGACATCATGGGGAGCTGGTACCTCTCTATTGATAAGCTGTGGCTAACACGTGCAAATTGCTCTATGACAATTGTGACTGTGATTTGATAAACAAACACGAAAAAAGAAAAGAAATACAAAAAAAAAAATCCAACCACAGATGAAGTGTCAGCCGGTATGTGTGTGTATATGTCTGATCCTCTACAGTGTTGTTCAGCAGCATATGGAGCCTTTGGGTGCTGCACAGAGCCACAGGCGGTCTACTGCTGCTACGGCTAATAGCATGGCACTTAACATCAGCTATGCTTCATTGTTCAGTAGGTTAGGGGAGGACAGGAGAGGGATTCACAGAATGTGTACAGCAACAAAGAATGTCTACAAATGAAAGAAACGACGTATCCTGTGTCTGCTGGAAAGGGAAAAGCCGTCTTTCTTGATAAAAGTATGAGTACGTTGAGGTTGATTGTATAAATGAGATGCAGGTGGACGTCGTCCCATGCGGTCAGTTCAGCCGGTTTCACTCTGATATGAGCTAAGAGTACCGGGATTGATCAAAAACACTTGTGCCTCTTGTGTTTTTTTCCTTCCTCCCTTTACAATATTGTTGTATTACTGAACAATAAACAGTAGCAGAATATATAGAAGAACTGTTTTGTGGGATGAGAGCTTACATTTGGATTGATGATGACATGTAAGAACTTTTTTTTTCCCTTCCCGTCTTATGTTGAGTCATATTGTAGAATGTTGGACTACTATTGCGTCATTATAATACTAGGTATTAATGGTTTGAATCATGTGTGAACTCATAACAACTCCTGCATTGCCTGTCTTCTTCCTCACCTATTACAGCTGTGTGTGTATGTGTTCCTTGGCGTTATCTCCATCTTCACCTTTCCTGACACTTGTGTGACTCATCAGCCACTATGTGAAGTGACAGGCCGCATCCTGCGGCAGCTAGCAGTAGCTGGCGCACCGCAAAAGAGCAGCACAACTCCAGGAAAACACATACGCAAACACACACACACACACCTCAGGCCATTCCCCAGTCTTAATTTCTAAACGCATTTGCTCCAGTTCCTGCTGAGGCGCTGCAGGGGAGACTGTTGGGGGGATACAGGAGGGGCATGATGCATGGAGGACTAGCTCTTCACACACTATTACCCCTAACACACACACACTCACACACTCACACACACAAGGTTATCTACCACCTCCAACATACACACAGTTAAAGTTGACAGAGCTGAAGGGATCAGGCTGGAACAAGCTGCTAGTACCCATTTCAGCTAACACACACCCACTGGCACAGAGAGGGAAAAGGTGGCAAAGCCCTCCTGTGTTAATAGCATGTACAGCACAGGAAGTGTCAGAAGATTGCTAATGAAGGTGGATACTCTCTACAAGAAAACACTCTTCTTCTTTTTATACAAGCCTTAACTGGGAAGCCAAGCTGTCCTAAACATGTGGAGTGCTAAAGTAACATCCAGAGTGATTTGGTCTACAGCCTGACGATACTTCTACCTGTGTGCTTGTTAGTGAACCACAGGTGGTTGGGACCATCCTGTCAATGAGTACTGGCAGATATGAGCATGTTTTAGGTATGACAATGGATTATAGGAATGTTTATAATTACATCACTAACAGTTTTCATATTATTATACACATTTTCCTCAAAAGACATACTCATATAGGGTTTGTTTTGCCTGGAGACGTCTGATAATTTGTTGGTTGTGGAGGTCATCTGTGAGGTTAATTCCATGTCTCGAAGTTCTAAAGGAAAAACTTTAAAACAAATGTCTACTAAACACCTTAGTTCTGTGTGAATTCTTCCCCATTTTATGTAACATTTAAATTAAAGAGTGAAAGCGGAGCAGTGGTTAGCACAGCTGCTTCAGGGGGGTGTTCTCCAGGTATTCCAACTTCCTCCTGTATCACAAAGGTGTGCATGTTAGATAGTCATGGTTCAAAAATTGGTATAGGAGTAAGTGTAACTGGTTGTTTGTCTCTCTATGTTAGCCCTGTTATAAACTGGCACGTTTTTACTTGTATATATCAAATATATAATGCAACATGGAAACATTTAGGATATTCCGAACAGTCCTCAGCTCTACCATTCTTTGTGATGAGACCTTTCAGTAGTGTCTCTCCAGACTTGGTGTAGCATGTTATTAGCTCTAATGGAGTATGATCAATGAAAACATCTCAAAAGCAGTTCCTAAATATTGAAGACATGTGCCCGCCACTTAACCAGAGCAGAGAGCAGAACTGTTTTCTCTCTCTCTCACCAAACCATAATGTTTGTTCAGTGACATCAATAGACCCTGTCATTCTTTTACCTGATTACATTTCACACTTGTGTTTGTATTAATAAACTTTGTGGGAACTTAAAAATTAGCCCTCAAATATCACACTGAATTTGCCAAAATTAGCTGCAGCCCCCCCCCCCCGCCCTCTGTGTGGCCCTGTGGGATTTGGAGAGGAAGAAGGAGTGAGGGCCAAAGATGAAAGTGTCTGGGGATCTCAGCAAAATCAAAAACAAATCTCCGGGAGCGTCAGGGTTAACCCCTTTGGCAGTGGAGGGCTTTGAAGTTCTCGGCCATACAGTTAATTGTCAGAGTCAGGATTAGGGAAAGGTGGTAACAATTTAACCCGAGCAACAAGAGAGAGCTACAGGCCACTGCTCAGGCCTATCAGGTGTTTGCAGATGTTGTGTGCGCCTCAGGAAAAGTGACAGCGAATTCCTGGGCATGAGAGGAACGCTTAAGCGACCTATAATGCTTTGTTTGCTCAAGCCTCCATCGTATTGTAATTGACTGGGAGGGGGAACAGAAACCAGCTGATTGGACAGCTGGTGCTCTTAACTGTTACTATTTTGGATGGTGTGTCAGCCTGGGCCAAAGGTACTTAACTCTATTTGGCACTCTTTAAAGGCCATGATTGCTCCTATTCTTGTACTGATCGTCCTGAAAAAGATGATTGAAGAGAAGTCAGAATTGAATTTACAGTTATGAAGTACAGAATACAAGAAAAAAAGACTAATGAAGCATGGTTCCATGATCACACAAGGACATGGTGTCCACCCTATAAGAGACGATCAAAAGGGCAAGGAAAAACCAGCGTGTGTCTGATGTTCATGACTTGGTCTGATGTCCCTTTTTTCTTTTTGGCTGTAGCATAGTTGAGATTTGCAGGTTGTGATCCTGGCTGTCACTTCTGTTTTCAGTTGTTTCTCCTTCAGGTAAAACAGGCCGTATTTGACTCAGAGCTGAGTTTGCATTTACAGTACACTCGTCTCTCTCCTACCTGTCTGTACGGTTGCTGGTGGTGTTCTACCACCTCAGCAGTGCATGCCAAAACACCTCAGTTTTTTGTCTTCAACACAATCTGTCTCCTTGTCTGACTGGTTCAGGGACATCCCAAATTCATTCCTGATATGTTCTGTTTTGAGACATCCATATTGTTTCTCGATCTAACGTAATCCGGCTTTTTTTTTTATATAAGTTATTTTAAATGTATTGCAGACAGAGTTACAGACATCCATGTGACCTACACATATGGCACATAATATCTACTGTATACATTATAGGTAGAACACATTGCTGGCTTGTGTCAGTGTGTAGAACTGCATTATACATTCAGACAACTTGTTTAAATTGGTTATTAGAATATTGTCACTTTTCTTATGTTTTGCAACAGCACATGATAGTGCATAGTAGTGTTAAGCTCCTCCAGTGAGCAGATGATACAGTGCATGCAGGGCAGTAGTTTGTGAAATACAGTACTGGTATGTCAGTAAACAGTGACCCACACATTTTCTGTTTTCAATGCTAGCATAACCCTGTCCCTGACGACTGCTTAGCTGTGTAGCTAGAGCTAGCCAGCTCTGACAGTACACTCTACAGCTGTATTCATCCCGAAATCTGGTATTGGTTGAGCAACCACCACCTGTTTATTGTCCAGCTACAATTCCATCATTCACCTTCCCACTTCACTCCATTAAACCTAGGTACCATTCACATTTAAAACCGGGTAATGACCATAAAACATGATGTGATTTCCAATATGGAATAGTAATGATAGTCTTAAACTGAATACTGAGCATGACAGATACAGTTTGACCAAGAAAACGTTACAGTGATCTATCACCTAATATGGCCACATTGTTAACGCACTGTTTACCCCATCTTTTATGGCCATCAGTGCTGACACTCATATTAACAGTGGATGTGTGTGGCCGCCTTTCTGCTGGCCAAACACTGGCTGTGAGCGCCCGTTGTAGGTGGTAGTGACAGCTGTGTCCTGTATCACTGGTCGGGCTTTGTGTTCAGGCGTTAACGGAAGTGAGGCTGTAGTTCTGTCTGAGGCGTCTGAGTCTCAGGTTTGTTTAGCAGACAATGCCAATGGCCGTACATGACCTAACCCCCTGCTGGGAGGGAGAATAGGCCTGTTGTTCCTGAAACAGTGTGCCGGCTGGAGCAGCAGCAGGAAAGACATAGGAGCATCAGTTATAAACAAGATATTCGTTTTTTTACATGTCAAATGTAAGGCAGTAAGTGTCATGACCTACAGGCCACAGATACAGTATCAGGAAACCACAACCATAAAATTTAACTCTATAAAATATTATATGTTTTTTTACAATATGATACTATATGCTATGTACACACATAGAGCTGCATGTCAGATTTTTTTTTTACTTATTTGCAAACCAGTCATCAGCAGGGACCCTTTCATGCCTGCTGGTTTATTTTCACCTGATGTCCTTAGAGGCACATCCATTATCAGCATAAACTGTATCTAACTATGCATGAGGCATTTGTGATGTCACCTGCCTGTGCCAGGAGGCTTTACCAGTCGTTCTGTTGGCAGTGTCATAGTCATTATTCAGCCACAATGAAGCTCAGGCAGGTAGGCAATGATGGATGCATGTCAGTCAGCACCTGTCACTCAAGGTGTTCATGCTCATAATTATTTAAAAGCAACTAGAAAAATTCACCCAGTATCCTAAAGACCGAAACCATGTTTTGTACCAGGTTGTAAACATGTTTATTTCTCCTGTGTAGTTTTAACCTAGCTCCAATGGGGACTGAGTTTTGACACTTCCACATAAGCCTCACACAGGTGCCAAACACAGGTTGCACCTTGATTGCTGCTAGGCAATTAAACTCTTGTTCTTCACTCTCTTTCTTCTTCTTCTTCTTCTTCTTTTGTATGTTTTTTGGTGCAGCGTATCTTCAGCATACATTGACCTATTCCAGCCATTCAACTATCAAAACGTTCATCTCATTCTGGGTCAACTTCAAGTTTTTTTTAAAAACAATTATAGTTTTTCAAATATTAAGCAATTTCGGCGTCATCTTCCAAATGTATCTCCTCCTACAAATTTCAAGCTACAGACTCCAGTTTAGTCTTAAAACGCTCATTAGATGCTGCTCTATCAAACTTTTATTTAATTCCGAATCGTTCCGCACGCCAGGCTCTCAAAGTTGGAGTGGTGACAGGCTGACACACTAGAAGCATACAAAGCAGCCATATTTGTAGTCTATATCAGACTTTAAGCATTATATCTGTCATATTGATCATCCTTCAGCTGTATACTACTTTTCCACATTCAAATCACACAGCCTGAGCTTCTTATAGTCTTATGGTATTATTCCACCCTCAGACCTTTCATATGGTATATTCACAGGCTGTTCTTTAAGGTCATGACTTCATACTGTTCTTGTCTTCAGCTGTTTCTTTTTCATATCTTCCTAATATTCAAAGATTTTCTACTTTTCAAAATAAGAGCTTTATCTTTTTTAAATTCTTAACTGTGTTTCAGCAAATTAAATTCAGATTGCAGATTCTCCAGCAATTCAGATCAATCCTTCACACCAGTGTTCAAAGCAATGCTTCAGCTGCAGCAATCAAACCTGCATTTTCTTCAGGAACTGCCCTTTTCTAGTTAAACATGGTCCCAAACGGGCCCTGTCATGGCAGCCATCCACTCTCATTGTCATAGCACATGCATCGCAAAAGCAAACAGCAGCATTCTGCCTCACACGTACAGCAGAGCCGAGGGGTGATGACACCTGCTATCACTATTTTTCCATCTTCTTCCCTCTTCGACTTGGAGCAACCTGGCACCAGCTAACTGGTTATCGTCCGCCACAAAAGGCAGGAGGTTAGACATATTAGCTCCCGTGTCGCCTACCAGAGCCCTGATCCGCTGTGGTGCCAGTCTAGCTGGATATCAGCACAACATGCTACCTCCCTGGCACCACAAGGTCCATTTAACTCAGGCTCTCAGCCCCCCCCTCTCCACTCTCCCTCTTAGCCCCAACAGTATCACTGTGTTTTTTTAATATCTCCTCCGCTCACGTTCCTGCTGTATCTCTTCCTGTTTATTTCATTTTTTACAAGGGTGTCTCATTTTCCTCCTTCACTTTTAAGGTAAGGTCAGATTTTGGAGATTTAAAGCGGGTTCATTCACTTTGGTTTAAGTGCAGTTCTGTCTCTTTCCTGGCCTTCCTGATTTAATTATCTTTTATCTTCTTTTTGTACACCACTGCTTTATTGCTTTGCTGTGTTTAATTGCTTACGATGCAGCTTTTGCCAGCTGTGTTTTATATTAGCTGAGGCTTCATTTCTCAATCCAGGTCGCACTAAAAAGCTCCAAAAATGGTAATGTGTGGGTTTTTTCTTCTTTTTTTATTGTACCCATCTTCTGTCTTCTGTCTTTTTTTTGTCTTCTCCCACTTCCTCGCTCCTCCCCTCTTCCTATCCAACACTGTCCATTCTCTCTCTCTTAGTCTCTCTCTCTTGCTCTCTCTCTCTCCCCCCTCCTGGCTTCCCCAGTGGGGGTGTTGTTTGTAAGGCATTATAATTTATAACGGAGCAGAGTGGATTTAATTTCAGTGCACGGGGGCTCGCCAGCAGGGCGCCAGCCTGCAATCAGGGGAATCAGCAGCTCACACAGGGCCTGCAAACACACAATCACACACACACACACACAGAGCAGACCCCCACATAGAGCCAGGCAGAATGGAAAGTATTATCAGTGGCCACAAACGGACAGTGTTTCTCGTCACCCAACTCCCTGGATGCTCCCTCCACAACCCGGCACCTTCTCAGCTTCACTTTCAGCCCTGCTGCAGCTGCTCTCGCTCTCTCTTCCCCTCTCTGCCTCTCTCTGCCTCTCTGTAATTTCTCTGTCTGCGTCTGGCTTACATTATCTGCATCTTCCTCCCCTCCCCTTTCTCTCCCTCTCTTACTCATTGTCTCTCATTACCACTCATTACCTATTTGTTGAGGGGTAAGAAGCTTTCTCATCACAGACTCCACTACTTCCCAAAGACAATGAAGGTTCACCAGGAGGTCAAATCCAACTACTAGTCCTCCTGTGTCCCTGTCAAATATTTGCTTTTGTCCCTCTCTCTCTTCCCTCTCCATCCCTTCACTTCTGCCCTGGAGGGGGGGGGGGTTATTGCCCATTTGCCAGTTGCAATTTCCCCTTCATAAATCCTGCTTCTTTGGCAAACTGTGCCAAACATTGGGATGATCCTTCCTCACAGAAGGTCAGAGTCCGAACAAGAGGAGGAGAAAAAGATAATGTTTCTCTTTAGCTAGTCATTTTGCTTCGCCGAGGACACAACTGTCAATAGAATAGCGACCTTAAAAGCTAACATGAAAGATGCCGGGATAACATTTAGACTCCACATGTGTTTGATTAAAACTTTGTAACTTTAAACTGTTCCATATTATTGAATGCTTTTATAATGTACTATTTTTGATATCGTTGGAAGGTGAAACACACATCTCTCCTATAATTTATCTGCAGTTCATTTTCAGCTGTTAAATGAGTACATAAATAGTCTGATATTGTGCAAATCCATTCATCCAGTCCATCCATCCAGTAAAAGACACATCTTTCTAGGTGGAACTTAAAACTTTAAACTTTTGAGTGACTTTAAAATGAATACATAAATAAAATAAAACATCATGGTGCTCTGTATTTTCACAAGTTGTATTCCTTCTGCCCGTGCTCTCCTGTTGATGATCTTGTGTTTTGCAGGGCTACACATGAGTAAATCTCACCTCATCCTGCTCGTATTAGTTTGTTGTGTTACTGCTGTGTTTTATCCTCTGGGATGCAGCTAGTTTTAATCTGAGGCCTTAGCCACTGTGTTGTTCTGTTCCTGCTGTTATATTAGGATGATTGGACATCTGCTGCGTGGAGGGGGTGGGAGGGGTGCTAAGCTGGGAACACTACTCCAATCTCCAATAGGACATTGGCCTGACACCACAGGAAACAGCATCGTTGTTGCACTTTGCGTATAGAAAGTGTTATATGAATATGTGATGTTTTGGTGACTGGGTATTTTGTGTCTGTTGAACATGTGTATAGTCCATGTTCACTACTGGGAAGTCGGCACCATCTTACTCCATTTAGTATAATTAATACCCTGCCTTCTCTCTCCTCTTGGATTTGCTCGCCTTTATCTAACCCCGGCTAACGACTACAAGAAATGCTTTATGAGCTCAGAAGAATAACATACAAGCAGAGCACACACACACACACACACATTGCAAAGGGTTCGACATCAGAAAGCCACAATTAGCTCATTTATACTTGCTGGACATTTTTGAACCACATGAAATGGGC
The DNA here is from genome assembly GCF_900634625.1 of Parambassis ranga. NCBI lineage: Eukaryota > Metazoa > Chordata > Actinopteri > Ambassidae > Parambassis > Parambassis ranga. Next base: position 2,434,722 of record NC_041033.1, read on the forward strand.
AGGAAGCAGGTCATTTCTCTCCCTCTTACATGCTTCAGCAGCAAAAGTTCAGAAGAGGGGCTCATCTCATAAAGACTCCAACATCAGACCTATTTATTTAGGGATATCAGACCAGCCCACCATACCAAAATGAAACTGTGTGGCCTGGATTAGTCATTTGGCGTCAGATAGAGAGAGAGGTTTGGTACTATTGAAAGTGATTGAGTTGTTTTGTAGTGCAGTGTTAAAGCCAACAGTTCCATGGGGTAAAGAAAAACATGCAGTATAGAGAATAATGGGGATCAAAGTGGACATAAAAGTAAGAAGAGATTTGGGATCATTCATAGTATACTATGGTATAGCATATATCATATAAAATATAGTTCTGTTGCTCAATGACTATGCATGAAACAGGGAAGAAAAATACGATGGAAACAATAATCGAGCATGCATGTTAAAATAAAAAGAACACATCGTCCCAACTGAATGACACATTGCATCACAAATGAGCATTCAGTTGATATTTACATCCTCCAGAAACAACACATGGTTATGTTTACACTGGAGTATAGAACATATATGGCCTAACACCATCTGATCACTGGGCCGAGATAGACAGGAGAGTTTGCAAAGGGAGGTTGGACACCTGACATTTCCAGTAACAAATTCTACTATGGCATTTCCACAAAAAAATAAAAAGATCTCACATAAACCCACCCACAAAGTCGCATAATGTGACTTTATAGGAAAAACAAATATGGAGGGTGATTGATTGTCAGTCTCCTGCCCATTTTTTGTATTGTGATTTTTCTTGCATTGTGACGTCAGTAAGACCCCACAGTTTCACCTGTCGGCCTCCTTTTCTGTAGTCAATTTGACCCTGGTTGTGTCATGTTTGTGAGCTGTTAAAAGCATGCAACATCCAGCTGGTAGACAAACAGGTTGACCATCTCATATATAAACTGGGGCAGGAGAGGCGTGGCATGAAAACAAAACCCGGCCTGTCAAAATAAAACAGGAAGTGAACCAGTAAACAACAACACTTATCACCCAAAGCATCGTTTTCTGCATTATGTTGAACCACGATGTGCACTTCCATCACACTGCTTTAACACATAGTTACTGGGGCTGCTTCAGCATCTGCTGTCGACCTATATTGTCCTGTCAAAGTTCATGTTCACCCATAAAAATCCTCTGATATTTTGAATTGAAAAAAAACATTCGACAGCACCATCCACAATCTGTTTCATTTACTGTGGATAATCCACAGAACATGAGCCAGCCAGCATCACTGTAACATTTCATATACATTGTGCGTTTGACACAGCACGCAGGTGTTGCTGTTATTGAGTCCATCCCTGGTATTAAAGGGTCAGTCATCTCACTCAGGATAATCCCAGTGATTATAGCTATACCATAGCTCAATACATTATGAAATCCTCTGTTGCTCACCATACCATATCCTAAAATGTTAGCATTTAGCAACATTGATGGACACTGTTCAGTTATATTTGTTGATTCTGACGAACCAAAGTGTCGCTGGGCAGATTGAAGCTTTTTCCCTGCCAATGGAAATAAACCTAATGACCTTGGTTGCCTCCTTAGCTTCTAAAGACACTGTGTGTGTGTGTGTGTGTGTGTCTCAATAATGGTTGTGGAGTTGTAGTTGTTTCATTTAAGCCAGAGTTATGAAGTGTTATGGAGCCCTTTTAGGTTTTAACCTCCCTTGGCAGCAGTTAGATTTTATATTACAAAGGTTAGAAGGTTTTGTAGTCGCTCATTTTTTGCTTTGCTTTTTCTTCTCACGCGTGCGTGCACACACACTTCAATGATGTTGCACTGACCATTGCCTTTATACATGAGCTATCCTCAAATTTAATCAAAAGTCCTAATGGGCTCTGTGTGGGACATTCCCTTTTGTGTGTGTGTGTGTGCATGTGCAGGCTGAAGGGGGCCTTAGAGGCAGCAGCGGTTGATTGGAGGGCACATGTGTGATGTGGCTGAGAGATCAAACACACAGTCTTGATGAATGTGAGAGCAGAGGGGGCAGCACTCCTTTTCTCCACTCCTGATCAAGGTTGGGGTATTCTCGGTTCATTACACACACACACACACACACACACACTCACACTCAAAAACACACTGTTTGTATTGAGTGAGTCATTGACAATCAGAATAATAGTCAAGCACATGTCTATTTTGCCACTTATCTACATTTCTGTGTGTGCTGGAGTTTGTGTGTTTGCGTCTGTCGGTTTCGCGAGCTTGTTGCCAGTAATGAGGTCAATCTCCTGTGTGGAGCTAAAACGTCAGTGTGTCTTTATCTCTGTTACATGGGCAGAGGATTATTCTCATCACTCTCAACACCACTTTCACTCTCAGCCCTCTCCCACACTTCCTCCATCACTACATACATTTAGCAACTGCCTCTTCTGCTGCTGCTGGCTTGCAGTTTTAGGTAAATCCTAGAAATACTATGTTGGTTTCTTGAATTTTTTAAATATTTTGCTCCTGCTGGAAACTATGTTAAACATGTATTTAGATAATGAAACACTACAAATACAAAATTAGGAGAAAATAAAAAAGCCCATTGTTTTATCTCATGAGACAAATTAATGAAGACGTTTTATTTGCTTCAGTTCTCTGCTGTAGGATTCACTGATTTGATGTGACACTCAGATTAGAACATCATTTTTTAGAAGAGATGGTTATTTTAGTAGAATATTCACTCTAAGAAAAAAAAACGCCCTTTAAAACAGGTTGAAATCAATAATTAACCTGTGAGTTCAAGGGCTATTAATGAGTGATATTTTATATATTTTATTGTGGTTGTCAGTTTTTCAATATTTACATGTATAAACCTATGTGATAGTGTTTTTTTTTTTTTTAAATAGGACAAGGCCTTTATTTTCCTCTGTTTTGTCATTAAGTTAGAGATTTTGTTTTTAAATGTCTGAAAACATTATAGAATGAAATCCAGTTACACCTGCATCTTTGAAAATAATCATTCAAAAGCCTGTGTTAAGTGATGTTAAAAAGCCATTGCTGATTTCTAAAAATAACCTAAAATCATGTTGTTGTTTAAATATTTGTTTTATTTAAAAGTCGGGCCTGACTTGAAACTGCTGCTTTTTCCTGTATATGCTGTGTCTTGCCTCATGAATTGCTCAGCATGACTGCCCACCAATAATCTCTCATATATAGGATAATCTCTGTGTACACAAAGCTGGTTTGAATAAGATTTTGTCTTTATGATGTGTTATTACATGCAGCAGAGTCAACGTATGCTCCTGTTGAATCACTGCATGGGTCCTGAGTGATCGTCCAATAACTGGATAAAGTGACGTTTTTTTCGAGATCCTTATGCTGACATGGATAGAATTTAGAATTTAGATGATCAGATCAATAGAGATTAAGCAGCTTGCACACTGAAGTGTCTGATTCATATACATGCATCCTGTGTTTCCAAACAGTATGATGCTGCCACAAGGCAGAGGTCTCATACATACAGGTGCTCTATAACTGTGCTGTCCTGCCTAGAGTGCAGGGTTGTTTTGGCTGATGCTGTGCATGCTCATGTGCACCATTTTTTTTTTTTTTTTTGCACAGACACACAAACACGTGTCTGTCTATCTTTGCAGTCTGTTTCACCATAATTGCTAACACCCCCCTGCCCTCTGTTCACTTCACACATGACGTGGCCCACCTTTTCACCCATCTGTCAGAACTATTGTGTGTGCGTATGTGTCCGTTGCGAGCTGTCATGCGATGCTGTAGCGGTGTTGATCAGCAGGCCAAGCCGATGGCATATGGCCATGTCCTGGGGTGCCGTGGCATGTAGGAATGCAGGAGAGCAAACTGAATGGACAGGAGCTTGTGCACATGGCTGCACGGATACTGACGTGCCAACATTACATATGCAACTTATCAAGTGGAGTTCTGAGCACCCATTTCTCTTTTTCTCTGCTTCCCCCCCTCCCTGTGAACTACAATCAGTGCCAACAGCTCAGTCACATCCCTGTGCAATCTATCTATCTATGTGTTTTCAAATCAAATCTGCTCATGACATTTGGTTTCTGAGGGTTAATGTCCTTTCAGAGTAAAGGCAGTAAAGGCTCTTTTCCTAACAAAACCTGCACCTACTATACTTTAGTTAAAATGCTTGGTCTGTCTTGTAGCAGTGTGAAACCTGGCCTGATTTGGTCTCCTCTCTTATCCCACAACTTCTTTTGTCACTTTACATGTGTGCTTTTCAGGTCCGGTATGAAAGACTATATGAAAGTGTGTGGGATTTATTGTGTTGACATTACAAAGGCAGGATAGCTCATGAAAAGAGATCAGTGTGATGCAGCCAGGGGGAATCCATGACAACAAGCTTTTTTCCATACCGTTGAGTGTAGTCATTCAGAACAGGTAAAAAACACTTGTGCCTTAAGATATGCTGTCATTGTGACTAATAAGAGTGTCCTTTTTATCTTTAAATTTCACCACTTAAAATAGCCTGTATGCAGTACACATAAAGGATGTCTTTCTTTCTTGTTTACCCAGTCATAGATAGATAATGTGCAACCGTGTGGTGATCTATAGTATGAAGTGCTCTACTAGATATAGAGCATGTTATAGTAGCTCAGCTCCTTGCTTTCTTTTCATTACTATTTCATGTGGACTGATAGAATGATTCTCCTGTGTGTGTTTTCCAGTGTATGGCAGTGGAATAGGGTGCATGATGGCTGTCTTTCAGTGCTCCTCTTTAATGCCTTTTCATGTACTCTTTCTATGTTTGCAGTAATTCCAACATCTAAAATCCAATGCACGGATACATACAAAGAACATTTATCATATTCCAGAACTGTTTCCTCACAACTTGTAACATGGAGGTTGAAACAAACCCATTTGACAAACTAAGCAGACAGATCAGACAAACTACCGACTACCTAAAGCTACCTACTGTCACGTCGGTCAGTGTTGCTCAATCAAACGTGGCCCTTTTTGTCTTATGCATTGTGACTTTCATGTGTCAGACAATTGCTGTGGCTAACAAATGTTATGTCTTCATACCCTTCACACGTAGCATCAAGGTGTTTTTGGGGTCTTTGGGTGAGTTTTTGGTTAGCCCTGTGAAGGGTGCCACAATGTAGCCTCCTGGACATCTTGCCATGTAAAGGAGTATTTTAATTGCCTAAATCTAAAAAAAAAAAAGTTAACTAACTAAAAGTTATTTTCCCCAGAATCAAACTTTGTACCTCTTAGAGTACAGACCTGTGTATGACAAGACTCTCCACCGTTTCACCTTCCACAGTTTACTTTTGTTGGCTACCATACCAGCTGCTATGTAGAACTATAGTAAAATAGTAAAAAAAATAGAAATATTACCAGAATAGAAATAGTACAGAAACACTGAATATGCCAAAAATGAAAAGCTAATTTTACACTATAAAGGAAAAACAGTTGCATGGCTTTAGTGTCAACACCAGTCAGCATAGCACACCTGACCTGTTGGACTTGAGTATTCACATCTTGAGTATGTGTTATATTTTATACAGTAGAATAAAATGCTTGCCTTTTTTCAGGTATGCTTTTGCCTTTGACCATCATATTTATTACATATTTTTCTATAAGGCTGAATTAGAAAATACATATAAAATAGCACAGCGCTTCAACTCCAACTTGTAGTCATGTTAAAAAAAAAAAGTCAGTATACAGAAGCTACTTTTAGCTTTTGAAGGGCCTTTTTTTCTTTCCAATATGCAATTGTTTATTTGGAAAAGTGAAAAGCCTGATTCATCTGGACACCTTTTGCTTCATTGCAAGCCGAACTCTGAATGATGATGACATGAAAAATAATTCACAGTAGAATATTCCCCCGGAGGATTCTCTGCACATTTGACTGACTCTCTCACTGACAGACGCAGTATGCTGGACTGCAGATATCTCAGTCATTTTTCAGCCTCTATTATTTTATTTTACATCTGTTTAATAAATTACTGGCATTGCATTTTCTGCCTCAGCACCAGCAGTGATTCATTTCCTCTAACCTAATGCAGTCTGCTGGTGCAGATTTTAATCCAGCGACTTTACAATAGCAGTATTATAATGACGATTACAATGGGGATGGAATGTGAGTGCGCCTAAAAAGGGGGAACATTGGCATGGCAAGCGATAAAGACTTAACCCCTGCTCCTCTGTGTTGTGGATTAAATGCGGCCTGTTTATTACGAGCTGGGTTTTGGGATGGAGGATTAAGTGGTCCCTCACCTCTACAAGAACAGCTCTGGGATTGTCACGGGGTAGAGGCAATGCATTAGGACCTGGTACTTATCATGCTGCTCACAGTGGGAGCACAGAGAATGTGATCACAGAACAAGTTGACTTGACCTTTCCTTTAATTAGGATTTCAGGGAAGGTTACAATTGGACAAAGGCCTGACAAAGAAGCCCCGGGCTGATTTACAGATATCCCGTGTCACACCGTGTCTACAGACAAGTTTTCTACAGATTGGTGGCAGCAGGTGGTCCATGCCTGATAAACTCTCACACAGAGCAGGGAAAAGGGTTTTTCTTCACCGCCTCAGGGAGCTAGGAGAGGCATGCCGGTTACTTTTTGTACCACAATATTAAGTTTGTGAGTCAAATTAGTAACTTCCTCCTGTTATGACCTAATGTAACCACACGTCAGAGATGCTGAGTCCAAATGAGGACTATTGAAATGAATGAATAAATTATTTGCTGTCCTTAAATTATTTTAGTTCTTTTACATTTTAGCCAGTTTGAGGTAAATGTATATTGAGCATGATGATTTTCAGTCATCATGAAGTCTCTGTGGAAACACAATCTGGCTACAATAGAGAAATAGAGTGTGCAGGGTGACACTATACAGAAATAAAACAAACATATTATATACACATTTTAACAATGGTAAAAAAACAAACCGTGAAGCTCCTAATCCTATAGATATTTAACTATTTGTGTTTTTCAGTGTAGAATGCCTGATCATTCTGATGCTTATTGACTACACCAGTCTTTGTTTTAATTATTACTATTTATTAACTGATGATATATACATTCACCTTAATATAAACACAATAGCTTCAGCTTGACAACATCAACAACCTGTCATGTTTGTTCCTCTCTCTCTCTCTCTCTCTCTCTCCTTCATCCTCTCTGTCCTGTCTCTTTTTCTCCTCCTCCTCTACCCGGCTGACTGTCAGCAGGAAGGTTCTCCTTATGAGTCGGGTCCTGTTCAAGGTTTCTTCCTGTTAAAGGGAATTTTTCCTTGCCACTTGCTCTCAAGGGGGTTCCGGGGGTTAAGAGGGTTTTTATCATTTTGTTTGTAAGGAAGGCAATTTTTTTATTGTAATACTTGTACTTACTACTTACTTACTTATAAATGTCACAACCACAATCAACTAATCAACTATCTATATACACCTTGGTGGTGTGTTTTCATATTCCTGCCTTGTGGCTGAACATCTGCGTATGTGCGTGTGTGATGTCACTTTGAGGTGTTTCCAGCACAGCTCTGATGGAATTTGAGAGAACAAAATAGCAGAGCTTTATAAAGCAGAAAAAAACATCAAAGAGACAGACCTCTATTTTTGGAGCATGTCATTACTAACACTAAGCTGCATGACTGTGAATAATATGAAACATTCACAGCCAGCAGACACAGAACAGTCTTCATGCCTTCACACCTTCAGTGCTAATGACCTGCTGAGAGATCAAACTTCAGCAACATGACTACGTATAATTGTGCTATTCATTCATTAATGATTGTTTTTACATCGTTTTCTTTAGTATGACTCATCTTTGATATTACGTTACACAGTGAGGCCTTCACACTTCTGATGCCCTCATCACCATATAAGTCTTCAGGGAATATGATTGGACCACCAGCCCTCACACTCAAGACAAATGAGTGTTTCTGCTTAATATATAAATAACAGTGTACCAGGAAGCCAGCTTCATGGTAACTGGTTTAAGTTTATTAACAGAGGAAACCCAGGGCTAACTTTATAGCAGTGTATACTATCACCGCCACTGTCCCATGAGGCATTCTTATGACAGAACTTTAGCATAAGTGGTTGCTTCCTATTAATCCTTCCTATAAATTCAGCCAGACGTGTGTTTGTGTGCTGCACTCTGAAGTCTTACATTTGTGTCTGATTTAACAGATTCTCTGAAATCTTGTCAGACATGCCATACTTTAGCACACACACACCCCAAGAGCTTCAAAGCCATTGTTTCTCACACAGCAGGGCACAGGGTCGATTGCCAGTTGTGGAGCATTATCAGCCTCCTTGTGTTAGCTGGTGTGTGTGTGTGTGTGTTTGTGCAGACATGCTCTCAGCTGAGGGAGCTGGTTCACGGGCCGGTCAGAGCCGCCTTATTTCCTTTTAATTGACTTAAGATGGGCAAACAAGACCTCAGCAAGCACACGGTACCCATTACACTCACACACGAGGAACACACAAAGCCGAGATGCACACTAATGAAGCACACAGTGACACACACAAACACACAGCCGCAATTGCTCCTGCGTGTGTTAGCTACTTTACAGTTCCATCAGGCTAAATGAGGGGGTTGTTTTTCCCAGTCTGCACCGCTGCCTTGCAGCCTGCAGCTCGTTCATGATCAGGAATATTTTTACTCACCTTGTTGCAAAGTGTCCTCCTTGGTTTAATCTTCACACCCAGGTGTCCAGCTGTTAGCAATGTCACATACAAAACATGGGAATAAGGTGATTTTCAGTGATTCTTATATATCACATATTGCATTTAGTTGAGGTAGCACTGACACACCACTTTGATTTTCACTCACTTGATAGACAAACAATTTTTTTATAAAGATAATCATCATAACAAAAGCAACTCTTTGTTATATTTCAATATGGAAAGTAACATACTTTATAAAAAGGAACAAGCCCTCTCTAAAGGAGGAGTGTGGCCTACACAGTTTAATCAGTTTGTCCCAGAGCTCTGCCTATTCAATATTTTTATGGACTTGATATAAAGTATTCCAAAAATAAAGAGTAGTTTTTCTGAAACATGTAATTCTGGTCAGAAGAGTGAAGCCCTCATTTTCTTGAAAGGCTGATAAAGAGTTATTGTTCAGTGACAGTGTCCTTACAGGCTTTTATACCCACAAAACAGAATGTGAGGTATTATTATAGCTGCACTCTAGAAACACAGAATATACTTTAACTCTCATTATATACTCTAACTCTCCCATTGTAGCCTCATTTTTTATTTTTATTTTTTTTTTACTATAATTTAAAATCCTGGACAGTCACAGCTGAAATAAAGAGACCTCAAACATGTTTTTGTAGAGTATAATGGTCGCAATTTATAAAAACAGAAACCATTAAAAATACTTAATATTTGATTTTTAGCACTCTGTACATTAACTCAAGAAAACCTGCAGATCATCCAAAACTTGTCAGTTTTTATTGATTTTTTTTGTCACATACTGATTCTCTCGTGAGTGAAACTGTGTCTTTCTGGTTGCTTTTTTTTAGATCATGCTATGTATTTTTAACAAATTTTCAAATAAGGCATATAGGTAAAAAATATCACATTGCATTATACTTAGGTTTAGTCAACCGAACCATTACTCAAGCTGCATATAAGGACCATCAGAAAGTTTGAATTCATATTGTTGGAAAGAAAATGCAGAGAAGAATTCTGAAAATTAATTTATACAAGGTTAGAGGGAAAAAAGAACTTTTGACACATTTGGAAAAGCCCCCAGATAGATGTGTGTTCCCTTCCTAGTATCTGATTCAGCCACCTGCTGCGGGAGGATGAATGCAGAATCACTGTGTTGCATGCTTCTTTCGCTCATCTGCCCTCTCCTATCATTAACACGCATGCTGAGGAAAACAAGTACACATCTATAATCACCAGCAGAAATTTAAAAACCTCTTTTGTTTTTATTTCCTGTTTGTCTCCTGCAGGTTATTCGTAAAAAAAGAAGCTCCTCGCTCTGAAAATTTCAGCCATTTCAGTTAATTTTCATTTGCTTATTTTTTCCACATAAGCATGCATTTCATTGCCACTTCATCCATCCGCCATCCGCCCATCCATCCACCTTTCCCTTTCTCCCTCACTACCCAATCATTGTTTTATCATTGGTGTGTGAGAGAAGAGGACAGGCGGGAGGAGGAGGAGGAGGAGGAGGAGAAGGAGGAAGAGAGGAAGATCGGCAGCTTTCTTCTTGTCTGTCTTTCTGTTTGTTTGTCTGTCTGTTCATTTTTGTCCACGTATATATTTGTAGATAATCAAGTCCAATATGTAATATTTAACAGTCAACAGGTGGGTTAGGACTACATATGTATATATCACTAATGTATTCAGTTACTACAGTATTTTACCAATTTCAATATTCTGGACAAAATGTGGATTGTTAAAAACAAAAAAACAGGCATTTTAGTGCATTAGAGGGCCGATCTTTTGTGCAGTACATATGTTTCCCCATGGAGTCCCCTTTTCTCAACATGAATGAATGAATTTGTTGTTGCATCCATTACAAAATCCTGGGCTTCTAGTGTTCTAATGCCAAATCCCATTCCCCCCTCTTATCCCCCCCACCAGCCCCACCCATCCTTTCAGGTGCACTCTTCAAACAGAGAAAAAATGTTTAAGCTCATCTGGGTATTTTCTTTAATAACATTGTACTGTAACTAATTGCATGTTCCACTCCTTTCCTTCATTACAAACATTAAATTGCTAGCGTGTAGATGTTTCAGTGGCCGCTGGTATTGCTGATTTGTGCATGACAGGCTCACATTTTTGCATATTTTCACGTCACCACATCTGAGGCCATTGTTTAAAAACGTAAAGTTAAGTCCGGCAGTAAGGCTGCTGAAGTTTACCACACTTGTAACATCAATGCGGACAAGCAGGTTTAAAAAATAAAAAATGGGATTTGGCCTTAGCCCTGCCCCTCTGTATTCTGTGTTCAGGTTTAGAAGTAGGGCTGTCAAGATGGTGGTGTAGAATAGTTCTGAAGCAGGAACATTTCTAGTAGTAATGTGTCAGCGACTAAAATATTTGCACGTTTTGTTCCAGCCCCACATATGACCTATACAAATGTGTGGAGCTGATGATAATACATCTAACATTAATGCACAACAGTGATACATGAAACCGGTTTGCTGCTTGTCCACATCTTAAAATGATGTAAGGAAGGTGATCATTGAAGATGTCATCGGACATCAACTGTGACAGTAGCTATTTTAGCTTCTTTTGTATTAGTGTACGTGTGTTAAATTGACTTCAACAAGGAAAACATATCATATCCCTGCTTACATGGTTCAGGTTGTGACATATTAATGGAATATGGAATACAAATTCAAGTATTATATTATTATAATATGTCCAATAAAAATGTTATGTAGCCATCCTGGAGCCTAAATTGCTGCCTTTTAAGAAGCAGTCACACATGTCCTCCCTGTTTTCAGTTGGCAACAGAGTCTAAAGCAAAGGGCAGGGGGCTCAGCTGTCTCTTGTATCGCCATGCAGTTTTGCTATGGAGAAACTCACACAAACACACACTCTGCAGCGTTTGCCCTTTAGGCAGAGAATAAAGCACGTATTCTACATCCAACTCAGGATGAGATGGAAAAAAGAGTGACTGAATGAGGGAGGAAGTGCACAAGTGCACTTGTGGCTGCAGAGGGTCAGACAGTATGAGGCTCCTCCAGTGTTTCCTGGTGCTCCTCTTCAAACTGACCATATTAATATGCGTACAGTACCATAAGTGCACATGCTGTATGAGTTTTTAAATGAATTGTCCTGCTGGAGAGCTTTCCTGTAAAGTGCTAAAAATTGAAATAGCTTAATTGTACATGTAGATTTCCTGCCCTGCTGCCATATGCTGACATCAGTATTAGCAGGCACTATGCTGAGTGATAGTGATGCCTGTAAGTTGGCTACACTCAAAACTTGCCCTACAAAATATACTTTATTGTTCATAATATAGGTGAGCCCATAGTCCACACTCTTTTTATGAAAAAAAAAAACGTGCACTTATCAGTGTCCCATTAGTCAGACCACTATACTGTACGTGACATGAAGGTGCCAATACTACAAATCAATGATGTTGGCCTATGAGCATTACAGTAAGGCAGGCACTCATCATATTTTGACGTCCAGATGCCAAAAGTCATGTACGAACATGCTAACTGCTACTTCTTGAGTTTTCAAAGCTCCTCAGCAGCCTGTTTTGAGTCCTCTTTACAATCCAATGGACTGATTGGCTGATGGAATGGCATACAGATGATTCATCCAATCACCTGCCAAGTAGTTTTGGGACAGGTACCAATATTTTCCAGTGTCCTAAAGCTCATCTGGAACATCAGGTTAGTTCATGTAAGCTGCACAGATCACAGCTCACAGTGTAGGTAAAAAATAAACAGAAATCTGATTCACCTGCTGCAAAACCTGACAAAATTAATGTTTGTTTTATGTACTGTAGATTAAGATGGACCCCAATCATGGGTTTCTAAAGTCTGTAAGGTCGGACATTTGAACATGGACGTCTATGGGAACACACTTTCTTTTTGTACCCCCCTAGAGGACACAAGGGGAACTGTAATTTTTAACTCTTCGGCACAGGCTAATTACCAGCCAATCACTTGGTTACTCAACGTAGTTTAGACTAAGTGTCAGTAGACTTTTTTACCCCGTTCACACTGGGGAAAAAAATCTGGCTAAAGCGGGATTCGGGCCTATCCAGATGTTTTTTTTCTGAGTGTGAACACCTCGAATCCGGCAGTATCCAGTTTGATTTCAGTTGGCTCAAATGTGGCTCAGGTGTGAACACAAATGTGGCTAGCGAATTCGGCTACTTCCGGTTAGCGGCACGGGACAAAAAAATGCACGATGCATGTGCACACGTGGTCCTACGCGGCCTGAATGGACTCTGTATATTACGAGGCGCCACCTAGTGGTTTGGAGGACAGCAAACATGCTGGATGAAGCTGGATTGAGTGCGGACACAAGTGTGTGCTAGCCAGATTTGAAAATAGGTCTGAACGCATCCAGCTTAAGGCTGTCTGGGCTCAATCCTACTCTAGCTGGAATCACTTTCTCCAGTGTGAACGGGGTTAGTATGTTGTGGAAAGCAGCTTAAGCTCAGCAACAGGACAACCTTCTGTAACATCAACCAATCTGCTCTAGCTTCTGTTGTTAATGTGCATTTGTGAGGTCAACCTTGAATAAATGTATGCTGTGTGTAATAAGTAGGTAAAGTTGTATTTTTGTGTATCAAAGCTAATGTCACATGCATATATACCCTGTCAGTCATCTGTATGGTTTTCAGTGAGGATTCGACATCATACATTAACATTAAACTGTACATGTTTTACCTTAGGCTGGGAATTTTTAAGTATGCGCCTGCTCTCACACGCATGCCGCCACCCACGCTACACCATCTTTTCTCAATTCCAGCTCATTTGAGCATTACAGTGAACTTGTGTGTTGTGTGTGAGGACAAAGGACAGCCTCACATCATGTAGGCCCCTGGCGCAGTGTGTTTGTGAGACAGTGTGAGTTTAATCGTCCACATGGTGAGAGCCAAGAGTGGTGTTTGTGTGCATGCATGTGTGTTTTGTATTATTTATACATATGGATGAAGGAGGGGGGGTCTTTGTTTAAATAAATAAATGGCTGTGGTATGTACACACATATACCCACTGGAATATACTTTTACATTTATTTTATACATCACTTTTATATATTAAATATGCACTGTAATTTTCATATCCTCTGAATTGCATTATTTTTTTATCACATGTTCTTCCTATTTCTCTTCTTCATTATGTGCATGTGGAACTATTAATGAATAAAAAAATTGACATTTATGTTATTTATTTTAAAAAAAAAATGACTTTTGCATTTGACATAGTTATCACTGTAACACGTTGAAACGCTACACATGCTACACACATCTATCTCTACTGGAATCTGTGTAATTCCTCTTTTAAAACATCCAAATGTTCAAGAAATGACCCACTATGATGCTACAGCTGCCCGTCCATTGTACATACATTGGGATATGTGTTGCCACCCAGTGGGTGGCAAAGACCATCGAAACATTTTGTATTGTGCTGGAATTGGACGGCTTTAGAACCTGAACCCTGCAGACACCCTGTGTCCCCGAGTTCACATTTTCACTGTGTACATGTTGGCGTTGCACTCCTCTTCCAATTTGAAGCATTACTCTCCACTTTGTAATCAGCTCCAACAATTATAACCTCACAGCACGCCTCTGATTACTGTCCGCGTGTATTTTGGACTGTTCTGGGAAAAAAAGAAAAAAAAAAGCTGATACTGGTTCCAGCAGAACTTTAGGTTACACACATTTACAGTAACCCCGTCTGTGTGTGTTTGTGTGTGGGTTGCCTTTCGTTTGAAGTACTCATTCCCTCTAAATTACAGTGCTGCCATAATGAAGTATTACCATGCGATTCCAAAGCAGACCAGTACAAAGAAGCAGAGTGAGTGTGTGTGTGTGTGTGTGCTGGACACACAAGGTGAAAGTTCAAATGGGATGCCTGCCCAGTCAAAGTGTGTGTACAAGTTGTCTGTGCATATTGTGTGTGTGCATGTGTTTTATGATGCAAGTAGAAAAATAGCTTTTGTTTGTGATGCAGCCCCACTGTGCTAAGGCGTGTTTGTGTGTGTAACAGTGCGTATGACTCAAAGAGAGGCAGTTGCGTGAGTGTCCTCCCAGTTGTGTTTCTAAATGTGTGGATCCACCAGCCAGCTGTGACAAAGCTCAGTTTGGGCTCACACACACACACACATGCACGCTCAGAGGTGCGGGCGTCTTTGGCTGCAGGCTGTGCTGGCCTCACCTACAGCCTCCCAAACCTGCTGAATGTTGAATGATGGCGGGCCGCCTTATACATAGTGCATCAGCACAAACATGCCATCCAATGATAATACACACTGCATTGGCACCTGTATCCACCATGACTTACAAACATCATATTCATTTTTCATCAACACATGCAGTGGGACAGCAGTTGAGGACAAGTAAGTGGGATGTGGGCGATGTCTAACAACATTTTGGCATTCTACACTTTATATTTGTGTGCTATTGTTGTCCTTCTGTAGGTGTGTGAGTATTAACAGTGCGTTTAATGGGTCACTTTTTTCAGAAAGTGGGGGACAACCTGTTGTCAAAATTTGTTTGTTCAGTGTTTTTCAGTCATCAGTCTCATGTGTTACTTTACTAGTTGGATCCTCAGAAGACTTAAGCTCACATGACAGTCCATTTAGCCAGTTGTGTGGCAGTGTACACAGTGGTTCTGACCAATCGGTTTCTTGTGAGGAGCCATCTGCAGCCTGGTTCAATTCCTTTAGGAGAAAACGTCCACTCTCTCAGCTCCTTGTTTGGATAAGTGTGCTGTACAGATCAGACAAACAAATCAAAGAGTCAAAAACTAGCAGTTTTCACTGATCACTGCTTTTGGTGTTTTGATGTGTGGCTTGGTGGATGCTCATAGAAAATAATGCTTCTGTCGCTAATACACTGGCTCTGACAGTGGACTATGCTAATCTCATTGGTCTCATTGGTTGAAATTATAGACAGTGACAGACTTACTATCTATCGAATAATTAATAATAACTGTTAAGTACTTTTGAAAGTCAACGTCCATCTCGAACGTCTTACCAAAGACATATGTCGAGCTTGCTTTAGATCACTTTAGCCCCAGTGTATTGAGAAACGTCCTTATATCACCGTGTATCTTCCCAAACTGTAATAACATGTTTTCAGCTTGTTCTGTTTCTAACAGCTTTAGCACGGATGCTAGCAGCCCTTGTTTGTAGACCCTGTATACCTCAAGCCTCCAGCTCTGTGCTCATAACACAAGGTGCAGAGATGTTAGCTGATAGCAGCCATAATGACAGCAGGGCTGCTATCAGCTCACATCTCTTGCTCCCAGCCACTGACCTATCTAGCTTCTGCATTATAGTTGGCGTGCTAACAGCAGTGGGGCCAGGCACCCTTTAGCAAGTCTCCCCTGCAAAGCAGAGTCTTCTAAATGAAAACCATTCCCGTCCGCCTGCTTCCCGAGCTCTGCTAAGGGACAGGAGCCGTGGGGTCAGCAGCTGGTGGAGGATATGGCAATTGTTTATGAAAAAAAATGCTTTCTCAAGCCCACCAAAAACACACACTGGAGGGGGGGTAGGGGGGAAAGCCTCTGCCCCTGAACAGCCAACAGCTGGGAAGGGTTGGGAGTAGCCTGGAGGCTGGCAAGTGCCCCCCCGACACACACACACCTCCCCTCCCTAGTCCAGATGGGGGAGGTTAGGCTGAGGCTAGCTGCAGCCCACCCCCACCCCTCCGCTCTTTGCTCTCCACTTCCCAAACTTCCCATTCCCATTAAGGGGAGGCTGAAGATTGCGGAGGAAGGGAAAGGAGGAAGAAAAGCAAAAGAGCATGACTGCTCTGTTTTTCACCCCCAACCCTCCCTCCGTCTTCAGCCTAATCAAATAAAGCAGGAAGCTTCCGAGACGGAAGAGGAGTGTTTATTGATATTCGCCTGAGCTCCTTCACCCCCTGTCCTGTCCCTGCTGTTTATTTTCTGTCCACCACTTTTGAAAATTTTGATAATGTCAATGTTTTTGGCTCATATATCATGCCCTAACTGAATGTTTGAAAACTGCTGAGGCACAAAAAAGGTTATGTTTCTTTCTGCTTCTTACTATATGCCATTATCTCAAATTGAGCCGCTGGGGACGCGAGCACACTAAAGTCCACATCCGTTGCAAAAATGGCACCAGTCAATTTATTGTAATAAGAGGGTGTCGTATGAAATGAAATGGCCTTAAATAAGAATTGATGACCCGCTCTGTCTATACCATTGGTCCGACGTAAAAACGCAAACACTAAGCATGTAACCCAGCCAAGAAAATCCTGTTGAGAGTATTGAGTTACCTTTTAGAGCTCAAAAAAAAAGTTGAAATTGCATCTTAAAGTAGCTTATTCAAAAAGCAGCCTGTAAGTGGAAAGCTGTGTTGGGAACTGGATGCAGATCTTATGGGGAGCAGTGCAAAGACGGACACTCCATCATCCGACGTAAAGGTGGACTGATGCAGAGATGTGGAAACCCCCATCCTAATTTTATAGCAGCACAAAGTTGAGTTGAAAATGATTTGCCCTGCACATGTGTCTGTGATGTAGCTCCACTGTTTGACCGATATTGAAATAATAAACATTGTGGTAGAGGTATAAAGTGCGTTGAACCGAAGCCAGGCCCCCGTCACTTCCTATGTAAGCGCATGAGCACAGACTCCAGCAAGAGTTTTATAAGGCTATGTAAAAGCCCAGAATAACCATGGGGAAGTTATGCTGATGTAAAAATCATCTGCACAGACGTTTGAAAGGAAACCATATTCGTTTTAAAGCATCATAATGTGTCGCACACTTTATTGTTGTGATACACAGATTGCAAGTTAGGATGCCAAAGTCGGATGTCAGTTTTCCGACAGCAGCATCCAGGAGTCGCCTCTTCAAAGTGCAGTGAACCCTTGTAAAACCTGTTTGGCACTGCTGAGAGGATCTGGTGTTTGAATGGCGCGGCGCTGAGGAGCTGCCTTCACTAACAAAGGGAAACTTTTTCTTGAACTGCCACTGTGAGAGCCTGTCTTGTTATTTTCAATGGTCCTTTTGTTAGAGGTCATTGAGAGGCGACAGCTTGATTTCCCCTCCAGCCATACATATGTGTGGAACTGTGTGTGTGTGTGCGCTCACATGCTGCTGCTCCCTGACATATCACTCGTCGTGCCATTGTGCGTGTATGTGTGTGTGTCTGTGTTTGTGGGCAGAGTGCAGTAATCCAAGCCTACCTGCAGCCCTGTGGGCTCGCTGCTGACTGCTCCCTTAAGGTCAGGACTTGTGACCTCTGAAGGTCCAGGGCCACAGCAGTATCCTGGGGTGCTGTCTTCTTCCTCCATTTTAACATGCACAACTAGTACAACACATCCAGGCAAGAAAAACACTACTGGGGTGGACTCTCTTTAGGAGATGATCAACTCAGTAACAAAAACTGATTTTAAAAAAATTAAATATCAGTGAAAAAAAATAAGAAGCAGAAGGAAAGAAATATCAGGAAAGGTTGAGAGAAGTGTGAGAAAATGAAGACAACTAAAAGAAAAGGTGGAAGGGCTGAAAAAAGAAAGATGCTGTGTGACGAGAGAAGCAGAAGAGACACATAGAAGGAGAACAATCATCGTTATGAGTGAAATTAGAGTTTCTGGTCTGTAACACTTTAAGCCTTGTCAAACCCAAACACACACACACGTTCACACACTTGCATTCACACACACTTCCTAGGGAAAACCATTTGTAGGATGTAATTGTGAGGTAATGGAGGTTGGTCTGAGAGGGGGTGAGGGGTGAAAGGTCACAAGTGTGTTGTTGGAGAGGCCTCACCCATCATCTAGGGTCACACCGTGTGTGTGTGTGTGCTTCTGCAAGTCAGTCAGGCCTTAGTTAAAAACATGAGGGCCACTGTGTGGTTCCATAAATGCACTGTGACATTTCCACACACACACTGATTTCTACTGCACAGAAAAAAAAAAATCTGTTTCTGTTTTGCAATTTGGACATCACTTCATATTACCTAGAACCAGCCTCCTTTTAACCCCAGCTGTGTGTCACTTTACAGCACAGACACACACACAGGTGTAACTCTAACCCTCCAGGTCTCCCTCTAAGCCTGCCTGCTCTCCTCCAATCCCTTCACCTATTAACATATGTAAGAGCGACAAGGTCTCACCTTTAATGAGAAAAACCAGGCCGCCCTGCAAGTTCATTAGCCTTCAGCCGTGTTGAATTAGATGCAGCGCAGACCTGCGCTTTCTCACACTGCCATCCAACACGCTGCTCACTTACACACATCCACCCACAGTACAGAAACACAGGCCCTAAACCTACAGTACTTCACATTTGTGTCAGTATCTACAGCCGATTTGTAAGTTCATATAAAAACAGTCCAAAACAAGCTCATCTGAGTTACTCTGAATTCAATCTTTGGATTTAAACTTTGGATATCACAAGCACCATAAAGTGATTTCACGGTCTGGCAAAACTGTCTACTGCATGAGTCTACAGCTGTCTATATTACTGTGGTTGATCCTTTTTTCCTGTCCGAGCTGCTCTTTTACACACAAATCATCGTTTAGACCTGAAGATTTTAATTAAGTATGTAGACAGGAATCATGAGGCCTCGGGAATCATGCTGGCAGGGAGAGCCCAGTAAACAAGACCAAATTCTAATTAAGGTTCATTATCACTCGGGACAGTATCCATGTCCCAGCGGAAATGTTGTTTTACAAAACACAATAATTCCTACTGTGTCGTTCATGTGAAGAGCAAGCATCTCACTCAGAGCTGATTATCCTCCCTAACTTGGTTGAAGCTCACACTCATTCATTAGTCTTAATGATGTCATATTTTTCTTGTTACCTGAATTTAAGCTGTGTGGAAAAAAAAAACAACAACAGATAAAGCCATGTCAGCTTTATAGAGAGATTCGGCAGCTTATATCAAACTACAAGTGAGTAATCATTGAAATATATTGTATTCTCAGACAGTAAAAACCCTGTCATCAGGCCTCACCATTTAAAATACAAGCTGCAATTATAACAAGAAGTGATAGTACTTTCTTGCTATAGTGAAAGACCTGCAGCTTTACAGTGTAAATTAAAACACTTAGTCAACAAATCAACATTATTCAAAAACTATTTATTGACTGCTTTGACTGAGAATAAAGTAACACAAGTAAATATTTTAAGTTGGATAGATTCAGAGCCTTAAATGTTGATGAACATTTAGTATGAAGGATTATAAAAACGAATAAAACTATGCTTATCCGATAACCCAGTTTCATGGGTTCTTTTCACTTAATGTTGCCAAATGCCCCTGTGTTCCTGGATGACTACAGGTATCTGAAAACTAATTTTAAAGTAAATATATTAAGAAAACATATTTAATCATATTTGGGCCATCCATTGATAAATTGTTTATTTTCCTTTTATTTTGAAGGTTTATCATACAGCTTATTTTGAAAATAAGTTGGACTTCATGCTACGCCTGTATACTGTACTGTAGGCTGTAGCTTCATCTGTAGCAGCTCCATCATGAAAACACTTCATAAACATGAGTATTGATCATCTAATCATCTGATACTTTGATGTATGATGCTGATAATATGCCTGATAGGATTTTACACACAGTACTTTTTCCATGTAATTCGGTGCTGAGTCTAAGTAAGGGATTTGTGCTTCAGCCTTCAGACGTGTCACTCAGAACTGTTCACAATGACCTGTTATTCTGTGTAAGTGAACAAACCGTTTAAGTACAAAACATGTGCTTGGCGGTCAAGCAGGTAAATCCTGAAATGACTGTAATTAAGTCAATCCTGGTTGGTAATTGTTTCAGGTGATATAATTACGCAGTAATGTGGTTACATACCTAATTCTCTGAGTGTGCACGTTAACAAACGGAGCAAATGAAATTACTTCGCAAGCTGTGAAGGCCAACCTTATATGTTGTGTGTTTTTTTGTGGGAATTCTTGTAGAGTGATGCAAGGCATGCGTGTGTGTGTTTGTGTGTATGTGTGTGTCTTCCCTGTTAGCTCTGTGAATCAGCCTGTAAACAGACACCTATGAGCAGCTGGGCATTTGGCTTGAACACAACTCCCTCACAGAGAGGAGAGGAACTGTTGACCTCCTCACACACACACACACACACACACACACACACTCACTCACAGATAGTGTATGCATGCACCAACAAGCAGTACATCACCACACACAGACACACAAACATCCATAAACACACAGATCCACTCGACAACACACTCTCGCACAAACACATTTCCCTCAGCTCCCACAGGAGACAGACGCTGCCATGTTTACTGCCTCGCCGGAAACTTTCACAGGAAGGAACGAGAGACCAGCGGCTATCATTCTCTCTCTCACTGTCTCTTGTCTTTTTTTTGTTTCTTTCGGACATCTCTACATCAACACTTTGGTCAGTTTATTTGTCCAAAGCAACAACTCAGCAGGTTTTATTGCTCTCTGAATCTAAATCAGGAGGGGGCGTAGGGGACAAATTTCCGGATGAACAGGCCAGTGGACACGCTCAGGAGAATGTAAACCGGGCCTAGAGCATAAGTGATAACAAATAAGAGATGTGCTCTAGCTGTGAGCCATACACTCCAAATGTTTTTGTTTTTACTCTGAAGGACACCGAGGAGTCTGGCTGGAGCTTCAGCCAGGAAAACACTCCAGAAGCTTCCAAACACCATCGTCCGCTCTGTCTCTCCCTCAAGAGCCGGCTTGTCCCGGCCTTCACACACTCCGAGGAAGAGGAGGAGGAGGAGGAGGAGGTGGAGGAGAGACTTTTGTTGTATTGAAGAGGGAGGGCTGGAGTGATTCACTGGATCTGATGATTCATTGTGAACAGAGTAGGAAGGATGATGATAAAAGATGGGGTTCTAATCATTTCCCCTTTTGACCAATAACAATATCAAGTTTTATAAATTAACCCTCTGAATCCCAGGCAGTTTTGGGCTGTTTTCTACCTCTCATTAATGATTTTATCACAATTAAAATATATACCAGACATTTTCTTATGTACACAGGTATTTTGGTGGAAAACAAAAAAGTGGTGAAGGACCACAAGCTCGGTTTAACAGCTTCTATAGACCACTGCACATTACAGCATATTAACTGTACATTAACTGTACAGTCAGTCAAAGAATTTGTGTCGCGTGACTGTCGTCACATCAGTCATGGCTTCCTAGTTGTGCTGAAGAGTTTTTTTTTTTTGTTTTTTTACAAAATCTTATCACATAATCTCGTCACATAAATAACAACATGTCCAGTCACATTATTTCCTTTAAGTCAACAGAAATAAATACAAATAAATTAAGTGATGGGCATCCACACCAAATACCTAACAATAATCTGAGCTATGGGTTTATCTTTTATGGCTAATGTCAAGGGACATTTTATTACATGGAAGGATAAAAAATACTTATTGAGGTGTTTTTACACATCTAAATCCTTCTACTCTTTCTTAAAGAAAAATCTAGAATATGTCAATATTTGACAATATATTTGGAAAAGTTTATTCCAAAGGTTTAACTGCTGAACACAAGCTGTCTCCTGCTTCACAGAAAAGTCCTTTGTTTTCATTCAGATTTCATTCATGTTTGTGAGCCGGAGGCTTCAACATACCACATCTCACACATTTCATCCTGCATCCCGACAGACTCTCAGACTCCTGTCTCCAATCCTGTGATGTTAAACGGAGGTCATACCGGGACACAGATTCACCTTTTTGTTACTGGATAACAAAATTAGCTCATATCTGGGACAGTTTACACATTCCCACACAGTCTAAACACACACACGTATTCGTTGTGAAACGTCTTCAGTTTTATTAGCAGGAAAATATATAAATTGTGTTAAAACTTTATTCGTGGTCTGAGTTGTCAGAGCACATAGAATGCTGTATTAAAAGGCACACGGAGCCATACTGTACACACTGTCCTTCTGTCAGGAACTGCTAATTCTCTGCATGTGCTTCTTCTTCCTCCTCTCGTTCTCACCCTCTTTTCCACTCTTCTTTCACGCATCCTTCTTCTCAGCCTCTCTTCTTTTTTTTTTTTTAATCACTCTTGAACAAAGTCTTTCTTTATAATGGCTGCCAACAAAAACCAGTTCACTCTTCCCGTCAGCACCAACAGCAGCACTCCCCATAATAACACCCCCTATTAGACGCTGGTCCGAAATGTTGATCAGTGCATATCAGAGAAAGAGTGAAGGGGAAACCGTGTGTGTGTGTGTGTGTACGATGTTGTTGTTAGATTGTCGCTTGAGGAAATTACTGTGATTTATCTGTTTACTATGACAGCATATGACTGCAGACCCTCTCTTCTGTGGGTGCCTAATACACTATACAGTTGATCATGAGGTTGATGGCTTTTATATTAAAAAAGGTTCCAGAGGAAGCATGCTGAGGCTGCACTGTATTGTCTATTGAATGTGACAGTGTTGGAAGGTAATCAATCAATCAATCACAGTTTTATTTATTGGTCATTTTTATGCAGGTTTGTGCAGTTCAAAGTGTTTCAGTGTTTTTTTTTTTTTTTGTTTGTTTTTGGTGCACAGATGACTGTAAACACCTTTAAAATAAGACAGAGCAAATGTTACTATACAATTTAAAATGATTTAAAAAATAATAAATACATAAAATTACATAAAGAGAAAGTGAGTACAATAAGATGGAACCTTGATAAAAGCTTAGTTTTTACTATTGAGCAGTTATAAAGAATAAACTAGTGCAAGATATAAAATGTATGAAAAATATAAAATTAGGTTTATTGTGTGTAAAAGCCATTCTCAGGCATGTGTAGGATTGTATACTGCAATCATCTGGAACAAGTCTCCGTCTGCTGCTTCACAACAGAGAGTCCATCTGCTTTAAACTCTGTATAATACTGTGCACTACAGTTTTCGGCTCCAGTCTTTTTTAGGCCATGCCTTTTTAGCAGCTATCAGTCATTCTAAATATTTTTATAATTAGTGTTTCATGCCTTATAATGCTTGTAATCCATCACGCTGTACAATGCAAATAATCATACTCAAGTGCTAATAGACAGAGGACAGCTTTCCATGCTGCTCTCCAGCCTGGACAATAAATATTTGGACACTAAGGGTGAAAAAGGTCTGTTGCATAGCGAGGAGGACCCTAAACTGCTCAGTTCTCCCACATTGAGACATGGAGCCCAATATTTAAGGGTTAAAAGAATGGATTTGTGACCTTTTAATACATTTTCCACTAT